>NC_066581.1:127209808-127823308 GCF_024323335.1 Lathyrus oleraceus
TAAACGTGCCTTGTTCCTAGTAATCACTCCGTTTTCATCAAGCTTATTTCTAAAAACCCATTTAGTGCCTATGATATGATGATCTCGCGGACGAGGGACAAGTTCCCAAACGTCATTTCTTTTAAATTGATTAAGCTCTTCTTGCATGGTGTAGCGGTGTATTCGTCGCTATATGATCTATTGGTTAAATCATAAGCAAAGCATACAATGAATTAGAGTCGCCACCGCACTTTTATTTATCCAAAGGACTGGCTAAAAAGCGAACAAAAGCCTAAGAAGTTTTACGCGTAGAAAACTAATAAAAAGATCAGAGAGTCTGGGTAAGGGGTAAATTACGTAATGGGAAGGTGTTAGGCACCCATCACGTCCTAGGTACTCCTAGGGAGCCCTTTTCACACTTTGTTGTAATAAATTGTTATTTGTTATGACATAAATATTGTGCAAACACGATTGGGATGATGAGAAAAGAATATACAATTTTTATTGTTTTTGTGTTCGAACGGATGAACCCGTTGCCTACGTACCTTCCATCAAAGGTAAGGATCAAAACGCTGTAGTTCGGCTAAAAGATTTCCAAAAGTTAGTGGATTCAATTTTAAACACAAGCCCTAAGGTCTTACGTTATCCACGAGAGAAAACTCAACCTTATACAAACAACAAGTCCACCATGTGAGAACAGCTTCAACTTGCTAGTGAGGGGTTAACCCTATAATAAGCAAGGAAGACTTACAATTCAATCAACTAAGGACAAATAGGTGAGATTGACATCAACCAACTAGGATAAATCAAACCTATAGCTCATGTATGAAAACTTAGCAAGCATGGACAAAGCCACAAAACAATTGAATGGGTGAAGTTAATTGATTATGATTATGAAAGTGGAGTCAAAGTATGATTAAGATTAATTCAGAAGAAATATTATGAAATGGAGTTTGAAAAAAGTCAAGGACTTGGGTCCAGGTTTTTAGTTTGAAAAAAGCATGAAGATGTTTGCACAATATTTATCTCAAGTTTGAAAGTAATGTGTGAAAAGGTTTAGGACATAATGGGGATAAATGGATAAGGATGGATTGTAAAACTTCTTAGAAGGTTCACCTCTTGAAATCATATAGAAGATGATTCAAGTGTGTCCTTTGGAATGGGCAATGAATAATAACAAACAAAGCAAAAGAAGAAAGTCAATAAAAAGCGGATACCGGATGCCAATCACTGGGCTTATACCAATCTCCTAGAACAGAACTGGATATCAGAGGCCACTCTATGGACTTACACTAATCTCCTCAACAAAGAAATAAAAAGAATGGATACCGGATGCCAATCACTGGGCTTATACCAATCTCCAACAACAAAGACAACATTTGGATGTCAGATGCCAATCTATCTGGGCTTACTCTAAACTCCAACATATGATCATAGGAAAACAAATGCCAAATTACACGGACTTACAATTGTATCCTCACATACAACCAAACAATGCAACATATGATCATGGGAAAGAAAATGCCAACTTACAGGGACTTATAATTGCATCCTCACATACAAACAAACAAATGCATCAAGCAAAGATAAGATGAGTGGCCAATGAAATGGTCTTATACTCACTTCCATATCATAGGAACAATAGCCAAAGGATGGTCTTACAGTTGTCCTCAATGGGCAAACAACAATAATAATGTCACAAAGACAAATGGAATGATCATGCACTAATGGGCAATTAATGATGATAAAAGCATAGAGTATGCAAGCAAACATGTGCATATGAAGCAACAATCAATCAATGAAAGCATTCAGCACACACTATAACCAAACAAGGAGGCTCATACAAAAGGGTTAGGCATTGAAGCCAACTGGAATAGGGTCAACGGTGCTCTTAACCTTGCCATTAAGGGGCTAAGGTGAAGCAGATGAAAGGATATGAGGGGTGTGCCTCATTGCTCTTATCCCTGGTCAGGGAGAGCATCTGAATATCAGAAGGTGTGGGAGTTCAGAAAGTAGGAACTCTCTCCACATTTTATTGACTCGATAGATCTTGGGTTAAGATCTCAATGCTACAACCATGTAATGGGAGCAAGGAGAAGACTCACAGAATAGTAGGAGATAGGTTGCTTATCTCTTGGATTCTACCAATTGCCTTATTTGAAGGACTTTTCCTGCTTGGGACAAATGTAAACACACACAAGCATTGCCTCTTAAGGAGGACTTCAGACAGTTGCCTGGACAAGTAACAGGCCAGGTCTTCCAGACTACATGAAGAAAAGGGATTATACCTCAATGCAAATTGCTACTAAAGCAAAGCAAAGCAAGTTCTTAAAGAACTAAGCAACTAAAGGTACCTGAAATAGTCAAACAGAATCAGTACACAACTCAAAGTTTAAATCAAAAGGAGATAAGGATTAACAGTCAACACAATTGATTAAAAGGTGCAATGCACAAAACTCAAAGCATATGAGCCAAGCAACCTACAAAACAAGGAAGTTAGTTCAAGATAATCAAATAAACCCAATCAACTTGTATAAGTTTCCTTAAGGCAATTGCTTCTCAACCTGAAAACATGAACTCAAACATGAGCAATATAACCACTAGGACAAGCCTAGGGTCAAAAGGGGATGAGAAAGTCAAAACAGCAAGTGATATCCAATCAAAATCATATTCAAACAATCAAGAAGCAAACTCAATTGGTTTCATGTTCATATCATTCATCATCATGATTTCATAAACAAATTAGGTCAAAGCATGGCAAATGAAAGCTCATAGAAGTCAACAGCAAGACTCAACTCAAAACCAATCATAAACAAATCAATAAATTATCAAATAATTCATGATCAACCATAATCCATAACATGACATGCATATCAAATTTCAACTCATTTGGATCAAGGGAAGATGGTCAATGAAAATCAGAAAGGCAAGGCAAGTTTAAGCATGCTCAAAGAAGTCAACCAAACATGTATCAACTTCAAAAAATCATAAATCAGTGATAACATATGAGAAATGAATGGGATCAACACCATGGCAAAGCTTAAGATGTCTACTAGTCACATGTCAAATTTCAAGTTCATCCAATAAAGTATGAGAATTTCACAAACAATATGAGAACATGTGTCACAAAAAGTCAACATATGACCTAACAGGGGGGAAAAATCTCAAACAATTAGGAAATGCCACAAATAATTCCAAGAAAATTCACATGTAAACTAGACATATAAGAGTACATTCATGAAAATATTCAAAGCAATTTGAGGTCAATAAGTATGGTAAAGAAAATCATGAAGTTAGACATCAATGGTGTGACACAAATTGTCACACCCTAATTCAAAAAATCATAACTCACAAACCAGAAATGATAAATTCACAAACTCTACACCAAAATCACCATGAATGTGTCTAGTTTAAGCACAAAAAATTTGGAAGCCATTAGATAAAACATCATCATTTCACAATTGATTTGGCAAAGTGTACAAAAAATGAGCACATGAACAAAACCCTAACACCAATTAAAATCCACTTATCCAAAAAATCAGGAAAAATCATGATTAAAAACTAGAGATTGATATGAACATTATGCAAAAAGTCTCATTAATTTTGGATCAAAGATGAATGAGCTATGATTTTTCAAAGATGGTGTAACAAATGAAATAAAAATTGAAGAAATAATATGATTTAATGGATATTTAAGCACGGAATGGCATTGTGGTAATTACTTGGAAATTTTAATGAAACGCGGCGTATCGATTAGAAGCGTGTCACATGGTGAATGGTGCATGGCGATAAAACAGTAATTCTTCATGCAGAAAACACAAACACACAGCCAAACGCGATTGCAAAGGATCAAACAAATTCTGGGCAGAAAAATAAATAGGGTTTCGAGCTACAGTTCACATTCATCATCCATGGAAGAACATTATTTCCAGAAACATGAATTAAACACACCATTCGACTCATCTAAACTCATACAAGCACAATCCAACCTTAATTTCTATCAAATCGAGCTAATCAAAACGACTCATGCAAAAACATATTTCAACATCATATTTCCAATCAACATAACTTTCAAAATACTTAGCCATTTTCATCGATTCAAAGTCTAAAATGATCAGCAAAGCGAGACCTAGCTAAGGCATATCATGGTTTTGCAAATGAAGAAATTCGAAAACTCACCAAATCTGAAGTGCAGTTGAGCTACAGTTGTTGTTTGGTTGCAAATGGCAGAAACAGTTGCACTATAAGCTTCCAAAAGATGAATGGAGGAGGGAGTTTGGCTCAGCAATGTTGGAAACAGCTCAAAACACGATCTGCCATGGAAGAGTTTGGAAATAGCAACCACGAGTTCCTTGCTTACAGCTGGGATTTGATGCTCACAAATGCCTCCAAAGTGATGGTGAATGATGGAACAAACAAGCAAGTATCGTGCTCTTTGAAAGTTTTTTCAGAAAAATGCAAAATGAAAAAAAAGAGTGTTTGAGAGAAATGAGTTTTTCTGTTTGTGATGTTGTGGCTGCTAGGGCTTTTTCAGAGTGAAATTGATGTATATGTATGCTGTTTAATGTTGGTAAGTTTGGTTAATGAAAGTGTTAATCACAATTTGGTAAAATGACATGTTTTTGGAAATTTGCTAAACCAACTCAAGTTTGTGTGGGGTGTAAGTGACTGCACGAAAATGGGCCTCAAATACATTCCAAATGAGTTTTATGAACATTCTCAATTGGCAAAAGTTGTTGGAAATGGTTATTTTGGAAACTCACTTTTTCACCTCACTTGAATTAATTCATGCTAGTTCAAAAATGCCATTTTGATTGGTGAACCTTTGATGAATTGTGATGACATATTTGGAAAGAGGGCATCAAATGTGACTTGTAGGAAAAAACCCCACCCAATTTGGCCAAATGGTTTGGAAGATATGGCCTTTTTAAGTTCAAACATTTTTGAGAATGATTTGATCATAACTTGCCAACCATACATGGGAATTGAGTGTTCTTGGACTTTTTGGAAATGTTAGAACAAGATCTTCAACTTTCATGTTGGGCAAAAATTCATTTGAAGCTTGTATCATGATGTAAGTTTAGGATCAAGAAGTTTCCATTTTTGGCAAATTCCAATTATAGGTCAACTTTCTATTTTGGGAAATTTCCTGTTTGACTTCAAATTCTTCCATGGTGATGTTTGACATGATATATGAGGCTTATATGGACATGAATGAGACCTCTCAAACCAATTCCCATCATCAAATCACTGATTAAATGCACAGTTGACCAACAGTTGACTTTCTAGGGTTTTGGATGACTGGGCCATGTTCTGATGAATTCCAAACCCTAATCCCTTGAGATTTTGATTCCAAATGATGTCACAACTTATATGAACTCTTGATGATTGATCATGGTGCCCAAATTCTTCAAGAATGGCCACCATCCACTGTTCAATGGCTGATTTGACTGTTTGACTGATGATTGCTTCATCTGCAAGTAACATGGTTAGATGACAATATTTTTGTACTTTTGGTTAGTAAACATATGAAAAGCAATGATATACAAATGCAAGACATGCTTGGTGACCAAGAACCAACTCACAAGGTAACCCACCCACTAGGAGGGAAGCTAGGGCATGCAATGATCCTTGAGGCCATGATATGATATGATATGGGCCATGAGGGATCTTAGGGCCAAAACTGGGGTCTTACACATGGACATTAGCCAAAATTCATCAATCAAGGCCTCTTTGGCATTTTTAGGTTCTACTTGTGAAACAAAAGCGAAGTGAGAACAAAAATTACTTATCTTAGAACGGGTCATTACTCCCTTTGAAATGTCTCCCAAGATGTTGTCAATGGGATGGTCTATTGAGTATTTCCAAGCTGTTGGAAGATCATTCACTTCAGCTGTCTTTTCTTCCTCATTTTCTTCATGACTAGTATCTTCCTCCTTCTCATGGGCAGCTGTTTTGGACTGATCAGTTTCCTCAACAGCTTCCTTGATTATGTCTTCTGTAGATACACCTGCGTCATCAAAAGAAATACCTTTTCCGACATTTTTCGGATAAGACTCATCAAAAGAAACATGAACAAATTCTTCAACAGTAAGTAAACGCTTATTATACACTCTATATGCTTTACTCTTATACCCTTAAACACAACGTTCTGTTCAGCATGTTCAATCATGCAGCAAGTTTTTGTGAAAGTGACTTTATAGCCCATGTCACACAATTGACTTATGCTTAACAAATTATGTTTAAGTCCCTCTACTAGATGGACATTAGAAATAGTAGTGGTGGAGGGATTACCTACACTACCTTTGCCGAGTATAGCTCCTTTGTTATTGTCTCCATAAGTAACATATCCCTTCTTCTTTGCTTTGAAGTCTATGAAAAGCGATATGTCACTGGTCATGTGCCTTGAGCAACCGCTGTCAAGAAACCATCTTCTATCTACGGAAGCAAGGCATTCATCCTACAATATCAAAAGAGAGAGGTTGGTACCCAATTTTCATTGGGTCCAAGTGGGTAAGTGCTAACATGGTTGCCTTTTGGCTTCCATTGATAAATACCTTTAGGAACAAGAAATCTCCTAAACTTGCATTTCTCAATGGTATGGCCAGCATGACAACAATAATGACATAAACCATGATGATGCGTTTGTTTATTCTTGTTCATTAAATCCTTTGGAATAAAAGAGTATTTTGCATATGGAGGATTTAATGACTTCTTAAACAACCTAGAGTCAACGGCATAAGTAACCTTAGGTTGTAAAGCTTTTTCTAATTTGACCTTGAGAGTGTTTACCTCTTTTTGCCAAATATGACAAGCGTCACAATACCTAACTTTACTACATCCATCAATGTCAATATATTTTGAATTTTCTGCAATACTAGCTTTTAATGATTCTAAAGCATTTTCAGCTTTGTATACTTTACCTTCCAGAAATGAAAAAATTTGTTTATCGGAAGATAATCTTTTAAAAGCATCTACAGCTTCGTTATGCAGTTTTTCAAAAGCTATTTTCAGTTCAGAAAAAGACATAGAAGAGAAATTATTATAATAGGCTTGTTTTACCTTTTTATCATTGATTTTCTTCTTGTGGTAGGACAGATTTTTGGTGTGAGCCGTAAGGCACAGATTTGCGGTTTCATCACTATCACTTGAACTTTGTGTGCTTGATGAATCACTATCACTTTCCCATGCAATGTAAGCTCTTCTTTGTTTGTTGTACCCTTTTGGTGGAGCTTTTCCTTGATCCTTATACTTCATAGGATAATCTGTTTTATAATGTCCAGATTTACCACAATTAAAACAAGATCCTCTTCCTCTATTCTTCTTATTCTCTTCCTGTTTCGCATCTGTAGATTGTCTTCGAAACTTCATGAGGTTTTTGTCGGAATGCTTGACTCCATTCTTTCGAATGAATCTATTATATATCCTTACAAACAGTCTCATTTCCTCATCATCTGAATCTTTGTCACTACTAGAATCATTGTCACTTTGCTCTTTTCGTGAGGACTTAGAGCTAGAGGCCACAAGAGCTATTGGCTTCTTCTCTCCCTCTTTGTCTCTCTTCTTCTCCTTTTCCTTCTTACTTTTGTTCTCATATTTTTCAAGGCTTTCCAATGCTTGCTGATGTTCTTCCAGCTTTCCAAACAGAGTTGTAATCGTAGGTCTCGTTAGATCGTTGGCTTCCTTAATTGCTGTTACTTTAGGTTGCCACTCCCTACTAAGACACCTGAGAATTTTATTAGTAGCAATTTCATTGGAAACAGGTTTTCCAAGTGCATTCAACCTATTTGTGAGATGAGTGAATCTCTTTTGCATGTCGGAGATAGATTCTCCTTGTTTCATGCGAAAGAGCTCAAACTCTTGATTGAGTGTGTTAATGCGGGACTGTTTTACTTCAGTAGTACCCTCATGGGCAACTTCTAAAGCATCCCACATTTCTTTAGCTGTCGTGCAATGGGATACTCGATAATACTCATCAACACCAAGTGCTGAAATTAGCATGTTTCGAGCTCTCCAATCACACGACCACTTTTTCTCATCTTTCTCATTCCAATCATCTTCTGGTTTAGGTACTATGGCGCCAGCCGCATTTGTCATAGTAATTTGAAACGGACCATTTTCAATGGCAGCCCATACTAACCTATCCACATAATTTATATGAACTCGCATGCAGTCTTTCCAGTAGCCGTAATTTTCACCGTTGAAAATAGGCGCTCTATTATACGCCCCCTTTGGTTCAGAATCCATACTGTTACAGGCAGCCACAGAGCACCAGCGAACCGGCGCTCTGATACCACTTGTTAGACGGTGTGGCTAGTGATCGAGAGGGGGGTGAATAGATCACCTCTTTAAAATTTAATGGATTTAAAGTTTTATCAGAGTTTTTAAAGTTGGCGGAAAATATCAGTCCCGAATCGACTTCCGTCTATTCTGAACTGCTACTAGAAAACCGGACACACGAGTTTAATGCTGGATTTGAATAAGAATGACAGAAACAATCAACACCAGAATTTTATCTAATTGAATGCACTTATCATTAAAGTCTATTTCCAATGAATAAAACCTAGCTAACAATTTTGTCAAACAGTTGGTGTGTATGTGATCAATGATAAACAGCAATGGAGTTTAGTTAAAGAAGTTTTCTTGCCACTGCTGTCTTGCAAAAAGTACAATCACAACACACTAACTGAAATTGCGAAAACTGTTTGAAACGTAAAGAGGAGTAAGGTAAGAATACAATACGCAGAGATTTGGTAAGGAAGTTCCCCACGTCGTCCTCGCGTGTGGGTACGTCTCCCTCTCAATTTCAAATGAAATTGAGAACTTTGAATATCAATTATTGCCGAATTCGTTGATACAAGGTTATGATACAAAGACAGAATTCTAAATTCCAAGAACTTCTTCTTGTATGAAACCTCCACTTGATCTGAGCACAATCAAGAATTTCCTGCACGAAATTGCAAACAATTCACCGGTTCCACGACCTGCTTGCGAAATCCCCCGATCTCCAAACGCAACGCTGCGGCTGAATCTGTTCTGCAAACGTGACTAACAAATCCGCAAGAACACTCCTGTTCTTGAAGGACAAACCAGTAGGTTTTTCCTCGAAACCCCCTTCAATCTTCAACTCAGCTAGATCCTCGATCGTTCCACTGAAAACCTCAGCTAGATCCTTGATCGTACCGCTGAATGTTATCTCTTTGATCCTTTAATCCGAAGAACAAGAATGATTATGTTTTGATGTTCTTGAAGAAAAGTGATTGAGAAGATGAAGAAGATGAAGTCTCTTTCAGGTTTCTATCTGCTCTCAAAACAACTGCTGCTACACTGCTTTGATCTTGTGTACAATTGTTTTCCCTCTAAGAATTCATGTTGGCTCTGCTGTCACAACATTTCTTATATATGCAGAAAACAGAAGCTGTTAGAACATAAAACAGACTTATGTATTGATGCATGGGGGTATGCATCGATGCATACTGTAGGATACATGAGTTTTTTGTGAATTTAAGTGAGCATGGATCGATGTATAATTCGTATGCATTGATACATATGATATTTTCACTAACATGGATCGATGCATAATTCGTATGCATTGATGCATAGTGCAGTTCAACTAATCATGTATGGATGCAATGCACGTATGGATCGATCCATAGAGCATTTTGCCTGTCCATGTATCGATACATGGCTCGTATGCATCGATGCATACTGAACTAAAAGATTTTGTGATTTACAATATAATGTATGTATCGATGCATAGGATTATGTGTTGATGCATACTGACACAAAATGGAATTTTTGAGTTCTTTTAAGATATGTATCAATGTAGGTCTTTATATACAGTCATGCAACAATAGAATGGGATAAAACACAATAAAAACACACATGTGTCATGTATGGTAATGCACAACCAACATTTGGATGATGATCACACAATTTGCTATCATTCAAAATTTATTCAAAGTAAAGAATTTTCTCACAAGTGTTTGCTTCCCCTGCTGAGTCATCTCTCGCAGATCGTGGTTGCCAGAACCACTATCGCTTTCCCCAACAGCAGGTTTTCAGTGTCATTCTCTCCCCAGTCTGAATCTCGGCATTTCGTCATTGCTAGAACACCGTGTGGCGGGTCATTTCCCCACATAATTCTTTGCACTGTGCATCTCCCGCAGCCTTGCCAGGGTCCAGAAGATGGTGATCATTTCCCCAGCAGATCCCCAGAAGATGGTGGCATTCTACCCAGCATTTTGCATCCCTGCATGTAGAATCATATTGCATTGCATCCTTCCAAATCGCGTAGCATTTCCATTTTCATGGAGCATTACGCCATTGAAAAATTCAAACATACGCATGTAAGCATAAAACATTCTCGGTATCCCAAGTGATTAGCCAGAAGTTGTTTCCAGTGCTCAGACTGAAGATTGTTCATGACTTACCTTTGTTATCCCCAGCAAGTGTCATTGGCCCATTCGCCGCCTCTATTATCTTTCCCTATTTCTGCCGATGCTGACAGGCATGAAGTTTTTCCGGTATTCAGACCGAAGTGGCATTCAGGCCAATTTTCCAGTATTCAGACCGAAGTGGCATTCAGGCCAATTTCTGATATTCAGATCGAAGTGGCATTCAGGCCAGTGTTCCGGTATCCAGACTGAAGTGGCGTTCAGGCCAGTTTTCCGATGTTCAGATCGAAGCAGTTTCCGACGATCAGGTCGACGCAACTTGTGGCATTTAGGCCAGTGTTCCGGTATACAGACCGAAGTGGCGTTCAGGCCAGTGTTCCGATATTCAGATCGAAGTGGCATTCAGGCCAGTGTTCCATTATCCAGACCGAAGTGGCGTTCAGGCCAGTTTTCCGATGTTCAGATCGAAGCAGTTCCCGACGATCAGGCGACGCAACTTATGGCATTCAGGCCAGTGTTCCGATATTCAGATCGAAGTGGCGTTCAGGCCAGTGTTCCGATGTTTAGATCGAAGATGTTTCCGACGGTCAGGTCGATGCGACTTGTGGCATTCAGGCCAGTGTTCCGATATTCAGATCGAAGTGGCATTCAGGCCAGTGTTCCGATATTCAGATCGAAGTGGCATTCAGGCCAGTTTTCCCGATATTCAGATCGAAGTGGCATTCAGGCCAAGTCTTTCCGATGTTCAGATCGAAGAAGTTTCCGACGTTCAGGTCGATGCGACTTGTGGCATTCAGGCCAATTTTCCGATGATTCAGATCGAAGTCCTTTCCAATATTCAGACTGATGAGCGGCATTCAGGCCATGGTTATTTCTGTGGTATCCAGTTTAACATTCTTTTTCGATATTCAGACTGACTCTCACCGTACCAGACGGATTCTTCTTTCAAGGCCACCTCTTTGCCGATTCTGATAGGCATTGTCACTTCACTTCACTTCAGTGCAAATTTTTGGGCTTTTATTGTATTCAATCCCTTGATACCTCGAAAGTACGAAAGCAGCTGCCATCTTGTTTCCGGGTCTCCAGTTGATTGAATAGGGGCAGCTGTAATACCCCAAAATTTACCCTTCATTTTTCCTGGAAAAAAAAACAAAAAAAAAAACAAAAAAAAAACGAAAAAAAAAAGTTAAAAATAAATAAATAAATAAAATTAATTAAATAAATAAATAAAATATAACAATTTTTTTTTTTTGGACTTGGGTCTCCCTCATTTGAGCCCACTACCCACGAAAATCAGTCTATAAATACTGAAGTTTCAGTAGAGGAAAAGACTTGGAGTTACACCTTGGAACAAAACCCTGGGGAAAAAGATAGTGAGAGAAGAGCTAACAGAGTTCAGAGCAGCCTCCAAACCCTGAAGGGAACTCAAATGCACAGAATCACCTCTGCCTCACATAAACCCTAAAGGTTGTTTTGTAAACCTCACGGGTGCAACTCAATTTCAATCAATCTCTCCAATCAGGTTTGCCTTTATTCCCATTACCTTTTGCTTTGAAGTTGAATACTCTGAATGTTTGAGGTATGATGGATGAATTTCATTAGGTTTTTGCCCATGGGTTTAATATGTATATGAATGTATAAACAATGCCTTGAATGTTTAACCATTTAATTTTTGAGTGTATGCCACAGGGTTTGAGGTTTCCGAAACCATACTGTTATCCATGAAAAAAATGCTTATCGTGTTTCACTAACCCTTTTGTTGAGCTTTTGTGAGGGTTCACATACTTTTGCAGGGATACCATCCGGAGGTTTATCCTGATTAATCGTATTGACTGATTTTCTTTGATGGTCTAGCTGGAGAGATCTCAGGGTTGCTAATCCTTTAATTGCTGTAACTTCGGATCTTTATCCGTGTGGTAATTTTTTCCTTTTCTCGTACTTTATCGCTTTCTTAGCTGGAAGACCTCGATAGGAGGCAATGTTTGAGCCCCTTGGTGGCATTTTACTTTGAGATACATGTTTTGTGTTTTGTATTCATATCCCCACATGTAGCGCGGTTCCTTCGTCAAGGACTGCCTGTTTGCCCTCGAGCATCCCAAACCCTAAAACCCAAAGCAACACGTGTACTCCTTCTACTACAGGCGAGTAAGTCTCCAAAGGTCGAGCATCCGGTAGATTGCGTAGTGACGTCGTTCGTCCAAAACCCACTCCATAACCCCGTAGTTAGCCGAACTACGGCTTGCTCTGATTCTCATTCCAGATGAGATACGTAGGCATAAGACGCGATGTCTTAGCGAGCACACATCCCCCAACCCATAGGTCAGCCGAGCTACGAAGACTCTGATTCTCATATTCAGATGAGATACGTATGCAGTGGATGCGACATCCGCACGAGTCATTTCTCTTAACCTTTTTAGTAAATAAACATATTAGGTAAACCCACACCCTTTAGACAAAAACCACAAAAGTGGATCCCGTAGAGTACTACGGATGCGTAGGGGTGCTAATACCTTCCCTTCGCATAACCGACTCCCGAACCCAAGATTTGGTTGCGAGACCCCGTCTTGTCCTTTCCTTTTTCAGGTTTACTTCGAGCGTTTCCTTTCCCTCCTTTGGGATGAATAACGCACGGTGGCGACTCTTCTGTCTTTTTCTTTCGCCGGTTGTTTTTTCGCGCACTGTATTTTTTCAGGTTGCGACAGTATTGTATGGAAACTTGACCTTTTTTCCTTCCTTTGGAAGATGTATTGGTTCAAGGATCCATGCTTGTGAATAGTGGGTTGAGTGTTCTCCAAAGAATGACTTAAACAAAATAAAAGCAAAAGCAATACTAACTTTTAATCAACTAACAACTAACATTTAATTTCAAGCCATTTACTTTTATGCACTTTAATTTTTAAGTCTTCATTCATTTGTCAATATTCATACCATATAACTTGTTTACTTTAATGTCATTTTCACTTTGCTCATTTGAGCCTTATCTTGTGATTATTTTGTCATTGTATATACTTGATTGTGTTTGAGGTTTTTTGACCTTAATGTACATAATAACAACAAAAACCCTAAAAGATATTTTGTGTGGACTGTTGGATTTGCTCTGAGACATTGGACTTAGAATTAGGCAACACTCCCTATGCAAAAGGACTTGGCCAATGCCAACTTTCATGAAACCAAGTGCTTGTGATTTGAAACTTCATATGAAGCAAGTGTTGAAGATCCATTTGAGTTCATCTGCTACATGGTCTTATTGAAGTTGTTACTTTGAACCTGTGCCTAGCGCATATCTTTGAGTTCATCTGATACATGGAATTATGAAGAAGATCATGGAGTTGCTAAGCTTGGATGTGGCTATATTTATTTGATGCCTTTCTCTTCACCTTGCTATTTGTGTATTGATATTGCTTGATTCTAAAGTCCAAGGGAATTTTGGGTTTCTATATGACATTTTTGTCTATTGGATTGCAGCCCATTGGTCAGGTCTTTTCAACTCTTAACTTTTAATTTTTTGTTTAGGATTAGTCTCTTCATCTCTTCCCTACTTACTTAATTTCAAATCTCCCCCTCCTTTTAAAATCTTCTTTGCTTGTGTTTTCTAAACTTAGACCATATTGCAAATTAGAAACTTTGGCCTTATGCCATTACATTTTTAAACTCTTTTCTTAATCAAACTTGTAAATGAACCTAACTATATTTGACTTAAAATTTCAAAAGACAAAAATAACTAACACTCATTCAAACCTTTTTAGGCCTTTTGTGCCTTTGTTAAACTTAAGTTTCTGTTGAAAGCAATGCATTCACTTTGAAATTATTACCATGAATTACGAGGTTTTGATCCCTCATTTTATGTTGGTACGTAGGCACAAGTCCGAAGGTCTTGTCAAACACAAAAATATAATTAATGAATTATTTTCTCATCCATCCACTCTATTTATTGCAAACATCATTTTGTACAAAAACATATATGCACACAAAAAAGGACTCCCTAGGAGTACCTAGGACACTTTGGGTGCTAACACCTTCCCTCTGTGTAACCAACCCCCTTACCTGTAATCTCTAGCATTTCATTAGTTTTGATTTGAAAACTTCTTATCTTTGGGTTTTGTTCGTAGTTTTCCCTTTTCCCTTAGAAACAATAAAAGTGTGATGGCGACTCTGGTTTAATTGACGTCTAGCTTATCCATAGCTTGATGGTCATGAATTTACCACTACACTAACCTCATAACATTTTCCTTATGTACTTTACTTGTGCGCCTTTAATTTATGTAATTTACATTTATGTCTCATTCATCATCTCACTTCATACATTACTCATCGAGTCTTATTCATCTTATACTTCTTATTTTGTGTTTGGTTTGCTTGACAATCTCAATGAATCAAAACATGATAAAATGGTTTGACTTGATCCTAAGACTGATGCTTGACTTGGACTGATGTTAAAGACTCTAGACTTTGGACTTAGGACTTAGATCTTTGGTTGATTTGGAGAGACCTTGGACTCATTGACCTCTTGATCACTTACACCTTGGTTTTAACACCACTTTCTTGGTTTTAACACCACTTTTATATTTCTGTTCTTGGTTATGACACCACAATTTGGGTAGACACCTTCATGGTTATACACCCCTTTCCTGGTTTTGAAACCACTTTTATGTTTACGTTCTTGGTTATGACATCACCTTTTAGGTTAATCACCTTCATGGTTAACACCCTTTTTTTGGTTTTGACACCACTTTTGTATTTTTGTTCTTGGTTATGACACCACCTTTTGGGTTAATCACCTTCATGGTTAACACCTATTTCTTGTTTTTGATACCACTTTTATCTTTCTGTTCTTGGTTTTGACACCACAATTTTGGTTAATCACCTTCATGGTTAATACACCCCTTTCTTGGTTTTGACACCACTTTTATCTTTCTGTTCTTGGTTATGACACCATAATTTGGGTTAATCACCTTCTTGGTTAATACACCTGTTTCTTGGTTTTGACACCATCTCTCTACTTCTTTTTTGCCTTGGTTTAAACATCATTTCAGTTAGTTTCTATTCTTTTCCGATTTAAACACCAACCCCGATCATATCTTTCTTTCAGGCTTAGTCCTCTAAACTACTGAGCTCTGAACTCCTTATTGAACTATGATGATATGTAGCCATAAGGATGTGAATACTTGACGAGCATTTTTCTTTATTTCCCCCCTTTCTCTCTCTGGTTCCACAAACTACGAGGCTCTGACTTTCTCATTGCACTATGAGAATATGAAGGCACAAGGGCCCCAATCCTCCTCGGGCACTCTTTTTTAACCCACTTTTTGTTTTGCAGATACATGAAGATACCAACACTCATCCAAGCAATTGAAATCAAAACGGTTCCCATGGAGTACCATGGATGTAAGGGGTGCTAATACACTCCCCTTGCATAACTGACTTCCTTACCCGTTTCTCTTTTCCCTTGGGTTTTATCCATATTTTCCCTTCCCTTTTTTGGGATAAATAAAGTTTGGTGGCGACTCTATTGTATGTCCAATCGTGTGATGCATTCGGGTATATTTCTATATAGCTTCACATCCCCATACCAACACTTGAATAATCTATATCAAAAACACTTTTCTCTTTGAAATAAACACAATACTCTTTGGACACCATACACTTTTGAGTTTAATCACATTCTCTTGGTTAATCACCTCATTCATGGGTTAATAACCTTTTCTAGGTTAAACACCAATCTCTGAAACATACACGACTCTTGAGGTTAAAAACCTCCTAAATAGGTTAATCACCTTCTCTAGGTTAAACACCCATCTATGAACCATACACAACTCTTGAAGTTTTTGTCGTTGTTATTGATGTTATTTTTGTCAATGATGTTGTTTTGGTTGTTGAGACCCTAAAACCTAGAGGTTGTTTATTGACGTTGTTGTTCTTGATGTTGTTGTTGATTTTTTTGTTTTTGTTCTTGCTGTCGATATTGTTGTTCATGTTGTTATTGGCGTTATTATTCTTGTTCTTGTTATTACTCTTTATGTAACTCTCATCTTGTTCCATCGAGTTGAGTTATTATATCTAATGCGGATTGTTTGTTTCACCAACCCCTCTTTGAACATATAACCTATTAAATTGATTTTGAAAATAATAATATGAAACATTATGTTGTATCTAAACTTTATCTTACATTTATTAACGGTTTGCTAGCATTATGCAACACATCATTCATGTCATGTTGTTTTATCGTTAAAGTCTCTCCAATACTTCTAGTTTTCGTCCAACTTTCTTCCATATTTGTTTATTTTTCAAAGCATCAAATTGTATGCTTTCAAGAATGAATTAGTAGAAAAGAAGTGTTGAATAAAGAATTCGAATCATTGAAGAGATTTTAACCATAAAAGAGAGTGAGATGGATGATGAGTTGCAAAATGCTTCAAAATCGTTAATCAATGAAGGTGTTCTTCAAATACAACATAGTGAAATAAGTAAACCACATTAGATTTAATAAACTCAAAACTATTTTACCCCTCGATTTTATGAGATAACTGAGGTGAAAATGTGGTATATCAGTCGGTGAAATGAAAAAATAGAAGGGACATGTGTTTTTGCTATTTCAGAATTCAAAAAAGGCCTTCTTCGGGATCGAATACATGACCTTTACACATAACTATCGATTTTTTTTAAAACCGAGAAGTAAAGTGTGCACTTTTCATGACACCTTTTGTTACCTCACATGTGAAATCGATGTAAGACATCTTCTTTAACCGAGGTAAAAAGTATTTTTTGTAGTAGTGGTACGTGATTTTAGTTAAAATAATAAGGGCAAAAGTGGAAGAAAAAATTATAAACTATAAATCATATACTAAAATGCTAATTAAAATAGCATATGAAAAATAAATTAGTAAAATAAAGTATAAGCTCGTGATGAAAATACTGTTATTAAACAAATCTTTTATTGTCATATGAGCTTATAAACTATAAGCTCAAAAAATGTCTTGCTAACCAGAATTGTATTGTCTAACTGATAAGTTGTATTAAAAAAGGTAAAAACTAATTAATAACTGATTAATATAATACATCATACTTATTAAAAAATAAAGTATTAAAATATAGATGTATGTGATTTAATTTGATTTGATTTTGAAAGTTCATCAAAAATTACCATTTATATTAATCACTTATTTTCTATGTAAAATACATTAATAATTTATTTTACATAATGTATCTCACTAATTTACAAGTATATAGAACAAATGATTAATGTTTTTAATTAATAATGTAGTGATATATATATATATATATATATATATATATATATATATATATATATATATATATATATATATATATATATATATATATATATATATATATATAGTTAATAGTATATATATATATATATATATATATATATATATAGTTAATAGTACTGAGAATTCAACTTTATAAATTGAATAACAATTCATAAATATATGAAAAGAAAATGAGGTTGTGAGTAGAGGCATGGTTGTACCGAAATTATTTTCTATAAAGAGGTCTTACATCTGTACACTCTTATTCTTTATAATCTATGCAATTACCTGTGCAAGATTATGATAGCATACCAACTTGTTAATATTTGTAGAAATTATATTTATAACTAATGAAAGCTACAACAACATTTGAAGTATATCTTTTATGTGATTGTGATTCTTTCAACGTTCTTCTGAAAAGATCACAAATAAAAAAATTGTTTCACTAATATTTTTTTAAAAATGAGAAAATAAAGAAATTTATTTGATAAGTTAATATTTAAAAATAGTATTAGAGATGAAAACATAGAAAATATATTTGATAATTTTCTTTTTTTTTTTTAAATTTGTTTCGTTAATTTAAAGTGGAATTCACACTAATATTATAAAAATTGGGCATTAAGTTCACCGAACCTTCTTCTTCTGCACTTTCACATGGATAAGTACATTATTTGTTGACTTTTAATTTGATATAATTAGTTAAACAAATTAATGGGAATTTGTTCTTTTACCATTAAAGAATAAAAAAATTTAGTACTATATTTAACATTTTAACATTTACCCTTCTCTTTAATATGTTTGTAAGAATTCACATTGCCACATTTTTTTATTGTTTTTGTCTTGTTTATAAAGTCTCAATTCTATTCAATGATACCCTTGCACATGCATAAAATTTATGATTTCTCTCAGAGTTTCTAAATAAATAAATAAAACAAAAGAGGTTAAATTCTTTGTCTTAAATTCTAATCGATAATTCCTTGCTCGTTCTCCTTTAAGAATCTACATCCTTTTTGTATCATTTAATTAATAAATTAACGTTATGTATATATTATTATATAAAAATAATTATTTACAATAATACTCTAAATTCTCCAAATTGATAATCAAGACTATTATGTAAATATTAAAAACCTTTCTTCAATGTTAAAACAAAAATTATGATTAAATCATTTTAAGAAGTCAAAATGTAAATAACATTAATAAAAGAAAATTAGTAAGTCAAATTGTCTATCTTAAAGCATCTATTATAATCCTAGAGTTGAACTCTCAATAAATGGAAATCCAAAATTTAAAAAGAAAATCATTAATTATTTAAATTATAAATAATAATTAAAAAATGAATTCTTATAAACAATTAAAAAATCATGTTGTATCAATAACATAAAAAAATGCAACTTATAAAATATAATTTTATTTTCTGTTAACCGCGATAGAGGATGGAAATCTAGGGATTCAACCTCCGGAATGGTTTAAAATCCTAATCTACGGGTTATGGACCAAATTGGGGGTGTACAACACTTGGACTCGAGACTTGAACATACATTTATAGGGAAAATGGGACGGGGTCGGGGCCAACCGAAGAAATTGGCAGTAATGACACCTCTGACGGTGGTAAGAGTATTCACGCCACTATCTAACAGTCAACTTAAAGGAGTAAATAAGATTTTGAACGAAGATGAAACAAACAAAGGCACGAAAGGAAAACAACGAAAGCACCAACACTAGATCTGATAATGGAGGAACAAAAGGAAGAACTAAGAGAAGAGGAACAAGAAGCAGAGCTAGAGAGGCCATGGGTGGATATCATTAAAGGTAACTGTTTAACTTCTAATGGAATTGAAACTGAGTATACTGCACCAACGATTATAGATGGGGAAATAGAAGTGAATATCAATGAACATGATATTGCATCTAACACAATCTACTGGGAACATGCGTTGATTATGTATGCGTTAGAACAGGAGTTGTTGATGAATGCAGTGAAGAAATTTATGGTGAATAGATGGAACTTTGTAGCTCTGCCTGAGTTGTATTACAATGAAGAAGGATACTTTATAATTAGATTCTGTTCAAAAGGTGATAGGGATGCAATATTGATGAGAGGCTCATATACGATATATAGAAAACCAATGTTTCTACATGAATGGACACCAGAACTTAGCTCAAAGATGAACTTCTAAGAGTGCTACCAATATGGGGCATATTCCCACAACTACCACTAGTGTTTTGGGGTGACAAATGCATTGTAAAGATAGGAAGTACAATAGGAAAACCATTTATGACAAATGAATGCACAACTAAGAAGATAAAAGTGTCATATGCCCGAGTCCTAGTCGAGGTTGATGTCATAACTGACTAAAAAACTTCATCACCATAAGGGATCACAAAGGGAGCAAACATAACTAAGAAGTGGAATATGAGTGGAAACCTACTTATTGCAAGAGCTGCAATAAGGTAGGGCATGAATGAAAAGAGAAAAGGAAACAAATAAAGACTCAACAAGTGAAAATATGATGGACAACAAAGACTAGTAAGACCCCTGAACAAGAAGATGGTAAGGCACCAACACACCCAGAAGGTGAAATGCATGAAGTAGAAATAAATGAATGGTATGTAGTGGTGTCGCACCTCGAAAAAAAATGCGATCCCTCGCGATAGGACGCGGAAAAAATGTTATAGTTCGAACAGAGTCGCCACCAAACTTTATTCATTCCAATGAAGGAATAGAAAAATATCGAGAAAACCTTTAGAAAATGGAATAATGGTCGTCGCAACCATATTCGGGTTCGGGAGTGGATTACGCAAGGGGAAGGTATTAGCACCCCTCACGTCCGTTGTAATCAACGGGAACCTTTTAGTTCAATTTTGCGATTTGAGTGTTAGCTGAATGTTTGTTTGTTTTCTTCGAGTAATTAGAGTTGATAATAGATATGGATGAAGGCCTCAGAAGGGAAAAGGGGAGGTTTTTTATTAGTATGCTCGCGAAGATACAACAATCTCTTGCCTACGTATCCTTATGGTGCAATAAGGAAATCAGAGCATTCGTAGTTCGGGCACAACGAATAATTGGTGTGTTTTGTTTTGATGAACAATTGTGTAGGTCGGCGTTCTAACGGCTAAACGTTGGCTTGTCTACTCTCGGTGGAGGGTCTAGCACTAGTTTGTTATGCGCATTAGAAAAGATTAACAATGTTCTTTTGAGTAGAAAACGTTGACGAGTTGGATTAATGTGTTTGATGTCTTGTTTGACTGGATTTGATTGCACGAGGGCGCGAAGAGATAGGTTTGATGTATTGAGATATTTTGTTGGATGACGATTACTCGGATAGTCGAGTAAAACAACTCGTATCGTAATAATCGGGAAAGGGAATAGAAAACTCTAGACCGCTTTCTTTTTCATCCTTAATTGTAAAAGGATTTTAATGATGATTAAGGTATTTTGAATGGATGACGAATACTCGGATAACCGAGTAAGACAACTTGTATCCTAATAATCGGGAAAGGAAATAGAAGACTCTAGACCGCTTTCGGTTTCATTTGAGTAATTATGAAAATAAGGTTGGTATGGTTGATGTTTCTTAGAATAAACGACAAGTACTTGAATGACTGAGTAAGACAACTCATATCCAAGCATTTGAGGAGAGGAATTGAAAACCCAAGACCATCTCCCTTTTCGTATAGTTTTTTTTATGAAAATGATTTAATTAAGTTATATGTTTGTGGAAAAATGACAATTGTTCGACTGACCGAGTAAGAGAACTCGTATTCAACCAATTGAGGAGAGAAGTTGAAGACTCAAAGTCATCTCCTTTTTCATTTCTTATTATAAAATGATTCGATTTGTTTGTGCTTAGGTGGATAGAAGTGACGACTATTTTACTAACCGAGTAAGAGAACTCGTATTCAAATAATCGAGGAGAGGAATTGAAAACTCAAAGCCATCCCCCTTTTCATTTCCAAATGAAATGGTATTTGATTGTGATTGGGTACTTTAATTTAATTTGAATGAAAATACTTGACCCTGGATCGAGGTTTTAATTTGGTGTTTATGAATGAAATGAATTTTATTTAGTGAATCGATCTTCTACTCGATTAAATAAAATCGAATAGGTCTCATTGTAAGAAAGCCCAAGAGTTAGCTATGTGAGGTTGATGGCGATGCTAAAAGCTATCGACTTACAAGGGTATTTAAAAAAGGGAATGTCGGATTGATATTGAATCCAGAATTGCTTGGTTTTGTTTTGAAATCGGTTTGAATTGATGATGAAATTGAGGTGATTTTGTGGTTTAAAATGATCTTGGATTGATGATGAAATGATTGCGAAAGAAGTTAATCGTCATTTAACTATCGAAATTAATTATAATGCGGTTAGATCGGTTAATTAAGATTAATTATCGCTTAATAAAATTAATTAATTAAACAAAACTTAATTAAATAATTTAATTTGAATGAGAATGGAATAAGTAACAATATGGATTTATAAAACTATGTGCTCAAGAACCGGTTTGTACGAAATGACAACATGGTTAATGTCATTCGTGAAATCATAACACGGTGAAATGTTCTATTAATTTATTGCGACTTTGGGGCATAACGACATGACATTATCGAATCCATGGATAAAATCCGATAAAAAAATAAATGCTATTATTTATTATAGCAACAAACAATCTATGATACTTTATGCATTATTCATAATAATAATAATAAAATCAGCGGAGGAATTGAATTAAGATTATTTACAAACGTAATACAAACATAGGAATTATCAAAAAAAGAAAAATTGTACACATGATTCGATAACCAAAACAACATCAGAATATGAACCAATTGTAATTAGCGTTTTCGATTCAAAAGATTACTGAAAGCAGAACCGTAAGCGCTATTTGGCGTCTTGTTTTCGTAGGCAGTGGAAATAGGGTGCCAATGTCTCAAAGTGCTTGATGAACTCGAAACTCCATAGTTGGTGAAGTGAATCCAGTATTTTTTATCTTTCTCCAAACCATTACCTGCATAAACAAAAGAACTGAAACCAAACAGCCGTCCAATTTTAGAATGCCTTGCCAACTCGAAGCCACCCGAAACAGAGTTGGAATAAGAGGATGAGCTGTTTAAATGATATCGAAGTACGTCGCTGTAAACATGAGCCGAAATGAAAATAAATCTTCCCCTACATTAATGAATCCCAAGTTGTTGTGGTGTTGTCGCGGTGGCATTTTTCCTAACACTTGGCGGGCTTCAATCTTCTTTCCCTTGACAAAGCTATACTATCTGCTAGAATCTAAAGTTATAGGGAAATGAATCACACCAAAAATGTAGTATTCAAACACCACACAATGAATATCCGAACAAGCTATCAACTTTCTTAAATGGTTTTAACACCGACGTAAGTAATCTCGCAAGATTTTCTAACTCAAGCTTCAATAACAAATCTTCGCATCTTTTGCCTATACCTGTTATTTTGTAGCCTTTGTTCTTTGAGGATCAATCAGAAACGGCCATAACAACACAGGACAAAGGTGGATGGATTTCTGCTTAGGTAAAACAATAACAACCGACATGGAATAGTGTTTAGAGTGCGTCCTGATCACACTGAGTTACACCGTGTTTTTTACTCTAATTTCATATGTTTATTAGGACTTTATCATCAGTTTGTTTGTATTATGCTCTCTTTTATCTTGTGTTGAGATATTTAGCAATTTCAGACTCTTTTGGAAGAAACGAAGCAAAAAGACCTAAAATTAGGGTTTTTCGGCGAAACTACACACATGGCGTTGCACATGGCGGCCGCTATAGGAAAAAACATGAGTCATCAGCCCTCAACTAGGAGTAACCGCCACGTTCCCATGATCCACCCCATTTACACACATGGCGGGCGCCATAAAGGGATGGCGGGCGTCACCTTTGGAAATCACATTCCCACTAAGGAGAAGTTAGAGGGCACCATGGTCTTTGCAAGCTGCTGAAATTCTCTATAAATAGTTCGTTCCATTTCATTTTCAAATCATCCAACTTAGTTTTACAACACTAAGCATATATTTATCATTTGTAATAGCGGTAATCCGTCACATCGGGGGATTATCGCACCTTAGTGAGATTGAGTTGGGTCACTTCGAGTTGCTGTCGTCTTTAGCTTCAGGAGTCTGAGGTTTATTTTTGTACCAGATTTAAAGCCCCCCATTTGGAGCAGATTCTTATTTATCGCTTTATTTATTTATTTCCCGCATCGCTTTATTTATTTATTTTCCGCATCGCTTTATTTATTTATTTCCCGCATCACTTTTATTTTTTTTATTTCTCGCATCGCTTTTATTTTATTTATTTTCCGCACTCGCTTTACTTTATTTATTTTCCGCACTCGCTTTACTTTATTTATTTTCCGCACTCGCCTTACTTTATTTATTTTCCGCACTCGCTTTACTTTATTTATTTTCCGCACTCGCTTTACTTTATTTATTTTACGCACTTTACTCGCTCTCTACGCCTCACATTCTGAAATAAACTTTTCATCATGATTAACATAGTTGTGTTTGTTTGTGTTACCATGTCTGGCTAAATCTTCTAAAGGTTAGAATGTAAGGATCGCGGTTAAAGTAATGTTTCACATATTGAATCTCTAGAAATACTTTAAAGTCTGTTTTGATTTTTAACTTGAGTTTTCTAAAACAAACTTGGTTAGTTTTAATTATTCGAGGAGTATGAAAGCACCCTGGCTTAGTAATTAGGAATTTTTATCACTTTAAGGAAAAATTATTTTTGAAACTGTTTTCGGACGCGTTGATAGATTTAAAATCAGGAAACTCCTTGGGTAAACTTTCCAAATCAAAATCACTTTTCAACTAAGTTTACGTGTCTCATTTCTTAAAAATAAGTTTACTATTTTAGCGTTCTGTGCACCTTTTATAAGTGACAATAAGAGGCTTTAATTTAAGGGTAAACTCGGTTCTGAATACGCGAAAGCGATAGGTCCTCTTAAATGGATTCTTTTCCAGAGTAGAAAATATTGCCTCATAAGTAGTTCTATTTAGACAATCGAAATATCACTTAACTGACGTGAGATACATTCAACCTGTCTTTACCTGCATTTATTGAGAAAAGGAACCTCTTCCACTCTGTATGAAATATGGAAAGGCAGAAAACCCACTGTTAAGTACTTTCATATCTTTGGAAGTAAATGCTACATTCTCACAGATCGTGAACAGAGAAGGAAGCTGGATCCCAAAAGTGATGAGGGTATATTTCTGGGATACTCCACTAACAGCAGAGCCTACAAAGTGTTCAACTACAGGACCAATGTCCTGATGGAATCCATAAATGTTATTGTGTATGATAAAGAGGAAGGAATCGATGTCATTGAGGATGTTGAAACATTCCTTGACAGTTCAATAGACATTCCAGTCAAGTCTAAAGAAGTATAGGAACCTCCTCCTGAATGTGAAGTAGAGGCAACCTCCAAAATGCCATCTATCAGAATTCAGAAAGACCACCCAAAGGATCTTATCATAGGGGATCCAAATAGTGGTGTGACTACCAGGTCAAGGGGAATAAGCTCAAACTCCTGTTTTGTATCCAAGGTTGAACCAAAGAATGTGAAAGAAGCCCTGACTGACGAATACTGGATCAATGCCATGCAAGAGGAGCTTGAATAGTTCAAACAGAATGAAGTTTGGGAGCTAGTTCCTAGACCTGAAGGGACCAACATCATTGGTACCAAGTGGATCTACAAGAACAAGTCTGATGAGAAAGGAGTAATTACTAGGAATAAAGCAAGACTAGTAGCTCAAGGTTACACTCAAGTGGAATGGGTTGATTTTGATGAAACATTTGCTCCTGTGGCCAGACTTGAGTCTATCAGATTGCTTTTAGGTGTAACATGCATTCTGAAGTTTAAACTGTTCCAAATGGATGTGAAGAGCGCATTCTTGAATGGCTACTTGAATGAAGAAGTCTATGTGGAACAACCCAAAGGGTTCAGTGATCCCAACCAACCCAAGCATGTGTACAAGTTGAGAAAAGCCTTGTATGGGTTGAAACAAGCACCTAGAGCATGGTATGAAAGGTTGACCGAATTTCTGACCTCAAATGGATACAGAAAAGGTGGAATAGATAAAACCTTGTTTGTGAAGGATGAAGAAGGCAAAATCATGATAGCTCAAATCTATGTGGATGATATAGTCTTTGGTGGAATGTCAGAACAAATGGTTCAACAATTTGTACACCAGATGCAATCTGAGTTTGAAATGAGTCTAGTTGGAGAACTGACCTATTTCCTTGGAATGCAAGTAAACCAAATGGAGGACTCTATGTTTCTCTCCCAAAGCAAGTATGCCAATAACATAGTTAAGAAGTTTGGTATGGATAATGCTAGGCACAAGAGGACTCCTGCACCTACTCATCTGAAGTTAACCAAAGATGATGGAGGGCCTAGTGTTGATCAATGCTTGTATAGAAGCATGATAGGCAGTTTGCTATACCTAACTGCAAGTAGACCTGACATTTCTTATGCAGTTGGAGTGTGTGCTAGATACCAAGCAGAGCCTAAGGTGAGCCACTTGAATCAAGTCAAGAGGATTCTCAAGTACATCAATGGGACTTGTGACTATGGGATGCTGTACTCACATGTGTCTGAGCCTGTCCTATCTGGGTACTGTGATGCTGACTGGGCTGGGAGTGCTGATGACAGAAAAAGCACATCAGGAGGATGTTTCTTCTTGGGAGACAATCTCATATCTTGGTTCAGCAAGAAGCAGAATTGTGTATCTCTGTCCACTACAGAAGCTGAATACATAGCTGCTGGAAGCAGTTGTTCCCAACTGGTTTGGATGAAACAGATGCTCACCGAGTACAATGTCACTCAAAATGTCATGACATTATTCTGTGATAATCTCAGTGCCATCAATATCTCCAAGAATCCCATCCAACACAGCAGGACCAAACATATTGACATTAGGCACCACTTCATCAGAGATCTGGTGGAAGACAAGGTGATTACTTTGGAACATGTAGCCACTGAACTTCAACTGGCTGACATATTTACAAAGGCTCTGGATGCTACTCAGTTTGAAACCTTAAGGGGCAAATTGGGGATATGTATTTCTGAGACCTTATAGCAACCACTGATGTTTGGGATGTATTGTTTAATATCTCTGCCTATTAAACAATTGATACTATGCTCTGATTGGTCAACAGATCATAGCTGTGCCTCTTGCAACAAGTGTGGCAACAAGAGGGTAAGAAGAAACCCTATTGTGAGAAGGCCCATGTACCTGCAAGAATTCAAGGACGCTGTTCATGCAGGAGTGGTTCTGGATGTCAGAACCAAGGTCATGGCATCTGATATGGTAGTACCTACTGTAAAGCAAAAGTGGGTGATTACTTGATCAAAGCTGTGAAGCAAGATTAAGTGGATGCTAACTTGGTTGAAACTGTGAAGTAAAACCAAGTCTGTAACTCTGTCATTGTTCTCTGGTTATGTTGTTGGCTTTGGCAACATTTTTGACAAAAAGGGGGAGTAATAACCACCACCTCTGACAAACAGAGTGGGTCTCTACAACAGATTCTCATGACAGATTCCCTCCCCTGCAGCTGTTGTGTGTTGAAGTTTGGATTTAACTTCTGTATGTGTGATGCCTTGTGAAGTTCTTATTTAACTTCCATGTGTGTGAGTGTGCTGCCACTCTGAGTGTATTAGCTAGGTTTATTTCCTGCTAGAAGTGTGATTCCGCTGCTATGAACTCTGTTATGGGGATCAAAGTGTTTTAGCCAAAAATTTGCCAAAGGGGGAGTTTGTAGGTGTTTAATTGGTTGCATTATATGGTAAAACACTAGCTGGACTCTGATGTCTTGACTGATGTCATGACACACTTGAGTAGTTACTGCAGGATTAGCTAATACAGGATTTATTGAATGTCAAACTGGATGTTGTGACATTCATACCTGTCAGCAGATACTAAGGAATAGAACAGTTGGTGTTCTGTTGGAACTTAGTATTTATTTCTAGTCTGGTTATCAAGGAAATACCAGACCTGGCATAAGGCCTACTGAATGAATGTCAAACTGGATGTTATGACATTCATCATTGACAGCATATACTGAACAATAGACAGAGTGGTGTTCTGCTACACTTCAGTATGTTTCTTAGTCTGTTCTTCAAGAGGATAACATAACTAACTTAAGGCCAAATGTGTAAATGTCAAATTGGATACTTTGACATTTATTAATGTATGCTGTTACTGTAGTATGGTCATTTTGGTCATGTACAGGTCATCAAAATTGTACAGTCTGTTTTCTGGAAAAACAGACTCAGCATATGGTCCTTGATGTCAAGCTGAATGTCGTGACATTCATTCCTGACAGCATATGCTATATTGTAGGTTGTTCAGTTTTCTGTTTCAGCTTTTTCTCAGGCTATTCTTCAGGGATTCAACAGCTTAGAGAAAATCCAGGAAATCAACAACCAAGCTACATTTAATGAACCTAACAAATAGCCTATTTGTTAGTAACCTAGATGTTGAATTTATGGGAACTCGCGTGACCTTAAATTCAGGAGAATACAAGTGCAAAAGCCCAGGTACTGCAATATAAAAGGAAGGCGTTCCTTCATTCAGTTCAGGAATTTTGAGGCGTGAAGATTTAGTGTGTCCATCATACTTCACTGCTGTATTTTTGTGAGTCTTGTATTAGACATATCTTGTAAGCCAAGCCTTTATCACGTTGATGATTGCTTTGGCATAGGGTGTTCATTGAGTTGTAAGTGTTGTGTCGCTCAAAGCTTTTAAGCGTGAGTGCTGTGTATCTTGATTAAAGCTGTGAAGCACAATCAAGAGTTGTTTGAAGTGTGACTTCAAAGTTGTCTTTAATATTGATTAAAGGTAGTAATCACTGAGGTGATTGAGGGGGAGTGAGTAGGAACTCTGATCTTAGAGTAAGATTGAAATTGCATTGGGTAGGGATTAAGTGACAAGTTGTAAACGGGTGAGTTTAGCTTTGAATTAATACTACTGATAGTGGATTTCCTCCCTGGCTTGGTAGCCCCCAGATGTAGGTCATGTTGGACTGAACTAGGTAAACAATTACTTGTGTTATTTACTGCACTTACTTTTAAGTTCTGCATAATTCTTGTCTGTGCAGAATTGGATGTCATAAGAACCCGTGTGACATCAAAAGTCTGATAACTAGAATTTCAATTGGCATTAGAGCAGGCACCCTGCCTGTGAATTTCTGGGTGAGATCTAGGGAAGTTACTCTCTAGTACCATGGACAAGGATATAGGACACTCAAATAGACCACCCATGTTGGATGGCTCTAATTCTGATGACTGGAAGCCTCGTATGATAACCTTCTTAAGGTCTCTAGATAGCAAAGTCTGGAGAGCTGTCAACAAAGGATGGGAACATCCAACGAAGACAGGTGAAGATGGAGTCAGTGTGCAGATTCCTGAAGAAGAGTGGGACAAGGAGCAAGAGGCATTAGCTCTTGGAAATTCCAAGGCCTTGAATGAATTGTTCAATGGAATCAGTAAGAACATATTCAGGCTGGTGCACCACTGTGAACTAGCTAAGGAAGTTTGGGATACCCTCAAGGTAACTCATGAAGGTACTTCCAAGGTGAAGACGTCCAAACTTCAGATGCTGACCACCATGTTTGAAAATCTGAGGATGAAAGAGGATGAGACTATTCATGACATTCACATGAATATTCTTGAAATTGCAAACACCTCTGGTGGACTAGGTGAGAAAATGGCTGAAGAGAAACTTGTAAGAAAGATTCTCAGGTCCTTGCCTAAGAGATTTGCTATGAAGGTCACAGCCATAGAGGAGGCGCAGGACATCTGCAACATGAAGGTGGATGAGCTCATTGGTTCTCTCCAAACCTTTGAAATGGGCCTGTGTGAGAATGCTGAAAAGAAGAACAAAAGCGTAGCTTTTGTATCTAATGCTGAAGAAGAGTCAGAAGCAGGATATACTGAAGGTGATGAAAGTATATCAGAAGCCTTAGCCATGCTTGGGAGACAGTTCAACAAGTTCGTGAAAAAGATTGATCAAAGAGGGAGACCTAATGTCAAGAACATCCAGTCTGACATCAGGAAAAGATCAACTTCTGAAGAAAAGTTCAACCAAGGCAAGGGAATCCAGTGTCATGGTTGTGAAGGGTATGGACACGTCAGAGCTGAATGTCCTACTTATCTCAAGATGCAAAAGAAGGGGCTAACTATCACATGGTCTGAAGGAGATTCTGAAAGTGAATCTGAAGGAGAATCTGCCAAACATGTCACTGCACTAACCAGTGTTTGTGCTTCTGATGATGACTCAAGTGCAGATGAACTGACCTTTGACGAACTTACTGCAGCTTATAAGAAGCTGTGTACCACCAGTGCAGAAGTCCGTGCACAAGGAGAAAAGCAGAAGAAACTCATCAAGGAACTGGAAGATGAGAGACAAAAGCATCTGACAACCATAGAGGGTCTAAATGGTGAGATAACCCTGCTGACCTCCAAGCTGAATCAGATGACTAAATCCATCAGAATGAAGAACAAGGGAACTGACACCTTGGAAGAGATTCTCAAGGTAGGACAGAAGTCTGGAACCAAATCTGGCCTAGGATTTGGGAAAAGATCCTCAGCTGAACGCAAACGCCCAAAGGCTAAAGTTCAGAAGTTCAAACGGAAGTCAAAGCCAATGTCTCAACATCGGGGAACTAGGATGAATAATCATCAGAAGAGGAAATACCATGAATGGAGGTGTCACCACTGTGGTAGGCTTGGACATATAAAAGCCTTCTGCTACTGGCTTCATGGTTTCCCTACCCAAGCCTTGCATGTCAGACCTAAGCATAAGACATTTAGGCAAAATGTCACCAGTAAGAAGCGACAATGGTATGCTAGGCTAGCCCACACAGCTCTAAGAGCTTCTACCAAAGAAGACTGGTACTTTGACAGTGGATGCTCAAGACATATGACTGGTATGGAGAATATATTGGCAGATATCCAACCTCACAATATCAGCTATGTGACCTTTGGTGATGGTGCTAAAAGAAAAATAAAGGTGTGGGTAAGCTGGACTGCTTTGGAGTTCCAAAACTGAATAATGTGCTGTTAGTAAAAGGACTAACTGCAAACCTCATCAGCATAAGCCAGCTGTGTGATCAAGGGTTCTATGTTCAGTTTACTAAGGAGCTATGTATTGTGACAAATGGGGACAATCAGGAAGTTATGAGAGGATCTAGGTCCAAAGATAACTGCTACCTGTGGGAACCTAAAGTCTCAAACCTCTCTACAATATGCTCTTCAGTCAAGGAAGAACAGGAGGTGAAGCTGTGGCATAGACGCCTTGGACATCTCCACTTACGGGGAATGAAGAAGATCATATCCAAGGAAGCAGTCAGAGGAATTCCAAAGCTGCTTATTGATGAAGGAAGAGTCTGTGGAGAATTCCAGGTGGGCAAACAAACTAAGATGTCACATCCGAAGCTGGGACATCCTACTACTTCCAGAGTTCTGGAACTGCTGCACATGGACTTAATGGGACCTATGCAGGTTGAAAGTTTGGGGGGAAGAGATATGCTTATGTGGTGGTTGATGACCATTCCAGATACACGTGGATAAGCTTTACCAGAGAGAAGTCAGACACATTTGATGTATTCAAAGACCTGTGCATCAGACTTCAAAGGGAAAAGGACAATTGTGTTGTTCGGATTAGGAGTGATCATGGTACAGAGTTCAAGAACTCCAAGTTTGATGAGTTTTGCTCATCTGAAGGAATAAGTCATGAGTTCTCCTCTCCTATAACTCCCCAGCAGAATGGGATAGTTGAAAGAAAAAATAGAACTATTCAAGAATCTGCCAGAGCTATGATTCATGCAAAGAAGCTCCCCATGCACTTTTGGGCTGAAGCGATGAATACCGCATACTATGTTCACAACAGAGTCACCTTGAGAAAAGGAACCTCCTCCACTCTGTATGAAATATGGAAAGGCAGAAAACCCACTGTGAAGTACTTTCATATCTTTGGAAGTAAGTGCTACATTCTCACAGATCGTGAACAGAGAAGGAAGCTGGATCCCAAAAGTGATGAGGGTATATTTCTGGGATACTCCACTAACAGCAGAGCCTACAGAGTGTTCAACTACAGGACCAATGTCCTGATGGAATCCATAAATGTTATTGTGGATGATAAAGAGGAAGGAATCGATGTCGTTGAGGATGTTGAAACATTCCTTGACAGTTCAACAGACATTCCAGTCAAGTCTGAAGAAGTACAGGAACCTCCTCCTGAATGTGAAGTAGAGGCAACCTCCAAAATGCCATCTATCAGAATTCAGAAAGACCACCCAAAGGATCTTATCATAGGGGATCCAAATAGTGGTGTGACTACCAGGTCAAGGGGAATAAGCTCAAATTCCTGTTTTGTATCCAAGGTTAAACCAAAGAATGTGAAAGAAGCCCTGACTGACGAATACTGGATCAATGCCATGCAAGAGGAGCTTGAACAGTTCAAACGGAATGAAGTTTGGGAGCTAGTTCCTAGACCTGAAGGGACCAACATCATTGGTACCAAGTGGATCTACAAGAACAAGTCTGATGAGAAAGGAGTAATTACTAGGAATAAAGCAAGACTAGTTGCTCAAGGTTACACTCAAGTGGAAGGGGTTGATTTTGATGAAACATTTGCTCCTGTGGCCAGACTTGAGTCTATCAGATTGCTTTTAGGTGTAGCATGCATTCTGAAGTTTAAACTGTTCCAAATGGATGTGAAGAGCGCATTCTTGAATGGCTACTTGAATGAAGAAGTCTATGTGGAACAACCCAAAGGGTTCAGTGATCCCAACCAACCCAAGCATGTGTACAAGTTAAGAAAAGCCTTATATGGGTTGAAACAAGCACCTAGAGCATGGTATGAAAGGTTGACCGAATTTTTGACCTCAAATGGATACAGAAAAGGTGGAATAGATAAAACCTTGTTTGTGAAGGATGAAGAAGGCAAAATCATGATAGCTCAAATCTATGTGGATGATATAGTCTTTGGTGGAATGTCAGAACAAATGGTTCAACAATTTGTAAACCAGATGCAATCTGAGTTTAAAATGAGTCTAGTTGGAGAACTGACCTATTTCCTTGGAATGCAAGTAAACTAAATGGAGGACTCTATGTTTCTCTCCCAAAGAAAGTATGACAATAACATAGTTAAGAAGTTTGGTATGGATAATGCTAGGCACAAAAGGACTCCTGCACCTACTCATCTGAAGTTAACCAAAGATGATGGAGGGCCTAGTGTTGATCAATGCTTGTATAGAAGCATGATAGGCAGTCTGCTATACCTAACTGCAAGTAGACCCGACATTTCTTATGCAGTTGAAGTGTGTGCTAGATACCAAGAAGAGCCTAAGGTGAGCCACTTGAATCAAGTCAAAAGGATTCTTAAGTACATCAATGGGACTTGTGACTATGGGATGCTGTACTCACATGGGTCTGAGCCTGTCCTATCTGGGTACTGTGATGCTGACTGGGCTGGGAGTGCTGATGACAGAAAAAGCACATCAGGAGGATGTTTCTTCTTGGGAGAAAATCTCATATCTTGGTTCAGCAAGAAGCAGAATTGTGTATCTCTGTCCACTACAGAAGCTGAATACATAGCTGCTGGAAGCAGTTGTTCCCAACTGGTTTGGATGAAACAGATGCTCACTGAGTACAATGTCACTCAAAATGTCATGACATTGTTCTATGATAATCTCAGTGCCATCAATATCTCCAAGAATCCCAGCCAACACAGCAGAACCAAACATATTGACATTAGGCACCACTTCATCAGAGATCTGGTGGAAGACAAGGTGATTACTTTGGAACATGTAGCCACTGAACTTCAACTGGCTGACATATTTACAAAGGCTCTGGATGCTACTCAGTTTGAAACCTTAAGGGGAAAATTGGGGATATGTCTCTCTGAGACCTTATAGCAACCACGGATGTTTGGGATGTATTGTTTAATATCTCTGCCTATTAAACAATTGATACTGTGCTCTGATTGGCCAACAGATCATAGTTGTGCCTCTTGCAACAAGTGTGGCAACAAGAGGGTAAGAAGAAAACCTATTGTGAGAAGGCCCATGTACCTGCAGGAATTCAAGGACGCTGTTCATGCAGGAGTGGTTCTGGATGTCAGAACCAAGGTCATGGCATCTGATATGGTAGTACCTACTGTAAAGCAAAAGTGGGTGATTACTTGATCAAAGCTGTGAAGCAAGATCAAGTGGATGCTAACTTGGTTGAAACTGTGAAGTAAAACCAAGTCTGTAACTCTGTCATTGTTCTCTGGTTATGTTGTTGGCTTTGGCAACATTTTTGACAAAAAGGGGGAGTAATAACCACCACCCCTGAAAAACAGAGTGGGTCTCTACAACAGACTCTCATGACAGATTCCCTCCCCTGCAGCTGTTGTGTGTTGAAGTTTGGATTTAACTTCTGTATGTGTGCTGCCTTGTGAAGTTCTTATTTAACTTCCATGTGTGTGAGTGTGTTGCCACTCTGAGTGTATTAGCTAGGTTTATTTCCTGCTAGAAGTGTGATTCCGCTGCTATGAACTCTGTTATGGGGATCAAAGTGTTTTAGCCAAAAATTTGCCAAAGGGGGAGTTTGTAGGTGTTTAATTGGCTGCATTATATGGTAAAACACTAGCTGGACTCTGATGTCTTGACTGATGTCATGACACACTTGAGTAATTACTGCAGGATTAGCTAATACAGGATTTATTGAATGTCAAACTGGATGTTGTGACATTCATACCTGTCAGCAGATACTAAGGAATAGAACAGCTGGTGTTCTGTTGGAACTTAGTATTTATTTCCAGTCTGGTTATCAAGGAAATACCAGACCTGGCATAAGGCCTACTGACTGAATGTCAAACTGGATGTTATGACATTCATCATTGACAGCATATACTGAACAATAGATAGAGTGGTGTTCTGCTACACTTCAGTATGTTTCTTAGTCTGTTCTTCAAGAGGATAACAGAACTAACTTAAGGCCAAATGTGTAAATGTCAAATTGGATACTTTGACATTTATTAATGTATGCTGTTACTGTAGTATGGTCATTTTGGCCATGTATAGGTCAGCAAAATTGTACAGTCTGTTTTCTGGAAAAACAGACTCAGCATATGGTCCTTGATGTCAAGCTGAATGTCGTGACATTCATTCCTGACAGCATATGCTATATTGTAGGTTGTTCAGTTTTCTGTTTCAGCTTTTTCTCAGGCTATTCTTCAGGGATTCAACAGCTTAGAGAAAATCCAGGAAATCAACAACCAAGCTACATTTAATGAACCTAACAAATAGTACCGGAAATTTAGTAGATCCTTTAGCGGAACCCGAACGTTATACTCGTACACGCCTCTTACTCATCCGAATTAAGAAAGCTATTGCCGAGAATCGTGATAGGAGACCTCTTAAGGATTTTTCCCAACCCTCTGACGAGGAACCTAGTTCAAGTATAGTAAACCCTCTTATTTATGCTAACGATTTCGAACTAAAACCATCTTTGTTGCAATTAGTGCAACAAAACCAATATGTGGGTCTCGCAACTGAGAACCGGAATCAACATTTAGAAGTTTTTATCCAACTAGCCGACACCTTTAAATCTAATGGAGCTTCACCTGATGCGATCCGTTTAATATTATTTCATTTCTCCCTCAGGGATAGAGCACGTTCATGGTTATATTCACTTCCAGCTAATTCAATAACTACTGGGAATACCTTAGGAGAGTATTCCTTGCTAGATATTTCCCCCTAGTAAGACTGTTGTTCTTCGAAACCAAATAACTAGATTTGCTCAAAACCAAGGAGAATCGCTTTTTGAAGCTTGGGAGAGATATAAAGAGCTATTAAGTGTCTGCCCATACCATGGCCTAGAATAATGGATGATCGTTCATACCTTCTACAATGGACTTCATTATAACACCAAGATGAGCATCGACACTGCCGCAGGTGGCGCGCTGATGAACAAACCTTACCCCGAAGCTTGTGACCTAATTGAGGATATGGCCCAAAACCATTACCAATGAGGAACTGAACGAGCATCAATAGAGAAAAAGGAGACCCAAGGTGGAATACATGAGGTAAGCTCTCTAGATATGATGCAGGCGAAAATGGATGCTTTAGTGTAACACCTGAAAATTTTCCCTCCTCTTCTTGGGACTAGTTTGACACATTGCATTTCATGTTTTAGGACATTAGGCATTTGCATATTGCATATCATATGGAAATAAGAGATCATCCTCCAAAGTCTTTTCAGAAGATGGCAAGTTGCATGATTCAAGCCTGAGGGTTTCTTTGAATTGATGATCAACCATCTGAGGGTTTGCAGTGCATTAGGGTTTCTTGATCCTTCACAGGTCTTGAGCATTATCTTATTGGCAAGGATATATTATCATCATCATGGTTCTATCATCATCAGGATTTCAGAGTGCATTCTCAAGTTCCTTTGGATTAGGGTTTTGACCTCTGGTCAACCCTAATCAATGCTAGTCTTCCAGCTAGGGTTTCTCAAGGAGATGAGGTATTTTATGGGATGAGGATCATATGATCATTATATTGGGCTTGTTTGAGCTAGGGTTTCATTTCTGAGCCATTTCCCCAAGTGGTGGAGGTTCAAGCTGATCAGGGCATGTCAAGGTCATCTGAGGACCACCAAAAGTCAACTGTGCAATAGCTAAGGACTATGAGGTGGGGAAATGAGTTTCAACACTTCAATCATGTTTAAAAGAGGTCTATTTGTCATTTCAAACATCTATCTTGAAGATTTTGAAGTCATTTCAAACATCTATCGTGATCTAGGTGAAAAGACCTTTTCAACCATATGCACTTCGTGCAAATCTGGAAAAAAATTGCTTCTCCGCCGCCTGGATGGCCGGAGAAGACGGTTGTAACCACCGTCGCCGGCTCTGCAATTATGCTAGGGTTTTTGGTTCAGTCATCGTCCATGTGTGCGCTTGCATGGCTAATCCATTGGCCGATGTGCGCTTGACCTTGCCTTGTGTGTTTGACCGCTTATGTGGCTGCCACATCATTTAATGATGCGTAGCGTTTTGATGAGCGCTTCTTGTCTTTGCTAGCGCGCGTTCGATCCTTGGCTCGTGTGCTTCTCAATTTTATTTGATTTTTCTCATTTGACCTAGCGTGCGCGTGTTCAATCCTTCGCTATGCATGTTTTCTGATTTAATTGTTGATTTATCATGTGACCTGGCATACCTGTGTTCGAATCCTGCTGAATGCATATGATGATTTTAATTTGATTCTCATTTTCCCTCCAATTTCTTTTATTAATTCAATTATTTCATTCAACTTTGAAAAATCACTAAAAATTGTAGATTAATCCAAATTGATCCAATTTTTTTTCCACATTCTTGTTTTAATGTCTAGTATTTTTTAGCATTTTTTTCATGAATTGTCTGATTTTGGATTTTTAATTGTGAATTGTTGTTTGAACCATGTACCAAATTGATATGCCATGTTCATTTGCCTATGAAATGCCATGCTTTGATCCAATTGATCTGAAATTTGACATGCTTGATCCTCTCTCATGATGTGATTTTTGAGCTTTGGATTGAGATTTTTATCATATACCATCACTGTTTTGGACACATGAACATATGTTGTGACAATTTGTGTCACATTTTAGATGTTGCATTTCTGCATTTTCATTTGCCTATCATTTGAGCTCTTTTGGATCTAATTTTTTGCATGATGTATGTTCATAACATGTTGAATTCACATAAAAAATTTCAGGATCATTGGATGCTTTTGTGTTTTGATTTGTATTTTCTAATTTGGATGTCCAATTGTGTGCACCTTTGCTTGCCTTTGCATTCCATTGATCATTTGATGTCTTTGCCTTATGAATTGATCTTGGTCCTTTTGAGGACTTTTTCTTGATTGATTGAATATGCTTTGTGTAAAATATTGACTTCTATTTTGGTCATTCGACTTGCTTTTGAACCTAGTCTTGGTACTAGTGGTTTATACACATACTAATTGAGCTTTGTGTTTCAGGTTTGAGCATTTGGCTTTGATGATTGGTGTGATCTCATTATTTGAGATGCCAATTGCTTTGATCACTAACTCTTGTTGTCTTGTAGGTCCATTGATGTGATGAACTCACTTGAGTGCTTGCACTTATGACTTGCATTGTGTACAGTTGCATTGGTTTCACTGTCTGTTTTCTGATTGGTTGTCTGAGATACTAACTGTTAAGCTTTTGTACAGGTACATTAGTTGCTTGCTAGCTTTGCTTTTGCTTTGCTTTGGAGTGTGTTTGATACACCACTGAGGTAGTTTAGCCTTCTCACTCCATGTTGTCTGGAAGCCCTGTCACTTTTTTGGCAGGCATTTGGCTGAAGTCCTCCTTAAGAGGCAATGTTTGTGTTTGTTTACCTTTGTGCCAAAGACCTCTAAATGAGGCATGTTACTTGTTAAGTCCTCCTAAGTGAAGAGGAAATTGACAGATAGAAGGGATTAGTAATCAATCCCCTGTTATTCAGTGAGTCGTTCATTATGCTCGCACTACGTGCTGATGCTCTTGAACAATGTACCCAAGATCTTTGTATAGAGTCAGTCAAGTGGAATAGGGTTCCTCTTTCTGGATCCCCACGCTTTCTTTGATTTGAGCTCACCCAGGCCAGGGTTAAGATCTATGAGGTCTCATCCTCATTTTCATCTTTGATCAGCTTCACCCTAACTCTCAATGTTAGTGGTTAAGAGCTTCAGCATACCCCTACAGTTTTGGCTTTTTTGTCGAGGTTGATATGACCCCTCTTGACTAAAGCCCAACCATTTGTATGAGCCTCTTGTATGTGTATAGTGTGTGATGCTTCTTTACTTGTGATTGGTGTTTATTTGTTGTTTGAACTGACTTGCTGCATGTGTGAGTTAGGTTCTGATTAGAGACCTCAACTTAGGGATATTTGATTGCATGACAATTTTTAGGCTCGAGTCTTAGTCTCCCTATTAGTTTGTTTGCTTCCCTAGTCTTTGGTTAGGAGAGAGTTTCTCCCCTATTAAGGGGAACTATGTCGCCTTGATTCTCATACCAGATGAGATACGTAGGCAGAAGATCGAGCGAGATCTCTCCGAGCAGCCTTTTTCTTTTTTGTGTGTGTTTTGTTTGACAACTATTAAGCTCGAGTTCCAAACTCCCTATTAGTTTGTTTGTTCAACCTTTCCTTTTTGAGTCTTTGTTTGTTCTCCCTTTTGTTGTTTTGTATGTGTGTGTTCACCTTTTTTTTGTTGGCTTTGGTGTGAGTACCCTTTGTTCAGTGTGTGTATGTTCATAACTTAGGGGTTTTCTTCTGTTATCATTATTGGGGTTCATTTATGATGATGGTTATCATCTTTGGGGGTTCATTTGTGAGGATGGTTATCATCTGTGGGGTTCATCTTTGAGGTTCATCTTTGAATAAGTAGTTGCTTGGTTGGGGTTCATTCTGATAACCTTTTTCTTTGGTGTTCGCTGGTTAGCGTAGGCTATTTGTTTGGAGTCGGATATAAGTCCATCTATTGGCATTCTGTTTCCTTGTTTGTGTTATTTGTTTGGAGTCGGATTTAAGTCCATGTATTGGCATTCTGTTTCCTTGTTTGTGTTGTTTGTTTGGAGTCGGATATAAGTCCATGTATTGGTATTCTGTTTCCTTGTTGGTGTGTTTGGAGTCGGAAGTAAGTCCATGTATTGGCATTCTGTTTCCTTGTTTGTGTGTGTTTGGAGTCGGATATAAGTCCATGTATTGGCATTCTGTTTCCTTTTGAGTGTTTCTTTTGACGTCTCAGCGTCTCTTTTCGGTGTTTGTTTCGGCATGCGTTAGCCGAACTACGAGTGTTCTGATTCTTCTCTGGATAGAGAGGATACGTAGGCATAAGATGCGATGTCCTAGCGAGCATGTTTCCCCCTTCCCTGAACTACGTTGACTCTGATGTTTGTTTCTAACAAACCACGTAGGCCCAAGATGCGACATCCTGCCGAGTCCGCTTCCTCCATCTTCTTTCACCTGTTTATTATTCCAGTGTGTGCATTTATTTGAGCAGTTATTTAGCAACCTTTTCCTATTCTTTTGAGCGTGGATCCCATCGAGTTCGACGAACGTGAGGGGTGCTAATACCTTCCCCTTGCGTAACCGACTCTCGTACCTTGCAATCTCTGGTCGTAAGACCGTTCCTTTCCCTTTCTTAGGGTAGTCATGCGCTTCCTTTCCGTCATAGGATGCATAGCGTCGGTGGCGGCTCCGTAACCTTGTTTTTTTCCGCCGGTTGTTTTTCGCATTGCGACATTTAGCCCTTAGGATCGAACATATGTATACAAACACCGCAGCAATAGTCCACACAGAGTGCGAACTCTATGGATCTAAAGAACACAAATCAGCGGAGTGTAACCTTTTGAACGACCTGAACACCAACCAAGTGAATTACGGCCAAGGTAACCCATTTTCAAACACTTACAACCCTGGATGGAAGAATCATCCAAATTTCTCCTATAAAAACCAGAACCCTATCCAAAATCATACACCTCAGAGACCGCAAGGTTATCAAGCCCAAAAACCAAACCAACCTATGCAAGTTGTGCCCTAGAATTCTAACCTTGAGAAGATCATGGAAAGCTTTATATCGGGCCAGACTCAGCAAAATAAAGAATTCCTAAACCAGAACATTCACGTAAAAGAACTTATAACGCAATTAGGAACCAAGGTTGATCAAATAATCACTCACAACAAGATGCTTGAAACCCAGATCTCACAGGTAGCACAAAACCAAGCCCCACAATCTACACCTGGACGTGAATTCCCTGGACAACCTCGACCAAACCCTCGAGGGCAAGCTAACGTTATCTCGTTACAAAGTGGGACCGCTTACGAAGGGCCTTGTAACCCAGCAATGAGCGAGTCCAAAAATTCTATACCTGCCAACCAAGAAGAGGAACCGGAGAAACCCAAGAAACAAACCAACCAAGAAGGTGAAGCCAAGGATAAAACTTACAAACCACCACCCCCATACAAACCACCAATCCCATATCCGCAAAGACTTAAACAAACCAAAGTCAATAACCAATACCAAAAATTTATAAAAGTGATAGAAAAGCTTCATGTAGAGATTCCTTTCACCTAAGCTATCACCCAAATTCGGTCTTACGCAAAATTTCTCAAAGACATCTTAACCAACAAGCATACGCTTGACGATCCAAAACCCTTGGAATGCAACTTTATTTCCGAGGATAAACTCGCTAAGAAGGAGAAAGACCCCGGTAGTTTTTCTATACCTTGCATTTTAGGGAGTCATGTGATCGACAAAGCTTTCCTAGACTTAGACGCTAGTGTAAGTTTAATGCCCTTAGCTGTATGTAAAAGGTTAAACCTAGGAGAATTGCAACCAACTAAGATGTCCATACAATTAGCCGATAGGTCTGTTAAGTATCCTGTAGGCATTTTAGAAGACATCCTAGTTAGGACCGGTCAACTTTATATCCCAACAGACATTATGGTAATGGATATCAAAGAAGACGAAGATATCCCTATCCTTTTAGGTAGACCATTCTTATCAACAACCGGAGCTATAATAGATGTTAAAAGAGGGAAATTAACCTTCGAAGTAGGGGATGAAAAGATCGAGTTCATTCTTTCAAAATTCCCGATGGCACCAATTCTAGGAGACGCATGTTATGCGATCGATATCATAGATGAGTGCATAAGAGAATCTGATCAAGGAGAACCTAAGATCGAACCATTTTTAAACCCGAATGAAAAGGATGACGAGTTAGAGGAAACGGAATCTTACACTAACGAATGTCTGGATCTTACTCCAGACCCTTCACCAAATTCTCGAAAACCAGCCCAAGGACTTAAGGAACTACCCAAGAACCTAAGACATGAGTTTTTGGATGAAGAAATGAACCGCCCAGTAATAGTTAGTGCCACCTTAAACCAAGATGAGACGAATCGACTCTTGAACGTTTTAAGAAGATACCCATATGCCTTAGGGTACAACATCTCTGATTTAAAAGGTATTAGACAATCCGTGTGTATGCACAGGATCTCACTAGAGGAGGCTTCAAAACCTTCTAGAGAACATCAGAGACGAATCAACCCTGTAATGAGTGAGGTAGTAAAGAAGGAAGTCCTTAAACTAATGGAAGCTGGTATAATCTATCAGATCTCTGATAGTAAGTGGGTAAGTCCTGTACATGCGTATGTGCATAAGTTATAGGAAGCTCAATACGGCAACTAGGAAAGACCATTTCCCCCTTCCATTCATAGATCAAATGCTGGAGCGTCTTGCCAGACACTTCTACTTTTGTTATCTTGATGGATATTCTGGATTTTTCCAAATATCCATACACCCTGAGGATCAAGAGAAAACAACCTTTACTTGTCCTTACGGAACGTTTGCTTACAGATGAATGTCGTTTGGACTCTGTAATGCGCCAACTACTTTCCAACATTGTATGATGTCAATCTTCGCAGATTATCTCAACGGAATTATGGAAGTATTCATGGACGATTTCTCGGTGTGTGGATTAGACTTTGAAGTCTGCCTTATTAACCTTGAGAAAATCCTAGAGAGATGCGTAGAAGTTAACCTTGTGTTAAACTGGGAAAAGTGCCACTTTAGGGTTAAATAAGGCATAGTGTTAGGACATATAATATCTGAAAGAGGCATTGAGATCGATAAAGCAAAAATAGAAGTTATAGAAAGCCTTAACCCTTCTAAGACAGTTAGAGAAGTCCGTAGTTTCCTTGGACACGCCGATTTCTACCGACGCTTCATAAAAGACTTCTCTAAAATAACAAAACCCCTAACTGGCCTTCTGATGAAAGATATTGAATTCATTTTCGACGAGAAATGCATCGAGGCCTTTAATCATTTAAAACAAGCATTAATTTCAGCACCTATTCTACAAACCCCGGATTGGACTAAACCCTTCGAAATAATGTGTGATTAATAAAGTCTTAGAGGCCAATACTTTTGGTACTTGTATCGAATTATTTATTAATCAATAAAAGGCTTTTTTTTATTATGTTTGATTAATAAAGTCCCTAGAATAGCTAGTCCGTTTAATGTATCAAGTATGACTTAATCATGAGATCACATTAAACATAAGGACACTATTCTTAAAGTATCCGTAGTCGAGATTTATTGTCAAGTGGGATAACATTAAAGCATTAAGACTATTATTTTTGTAGACTGATGATCACATCTCATGGATCACGGATAAAGAGTTATCAAGTCTTAAACATAGGTATGAATATTAAGAGTAATATTTATACCGGATTGACCCGCTATGAGAATACTATATAGAAAGTTATGCAAAGTGTCATAAGTTATTCTCATGGTGACAATGGTGTATACCACTCTTCGACCTGAAACCACTATGGATCCTAGATGTAGAGTCGAGTGCTTTATTGCTGATCCAACGTTGTCCGTAACTGGATAACCATAAAGATAGTTGATGGGTACTCCACAAAGCATGCTGAGGGACATGAGTGTCCTAGATGGAATTTGCCCATCCTGCGTAACAGGATAAATGTCTATGGGCCCAATATTGAACTGGACAAGGATGACACGGTCTATACCTTATGTTCAATATAGACATAAGGGCAAAGGGGTAATTATACACAATCATTATCACAGGAGGTTTTGTCAGATCACATGACATTTTCGTGTCTTGGGTAGCAGTGATGTGTTTCTAGATACCGCTCACTGTTTATTATGTTAAATGCGTGATTTAATATAATTTCCAACATCGCGAAAACCTACAGGGTCACACACAAAGGACGGATTGATGAGAAATAGAGTAACTAAGGAACACCGTAAGGTACGGTGCACTTAAGTGGAAGACGAAATATGGTAAGGTACCAAATACTTAAGTGATTTTGGCATATTATGAGATATGGGCCAAAATACACTTAAGTGGGCTTTTAGCTTGAAGCGCACACAAGTGGTTCTATAAATAGAACCCTTGGGTAGAAGCATTGTCATTTTTAGACTAACACTCAAGTGAAGACTTGGAATTTCGTTTCCTTCTCTCTCTCACTCAAAGCCTTCATTCGTACCAGCTAGCACTGAGATTGAAGGAATCCGTTCGTGTGGACTGAGTAGAGACGTTGTCATCGTTAACCGTTCGTGATCGCTCCGTGGATTTGTATCCAAGGTTTTGATCGTTACAAGAGATCTGCACCAAAGGTTTGAATCGCCACAAGAGGTAACGATTCTACCACTGATCATGCCCATTCGTAAGGATCATTAAAGGAGAAATTTTTAAATTCCGATGCGCCTTGGATGGAAATTCTCCTTCAGAAACTACACGTAATATATTACGCTAGTAGAACCCTAGATGCCGCTCAATTAAATTATACAACAACAGAGAAGGAACTCCTAGTTGTAGTTTTCGCAATCGATAAATTTAGGTCTTATCTTGTAGGTTCTAAGATTATAATCTATACAGACCATGCAGCTATCCGTTACCTTCTGAGCAAAAAGGATGCAAAACCTAGATTACTTAGGTGGATCCTTTTACTACAAGAATTCGACTTAGACATTAGAGACAAAAAAGGAACAAAAAACGTAGTTGCTGACTGTAACACCTCAAAATTTGCTCTCCTCTCTTGGGACTAGCTTAACATATTGCATTTTATCTCATAGGGCATTAGGCATTGCATCTTTGCATGTCATGTGGAAACAATAAGCAAGTCATCCTCCCAGGTCTTGCTCAGAAGATAGAGAGGTTAAAAAGATTCAAGCTTGAGGGTCTTATTGAATTGATCACTGGCCATCTGAGGGTTTGTGCTTCAATTAGGGTTTCTTGGCTCCTCAAGGAGATTGATCATTATCTTGGGTGAAGTGGTACACCATCATCATGGTCTTATCATCACCAAGAGGTTCATTATTCCTGATCAGATTCCTTGGGATTAGGGTTTTGACCTCTGGTCAACCCTAATCAGTTGTATTGTGCCAATCAGGGTTTTGCAAGGAGATGGGGTCTTTCATGGAGATGGGGATCATTATATGTGTTTTAATGAGCTTGTGAAAGCTAGGGTTTCATTTTGGAGCCATTTCATCAGGAGATTGAGGCTCAAATTCATCTGTGCATAGCCAAGTCATCTATCAACTGGAAAAAGTCAACCAAAAGTCAACTGTTGGATTTGGAGGTGGGAAGTGATTAGAAATACTTCATTCATGTTCAAAAAAGTCTCATTTGACATTTCAAACATCAACATTGAAGAAAATAAAGTCAGGACAAAACTTTCCAAAAATAGAAAGTGACTTCTAGTTCAAAATTGCCAAAAATGGAAAGGTTTTCTCCTCAAGATTACATCATAAAAAATGCTTCAAATGAAAATTTGTTGAACGTGAAAGTTGTAGATCTTGTTCTTACATTTCCAAAAAGTCCAAGAACATGAATTTCTCATGTATGGTTGAAAAGATATGGATCAATCATGGTCAAGCAAATTTGAACTTCACAAGTGCATAACTTTTGAACCATAAGGCCAAATGAAGTGGTTCTTTTTGCAACATTTCTCTCTTGACATGCACTATCCAATTCATGCATCATAAACCATGCATTTCCATTACAAAAATTTTGGACTTTTCATTTGAATTTTGGAGGGAAAGTGGTAATTCAAAAATTATGCATTGCCTTCACATTTTACCAATTACATTTGCCTCCAAACAGCATTTGAAATGATTCCAAGGGCAAATTCGAGCACTGTTCCATTGGCATGCATTACATGAGGGTGAATTGGCAAATTGGCATTACACTTAAATATCACTAATCCATTTGCATTTGGCTTAATTGTGATTAGCAACATGGTTAAGGCATCATATAAAAGCTAAAGCATAACAGAAACAAGGTTAACACTTCAGAATTCTCAGATCTAGATCCACTTTCACAATTTTCTTCATTTGGTTCTCTCACTTTTTCATCAAATTTCTTCATAAACTTTGCCTTGTTCTTGATTAATCCTTCATCCACAAGCATTGAAGAGCATTTTGGAAGCAAGATTCGAAGGATTTCATGCAGATTTGAGGACTGTTGAAGCTCACATCCATCAATGGCAGTTGGATTTTTAAGCCAAATCGTGCAAGGTTAAGCATCGAGCATTCATCCATTCAATCATCTAAGAGCTTAGGAAGATCTGTTTGGACTTCTCAAGGCTTGAATCAACCTATTTCACTTCTGCACTTCCATTAAGGTTAGAATTCGAATGTCATGATTCATGAAATTGTTGTATGCTTATGGTAGATCCTTCATCACTGAACATGCTGAGCTTTGTTTCATTAAGATCCATGCAGAAATGAGATAGATATGGTGATTTGAAGTTTGACACATGAAACTTGATCCATTCGTTTTGCATGATATATGTTAGATTAGGTTAAATTCAGGTTTGATTGTTGATGTATGTTGAAAGACGAGTCCAATGATATGCTGATTTTCCATTTCTGAGCACTTTTGTTCTTGAGCTCAAGAACACATATGAATGTTGATGAACACTTAGGGTTTTCGTTTCCGGGATGCGTTTGATCTTGTTAGCGCGTGTTTGCATGTTGTTTGATGTTTATAGCCATGCAGTGGTCCACGTGTTGCTGGCATGGCGTATTGATTGGATACGAGCGCACGACCTTGCCACATAGACTTTAATGAAATGCAGAGTTTCATTGTTAAGCGCCTCAATTTGAATTCGTGGCCAGTTCGATCCTTGGCTCCAGCCTTTTCCAATTGCACTTCACATATTATTCCATCCATGTTCATACCATGCTTTCATGTGTTTTTTTAATTTTTTCTTCACTTAGAAAATTCATAACTCAATCAATAATGATCCAAATGGCATGGGAATTTTTGCATCTTGTTCCTCATCATGTCTAGTATTTTTTGGCTATTTTTGAAGAAATTATGCACAGTTGAAAAATGTTTTGGCTTAGGGATTGTTCACATGTGTGCTATCTTGTACCTTGCTTGCCTTATTCTTTGTGAAATGATGAGTTTTGATCCAATGCCTTTGAAACTTTGCATGCTTAAACTAGACATCTTTAGGGACCTTTTGGTGTTGAGTTATTTTTAGCATTTCTGGTTGTTGAGATATGATCTGGTTAATGTAGGTGTGACAATGTGTGTCACACCTTTGCTTGCTCAACTTGTTGATTTTCTTTGCCATGCCAAATAAATGCCAAATGATGTGATTTTTTGCATGATGCTTCTTCTGAATGTTAGGATTGATCATGATTGTTTGTGGAATTTTTGGAATGATTTCTGATTTGTTTGGTATTTTTCATGCTGGATGACCATTTGTGGACTTTTGAATAGTCATGAACTTCAATGATTTGTGAAATGATGGTTGTTTATCATATGGATTTGAAATTTTGCACATTGTTTCTAGACACTTTGAAGTTTATTGTGGTTTTGGTTTGAGACATTTATCAGTTGTCAATTCTGTTTTAGGCTTGTGCTAAGTTGAGGTAGCATTTTGTGCCCTAATTGAGCTTGTTTGTGCTTACCTTGCCTTATGGAATTTGATTGGCATGCTTAAACGTGTCCAAATACCTTGATTTTTGGTATGTTGATTATGTGATGGGTTCTGTTTAGCCATGATTTTTTTTGGGATTTATTGAATCATTTTGGAATTAATGTGGATTTGTTCATTTTGTTGCTCCAATGAGCTTCCAACTTGCATACTTTGCCTTATTTGACTTGTGAAATGAATTTGGTGCATGATATGGATGTGGAACTTTTTGGATGATGTTCTTATTGGATTAAAGTTGATTCATGTCAATTTTCATGTTCTGTTTTGAATTATTTCTCCCTCTTTGACCCTAGGCCTTTGTCCTAGTGGTTGGTGCTTATGTTTGAGCTTTGTTTTCAGGATAAGGAACATATATATGGTCATAAGGGAATTGATTCACATTGCTTGAATTGGGTTGATTGGTTGATGTTGACTAACATTGATTTGTTTTGTAGGTTTCTTTTAGCTCATTTGAGTTGAGCTTGTGCCTTGCACATTGTAGCTTGCACTTGTTGTCTGTTTGACTGTGTACAGTTAACTGTTGATTGTTGGATTGTCTGTTTGACTTTTTGGAGTTGTGTACTGACTGAGTTAGATTGTTTTCAGGTACTTTAGTTGCTTAAGTTCTTTTGAACTTGCTTTTGTTGTTGCTTAACCAATTGAGGTATAACTCTCTTGACTCCATGTAGTCTGGAAGACCTGTCCTGTTACTTGGGCAGGCACCTGTCTGAAGCCCTCCTTAAGAGGCAATGCTTGTGAATGTTTATTTTTGTGCCAAGCAGGAAAAAACCTCTATGAGGCAATTGGCAGATAAAAGAGATGTGCAATCCATCTCCTGCTATTCAGTGAGTCATCCACTTTGCTCACACACCTTGTGTTGATGCATTGTGGATATTAACTCAAGATCTTTGTTGAGTCAGTCATATGTGGAGAAGAGTTCCAACTTTCTGAACTCCCACACTTTCATTTGTCTGAAGCTCTCCCAGGTCAGGGATAAGAGTTGTGAGGTCTTACCCTCACTTCCCATTTCATCTGCTTCACCCTAACTCTCAATGTTAGGGTTAAGAGCTAACATCACCCGATTCCAGTTGGCTTGTGTTTCACAGCCTAACCTTGTGTGAGCCCACTTTGTGTGTATATAGTGTGTGCTAATTGTGTGTATGTTTGCTTTGCTTGTGCTGTTTAGGATAGCTTGCTGCCTGTGCAAGTTAGATAGAAACCTCAACCTACCATGGTGGATTACATGATAACTATTAGGCTCGAGTCAGTCTCCCTTCTAGTTTGTCATTTCCCAGTCTCTGGTTAGGAGAAAGTTTCTCCTCTGTTAAGGGGAACTACGTTGCCCTGATCCTCATACCAGATGAGGTACGTAGGCAGGAGATCGTACGAGATCTCTCCGGGCACCCTTTTTCTTTTTGTGTGTGTTTGCTTGACAGTTATTAGGCTCGAGTTCCAGACTCCCTATTAACTTGTTGTTGGTTATCCTTCTTGTGTGTTAGGAGATGGATGTAAGACCAGCGATTGGCATTCCGTATCCTATTGTTGTGTGCTTGGAGTCCGATATAAGTCCATCAATTGGCATTTGGTTTCCAGTGTGGGTTTGTTTGGTTCGGAGTCTGATGTAAGTCCAGCGATTGGCATTCGGTTTCCATGTTTTCCTGTTTGCGTGTGTTTTGTTTCGGCGTGTGTGAGCCGAACTACGGTAGCTCTGATTCTCATTCCAGATGAGATACGTAGGCATAGGATGCGATATCCTAGCAAGCCCGTTCCCCTCTTCTCCCACCTGTGTTGTTTTCAGTGTGTGTGTGTGTGTGCATTTGTTTTGAGCAATTTCTTTCGGCAACCTTATTCTTTCCTTTTGAGCGTGGATCCCGTCGAGTACGACGAATACGTAGGGGTGCTAATACCTTCTCTTCGCATAACCGACTCCCGATCCCATCTCTCTTTGGTCGCGAGACCATGTCTTTTCGAGGTTTACTTCGAGCGTTTCCTTTCCCTCTTTGGGATAAATAATGCACGGTGGCGGCTCTGTTTGTTTTTTGTTTTAGCCCGCCGGTTGTTTTTCGCGGATGCGACAGCTGGCGACTCTGCTGGGGACATGAAGTTGACCTTTTGCTGGTCCATCTTCCCTAAGCGAGTCTCTCATAGCGTTCTAGGATAGTTTAGTTGCTTGTGTTGCTCTATTTATTGCATTTATTATTCTGTTGTGTATATATTTGCATAAATATTTGCATGCATCATAGTATCATTGTGCCGTCTTCTGTACAGGTGGTTCCTCTGTTTTGGGGGAGGGGTGTTCTGAGTGGGGCTAAAACCCAGGTCCGAGTATACACCTAGGATTAGTGTGGTCTCATGTTGCCTCTCATGTTAGGTCAACATGTTTTTGACAACGTGACATACCACAAGCCGGACGAGGTTCTTTTGAGGGAGCTCTTCCTTTGTGGAGTATCCACTTTGGTTGAGTTACTTCATCTGAACTATTGACTTCGGTGACCTTTCATTCCCGGATCTTTAGTTTAGACGATTTTAAGAGAGCTACAACGGCACACCCGAAAGGGCAAACCCGTTGAGTATCTTTGCCCGATTGTCGAGACTATTATCCGCCTTAGGATGACCTGATTAGAATTCACCTGTGAGGGGAGGGTTGATTCTTACAGATGCACGTTCTGTTGGTGACTTTGATGGTGACGGATGGTTCCGTTGATCAGAGTCCTATTTATAAGTCGGATTTATGGACATTTATTTCTGAGACGCCGAAGTGCTGTCCGTGTTATTTATCAGTGGGGATGCGTTTATTTCAGGATTCCCCGGGCTGGTTTAGAGACTGTTGTGGTTATCTGTTCAGAGAATCTCTGGTGATGATGGTGATGTACATTTCAGTTCCGTTTATTTCGGAACCCTGAGTCGGATTTGTGGTTACATATTCCCTCAGATGGTTGGGATCAGTTCAGAGATCAGGTTTCAGTGCAGCAGATGTTCAGATGTCTTGGAGGATGGCACTAGGAATTGAATTCATGCATTTGCATCATTAACATTTTGCATTTACCTGCATCTAACTCATGTTTATCCATATGCAGGGACATTTTTGGATTGAGATCCTGGTTGAGAGACTTCTTTGCTCAGACATGAGGACCGGTTTGAAAGACGATGTTGTCTACAGTTTCTTCGACCCAGAGATTGGTGTGCTGAGAGATATGATAGCATTGATTACACCCGACCATGTGGGGATGTTCCGTGAGGTATACGGTGGTATTCTGAAGTTGGTCTTCAGGCTCACAGACAGTGATAGGAGCGCGATCTATACTCTTCTTCAGTTTTATGATCCGGGCTTGAGGTGTTTCGTCTTCCCGGATTACTTGTTGGGACCCTTGATGGAGGACTATGCCAGCATCCTGGGTATGCCGATCAGAGATCAGATTCCTTACTATGTCACTAAGGGGGAGCCTGATATTGCTGAGATTTCTCGTGATCTTTATTTGAGCCCGGAGGTGACAAAGGGGGGTCTAAAGGAGAAGGGAAAGTTACCTGGTTTTCATCTGAGTTTCTTGGAGGCTAAAGCCAAGGAGCATGCTGTTGCGGGTAATTGGAAGATCGTCTGTGCCTTGATTGCTGTGAGCATTTATGGGATTATCCTGTTTCCTAATCAGAAGAACTTTGTGGACCATAATGCTATCAGGCTGTTCATGCAGAGGAATCCTCTTCCTACTCTGGTTGGAGATGTCTATTACTCGGTCCATAATCGGAACGAGAAGCGGCATGGAGGATTGATTCGATGTTGTGCTCAGCTATTGTACAAGTGGTTTATGGGGTATTTGCCTTCCCGGGGTGCTTTTGCTTGTCTTGATCCTACTGTCAAATGGTCATTCAGGCCGATGGGTTTGCAGGCCAAAGACATAGCTTGGACTCACAATGGTATGGCTGGACGAGATTTCATATGCAGTTGTGGGAGTCTTCCCAATGTACCTCTTATAGGAGTTCAAGGTTGCATTAACTACAACCCGGTGCTTCTTAGGAGACAGATGGGGTTTGCTGTGGAGGGTCCTCCTCTTGGACGAGAGATTCAGGAGTCTTTCTACTTCCCGATTGAGGGCAATCAGGCCAAGTTGAGGCAAGTGTTGGATGAGTGACGTGATATTCAGAGAAAGGGCAAGGTTCCTTTTGGCAAGGTTAACAGCAGGTCTTTTCCTCCATTTGATGATTGGCTTAGGAAGAGGATTGAGCTCACATATCTACCATTTCCTAGAGGTGATCCTTGGTGTCCTTTGATTGAGGGGCCATGTTCTTCTGTCAGTATGGAAGAGTTCCTTGAGATGAAGAAAGCAAGAGATCAGTTGCAAGCGGAGAAGACTGAATTGGAGATGAGTGTTGCTCGGATTCAGATGGCTAATCAGGAGATCAAAGGGAAAATGGAAGATCAGGATAAGAGACATGCTCTTGAGGTGAAGCGATTCGAGATGGACACTGCCTATTACCGTAAGATCAGCCAAGCGTTAGAGTCGTCTACAAAGGAGCATGACATCACTAAGGAGAAGCTAGCCAGAGCCTTAAGGGTCATTGAAGATGAGAAGAGGAGACAAATCCTTGTGAGGGATCAGAGGGAAGACAGAGTTAGAGTCCTTATTGCTGAGTGGGAGGCAAAACTGAAGACCAAGGAAGCAGACAACATGAAGATCATTGCTGAGAGAGATCATTATCAGGCTGAGAGAGATCACTACTTCAGACAGATGAAGATTCACCAGAAGGAGATAGGGAGATTGCAGCAGGAGAACACTGAGCTTAGGTTCGCGGTGAAGTTTACCAAGATGGTAGATGATGCGGAGCCGTCTGTGAGGCCTTCGTCAGTGTAGTCTTTTGTTATCATTTGTGCGGATTACCGTCAGCCCTGTTGGCGGAATTCACTGGCTTGTATTTCCTTTCTGATTCTGGTGAATTGTATCTGATTTGTATTAGACTTGGTGTATCATCATGGTACTTATTATGCATTTTTGATATGCGATGGTTATTTTCATTCAGTGATCAATCTTCAAGCTTTATTTTCTTTCCTGTATGCTCTCACATGGCACACACATGGTTGGGTGGTATTTTGCTAAGTCATATATCTCTGATCTGTATGATGAAATCATTTGATGAGTGTCAGAATATTGCCACCGGATTATTATCTGTCTCGATGAAGCCAGGATCGAATGACAGAGTGTCCCTCATGTGGATAGACACTGCATTCATGCATGATCATAATAACTTGTTTTTTATTTTGCAGGTGACAGTTGCTAACGTGCTTGATTGTTTCAGGAATCATTGCTCGTGCTCGTAGAGTTGTACCTTTGCACTCAACACGTCCACACAGATATTTCACCAGGCGCAACACTCCTAGACTGATGGATCTACCTAATACAGATGTTCTCGAGCTGAAGGATGAAATGAATGAGTTGATTAACATCATGCAAGGTTTTGTTGTGGGCCAGAAAGCACTTGCCGATAAAGTAGAGAAGCTCGAGCGGGCTTCAGCTGCCAACAGTGGTGTCAATCTGGATGGTGTCTCTAACCAGGGTCTTGGTGGTTCTAGGGACGGTGGAAAAAGGACAACTGTGGGTGTAATGAACAACAATGCTAGGGGTTTTGGTGCTGCCACAGGAGGGGGACCCGGTCAGATGGGTAATAATATGAAAGACAGTCTGTTCCCTCCGTTCTTTGGGGCTGAGGATGATAGGGAGGAAGACAAAGAAGCTGATCAATTCTCCATGCATAATGAGCAGTTCGGCCAATATGGTGTCCAACCACCGAACAAAGAAAATCAGTTGTTGGCGGAGAAGATCAGGGCTCTCGAAAGTTATGCCACTCCAGGGGTTGTGAATATGTCAAATATGGGGCTGGTTGAGGGGATTGTGATCCCACAGAAGTTCAAGGCGCCTGCATTTGATAAATATAATGGGAGTTCTTGCCCGGAAACTCACCTTCAAGCTTTTGTCCGCAAGATTTCTGCGTATACTATGGATCAGAAGCTGTGGATGTACTTCTTCCAGGACAGTTTGTCCGGAGGGTCCTTGGAATGGTACACCAAGCTGAAGTCTTCTGATATTAAGAGCTGGCAGGATCTGGGGGATGCATTCTTTAAACAGTATCAGTTCAACACTGACATGGCTCCTAGTCGTACCCAACTGCAGGGTATGTCTCAGAACCCTAATGAGGGGTTTAAAGAGTATGCACAGAGATGGAGGGAGTTGGCTGCCAGAGTTCAACCTCCATTAGTGGACAGAGAGATGTCTGATCTGTTTATGGGTACCCTTCAGGGGACGTTTGCTGAGAGGATGGTTGGATGTCCGGTGACCAACTTTGCTGATATAGTGGTGGCCGGTGAAAGAATAGAAAGTTGGTTGAAGCTGGGGAAAATCCAGGGTGGTAATGCTTCGTCATCTGGTTCGAAGAAGCCCTTTGGAAATGGTCAGAGGAAGAAGGAGGGTGATACAAGTGATGTATATACCCAAAGAGGACCAAGTAGGGATCGTTACTATCAACACACTGTTGCGGTAACTATTCCTGCTGATAATCAGCCTGCACAACAGCAACAGCAACAACCGCAACAACAGCGTCAGCCGTTTCAGCAGAGACCGCAAAGGGCCGGGTATCAAGTCAGAGGGCGAATGAATGATCGCCAGTTCGATAGGCCACCTATGACTTATTCATTCCTGTTGAAAAAGTTGAAAGACTTGGGGTTGGTACAACTGAGAACTTTGGCTCCTTTGAGACCTGATCAGAGGCCAGCCAGTTTTGATGAAAACGCCAAATGTGAATTTCACTCAGGTGCTCCTGGACATAATATAGAAAACTGCAAAGCTTTTAAGCATGTGGTTCAAGACCTGGTGGATTCTAAGGCTATCAACTTTGCTCCATCTCCAAACGTTAATGCTAATCCCATGCCTGCGCATGGTCAAATGGGGGTGAATGCAATCTCTGAGGAGAGCAGAATCGGGCTGTTGAATGTTGATCAGTTGAAGACTCCGTTGGCTGAAGTCAAGCGACAATTGTTGAGGAATGGGGTCTTTCCGGGCTGTGATGTTTGTTGTGCTGTGTGCACTGTTGTTCCCAATGGGTGTATATTATTGAGCGAGGCTGTCCAGAGGCTGATGGACGAAGGAAGCCTCAGGTTTGAGAAGGCTGATTTGAGGAAGGAAGATGTCTCCACCATAACTATCTATTTCGACCCGGTTGATTTGTCAACGTTGGCAGATGCGGCTCCAGTTATTATCACGGTACCTGGGCCAATTCCTTATCACAAAGATGATGCTGTGCCGTGGCATTATGGTGGGGAGGTGTACTGTAATGGAGAGAAAATGGAGGACCAAGCTACAAGTGATACCGCCGTTTCAAAGGTGGATAATGCCGGACCCAGTGGTTTCACTCGTAGTGGGAGGTTGTTTGCACCTGATTCTTTGAGGGGTGGGGAAGGAGAAAAAGAAAAGAAAGAAAAGGTCGAGGCTTTAGCCATGGCAAGAGGGAAACAAGTAACGAATGAAGGTACTCCTGTGGTGACACCGGCGCCTGGTGGGTTGGAGAGAGAACTTGATGATGAAGCGGAAGAATTCCTTAGAATCATCAAGAGGTCAGAGTACAAACTTGTTGACCATCTGTAGCAAACCCCATCCAAAATCTCAATCTTGTCATTGTTGTTAAGCTCCAAGGGGCATAGAGAGGCTTTGTTGAAAATCCTGAAGAGAGCCTATGTTCCTCAAGAGATCACGATTAATCAGTTGGAGACGGTGGTGTTTAATGTTCATGCCAGACATGGGTTGGGGTTCACTGACCTGGATCTAACTGTGGATGGGAGGAAACATAACTGGGCTTTGCACATTGCAATGGAATATAAAGGAGCCGTGCTCTCGCACGTACTGGTTGATACCGGCTCCTCTAAAAATGTGTTGCCTAAGAAAGCCCTGGCAAAGCTGAACTGTGAAGGTTTGATTCTGACGCCAACTGATCTGATAGTGAGGGCTTTTGATGGTTCAAAGAGGGTTGTGTTCGGAGAGGTTGAGCTCCCGGTGAAGATTGGACCTGAGGTGTTTAAGTCGGTATTCTACGTCATGGATATTCAGCCGACACACAGTTGCCTGTTGGGTCGACCATGGATTCATGCTGCTGGGGCAGTGACTTCGACTTTGCACCAGAAACTAAAGTATATTTGGGACGGGCAGGTCGTCACCGTCTGTGGAGAAGAGGATATCTTTGTCAGCCACCTATCCTCGTTCAAGTACGTGGAGATGGACGGTGAGATATGGGAAACGCCGAGTCAAGCATTCGAAACCGTTAAGGTGGAGAATGCTCTTTTTGCCAAAGAAGAAGAGAAATCGTCCATTTCTTCATATAAGCAGGCCACTGAGGTGGTGAAAAGTGGAGAAGCTCCAGGTTGGGGGAAGATGATGGACATCTCTGCCAAGAAAGACCGTTTCGGAGTGGGTTATCAGCCGGGCCGAGGCTCGTCAGGACGAGGCAGAGGACGCCGTACGTCGTTCACATTCACCAGTGCTGGAATGCTGGATCCAGATCACATCTGTATGGTGGGTGATGAAGTTGACAGTGACTGCGAGATGGATCGGTGGATAAAGCCGTGCGCACCAGAGATGGGAGTCCAGAACTGGAAGGCTGAAAAGATCATCACTGTCACTCTACTGGAAGAGTAATATTTTTCTTGTTTTCAATTTTATTTGCATGGAAGCCATACGTTTTGCCCGAAACGTAATGGTTCATTGTAAGGGCCACCTCATGTTCATTTTGCAAATTTGCATCATAAATAAAAGGATGTTTTTTAATTAAAAGCGGTGTTCCCTGTTTTTCATTTATTTTTGCAGTTTAAAAAATAAAACAAAATAAAAATGGCAATATTTTCATTTTCTTTTTGTCTCGTTCCGGTTCTAAAGCAATGCATGAATCAACATTCATGCAGATGCGATTTCTCGCCGGATCTCATTGATAACAATCCTGTTACACCCTCGTATGACTTCAACAATCCGATATATCATGCTGAAGAAGAAGGCGAAGAAGATTGTGAACTGCCAGGGGAATTAGCTAGGTTGTTGAAACAAGAGGAGAAGGTGATTCAGCCGCATGAAGAGCAAGTTGAGATAGTGAATCTGGGTACCGACGAGGTCAGAAAAGAGGTGAAAGTTGGGGCTGCTTGGGAGGAGAGTGTCAAGAGCAGAATGGTAGCATTGTTGAAAGAGTATGTCGACATCTTTGCCTGGTCTTATCAAGATATGCCAGGGTTGGATACCGATATCGTTGTGCACAAGCTACCGTTGAGAGCAGATTGTCCTCCAGTGAAGCAGAAGTTGCGCAGAACTCGACCTGAGATGGCCATGAAAATTAAAGAGGAAGTGCAGAAGCAGTGGGATGCTGGTTTCCTTGCTGTCACTAATTACCCACCTTGGGTCGCGAACATTGTGCCGGTCCCGAAGAAAGATGGAAAGGTGAGGATGTGTGTGGACTACCGGGATCTGAACAGAGCTAGCCCGAAGGATGATTTCCCATTACCCCACATTGATGTGTTGGTAGACAATACATCTCAATTCTCGATGTTTTCCTTCATGGATGGCTTTTCTGGCTATAATCAAATCAAAATGTCGCCAGATGATATGGAGAAAACAACGTTCATCACACCGTGGGGCACTTTTTGTTATAAGGTGATGCCATTTGGTCTCAAGAACGCCGGTGCTACTTATCAGAGAGCTATGGTGACTTTGTTTCATGATATGATTCATCATGAAATCGAATGCTATGTTGATGACATGATAGCAAAGTCCCAAACAGAAGAGGGGCATTTGGTAGATCTGGCCAAGTTGTTTGACCGGCTGAGACAGTTCAGACTGAGGTTGAATCCGAATAAGTGCACTTTCGGAGTGCGATCCGGTAAATTGCTGGGGTTCATTGTAAGTGAGAAAGGAATCGAGGTTGATCCTGCTAAAGTAAAAGCGATAAGAGAAATGCCTGAACCGAGGACAGAAAAGGAGGTTCGTGGTTTCTTAGGTAGATTGAACTACATTTCACGGTTCATATCTCATCTAACAGCCATGTGTGAACCTATATTCAAGTTGTTGAGAAAAGATCAAACGGTCAGGTGGAATAATGATTGCCAAGCGGCATTTGAAAAGATAAAAGAGTATTTGCAGGAGCCTCCGATTCTGATGCCTCCTGTGGAGGGACGACCATTAATTATGTACTTGACAGTCCTCGAGGGGTCTATGGGGTGTGTATTGGGGCAACATGACGAGTCTGGTCGAAAAGAGCATGCCATATACTACCTTAGCAAAAAGTTTACCGACTGTGAAACAAGATATTCACTGCTCGAGAAAACTTGCTGTGCTTTGGCCTGGGCTGCTCGCCGACTGAGGCAGTATATGCTGGTTCATACCACTTTATTGATTTCCAAGATGGATCCAATCAAGTATATTTTTGAGAAGCCAGCATTGACCGGACGGGTTGCGAGGTGGAAAATGATTTTGACTGAATATGATATTCAGTATACCTCTCAGAAAGCAATTAAGGGGAGCGTATTGTCTGATTACCTCGCCCAGCAACCTATTGAGGATTATCAACCGATGAAGTTTGAATTCCCTGATGAGGACATCATGTTTCTCAAATCGAAAGATTGCGAGGAACCAATCCCGGAGGAGGGGCCTGACCCTGAATCCGAATGGATTCTGATGTTTGATGGGGCCGTTAACGTGAACGGTAGCGGTGTTGGTGCTGTTTTGGTTACGCCGAAAGGATCCCACATTCCTTTTGCTGCCCGGCTAACATTTGAGTGCACCAACAACGTGGCTGAATACGAAGCTTGTATCTTGGGGATTGAAGAGGCGATTGATTTGAGAATCAAAAACCTTGTTATATATGGAGATTCAACTTTGGTTGTGAATCAAGTTAACGGAAAATGGTATACGCATCAATCTCATTTAGTTCCATACCGGGATTATACGAGGAGATTGTTGACGTTTTTCACCAAGGTGAAGATGCATCATGTGCCTAGAGAAGAGAATCCGTTAGCAGACGCTTTGGCTACTCTGGCAGCCTTGATAAAGGTGCAATGGTGGAATCAATTCCCTAGTGTTGAGGTGGGACGTCTGGATAGACCGGCTTATGTGTTTGCTGTTGACACAGCGCCTGATGATGAGAAGCCGTGGTATTACGATATCAAGCGCTATCTGGAAACTCAAGAGTATCCTGAGGGAGCATCGAAGAAGGACCGAAAGACTTTGCGAAGGTTGGCCATGGTGTTCTACTTGAATAAGGATGGGGTTTTGTACAAGAGGAATTTTGATTGGGTCTTGCTCAGATGTGTTGATGATAAAGAAGCAAGCCAATTGATGAAAGAGGTTCACGAAGGGTCGTTCGGTACCCATGCCAGTGGGAATGCAATGGTGAAGAAGTTGCTGAGGGCAGGTTATTATTGGATGATAATGGAAGTCCAATGTTTCAATTTCGTGCGAAAGTGTCATAAATGCCAGATTTATGCTGGCAAGGTGCACGTGCCTCCAAATCCATTGAGTTTGATGTCGTCTCCGTGGCCGTTTGCTATGTGGGGGATTGATATGATTGGAAAGATTGAGCCTACGGCTTCGAATGGGCATCGGTTCATATTAGTGGCTATTGATTACTTCACCAAGTGGGTGGAAACAGCCTCTTATACGAACGTGACGAAGCAGGTCGTGGCCCGATTCCTGAAGAGAGACGTCATTTGTAGATATGGGGTTCCCGAGAGAATCATTACTGATAATGGTTCTAATTTGAACAACAAGATAATGGCAGAACTGTGTCGGGAATTCAAGATCGAACATCACAATTCTTCTCCTTATCGTCCGAAGATGAATGGGGCGGTTGAGGCAGCCAATAAGAATATAAAGAAGATTGTGCAGAAGATGGTTGTGACCTACAAGGACTGGCATGAGATGTTGCCGTTTGCATTGCATGGGTATCGAACCTCGGTGCGTACATCTACTAGGGCAACGCCTTTCTCGTTGGTATATGGAATGGAAGCTGTGTTACCGGTTGAGGTTCAAATTACCTCTTTAAGAGTCCTGATGGACGTGAAGTTGCAAGAGGCAGAATGGGTAATGACTCTGCACGAAGAGTTGAGCCTGATTGAGGAAAAGAGGCTGGCCGCCATCTGTCATGGGCAGTTGTACCAGCAGCGGATGAAGCATGCTTTTGATCGAAAGGTACGACCTCGTGTGTATCATGTGGGTGATGTGGTGCTGAAAAGGATCCTTCCTCCTCAAAACGATCGTAGGGGCAAATGGACACCCAATTATGAAGGTCCATTCGTGGTCAAGAAGGTTTTCTCTGGCGGAGCCTTGTTGTTGACGACCATGGATGGCGAGGATTTTCCATCCCCTGTGAATGCGGACGCAGTTAAAAAATACTTCGTATAAAGAGACCCGCTGGACGAAAAGAATAAAATAGTCCAGGAAAAAATGGGCATCCCGGCGAACCGAAAAAACGATGAAAAGGTTCGGGCAAAAATTAGGGATAAAAATGGAAAAAATGTACACCCGGCAGGTCGAAAACCTGAAAAGGCGACTTGGGCAAAAAAGGGTATCCCGGTGGACTGAAAACCCGAAAGGGCGGTCCAGGCAAAAAAAGGGAATGAAACGAACAACTGCGTCTGGCATGATCGTTTGTACTATGGATATGACAAGGATAATTCCCGGTAGGGATCAATCGGAAACGTCTTGTTCAGAAGGCAGAAAGCACGGAGAGTCTGAGGACATATGGGGTGTAATCGAGTTGGAACTCGATGAGATCATGGGTTCCACATTGCCATTAGGATAGATTTTTCCTTTTGTGCGCAATTACCTCTTTTCAGGAATTGCTTCCTTTGTATTGCTCGGTTATGAGCCACACTTTTTCAATCAATAAAATGCATATTCAGTCAAATAATTTTGTTTTTTGTTTTCATTACCGCTTTGATTGCGAAAACATCCAATTGTTTGTGATAAAGAATCTTTGCATTTTAAGACATACAGGTCCCTTCCAGTGCATGTTTATAAGATTGAAAACTTGAAACCTTATTTGGAAGGTTGAGTGACTCAAGTGTTGAAATCTTGACACGCCTGGGGCACGTTTTTATCTAACGGTCTCTTTTGCAGGTACTGTTAGATATTTTCACTCACTTGTAGGTTGTGATGTGGAAGCTTTTTGATAAGAGATCCCCGCGGAGTCCGATCAGGGACGAATGGATGGAGAAATGGTGAAAAGACGGAGAAAGAACGTACGACGATCCTGGATGTTAATCAAGAAGACTCTTCAAATTCTGAAGATTAAAAAGTTTGTACCAATCTAAGGAGTTCGCTCTCCGTAGAGTACGGAGTGGTCAAGAATACAAGGTGATGAATCAGAAAAGTCCAGACGAGTCCGGGAGTTCTCGAAATTGGAAAGCTGACACTGGATTTAGACGTTGAATACCATGGTTCGACGAGTCGACAGGTGTTCAGTGCCAGACTTTCCTGGTTTCCCCAAGCATAGTGGGGACTGTTACCTCCCTAGCAGATTCAAGGTCCTTGTCTTCCCTAGTAGGGTCGGGATGGTTATCCCCCAGCGGGTTTGAGATCGTGTTTCCTTAGCAGCCGGGCCTGAAGGTTGCTATTTCCCAGCGGAGGTATCTGTTGGTGGTGGTTTCTCCTAGCAGAGTCGGGATTGTTATATCCCCAGCAAGTCAGAGACCGTTGTTTCCCCACAGAGTGCGGGGGTGGTTTACTCCCAAGCGAAGTCCCCCGAGCGGATCGGGTTCGATGAAGGTCATCCCTGGTGAGGGTTGTCCTTTCCCCAGCAGCAGTGCTATTCCCCAACAGGATTGGAGTTGGAGTGTTGTCGAGTTCCTCAGCAGAATGCCTCGAGCTCCCCGGAAGAGTCCCTTGAGGGGGATACTTTTTATGCATTCATCATGTAGATAAGCATAACATACTGCATAATAAATCGCGTAGCATTTCCATGATTATGGAGCATTACGCTGAAAAAAGTCATGCATCAACATTGCAAGCATAAGCTAGTCTCAGACCGTGGTTACCGCTTGAGAGTTGGTTTCGCCAGAAGGTGAAGGTGTTGCTCCGAGGAGTTTAGCATCATGATTGTGAACCAACAGCATTCCCCAGTAGTGCGATATTGGAGGAAGGATTTATGTCGGGAGGAGGTGGAATGATAATCCAAGAAGTTTCGGGGTTCAAAAAGAAAAGGCAAATAAGAGAAAGAATAATCCCCAGCGGAGCGTAAATTGTTCGTTAGCTAGGGTGAATAAAGGATAGCCGGTTCGTGGCTTGTTATCCCCAGCATGGATCGTTGTCACGCGTGCCGACTCATTTATCATTGTTTTCATCTCTGCCAATGCTGACCGGCTTGACCAGTTTTCCAGTGATCAGACCGAGGTGGTATTCAGACCAATTTTCCGGTGATCAGACCGAGGTGGTATTCAGACCAAGTTTCCGATTTTCAGATCGAAGAAGTTTCCGACGATCAGGTCGACGCACTTGTGGTATTCAGACCAATTTTCCGGTGATCAGACCGAGGTGGTATTCAGACCAAGTTTCCGATTTTCAGATCGAAGAAGTTTCCGACGATCAGGTCGACGCACTTGTGGTATTCAGACCAATTTTCCGGTGATCAGACCGAGGTGGTATTCAGGCCAATTTCCGATTTTCAGATCGACGAAGCTTCCGAAGTTCAGATCGATGCAGCTTGTGGCATTCAGGCCAATTTTCCGGTATCCGGGCCGAAGTGGTGTTCAGACCAAAGTGGCGTTCAAGCCAATTGTATGGCAGTTGTTGATTGTAATTTTAAGTGTCGGGTTTTTGTTATCGTATCCACAGGGATTGTAAGATATCACCGCCGTTTGATGGTTGTATTAATTCTAGCTTAAGGTAACAATAGGATTTTGGTGTTTGTCACAGTATCTTGCATAAAAAGGTAATAAAATGCGGTAAAAGTTTTGGTTTGAATATTTAAGAAATATTGCCAAAGTTACGGTTCGACGATCACTTTGCATGTATTTGTTCGGTCAACAATCTTATAAACTCCTTTAGATGATAAATTATTTCACAAAGTCCTCCCAATGTGTTTCTCTCGAACACACATTGTGAGTTTTCCCATTTTGATCCATTATTTATCTCTAACACAATCTATCAAAATGACAACTTTTTGGTTCAACCTTATGGTGAACAAAATCATTCATTACTATCTCTAGCTAACAAACAAGATTGGATGAAAACCTAGGTCATGAGTTGGTAAACATCTCTCGATCATAAACCAACACAAAGAGTTTTGAATAAGAACAAAGTTTTCATCATATATTCACCATTAAAGAGTTTACAAATGAAGATCCTTACATTTACACACAAAGCTAATGATCATCTACATCTAACCTTGACAAATGGAGGACATAGCTACTCATTTTCATGGTAGCTTGGTCGGCAAGTTTCGGAAGAAGGTTGATCAACATCCGAGTCGAATAATCGAGATTGGATGGGAATCCACCTTCTTTTTGTAAAAGATGGTTAAGAGATGAAGAGAAATGAAATCTAGGTCACAAAAGATTCTTGGAACAATGCTGTAAAATATCTAGAAAAAGTACAAAAGTAAGGAAAACTAAGGTATGGCTCCAAAAAGTGGCACTTGCTACTTATAGAGCAGCTACTGGGCTGTCACGCTCGCTAGGCGAGCAGACTGCTTCGCCTAGCGAGCCCCTAAATTAGGCACCTGAGACACCTGCGCCCAAAGAAACAGCCTTTCTCAGACTGTCATGTTCGCCTAGCGAACAAAACCTTCGCCTAGCGAAGGGCACGCTTCAACCTTCGCTCCAGCGAGGTTGAGAGGTTTTGCCACTGGAATCCTTGCTGGGAGCTCGCTAATGGCTCGCCTAGCGAGTGAGTGCTGGCTGCGCTTTTCACCAAGTCTGGACGTGTTCGCCACACTCCTCGCTGGAAGCTCGCCTAGCGAGTGTGGTGATGTTTGCCTCTGTTAAATACTGGAGTATTTCGCCGCACGCTCGCTGGACGCTCGCCTAGCGAGTCCTTCGCCACAGCCCTCGCCTAGCGAGGAAGCTGATGAATGCTTGTTTCATTTGATCCCTTTGCCACATTTCTTGTGTCTTCATTTTCTATTATTTCATGCCTACTTCCTGCACAATAACACACAAATCAAAGGTACCAAGATAGATTATCATTGTATTGTATTTCATCTGAAACAAAGGTGGTTTCGACATTTTAGCAAGGAAATGGAGTGAAAGATACCCATATTTGATAGCTCAAATAAGCACTTTTGGGTATCTAACAACTCTCCCCAACTAGATTCTTGCTTATCCTCAAGCAAAGTATGCCTCTTGAAGGACAAGAGGATTTGCTTTAAGAAAAAGGTTTCTCCGAAATTGGATAAATCGGCTCAAACACAAGCAATCAGCAGATACAAGTTTCCAACGGTTCGAATAAAATAATACACAAGAACTAAAACTTAATAGCAATGCGAAATATGTATCTATCTACAACAATATTATTTTGAATGAATCATCATATCTCTCCTATTCGAATAAGGATTGAAGAATTTACGCGTTTGCAACCGCGGGAATAATCTCACTCTCTAACAAATAATGAAGAAATCAATTCGATTCATACAATGTCTAACAATTATAAATGGTAATGTGGAAGCACGAAGATCACTAAGGGCTTTTCGGTTGAAGCTTGGTCAGGTTAACAAACAAGGGTCATTTCTAAGGCCATTGAAAATGAAATTGCCGATGCAAAAGAGACATTCACTGTACATTATTCACACATCTCGACTTCGTTCCATTTGTTTCTCATTTGAAACCTTCACAACTCTTATTTCACAACTCAATTTTTATTTTTCACTATTTTTCTTCCAAGCAAGCATTCATTTTCATTCTTTCTATTTTTGTTCTTTTCTTTCACATCATATTTACAAAATAGATGTTTCTATATATATTTTTTTTTTATGCTTGCTCGGTTTTTCAAGAGTTGTGGTACTTACCGATTCTCATTTTCGTTCTCCCCAACTAATTTCTTACTCACCCTAAGTGAATGCTCTTAACTTTTTACGGCAAAAGAACAATAATCAAGATTTTCCGGGTTGTAAAAAAAAGAATACTCTCTCTGCTCACAGTTAAGTTGTATTTGGAACTGGTTGTGCTCGATAGAAAACAAGTGCCTTGATCATTTCTAATTGCTTCCACATATTCACAATAATAAAAGACAAAGCATGAATCAAATGAATCAACAAAACTTATTAGAATCCAGCATTTAAGTGTACAATGGAGGTTTCCTCACAATTTGTTGTTTTAAGTCCTAGATGAAACATTCATTCAATTATGTTGCAAAAAGACAATACTCAATTACAAAGAAGAGTAAATTTCTTAGTGCATTCTAAAATTCTAGCCGGAGGTAACCATGTACCTTAGCCTTATTCACTTGTTTATTCTTATCATTGCCATCCAAGCTCGGATGCACCTTCATTGGATACTTCTTTGAGGAGCAACCAATCTAGAAGGTTTGCCACTCAATAAACCAAAAATTTATTAAAACAAACAAAATTAAAAACATAAATAAATAACATTAACTGAAAATTTAAATTTGTTCATGGGGGACAAAACACCCCAAAAGTACAAAGCCAACATCAAAATACAGAATTCTGGAAATACAATAGAAATAAACATAAAATGAAAAATACAAAAACTTAACCCTCCAAGGGATCAGAATCCTCCTCACTACCGGCTTCAGAACCGATAGCCTCATCATCATCATCATCTGCAGCACCAGAAGACGCACCTGCACCCGCCCCCTCACCATACACAGGCCTGTCCACAGGCCAGTTAGCGTTAAGCAGAAACTGCTTACGCGTCATCAATGAATGAGCACCGGTGGGGTCACTTCCCTGCAGCTGTAACCGCTGCATAGAATCGTGCATATCTACCATGGCACGCTGAGTAGCCGCCATCCAGTCCCAGTTGTAATCACAGACAGCTTGCAGGTAAGGATCTGGTCCAAGAGTGGAAGTACCAGGACCATCAGAAGCCCGGGTACCTTCAGCAGCTGCATTACCTCTAACATTCTTTGCCCTGCAATACTTGGCCACGTACCTGTCATCAATAGGTGGCGGGATCCTAACTTGCCCCCTAGAGGGTAGTCTCACCCTCGCTTGTAAGCACAAGCTCATGATTAGGCAGGGGAAAGCCAGGGGATAATTCACACGAGCCCCCGACTTTAGCCCGCTTTCAATCACGGACTTAAGCTCATTAGCGATAATCCTTGCCACATCGATCTGGACGTTGGTGAGGATACAGTGTACCAAGTGTGCCACTGGGATCGGCACAGTAGACGTATGCGACTTGGGTTGGATGTTTGTCAGAACCAACAGCAGTATCAGTTGAGCCAAGGGAGTCATGTCCTCCCTATGATACCTCATGGGAACCCCAGATGGGTTCAGCTCAACAGATTTCCCCCTCAACAGCAGGGCAGCAGATATTCCCTCAATATCCCGGTAAAGCCGTAAGTCTGTATGGTATGTGTCTCTCTCCTCAGCTCCCAGCTGGAGCGGCTCACCTATGACGCGGTTAATAGCATCCCGATCAAATGCAACGGGTCGGCCGACCACTCGAGTCGTCCAAGTAAACGACTCGTCGTCATCCGGCAGTGCGTTCGCATAGAACTCACGTACCGTTGCGATATCATAGTGCTCGAGTGGGGAAATTAACCGATCCCACTTCTTGGTGTCTATCAACCCGGCAAATGCTCTGCTCGTGCCCTGGGGGTTGATGAGGAATCTCTTCTCCGGAAGAATTTTCCTTTTCTCCAAAGAAATGTACCTTGCGGCCTGCTTCGGGCCGACAAATTTGTCGGTATCAAACTGGATTGGCACAGGACGGGAAGTGTTCCCTCCCTTTCTCTTCTTTGAAGTTCTGGACCTTGATTCCATCTGTAAAACATAAAGAGGCAGCAACACACACAAAACAGATCAGACAGCAAAACCAAAATTCAAAGTACTGTCAGGCTCGCTGCTGCTTCGCCTAGCGAAGTGGCAGCGAATGCTCGCCTCTGGTTCACCTAGCGAGCTGCTAGCGAACCTTACGGGTCTTTGGATTCTGCAGTATTTTCAGAGAAAGCTTCCCAAAACCCACATTCTAATGGTTTCAATTTCAGAACCTAATGATCTATCAATTAAAGAAACGTTCTATGCTATTGGTAATTACAGATTCACATGCAAAACCTAAAATTCCCAATTCAAAACCTAAAATCCAAACATGCAAAACTAAAGTTTCCCATACCAACAACTTCATCCTAAATGACATTCAAATTAGAAATAACAGAGTTCAATCATACAGAAATTGCATTAGGGCAAACCTTAGTTAAATGGATTGATTGAAATGTGAAGTGGAGTAAGGTTTGCAATCTTCCAATTAGGGTTTGGTGTTTGTGAGAGAGATAAAAATGAGAGAGTGTGGTGAGTGCTCGGTTAAATTTCCTCAGCAGAGTTGCAAAAACAGAAAATTTGTGTTTGGGCCAAAATGAGTGGCCTGCTGAGATTTTAAATAAGTGCTGTCACGCAGCACTCGCTGCTGCTTCGTCTAGCGAGCAGCTAGCGAATCAGCTCGCTACTGCTTCGCCTAGCGAGCAGCAAGCGAGCATGACAGCAATTGCCTTTTCAAAGGCAGCATTTCAGGTTCATTCAGCATGGTTTTAGCACTTCGAATCCCATCACAACACAACAGAAAAACAGTAAATACTTACAATGTTGGGGTGCCTCCCAACAAGCGCTTGTTTAACGTCGGCTAAGCTCGACCGTGTGATGCTCACAGAGGAGCATCCAACGGAATAGCACAACTCTCGCGATCCAGATGACCGCCGAGATAAACTTTCAAACGTTGGCCATTCACGGTCCAACTATCCTTCTTGTCCATGTCCTCAATGACAATAGCCCCGTACTCCTTCACCTCTTTGACCCGAAATGGCCCGGACCATTTTGATTTCAACTTTCCGGGGAACAACTTCAACCTGGAATTGAACAATAGGACCAACTGTCCGGGCACAAATTCTTTGCTTCGGAGCTTCTTGTCATGGTATTTTTTTACCTTTTCTTTGTACAACCAACTTGAGTGATATGCGGCATTGCGCATCTCTTCCAACTCAAGTAGTTGCACCTTCCTTTTTTCACCGGCCAAATCATTTTCAAAATTTAAAAATTCCAGGGCCCACAAGGCTTTGTGCTCCAATTCAACCGGCAAATGGCAAGTTTTACCAAACACCAATTGAAAGGGAGTTAGGCCAATTGGAGCTTTAAAGGCGGTACGGTATGCCCATAACGCTTCATCCAATGTTTGGGACCACTCTTTTTTTGAATTTGACACAGTTTTTTCGAGAATTCTCTTAATCTCTCGATTAGAGACCTCGGGTTGCCCATTAGCCTGCGGGTGATACGGAGTTGTCACCCTATGTGATACACCGTAATGTTTTAAAATGTTTTCCAACGGTGCATTACAAAAGTGTGACCCTCCATCACTTATCAACACTCGGGGGGTTCCGAAACGGGAAAATATGTTTTTCTTCAAAAAAATTTATCACCGTTTTCGCATCCGCCCGAGGTGAGGCAATCACCTCAACCCACTTAGAAACGTAATCAACTGCGACAAGCATATACTCGTTCCCATAAGAGGGCGGGAATGGTCCTACAAAATCGATGCCCCAACAATCAAATACTTCGACTTCTTGGATATTTTGGAGAGGCATCTCATCTCTCTTACCAATCCCTCCGCTTCTCTGGCAACTATCACAACTTTGCGCATGGGTATGTGCGTCTTTGAAAATAGTGGGCCAATAAAATCCCGATTGGAGGATTTTAGTGGCCGTTCTCACCCCATTATAGTGTCTGCCGTAAGGCGAGTTGTGACAATGCCAAAGGATGCTCTGCGCCTCATCGCCAGTAACGCATCTCCTTAATAGGTTATCACTACCCAACTTAAACAAGTACGGGTCATCCCAAACATAATACTTGGCATCCGAAAGGAACTTCCTTTTTTGGTTCGAAGTTAGGTCGGGAGGCACAAAACCACTAGCCTTGTGGTTCGCAAAGTCTGCAAACCACGGCCTAACTTGAACTTTAAACAGTTTTTCATCAGGAAATTCTTCCCGAATTTCCTTCTCTGACGCTGTAACCTCCACATTCACTAAGCGGGATAAATGATCCGCCACCAAATTTTCCGACCCCTTCTTGTCTTTGATTTCCACATCAAATTCTTGTAACAAGAGGATCCAACGGATGAGCCTTTGCTTCGAATCCGGTTTGGTTAGGAGATATTTAATCGCCGCGTGGTCGGTATACACTACGACTTTAGACCCTATAAGATAAGACCTAAACTTTTCTAGCGCATACATTATTGCAAGTAGTTCTTTTTCCGTAGTGGCATAGTTTATTTGAGCCTCGTTAAGAACCTTACTTGCATAATGTATCGCATGAAAATTTTTATCTTTTCTTTGGCCAAGTACCGCTCCAACTACGTAGTCGCTCGCATCACACATTAGTTCAAAATTTTCATTCCAATTGGGAGCGACTATAATTGGAGCGGTAACCAATTTTTCTTTTAAAGTCTCAAAAGCTTGCAAACAATCATCGGTTAAGAGAAATACCTGGTCCTTAGCGAGCAAATTGCTCAAAGGCTTAGCCACCTTTGAGAAGTCCTTGATAAAGCGCCGATAGAACCCCGCGTGCCCCAAAAAGCTTCGGATGCCCTTCACATTCACCGGAGGAGGTAACTTTCTATCACTTCAACCTTAGCTCTATCCACTTCAAGCCCCCTTGAAGAGACTTTGTGGCCAAGCACGATCCCCTCGGTCACCATGAAGTGACACTTCTCCCAATTAAACACCAGATTAGTCTTCACACATCTTTCCAACACCGTTTTCAAGTTTTCCAAGCATAGACTAAAAGACCCACCAAATACCGAGAAGTCATCCATGAAGACTTCCATTGTTTTCTCTATCAGATCGGCAAAGATGGCTTGCACACATCGTTGGAAAGTCGCCGGTGCATTACACAGCCCAAAGGGCATTTTTCGGTATGCGAACACTCCAAACGGACACGTGAAAGCCGTCTTCTCATGATCGGCCGGGTCAACCGCAATTTGGTTATACCCGGAGTAGCCGTCCAAGAAACAATAGTATTGTTGGCCCGAGAGTCTTTCGAGCATTTGATCCATGAATGGGAGTGGAAAATGGTCCTTTCGAGTTGCGGTATTCAATCGCCTATAATCAATACACATTCTCCACCCTGTTGCAACTTTAGTAGGGATCAATTCATCCTTGTCATTTCGGATTACGGTAATTCCACCCTTCTTCGGAACCACGTGCACAGGACTAACCCACGGACTATCCGAGATCGCGTAAATCATCCCTGCATCCAACAACTTTACAACTTCCTTTCGAACAACCTCCTTCATGGTAGGATTTAAGCGGCGTTGTGGTTGAGCTACCGGCTTAAAATCATCTTCCATCAAAATCTTGTGCATGCAATAGGAAGGACTAATTCCTTTTAGATCGGAAAGAGTCCAACCCATGGCTTCTTGATTTGTTTTTAGCACAGTGATCAGACGGACTTCTTCTTCATTTGTCAAAAGGTTGCTTATGATGACCGGCTTTGCCTCGGTCTCATCTAGGAATACATACTTCAAAGTAGAAGGTAGTATTTTCAATTCAATAGGCGCTTTTTCGTCAATAACCTCCTTCTTCAAGTCTTCTTCCTCTACTTCCCACGGTTGTAGTTCGTCTAAACTATCAAGTTCCTTTAAGCATTCCTCAAGAGCTAGCTCTTCTTCGATGGTGAAAACCTCCAATGAGTCGTCAAGAGCTAACTCCATAGGAGATATCTCATGAATATGCTTTGAAACCTCCAAAATAGCGTCTTCGATCACATCGATGCGAAAGCTATCATTTCTATCTTTTGAATGCTTCATTGCTTCGAATAGATCGAATGTTACTTCCTCATTTTGGACTCTTACCTTCATTAAACCGTCATCAACGTCTATCATCATTCGCGCGGTCTTCATGAATGGTCGGCCCAAGATGAGCGGAGCATCATCATCTTCCTCCATATCAATAACAATAAAATCGACCGGGAAAAAGAATTTGTCGACTTTAACCAAAACATCTTGGGCTATGCCATGAGGATGGGTTGTCGATTTATCCGCCAATTGCAACGTCATTCGGATGGACTTAATTTCTATGTTGCCAAGCCTCTTTATAATAGACAAAGGTATAAGATTAATGCTCGACCCCAAGTCAATTAGTCCTTTCCCGACATAGATATCGCCAATTTTAACCGGCAAAGTAACTCTTCCCGGATCAACCTCTTTTTTAGGAAGCGTCCTTTGAATAATTGCACTACAGCTCGCATCAAGGACGATGATCTCCAGTTCCGTATACCTCCGCTTTTTTGTTAGTATGTCCTTCATGAATTTGGCATACTTGGGCATTTGCTCCAAGGCTTCGGCAAACGGAATGTTGATTTGTAGTTGTTTAAAAATATCCATGAACCGGGCGTAATGCCGTTCATTCTCCCTTTTGGACGGGGCATGAGGATAAGGAAGGTTTTCATTTGGAGTAGTGCTCACTACCTCCTTTCCCTTTGCAACTCTAGAACTCCTCCATCTAGGCTTTTTCACTTCCTCCCCCCTTACTTCATCAATTGTATTTTTCTCAATCTCCACACTTTTTTTCTTTTCAACTTCACCATTCTTTTTGTTCTTTTCAACTTCTTCCTCCTCACTCCACTCCCCCACTTCACCATCAATATTTTCCTCAACTATTTCCTCCTCATTTTCTTTCTCATCTCCTTTTTTATTCTCACTAATTAACTCCCTCCCACTTCTCGTCATGATCGCTTTACAATGCTCCTTAGGATTTGTTTGCGTGTTTGCCGAAAAGGAAGGACCGGGTTGTTGTTCCGCGAGTTGCTTAGCAAGTTGCCCAACTTGGGTCTCGAGATTTTTTATAGCCGCGTCGTTGCTTTTTTGATTTGCCATTGACATTTGCATGAATTGCGTCAATGTCTCTTCCAACTTAGAAGTTACGACCGGCGGTTGTTGAGATTGATAAGGATTTTGGGGAGGGTTTTGACGGCTAGAAGAACCACCTCCATAACCTTGGTTATGGTAATAGTTACTTCTAGGTTGGAACCCTTGGTTCCCTTGGAAATGTTGTTGTTGATTTTGAGGGTGCGGTTGATAAGGTTGTTGTTGTTGTTGTTGTCTCGGTTGGTAGTCCCTTTGGTTTGCCATGTAGTTTACATCTTCGAACCCCGGAGGTGGACAGAATCCGGTGTCATGCTCACCTTTGCAAAGCTCACAACAAGCTATTTGTTTAGCTTTAGACGGTTCTCTCAACTCTTTAATTTGTTGCGTTAAGAATTCCACTTGTTGTGAGATGAGCTTGTTTTGGGCAAGGATGGCATCGTTCGTCCCTAGCTCAAGCACTCCCGGCTTCTTCAAAGAGTTGCCTCAACTTTGACTCTGAATATCATTTAGAGCCATTCGATTTATGATGTTTGTAGCTTCTTCGGCACTTTTTGACAATAAAGAGCCACCCGAGGTAGCATCCAACAACGTCTTGCAATTTGGTTGAAGTCCATTTTTGAAGATATGGATTTGAGTCAATTCATCAAATCCATGCCCTTTACATTTCTGAAGCATGGACTTGAATCTTTCCCACGCTTCATTTAAGGATTCATTGATTCCTTGTGCAAACACCGAGATGGCCGTCTTGGATTCCATGAACCGGTTATGGGAGAAGAATCTTTCGATGAACTTTTCTTCTAACACGTTCCAGTCTGTTATGACGGCTGGTGTTTGGTCTAAGTACCAATCTTTTGCTTTGCCGAGCAAAGCGTGGGGAAATAATCTTCTGAACAACGGGAGCTCCTGAGCTTGATCCACTCCGGCCGCCAATCCTATCTCATAAAATTTTGTGAGAAAAGCAAAGGGATCTTCATGGTCCATTCCGGTGAATGGACATCCATATAATAAATTGAGAGTTCCCATTTTCATCTCAGCTTGCCTTCCCGTGTGGTTGGCAAACTGAGCGGTGTTCCTTGGACTGTTTATGCATGGAGTAGAAATAGGTGGTGGTGGTGGCTCCATGTTAGGTATGAATGGTGGTGGATTTGTGGTAGAAGAACTTTCTCCTTGCTCTTGACGTTGTCTAGCCTGTTGCCTCCTACGTCTCGTTTTGATATGGAGCCTCCTTGCGGTTCTCTCGATCTCAGGATCAAAAAGAAGGTCGTCCATAGGGATTTGCCCTCGCATAAAACGTAAGCTGCACACTAAACCAAACAAATTACAAGCACAAGTCAAAAATTCAACAGCTAAAAATTAAGCAACCATTGCGATGCTCGCAATATCAATTTACAATCCCCGGCAACGGCGCCATTTTGTTGATTGTAATTTTAAGTGTCGGGTTTTTGTTATCGTATCCACAGGGATTGTAAGATATCACCGCCGTTCGATGGTTGTATTAATTCTAGCTTAAGGTAACAATAGGGTTTTGGTGTTTGTCACAGTATCTTGCATAAAAAGGTAATAAAATGCGGTAAAAGTTTTGGTTTGAATATTTAAGAAATATTGACAAAGTTAGGGTTCGACGATCACTTTGCATGTATTTGTTCGGTCAACAATCTTATAAACTCCTTTAGATGATAAATTATTTCACAAAGTCCTCCCAATGTGTTTCCCTCGAACACACATTGTGAGTTTTCCCATTTTGATCCATTGTTTATCTCTAACACAATCTATCAAAATGACAACTTTTTGGTTCAACCTTATGGTGAACAAAATCATTCATTACTATCTCTAGCTAACAAACAAGATTGGATGAAAACCTAGGTCATGAGTTGGTAAACATCTCTCGATCATAAACCAACACAAAGAGTTTTGAATAAGAACAAAGTTTTCATCATATATTCACCATTAAAGAGTTTACAAATGAAGATCCTTACATTTACACACAAAGTTAATGATCATCTACATCTAACCTTGACAAATGGAGGACTTATCTACTCATTTTCATGGTAGCTTGGTCGGCAAGTTTCGGAAGAAGGTTGATCAACATCCGAGTCGAATAATCGAGATTGGATGGGAATCCACCTTCTTTTTGTAAAAGATGGTTAAGAGATGAAGAGAAATGAAATCTAGGTCACAAAAGATTCTTGGAACAATGCTGTAAAATATCTAGAAAAAGTACAAAAGTAAGGAAAACTAAGGTATGGCTCCAAAAAGTGGCACTTGCTACTTATAGAGCAACTACTGGGCTGTCATGCTCGCTAGGCGAGCAGACTGCTTCGCCTAGCGAGCCCCTAAATTAGGCACCTGAGGCACCTGCGCCCAAAGAAACAGCCTTTCTCAGACTATCATGTTCGCCTAGTGAGGTTGAGAGGTTTTGCCACTGGAATCCTCGCTGGGAGCTCGCTAATGGCTCGCCTAGCGAGTGAGTGCTGGCTGCGCTTTTCTCCAAGTCTGGACGTGTTCGCCACACTCCTCGCTGGAAGCTCGCCTAGCGAGTGTGGTGATGTTTGCCTCTGTTAAATACTGGAGCATTTCGCCGCATGCTCGCTGGACGCTCGGCTAGCGAGTCCTTCGCCACAGCCCTCGCCTAGCGAGGAAGCTGATGAATGCTTGTTTCATTTGATCCCTTTGCATCATTTCTTGTGTCTTCAATTTCTATTATTTCATGCCTATTTCCTGCACAATAACACACAAATCAAAGGTACCAAGATAGATTGTCATTGTATTGCATTTCATCTGAAACAAAGGTGGTTTCGACATTTTAGCAAGGAAATGGAGTGAAAGATACCCATATTTGATAGCTCAAATAAGCACTTTTGGGTATCTAACAGCAGTCAGGCCAATCTCTCGGTGTTCAAACCGATATCAATACTCGCATATTATGATGTTTAGTAGTCAGAATGACGAGCGGCGTTCAGGCCATGATGGCTTTCTTGTGTTACCATTTATTTTGGTATTCAGGCCAATATTTCTGTTTCAGTATTCAGGCCGAGTTTTCTCCGTACCAGACGGATGTTTCTTTTGAGATTGCGTCTTTGCCAATTCCGCCAGGCACTGTTAATTATTTTCCCATCAGAGTGCAAATTGTTCGTCTGTTCTTGGTATTCAATCACTCTTCACCCTGATCATCTGAAAGCCGAGGCTATTCATATTGACAGGTTCATAGTGGATTGAATAGGGGCAGCTGTAACACCTCAAAATTTGCTCTCCTCTCTTGGGACTAGCTTAACATATTGCATTTTATCTCATAGGGCTTTAGGCATTGCATCTTTGCATGTCATGTGGAAACAATAAGCAAGTCATCCTCCCAGGTCTTGCTCAGAAGATAGAGAGGTTAAAAAGATTGAAGCTTGAGGGTCTTATTGAATTGATCACTGGCCATCTGAGGGTTTGTGCTTCAATTAGGGTTTCTTGGCTCCTCAAGGGGATTGATCATTATCTTGGGTGAAGTGGTACACCATCATCATGGTCTTATCATCACCAAGAGGTTCATTATTCCTGATCAGATTCCTTGGGATTAGGGTTTTGACCTTTGTATTGTGCCAATCTGGGTTTTGCAAGGAGATGGGGTCTTTCATAAAGATGGGGATCATTATATGTGTTTTAATGAGCTTGTGAAAGCTAGGGTTTCATTCTGGAGCCATTTCATCAGGAGATTGAGGCTCAAATTCATCTATGCATAGCCAAGTCATCTATCAACTGGAAAAAGTCAACCAAAAGTCAACTGTTGGATTTGGAGGTGGGAAGTGGTTAGAAATACTTCATTCATGTTCAAACAAGTCTCATTTGACATTTCAAACATCAACATTGAAGAAAATAAAGTCAGGACAAAACTTTCCAAAAATAGAAGGTGACTTCTAATTCAAAATTGCCAAAAATGGAAAGGTTTTCTCCTCAAGATTACATCATCACAAATTCTTCAAATGAAATTTTGTTGAACATGAAAGTTGTAGATCTTGTTCTCCCATTTCCAAAAAGTCCAAGAACATGAATTTCTCATGTATGGTTGAAAAGATATGGATCAATCATGGTCAAGCAAATTTGAACTTCACAAGTGCATAACTTTTGAACCATAAGGCCAAATGAAGTGGTTCTTTTTGCAACATTTCTCTCTTGACATGCACTATCCAATTCATGCATCATAAACCATGCATTTCCATTACAAAAATTTTGGACTTTTCATTTGAATTTTGGAGGGAAAGTGGTAATTCAAAAATTATGCATTGCCTTCACATTTTACCAATTACATTTGCCTCCAAACAGCATTTGAAATGATTCCAAGGGCAAATTCGAGCACTGTTCCATTGGCATGTATTACATGAGGGTGAATTGGCAAATTGGAATTACACTTCAATTTCACTAATCCATTTGCATTTGGCTTAATTGTGATTAGCAACATGGTTAAGGCATCATATAAAAGCTAAAGCATAACAGAAACAGGGTTAACACTTCAGAATTCTCAGATCTAGATCCACTTTCACAATTTTCTTCATTTGGTTCTCTCACTTTTTCATCAAATTTCTTCATAAACTTTGCCTTGTTCTTGATTAATCCTTCATCCACAAGCATTGAAGAGCATTTTGGAAGCAAGATTCGAAGGATTTCATGCAGATTTGAGGACTATTGAAGCTCACATCCATCAATGGCAGTTGGATTTTTTGGCCAAATCGTGCAAGGTTAAGCATCGAGCATTCATCCATTCAATCATCTAAGAGCTTAGGAAGATCTGTTTGGACTTCTCAAGGCTTGAATCAACCTGTTTCACTTCTGCACTTCCATTAAGGTTAGAATTCGAATGTCATGATTCATGAAATTGTTGTATGCTTATGGTAGATCCTTCATCACTGAACATGCTGAGCTTTGTTTCATTAAGATCCATGCAGAAATGAGATAGATATGGTGATTTGAAGTTTGACACATGAAACTTGATCCATTCGTTTTGCATGATATATGTTAGATTAGGTTAAATTGAGCTTTGATTGTTGATGTATGTTGAAAAACGAGTCCAATGATATGCTGATTTTCCATTTTTGAGAACTTTTGTTCTTGAGCTCAAGAACACGTATGAATGTTGATGAACACTTAGGGTTTTCGTTTCCAGGATGCGTTTGATCTTGTTAGCGCGTGTTTGCATGTTGTTTGATGTTTATAGCCATGCAGTGGTCCACGTGTTGCTGGCATGGCGTATTGATTGGATACGAGCGCACGGCCTTGCCACATAGACTTTAATGAAACGCAGAGTTTCATTGTGAAGCGCCTCAATTTGAATTCGTGGCCAGTTCGATCCTTGGCTCCAGCCTTTTCCAATTGCACTTCACATATTATTCCATCCATGTTCATACCATGCTTTCATGTGTTTTTTTAATTTTTTCTTCACTTAGAAAATTCATAACTCAATCAATAATGATCCAAATGGCATAATTTTTGCATCTTGTTCCTCATCATGTCTAGTATTGTTTGGCTATTTTTGAAGAAATTGTGCACAGTTGAAAAATGTTTTGGCTTAGGGATTGTTCACATGTGTGCTATCTTGTACCTTGCTTGCCTTATTCTTTGTGAAATCATGAGTTTTGATCCAATGCCTTTAAAACTTTGCATACTTAAACTAGACATCTTTAGGGACCTTTTGGTGTTGAGTTTGCATTTGTAGCATTTCTGGTTGTTGAGATATGATCTGGTTAATGTAGGTGTGACAATGTGTGTCACACCTTTGCTTGCTCAACTTGTTGATTTTCTTTGCCATGCCAAATAAATGCCAAATGATGTGATTTTTTGCATGATGCTTCTTCTGAATGTTAGGATTGAGCATGATTATTTGTGGAATTTTTGGAATGATTTCTGATTTGTTTGGTATTTTTCTTGCTGGATGACGATTTGTGGACTTTTGAATAGTCATGAACTTCAATGATTTGTGAAATGATGGTTGTTTATCATATGGATTTGAAATTTTGCACATTGTTTCTAGACACTTTGAAGTTTATTGTGGTTTTGGTTTGAGACATTTATTAGTTGTCAATTCTGTTTTAGGCTTGTGCTAAGTTGAGGTAGCATTTTGTGCCCTAATTGAGCTTGTTTGTGCTTACCTTGCCTTATGGAATTTGATTTCCATGCTTAAACTTGTCCAAATGCCTTTATTTTTGGTATGTTGATCATGTGATGGGTTCTGTTTAGCCATGATTTCTTTTGGGATTTATTGAATCATTTTGGAATTAATGTGGATTTGTTCATTCTGTTGCTCCAATGAGCTTCCAACTTGCATACTTTGCCTTATTTGACTTGTGAAATGAATTTGGTGCATGATATGGATGTGGAACTTTTTGGATGATGTTCTTATTGGATTGAAGTTGATTCATGTCAATTTTCATGTTCTGTTTTGAATTATTTCTCCCTATTTGACCCTAGGCCTTTGTCCTAGTGGTTGGTGCTTATGTTTGAGCTTTGTTTTCAGGATAAGGAGCATATGGTCATAAGGGAATTGATTCACATTGCTTGAATTGGGTTGATTGGTTGATGTTGACTAACATTGATTTGTTTTGTAGGTTTCTTTTAGCTCATTTGAGTTGAGCTTGTGCCTTGCACATTGTAGCTTGCACTTGTTGTCTGTTTGACTGTGTACAGTTAACTGTTGATTGTCGGATTGTCTGTTTGACTTTTTGGAGTTGTGTACTGACTGAGTTAGATTGTTTTCAGGTACTTTAGTTGCTTAAGTTCTTTTGAACTTTCTTTTTCTGTTGCTTGGTTGCTTAACCAATTGAGGTATAACTCTCTTGACTCCATGTAGTCTGGAAGACCTGTCCTGTTACTTGGGCAGGCACCTGTCTGAAGCCCTCCTTAAGAGGCAATGCTTGTGAATGTTTATTTTTGTGCCAAGCAGGAAAAGACCTCTATGAGGCAATTGGCAGATAAAAGAGATGTGCAATCCATCTCCTGCTATTCAGTGAGTCATCCACTTTGCTCACACACCTTGTGTTGATGCATTGTGGATATTAACTCAAGATCTTTGTTGAGTCAGTCATATGTGGAGAAGAATTCCAACTTTCTGAACTCCCACACTTTCATTTGTCTGAAGCTCTCCCAGGCCAGGGATAAGAGTTGTGAGGTCTTACCCTCACTTCCCATTTCATCTGCTTCACCCTAACTCTCAATGTTAGGGTTAAGAGCTAACATCACCCGATTCCAGTTGGCTTGTGTTTCACAGCCTAACCTTGTGTGAGCCCACTTTGTGTGTATATAGTGTGTGCTAATTGTGTGTATGTTTGCTTTGCTTGTGCTGTTTAGGATAGCTTGCTGCCTGTGCAAGTTAGATAGAAACCTCAACCTAGGACCATGGTGGATTACATGATAACTATTAGGCTCGAGTCAGTCTCCCTTCTAGTTTGTCATTTCCCAGTCTCTGGTTAGGAGAAAGTTTCTCCCCTGTTAAGGGGAACTACGTTGCCCTGATCCTCATACCAGATGAGGTACGTAGGCAGGAGATCGTACGAGATCTCTCCGGGCACCATTTTTCTTTTTGTGTGTGTTTGCTTGACAGTTATTAGGCTCGAGTTCTAGACTCCCTATTAACTTGTTGTTGGTTATCCTTCTTGTGTGTTACGAGATGGATGTAAGACCAGCGATTGGCATTCCGTATCCTATTGTTGTGTGCTTGGAGTCCGATATAAGTTCAACAATTGGCATTTGGTTTCCAGTGTGGGTTTGTTTGGTTCGGAGTCTGATGTAAGTCCAGCGATTGGCATTCGGTTTCCATGTTTGCCTGTTTGCGTGTGTTTTGTTTCGGCGTGTGTGAGCCGAACTACGGTAGCTCTGATTCTCATTCCAGATGAGATACGTAGGCATAGGATGCGATATCCTAGCGAGCCCGTTCCCCTCTTCTCCCACTTGTGTTGTTTTCAGTGTGTGTGTGTGTGTGTGTGCATTTGTTTTGAGCAATTTCTTTCGGCAACCTTATTCTTTCCTTTTGAGCGTGGATCCCGTCGAGTACGACGGATGCGTAGGGGTGCTAATACCTTCTCTTCGCATAACCGACTCCCGATCCCATCTCTCTTTGGTCGCGAGACCATGTCTTTTCCAGGTTTACTTCGAGCGTTTCCTTTCCCTCTTTGGGATAAATAACGCACAGTGGCGGCTCTGTTTGTTTTTTTGTTTTAGCCCGCCGGTTGTTTTTCGCGGATGCGACATTGACCATCTTTCCAGATTAGAGCATTTAAAGCCAAATCATTTACCTATAAATGATGACTTCACCTATGACAGACTGATAGCTAAGATAGATACCTCTCCCCTTGAACTCGATAGAGACAACCTTGGGAAAATTTCAAAAATTAGCAGAGTACCATGGTACGCTGATTTTGTGAACTATCTAGCCGCTGATATCATACCACTTGACCTTAACTCTCAATAGAAGAAGAAGTTCTTTAAAGATATAAGACACTTCTATGGGGCGAACCACTCCTTTTCAAAAGAGGAACTGATAACATATTTTGACGTTGCGTCCCGGAAGAAGAAGTCAAAAACGTCATAGAGCATTGTCATTCTTCACCCTATGGTGGACATTCAAGCACATCCAAGACATACGCTAAGATCCTTCAAGCTGGTCTTTATTGGCCAACATTATGGCGTGATGTCCATACTTATATTGTCTAATGTGACCGGTGCCAGCGCGCTGGAAATATCTCAACATGTGACGAAATGCCTTTGAAGAACATCCAAGAAGTAGAACTATTTGACGTTTGGGGTATTGATTTCATGGGACCTTTTCTAACTTCGTTAGGAAACAAGTACATTTTGGTAGCAGTTGACTATGTGTCCAAGTGGATAGAAGCTATCGCTGCACCCACCAACGACACGAGAGTAGTCATCAAGATGTTCAAGAATAATATCTTTCCCAGATTTGGAGTACCATGACATGACATAAGTGATGGTGGATCACATTTTATATCTAGGATATTTAATAATCTCTTAAGAAAATATGGAGGAAAACACAAAGTAGCAACACCATATCTCCCCCAGACTAATGGTCAAGTGGAAGTATCTAACAGAGAGATTTAGCAGATCTTGGAGAAAACTGTATCAATATCTAGAAAAGATTGGTCTGAAAAGCTAACAGGAGCATTGTGGGCTTACAGAACTGCTTACAAAACCCCTATTGGAACTACACCGTACCAGTTGGTCTACGGAAAGTCATGCCACTTACCTTTTGAACTCAAGCACAAGGCATATTGGGCCATCAAGACCCTGAATTTGGATTACCTAGCATCTGGCAAGAAGCGAATCCTTGATATTCACAAATTGGAGGAACTTCGCCAGAACGCTTACGAGAATGTCGTTATATACAAAGAAAGAACCCAAGCTTGGCACAACAAAAGGATTGTGAAAAAGGAATTTAATATAGGAGACTTTGTTCTCCTCTTCAATTTGAGATTACGACTTTTTCCAGGTAAGTTGCGTTCGAGATGGATAGGCCCCTTTGAGGTTTCCAAAATCCTAAAATCTGGAGCAGTTGAAATTCGGAACAGCTCTTGTAATCCGTTTGTGGTAAATGGACAAAGAATGAAGCAATACCAAGGAGATGACATTATTTATTATAGAAACAAACAATCTATGATACTTTATGCATTATTCGTAATAATAATAATAAAATCAGCGGAGGAATTGAATTAAGATTATTTACAAATGTAATACAAACATAGGAATTATCAATGAGGTGTAATTTTTATATTAATCTTTCCTCAACGAAATATCAAAACTAAAAATGATACACCACCATTCTAAGCATAGAAAAGTAAACAAATATTTTCTGCCTTTTTCGAAATCTACCAATTCTCTACGAAACAAATGACCTATGGATATTTAGGGAGAATGATAGGAAGCTATAACAGCAGCAAATCAACCTTTGGCAACAAACATATTAACATAATAATGTGCCGAAATAAGGGCCACTTAAAATTATTTACAAAATCGCTGCAATGTCAACATTAATCACTTATTCCTACATTTTATCATGAAACATATGGAATTGGAACCAATTTATGAAGGAAATCCAATGCATAATGCAATCATATACCGAAACAAACAAAAAAAGAAAAATTGTACGCATGATTCGATAACTAAAACAACATCAAAATATGAACCAATTGTAATCAGTGTTTTCGGTTCAAAAGATTACCAAAAGCAGAACCGTAAGCGCTATTTGGCGTGTTGTTTTCGTAGGCAGTGGAAATAGGGCGTCAATGTCTCAAAGTACTTGCTGAAATCGAAACTCCATAGTTTGTGAAGTGAATCCAGTACTTTTTAATCTTTCGTCCAAACCATTACCTGCATAAACAAAAGAATTGAAACCAAACAGCCGTCCAAATTTAGAATGCCTTGCCAACTCGAAGCCACCCGAAACAGAGTTGGAATAAGAGGTCGAGTTGTTTAAATGATGTCGAAGTACGTTGCCGTAAACATGAGCCGAAATGAACGTAAATCTTCCCCTACATTACTGAATCCCGAGTTGTTGTGGTGTTGTCGCGGTGGCATTTTCCCAAACACTTGGCGGGCTTCAATCTTCTTTGCCTTGACAAAGCTATAATATCTGCTAGAATATAAAGTTACAGGGAAATGAATCACACCAAAAATGTAGTATTAGAACACCACACAATGAATATCTAAACAAGCTATCAACTTTCGTAAATGGTTTTAACACTGACGTAAGTAATCTTGCAAGATTTTCCGACTCAAGCATCAATAACAAATCTTCGCATCTTTTGCCTATGCCTGTTATTTTATAGCCTTTGTTCTTTGAGGATCAATCAGAAACGGCCATAGCAACAAAGGACAAAGGTGGGTGGATTTCTGCTTAGGTAAAACAAGAACAACCGACATGGAATAGTGTTTAGAGTGCGTCCTGATCACACTGAATTACACCGTGTTTTTACTCTAATTTCACATGTTTATTGGGAATTTTTTATCATTTTGTTTGTATTATGCTCTCTTTTATCTTGTTTTCAGATATTTAGCACTTTCGAACTCTTTTGGAAGAAACGAAGCAAAAAGACCTAAAATTAGGGTTTTTCGGCGAAATTACACACATGGCGGCCGCTATAGGAGAAGCCATGAGTCATCAGCCCTCAACTATGAGGTAACCTCCACGTTCCCATGATCCACCCCATTTACACACATGGAAGGCGCCACCTTTGGAAATCACGTTCCCACTAAGGAGAAGTTGGAGGGCACCATGGTCTTTGCAAGCTGCTGAAATCCTCTATAAATAGTTCGTTCCATTTCATTTTCAAATCATCCAACTTAGTTTTACAACACTAAGCATATATTTATCATTTGTAATAGCGGTAATCCGTCACATCGGGGGGTTATTGCACCTTAGTGAGATTGAGTTGGGTCACTTCGAGTTGCTATCGTCTTTAGCTTCAGGAGTCGAAGGTTTATTTTTGTACTAGATTTAAAGCCCTCCATTTGGAGCAGGTTCTTATTTATCGCTTTATTTATTTATTTCCCGCATCACTTTATTTATTTATTTCCCACATCGCTTTATTTATTTATTTCCCGCATCACTTTTATTTTATTTATTTCCCGCATCGCTTTTATTTTATTTATTTTCCGCACTCGCTTTATTTTATTTATTTTCCGCACTCGCTTTACTTTATTTATTTTTCGCACTCGCTTTACTTTATTTATTTTCTGCACTCGCTTTACTTTATTTATTTTACTCACTTTAATCGCTCTTTATGCCTCACATTCTAAAACAAACTCTTCATCATGATTAACACCGTTGTGTTACCATGTCTGGCTAAATCTTTTAAAGGTTAGAATGTAAGGATCGTTGTTAAAGTAATGTTTCACATATTAAATCTGTAGAAATACTTTAAAGGCTGTTTTGATTTTTAACTTGAGTTTTCTAAAACAAACTTGGTTAGTTTTAATTATTTGAGGAGTGCGAAAGCACCCTGGCTTAGTAATTAGGAATTTTTATCACTTTAAGGAACGACTATTTTTGAAACTGTTTTCGGACACGTTGATAGATTTAAAATCAGGAAACTCCTTAGGTAAACTTTCCAAATCAAAATCACTTTTCAAATAAGTTTACGAGTCTCATTTCTTAAAAATAAGTTTACTACTTTAGCGTTCTGCGCACCTTTTATAAGTGACAATAAGAGGCCTTAATTTAAGGGTAAACTCGGTTCTGAATACGCGAAAGCGACAATTCCTATTAAATGGATTCTTTTCAAGAGTAGAAAATATTGCCTCATAAGTAGTTCTATTTAGACAATCGAAACATCACTTAACTGACGAGAGATACATTCAACATGTCTTTACCTGCATTTATTATTTACCGTTATTTTGCAAACCCAATATCTCTTTTATACCGCCTTAGATAAACACTGTAACGATATTAATCGATAGATTGATGATTGGTCTCTGTGGGATCGATATTCTTTTATATTAGTTTGACGTAATTCGTGCACTTGCGAAACACGCGATCATGTTTTTGGCGCCGTTGCCAGGGACCAACTTCGTCAAATTTTGTACCTTGTTGTTACATCGTATAGACTAAGGCATTATTAGCCGGTAAATGCGAAGAACCCATAGTACCGGAAATTTAGTAGATCCTTTAGCGGAACCCGAACGTTATACTCGTACACGCCTCTTACTCATCCGAATTAAGAAAGTTATGGTCGAGAATCGCCATAGGAGACCTCTTAAGGTATTATTCCGACTGATATTTCAGGTATTATTCATGATGGAATGCATGTCATGTTGTGCATATCATGCAAATTAAAAGTGAAATCAAAATTTATGAAGATTTAAAATGCCCGGACAAAATTGGGGTATGACAAGTGGGATCCTAAAAAAAAATATAGGCAAATAAACATGGATAGAAGGAACATCTAGAACGAGGGAAGAAATAGTGGTGGGATGCAAGAATGGGCTTAAGGTTCTTGGGATGGAAAACTCAACAACCTCATCTGCTGAAGTACCATGGTGCTAGCTTAGAATGTAATATTCCTTAACAAAAGAGCACAACATATTGATATAGAGGCCTATATCAATAAGCTTCATATTTCTTTGTGTTGATTTGGTAGAAACTTGTGTCAAAAACAATAATGCTAGAACTATCAGGAAGAGATTTGGAGAGAAATGGGGGTGGCTTGATAACTACAACAACCATCCAAATGGAAAAAATTGGATTATATGGAATACTATGATAATGGACATCAAGGCCAGATGGGAGTCATACCAACATCTCCACTGAGAAATCCTTACCACAAATGGGGAAAGATCTTACTGGATGACTGTAATTTATGAATAAAACTAGCTAACACAAAGGAAAGATCTTTGGAGAGACATCAAAATAATTTCTAAACCATATAAGGACCTTGGGTGGTAATTGGGGACTTTAAAAATATTTAAGAATCAATGATAGAACATGAGGGAACCCTGTCCAAGACTTTGAAGTGAGAGATCTATAAGATATGATGGAAGAGGTGGGCTTGTATGAACATGAAACTAAAGGGGAACATTTTACCTGGTCAGAAAGACACCTTAATGGTACTATATACTCTCGGATCGATAGAGTAATTTGCAATAGAGAATGGTTCATTTCCTTCCCGAGCTATGATATAGAGATTATGCTGACTCATATATCTGATCATAATCCCCTCAATATCAACATTATGAGATATAGAGCTGAGGTAAGAAGATTTCATACCTTCAATTCTTGAATTGTGTGGTTGACAATTGAATGTTAAGATAACTGATTAGACTCCAACCAATGTTCATAAGGCTAAACAAGCAAATGAAAAACATAGTTAATAACATACCTGATATTAAGATGGATTTGGAGAAGACTCAAAATAAACTGACAGAAGATAGGTTCAACCCAAACCATATCAAAGAAGTTCAAAAATGGACAGAAAACCTTATGCAGTCCACTAAAATAGAAGAGCAAATTATGATGCATAAATCAAAGATAAACTGGTTGAAACTTGGAGATATCAATTTAGCATACTTCCATGCTACCATTAGAGGAAAAAGCAAAAAAATTGAAATGCACAAACTAGGGGATCCCAATGGTACAATTCTCAAAGATCATAAGGAAATTGAACAAGAAGTCATAAGATTCTATAGAGAGCTAATTGGTACAACTGCTCACAGAATTAATCTTGTGGATATTGTTGCCTTGACAAATGATGCTCAACTTAAAGACATACATATGAACAATCTTATTTATAATTTTACTGACTATGAGATATGGACATCATTGAAAGGAATATGTGATCCAAAAGCTCCACGAATTGATGGCTACAATGCTAAATTCTTGAAGAAAACGTGGAACATTATTAGTGAAGATGTGAAGGATGCAAGACTTCTTTGTCAATAATAGGATGTACCATGCAGTAAATTGTTCATTGGTCACCCTCATCCCAAAGAAATATGACTCAAGAACAATGAAGGATATGCGACCTATTGCATGTTACACCATTGTTTACAAAATAATATAAAGATTTTAACTTTAAGGTTGAGCAAGTGATTAATGTGGTGGTTGATGAAAGTCAATCTGCCTTTGTTCCAAGTAAAGTGATACATGAAAATATTATAATTGCTCATGAATTATTGAGAGGGTACAATAGGAAGCATATATCACTTGTATCATGATATGTATTAGGTATGTTTCTTACAAGTATGTGATCAATGGGAAACATAGTGAGTTGCTGCAAGCAAAAAGATGTAAGAGGATCTCAACTTCAACTATCACCCAAAGTTCGAGAAGATGAAAATAAAAAAAACATGCTTTGCAAATGATATTATTCTATTTTCTCGAGGTGATGAAATTTCCATTCAACTTTTGATGGAAGAGTTCCAACATTTCACTGATGCTTCTAGGTTACAAGCCAACCCAATAAAAGGTAAAGTATACTTTAGATGAGTCAATGGCTAGGTGCGACAAAAAATTCTGAAAGCTATAAAATTCCTTCAAGTGTGTTACCTTTCAAGTATTTAGGCGTTCCTTTATCTAGTAGGAATTTTGATGTGTACCAATATGAACCATTGATTGATAAATTTGTTAGTAGAATTAGGCATTGGACTGTAAAACTTTTAAGTTATGCAGGAAGTCTCCAATTAATCAAAAGTGTACTATTTTCCATAACTGCTTATTTGATGCAAGTTTTTCTAATGCCAAAGAAAGTGATCAAGAAAATCAAAGCAATATGCAGAAGCTACTTATGGAGTGGTGTTAAAAAAAGCCCCTATAGCATGGGACAAAGTATGTTATCCTAAGGAAGTCGGTGGGATGAACTTCACATCCCTGAGTGAGTGGAACGTTGCAACCATAAGTAAGCTTTTATGGAACATGCAAGTGTCATACCCTAATTTTCAATCCTAAGATGCCACCATCAGTTGTATCATTTGTATGACATCTAACATCTTTGCATTACAAACCTATTGAAAATACAAAAATATTTTCTACTTTATTTGTCTTAAGCTAGGGTTTTGCACCAAGATCTTTCAAAGGTTGATCAATCAAGACTTGACATGAGCTTCAACATTTCAAACTCATCATCCTTCCCAAGTGATTAAGTGACTTCCATCAACAAGAATCAAGTTCAAGATCATTCCATCTCAAATTCATCAAGGCTAAAGTTCATTTGATACCCTCAACTAGGGTTTTGACCCAAAGTCAACTGGTTGACTTTTTAGCCAAGGCATGATCCCAAAGCTTGAAGGATGGTTCAAAGACGTCAAATACATAACAAGTGATCAATTCACATCATCCAATGTGCCCAAGATGTCTCATTCTTTAAAGATTGAAAGAATTAGATTCATCTGATACAAAGTCAACTGAGGCAAAGTCAAAGATTGACTTTTGACATTTTTGGTCAACCATGGACTTCTTAACTCAAGTATCATGAAAATATGGTTTATGGATACATTTCATCAAGAGAAAATAAGAAATTGGAGGTTACATGCAAAAAGAGCAATTTTTTTGTGCAAAACCTTCCAAATATGGCACAAAAATTGAAGGTTAATAAAAACTCTATTGTATCAAATTCTCCAAACCTCAAACTTCCAAATTCCATTGTGCTTGACTTTTCTCCATACCAACACTTCAAACAACTTTTAAACATCCATTAGAAGTTATCCAAACACTTGAACAACTTCTGTAACAGTCCAACCATCATCTTTCAAATCAAATTTTCATAGCTTGCGACATGATTTGGAAAGGAAGAACCAAGCACTCTCAGCTCAAGCCAGGCATTCAAACACCTTCCTTCAGGTGTAAGGAAGTTGTTCAGATCATAAAATTACATCTGGAACACCCCTATTTGAAAACACGATTTTCATTTTTGAGGTATGTATTAATTTATGCAATTTATGATTTAAGTCACCATTTTGCATTATTTTTGTTACTATTTCACTTGCCAAGATGAGAGGAACAAAACCCCTATGATCATTGGTCTTAATCGGCGATGTTTGAAATTTAATTTTAAATTAAATTTTTAGGATTCATATGCATTTTGTTTGATTTATGGAGATTTATGAAAAATAAATGAAATTGGTTAATACCATTAGATTCGTTGGGAAATTCTAAGCAATTTTGGTCTTTACAACTTTTGATTTCGTTAAGAATTGAGAGAGTTAGAGTTTTGAGAAGTTGTAAAAATGATGGAAATGGTGGACTATGGGATGAATGAGGAAGATGAAGTTTGGAGTCATTTTTATATTTTAAAAGTGACTTTAATATATATTTTAATTGATGTAACTTAATACATGAATTGACATTGTGCCCCAGTGGTAAAACGCTGGTTTGTTAAGTTTCAACTTTTGTTTATTTTATTTTTGTACATCTTTTATATTCAGCCTTAATATATTATGTATCACACGCATCATGCTAGCACCACCTAGTGTGTGACCCATTCGCTAGTGTTTCAATGTACAACCTTTATTTTTACCAGTATGTTTTATGGTTTTCTTCACATCTTCATGCATTTATTTCTATATGCAAAATTAATTATTTTTGAATAATTTTTTGCACACTTGTTATTTATCTCATCTATTTTATGAATTCAAAAAAAATCACAAAAAATAATATTTATTTTGACCATTTTTATTAGGTAGATAACTAGTGCATTTTATGTTGTTTTTAGACCTTTTAATGGATTTTCTTTTATTGTTTCCTTGTTCTAAGTGATCATAGATGTTTGTGTGACTAGTGTATATTTGTGTATGTCTTGTTTGATGTTGGTAGCATTTTTTTGGTTAAACATGATCATATTTTGGGCATTATACCATGATTAAATGACCTTGTTTTAAAACATTAGTGATTGATTATTTAGATGAAAGTTAGGATTTTGTTTAGATGAATCTTTTGAAGCATCTTGATGCATGATTACGTTTCCACTTAAGCTTGGTCTTATCATGAACTTTGGTTCAAGTTTAATATTTATTTTATGAAGACTTATAATGTGATACATGTTTGACCTAAATTGATTCATGTTGTGTTTACCATGTACCAATGAATCCCTTTACCATGTCAAATATGATTTTGTCTTCACCATCAATGTGTTGTGTCTTGTGATGTTATGTGAAACTTCGTCATGTCATGTTTATATTTATCTCAATGCCTAGAAACCATGATCAATATTTCCATCCATACCTCACTCACCTTGTGATTGCCATTGTGTTTAGCCATATTTTGTGTCTTAATGTTAATGCATGTTCAACCTTGTTATTATTTATATCCAAGGGAAAGAAATCATGACATTCTTGTCATTTTGCATGTGTGTGTTCATCTGCATCCTATACAATTTGCTTCCCCTTAATCCAAAACTTCTATATACAATCCTAGGTTCCCCTCAATGAAAACCTTAAGATTCTCTCTCTCTCTCTCTCTCTCTCTCTCTCTCTCTCTCTCTCTCTCTCTCCCTCTCTCTCTCTCTCTCCTTCTTATAACCACCTTCATAATAAAATTTGACTTAGGTCATTATTTTCCCTTTTATTTCTTAATAAAATGCTTCAAAACACTTAAGCATATTTAAAGATCTTTTCATAATACCTAAAAAACACAAACTTAATTCAAACCCTTTTGCCACTTCGGATTTTTCGTGTTTAAAACCTTTTAATAAAAGGATTAGACATGAGTCATCCCTAGTGGAGATTTAAATATCATATCCCATAACATTATTGATATTGACATTGATTATTTTCCATTTTAAAGAGGTATGTGACATACTTGATGATTCTATAACCAACTAAGCGAAAAGAGCTCAAACATAATAAATATAACTTTTTAACTTAATTTTATAATTATTAATTTTTTGATTGTGCCAAAAATATTAAATGTTTAAAACACTTTTAAATTTAAAATTTAATTAAACATCATAGAAAATTTTGTACTAACATATACTCATTTTCTTTAATACAATACTTATCTATCTAGTCCATGACTATTAAAAACGAATTGTTAATATTTTTCAAATAGAAAAAGAAGGGTCTTTATTTTAATTAGTAAAAATAAATATGTGAATAATGTATATTATTTTTTAAAAATTGTACTTGTAATTATTAGTCTCTTGATTTTATTATTCCATTATTTGCACTGTTCCTATACAAATATTTTTAAAATAGAGAGAAAAGAAAATTTATAATTACCATGTATAAAATTAATAAAAATTGACATGCTTGTGAGTAGAGTAGCACTACTAACTTGCTATGTATTTATAACTAGCTCTTGTTTTCCAATTGAATTTATTTCTTTAGCTTAATTTTGTCATGTCACGTGCCAATATAACTTTGAGAGGAAAACTATTGTGACATTTTTGAAATCTTTTTTATGTCCAATTAGTATTAAATTGTCTAAAACTAGTGTATGTGGCTTTTATTGAATGTTGTTGAATTACATCATCACTATTATAAATACATTTGTTGATAAACGATTCGAACATCATTTCATTTCAACCTAAGCACAAAATGAGCAAGTTTGCGCTCTTTTTCTTCTTATTTGTTCTAACCATCCTTACCACAAATCTACCCATCACAACTTCTTGTGATGAGTCACAATGGAGCTCCAGCCTTATTCATCAATACAATGTAACACATGTTTTCACGGTTGACAAAAAGAATTGTGGGAATTACTCCACAATTCAAAGGCAATTAATAATGTGCCTGATTTTAGTGTAGAGCACACTCTAGTCATAGTTGACTCTGGAATCTACAGGTTATATTTTATTTTCTATATGCAAAATTAATTATTTTTGAATATTGTTTTGCACACTTGTTATTTATCCCATCTACTTTATGAATCCACAAAAAAATCACAAAAAATAATATTTATTTTGACCATTTTTATTAGGTAGAAAACTAGTGCATTTTATGTTATTTTTAGGCCTTTTAATGGATTTTCTTTTATTGTTTCCTTGTTCTAAGTGATCATAGATGTTTGTGTGACCAATGTATATTTGTGTAGGTCTTGTTTGATGTTGGTAGCAATTTTTTTGCTTAAACATGATCATATTTTGGACCTTATACCATGATTAAATGACCTTGTTTTAAAACATTAGTGATTGATTATTTAGATGAAAGTTAGGGTTTTGTTTAGATGAATCTTTTGAAGCATCTGGATGCATGATTACGGTTTCCACTTAAGCTTGGCCTTATCATGAACTTTGGTTCAATTTTAATGTTTATTTTATGAAGACTTATAATGTGATACATGTTTAACCTAAATTGATTCATGTTGTGTTTACCATGTATCAATTAATGCCTTTACCATGTCAAATATGATTTTGTCTTCACCATCAATGTGTTGTGTCTTGTGATGTTATGTGAAACTTCGTCATGTCTTATTTATGTTTATCTCAATCCCTACAAGCCATGATCAATATTTCAATCCATACCTCACTCACCTTGTGATTGCCATTGTATTTAGCCATATTTTGTGTCTTAATTTTAATGCATGTTCAACCTTGTTATTATTTATATCCAAGGGAAAGAAATCACGACATTCTTGTCATTTTGCATGTGTGTGTTCATTTGCATCCTATACAATTTGCTTCCCCTTAATCCAAAACTTCTATATACAATCCTAGGTTCCCCTCAATGTAAACCTAAAGATTTTCTCTCTCTCTCTCTCTCTCTCTCTCTCTCTCCTTCTTATAACCACCTTCAAAATAAAATTTGACTTAGGTTACTGTTTTCCCTTTTATTTCTTAATACAATGCTTTAAAACACTTAAGCATATTCAAAGATCTTTTCATAAGACCTGAAAAACACAAACTTAATTCAAACCCTTTTGCCACTTTGGATTTTCCATGTTTAAAACCTTTTCATAAAAGGATTAGACATGAGTCATCCCTAGTGGAGATTTGAATCTCATATCCCATAACATTATTGATATTGACATTGATTATTTTCCATTTTAAAGAGGTATGTGACATACTTGATGATTCTATATCCAAGTGAGAGTCTTTCTTTCAATTTGATGCAAAGATATATCTTCCACATGTTTGTGGTGGTTGAAAAGTGAGTTTATCCTTAAGATGGCAATTTGTCTCTTTCTCATAAAATCAACCCCAACAAATCCCTTCTTACTTTTGAACCCGAACTACGAAGTTTTGATTCTTCACGGGTACGTAGACATAACACTCAATGTCTTTCCAAATCATCAAACAATAAAAAGATATTCTTTTTCTCATCTCCCCAATGAAATAGCAAATAATTTTAAACCAAACACATATATTTAAAAGGTTCCTGTAGAGTACTACATATGATTAGGGTTGTAATACCTTCCCTTTTCATAACACACACCTGTACCTTAGAATCCCCCCCCCCCCCTTTTGCTTAGCTTAAGTTTAATCTTCTATCTTTGCATATACATATTGGGTTAGTTTTGAATCTTTTCCCATTCCCTTGGATAAATTAAAGTCCGGTGGTGATATTTTGATTAATGAGTCAAGTCTAATAAATAGTTTGACCTCCGATTTTTCACCGTAACAACAAGCTAAAGCGGACAAGATGTAGGTTAAATGGATTGTTGAATATTACCTTAAAGGGCACGACATTATGAGATGGGATAGTAATAAGCTGAATTGCTCTTGGATCCTAGTGTAGAGAACAAGTAGAGGAAACTACCTATTGGAATGAGGCATTGTAAAAAGGGAAGTATAACATCGTTGCCATGTACAAAGAGTTGCGTGGTGAGAAGAAAATGTAAGAATGAAAGAAGTTAATGTACAAAAATCAAGCACAACCAAAATCTTTTTTGATTTTATGGATTGCCTTGTTAAAGAGAATCCCAATAAGAGACAAACTGGTGCACTTAGGATTTATTTGAGATGCAACTTGTTGCTTGTGTAGTCATGTTGAAAATATTGAACACCTCTTCTTTGAATGCACTGCTACTAACATTTGGAAAGGCATATTAGATTGCTGAAATATGATAGACAACCTAATGGTTGGACCAATGAGAAGAAGTGGATTATTCAATATACCAAAAAAAGGGTGGAAACGAAAAAATATTAAAAATAGTTGTGGCGGAATCTCTCTACAGCATTTGGAAAGCTAGAAACGATTTGATATTCTCCCAACAAAAATTTGATCTTAGGATAAAAGAGAATATCATTCATAGTGTTCTTAAGAGATGCAATATACTGAGAAAATAAATAATCATGTAAATGTAGTCAATCTTATCATATAATAGTGTAGTGGTGATTTGATTTCCGGAGTAGTTCAGATCGATTGTAATAACTGTTTTTGGTAATACAAAATTTTCTTTATTCCAAAAAAAATGCAACTTCTTTTTAATAAAGAAAATAGGACTATATAAAAAAATCCAACTTGAAGCTTATTTAATTTTCCATCTACTTAAGATGATTCATTATTCTAACCCTTTTTAAAAATGAAATAATCAACCAAGTAAGCGAAAAGAGCTCAAACATAATAAATATAACTTTTTAACTTAATTTTATAATTTAATTTTATAATTATTAATTTTTTGATAGTGCCAAAAATATTAAATGTTTAAACTATTTTTAAATTTAAAATTTAATTAAACATTATAGAAAATTTTGTACTAACATATACTCATTTCTTTAATACAATACTTATCTATCTAGTCCATGACTATTAAAAACGAATTGTTAATATTTATCAAATAGAAAAAGAAGGGTCTTTAATTTAATTAGTAAAAATAAATATGTGAATAATGTATATTATTTTTTAAAAATTGTTCTTGTAATTATTAGTCTCTTGATTTTATTATTCCATTATTTGCACTGTTCCTATACAAATTTTTTTAAAATCACTACGCCAAAAACTGGAATAGACAGCGCACCTTAGAGGGCGCTTTATTAAAAAAGCGCTTTCTAAAGTGAAGCGAAAAAATAAGGAGCAATAGACAGCGCACTTTAGAGGGCGCTTTTGTAATAAAGCTCCCTCTAAGGTGAAGCGAAAAAATAAGGAGGAGATAGAGGGACAACAATACATGGCGCTTTTTAGAAAGCGCCCTCTAAGGTTACCCTTAGATGGCGCTTTTAGAAAAGCGCTGTTATAAGTCCATGTGCATTTCCAGTTTATAAAGCGCTTCTGGAAAGCCTTAGAGAGCGCTTTCATAAGCGCCCTCTTAGGCCCCCTTTAGAGGGCGTTTTTTTCCACAAGAGCCCTCTAAGGTCCCCTTTAGTAAACATTAAAATTATAACATACTGCGCGTTTTGTTATTTCACTCTCTGTTATTTTCGTTCTTTTTCACATTAGGGTTCTCACTGTTACGATTTTCGCTACTTCTAAGGTGTTCTCCTTCCACCACTGTTAGATCTACGACGTTTCCTCCTTCTACCAATCAAAGGTACACGATGCAGCTTATGAGTGTATTTATTCTAGCATACATTATTACTTGCACTATTGCTTTGTTTTAGCTTTGCCCCATTTCAGTTTTATGTTATTGTTGTCTATGCTACGTTTGTTTTGACCTGTAAAGTTTCAATATTCATAGTCATTTAAATAGTTTGGGTTTATTAGGCAATTGACGGTTGGTTTTTAAATTGCTGAATTTGATATCGCTATGAATCACATTCAAAGACTGTTGTTAGGGTTCGGTTATGGTTGCATTATAGAGACATTAGAAACCTTTGATTTCGCGGCTTAGATTGTAGTTTAACAACATTTTGTAAAACCCTAAAAAAGTTTCAAATTTTTGACTATTCAGGCAGCAATATCTAAAACACCTTCTACCAATCAAAGGTACACTATGCAGCTTATGAGTGTATTTATTCTAGCATACATAGCGTAGCTAGTAACTTAAGAAGTTTAGGTATGGATGTTATTTGATAGAGTAAATGGAGACATGAATGCCCTGCACAGAGACTAACTCAATAAAGCGAAATTGTTTTGTCTCATCCCATTTTTGGTTTCTCTTCTGAAATTGTTTTTTGTTTATTCTAATTAGTAATGGATAATACATGGATGTCTTCCAATCGATTGTCGAGAGAGTACGAGAATGGGGTATCATAATTCGTTAAGTTTGCCGTTGCGCACGCCGAAGACCCCAGTAGAATGATATGTCCTTGCTTGGGTTGTTGTTATGGGAAACGGGTTGACGCAGTTCAGTTGACATCGCATCTAATGAGGCATGGAATTGATCGAAGTTATACATGTTGGAATTTGCATGGTGAGAAAAGTAACGAGAATGTTGAACCGGGGGATAGTACGACCTATGCCTCAAACTATAGTGGCGCAGATACATATGATTGTGATCGAGTTGAAGAGATTGCAGAAGCATTTGAAGGAGATCTTAAGGATTGTCCCGAAATGTTTGAGAGGTTGGTAAGTGATGCAGAGAAACCTTTGTATGATGGTTGCACTAAATTCACAAGATTGTCTGCGGTATTAAAGTTGTACAACTTAAAGGCGGGCAATGGATGGTCGGATAAAAGTTTCACAGAGTTATTAGCCTTTTTGAAAGATATGCTTCCTGAGGATAATGTTCTTCCCAATCGAACATATGAGACCAAAAATATGTTGTGCTCTATTGGCATGAGCTATGATAAGATACATGCATGTCCAAACGATTGCGTTTTGTTTCGAAATGAGTATGCATCGTTAAATGAGTGTCCTAAATGCGGTGTCTCACGATATAAGAACAAGTTGTCTCCAGCAAAAATCTTGTGGTATTTTCCTGTTATTCCGAGATTTAGACGCATGTTTCGTAGTGAAACCGATTCAAGACACTTGACCTGGCATGCAGATGAAAGAATTATAGATGGAAAGTATCGACATCCGGCAGATTCACCACAGTGGTTGAAAATTGATAATGATTATCCTGAATTGGGAGAAGAATCAAGAAACCTTCGCTTGGCATTATCTACTGATGGAATGAACCCACACGGTATCTAGAGTATCTCACACAGTACATGGCCTGTGATTATTATGATTTATAACCTACCTCCATGGCTATGTATGAAGCGTAAGTACATGATGTTGTCTATGTTGATTTCTGGACCTAAACAACCAGGGAATGACATAGACGTGTACTTGAAGCCCTTAATCGAAGATTTAAAGATTTTGTGGGAGACCGGTGTGGAGGTTTATGATGGATATAGGAAAGAAAGTTTCAACTTGAGGGTGATGTTGTTTGGCACAATTAATGATTTTCCAGCATACGGAAATCTATCAGGGTATAGCATAAAAGGTCAATGTGCGTGTCCTATTTGTGAAGATAAAACAGATTGGAAGCGCTTGGAGTTTGGTCAGAAGAATGTCTTTCTCGGTCATCGGAGATTCTTAAATTCAAATCATCACTACCGTGGATGGAGAAAGGCGTTCAATTGAGAGACAGAACAAGGCAGAGCTCCACCTATATTGACGGGTGATCAAATTTTTGAAAAGGTGAAAGATTTGGATACTCAGTTTGGCAAGCCTTTTGCCCACACACTTGTCAAAAGTGGGTGGAAGAAGAGGTCAGTTTTTTTTTAATTGCCGTATTGGAAGTCCTTGTGTGTGAGACATTTTCTTGATGTTCTGCATATTGAAAAAAATGTATTTGAAAGTGTTATTGGCACGTTACTCAATATACAAGGAAAGTCTAAGGATGGCCTTAAGGCAAGAAAGGACTTGATAGCGATGGGAATAAGAACTGAATTAGGACCCTTGAAGAAAGGAAAACGAACATATCTACCGCCTGCTGCTTATACTCTATCTAGAAAGGAGAAAAAAACATTGTGTAAGTTTCTAAGTGAAGTTAAAGTTCCAGTAGGGTACTCTTCAGATATTAGAAGACTTGTGTCTATGAAAGACCTCAAGTTAACGAGTTTAAAGACCCATGATTGCCATGTTATAATGGAACATTTTCTCCCAATATGTATACGTTCTATTCTTCCAGAAAAAGTAAGAAGCTCTATAACTAAGTTGTGTTCTTTCTTCAAGTCAATTTGCAGTAAGGTGATCGATCCTGCGATCTTACCAATGTTGCAAAAAGAAATCGTTATTACTTTGTGTGAGCTTGAAATGTTTTTTCCTCCATCATTTTTTGACATAATGGTACATCTAGTTGTTCATCTTGTGAAAGAGACACAATTGTGTGGACCAGCTTATATGAGATGGATGTACCCTGTTGAACGTTATATGAAAATATTAAAAGGGTACGTGAAGAACCGAAGTCGACCAAAAGGTTGTATGGTTGAAAGATACATTGTTGAAGAAGCGATTGAGTTTTGTACTGAATATTTGTCTAATGTTCAGTCAATCGGACTCCCCAAGTCTCAGCTTGTCGAAAAGAAAGAAGGAAAAAATCTAATTGGAAATAAAATCGTGGCAGTATCAAGGGTCGAACGGGATCAAGTGCATTTGTATGTTCTGCACAATGAGAATGAGGTTGAGCCGTATGTTGAAATTCACAAGGATGTTCTCCGAGGTTTAAATCCCAATAGAAATGAAAATTGGATAGTACGAGAGCACAATCGATGTTTTATACCTTGGTTTAAGGATCATATTTATTCAAAGTATTATTCAAATCCCGCTTCAATAACAGAAAGGTTGAGATGCTTAGCATATGGTCCAAGTTTCCATGTTTTTTCTTATAGCACATACGCGATTAATGGATACACATTTTATACCAAAGAACAAGATGATAAAAGTACTATGCAGAATAGTGGTGTCACCGTGGTAGCTGAAGCAATGCACATATCAAGTGTGAAGGACTTAAACCCCAAATTTGCAAATCTGTCGTATTTTGGTGTTATCGAGCGCATTTGGGTGTTTGATTATGAGAAGTTTCAGATTCCTATATTTGGTTGCAAGTGGGTTGAAAATAATAACGACATTCGAATGGATAAGTCAGGATTTTTGCAAGTGGATCTTAATAGGGTGGGATACAAAGATGAGTCTTTTATTCTAGCCTCTCAAGCTAGACAAGTGTTCTATGTCAATGATCCGAAAAGTACGAAATGCTCTATAGTTCTTTTCTCCAACAAAGTAATTGATGAAAACACTGGAGATCAAGGTGATATTGATGTTGAGATTGAATCGTTTACCAGAAATGATCAAGATGAGAATATTATATCAAATGATTCATATATTAGAAATTATCATAATGAGGGTATTTGGATCAATCCAACCGTCCGTGTTGTTAAGAGACATGTAGAACATATTCCAACCAAGAAAAGAAAGAGAACTTAGTGAAAAAGGTACAGGTCAAATGATTTTAATTGTTTTCTTTATTACAGGTAAAATGGCTTTTATGATTTTAATTGTTTTTATATTTGTCATCTGATTTTAATTGTTTTCTTTATTACAGGTAAAATGGCTATTATGAAGTCAATCATTCGTGCAAGGGGCAAGGGATACTTGAAAGTATCAATTGATATTTGTTTAGATGGAGATGTTCCATTGTCGTCAAGCCTCATTCGCGTAGATGATGATGCTGGATATTTGAAAGTATCCCTCTACGACAATGGAACATGTCCATCTTAACAAATATCAATTCTATCTTCAAAAGATAAGGGACCAAAAATATAAGGGGATTACGCAGCAAATCGAGTCAGTTGCATCAAAAAAAAGGTATAAACACAATTATATGATATTTATGCATAGAAAATGTTAATTCTTGATATTATACTTCACCTACCTAATTTTATGATATTTTAGGTTCATGCTATTGATATTGAAAAAAAAGAGGTTGTTGCTAAGAAGACTGCGGTTAGCAAAAAAAACATACATCTCAGAGATGCTTTTGCTACTAAGTTTTATTTCTTTTTAAGTTATGAATTGGTTGTATATTTAGAATCTTTAGAAGTTAAACGATTATATATCAGTGGATTGTTGTATATGTATGGATTGTTGTATATAAGGCTTGTTGAATGCAATGTGTTGAAAAGGGCTTCAAATTATACAGTTTTGGGTGTACTGCTTCAATATACAGGTTGTCTAAAATAAATAAATAAATATAGCGCTTTTTAAAAAAAAAAATTAAATAACCACCCACTTTAGAGGGCGCTTTCCAAAATAAGCGCCCTCTAAACCCTTTAAATTTCCACTTTAGAGGGCGCTTTCCAGTAAAAGCGCCCTCTAAACCCTTAAAAGTTTCCACTTTAGAGGGCGCTTTCCAGTAAAAGCGCCCTCTAAACCCTTAAAAATTTCCACTTTAGAGGGCGCTTTCTTTAAAAAGCGCCCTCTAAAGTGGCCCTTAAAGGGCTTAAAGAGCCACTTTAGAGAGCGCTTTCACCAGGAAAAAAAGCGCTGTCTTTACCTATGTCAGCGCCAGATTAGAGGACGCTTTAAAGCGCTGTTATAGGCCAAAAAAAGCGCCCTCTTTTCCCTTATTTGGCGTAGTGAATGGAGAGAAGAGAAAATTTATAATTACCATGTATAAAATTAATAAAAATTGGCATGCCTGTGAGTAGAGTAGCACTACTAACTTGCTATGTATTTATAACTAGCTCTTGTTTTCCAATTGAATTTATTTCTTTAGCTTAATTTTGTCATGTCACGTGCCAATATAACTTTGAGAGGAAAACTATTGTGACATTGTTGAAATCTTTTTTATGTCCAATTAGTATTCAATTTTCTAAAACTAGTGTATGTGGCTTTTATTGAATGTTGTTGAATTACATCATCACTATTATAAATACATTTGTTGATAAACGATTCGAACATCATTTCATTTCAACCTAAGCACAAAATGAGCAAGTTTGCGCTCTTCTTCTTCTTATTTGTTCTAACCGTCCTTACCACAAATCTACCCATCACAACTTCTTGTGATGAGTCACAATGGAGCTCCAACCTTATTCATCAATATAATGTAACACATGTTTTCATGGTTGACAAAAAGAATTGCGGGAATTACTCCACAATTCAAGAGGCAATTAATAATGTGCCTGATTTTAGTGTAGAGCACACTCTAGTCATAGTTGACTCTGGAATCTATAAGTTATATTTTATTTTCTATATGCAAAATTAATTATTTTTGAATATTTTTTTTGCACACTTGTTATTTATCCCATCTACTTTATGAATCCACAAAAAAATCACAAAAAATAATATTTATTTTGACCATTTTTATTAGGTAGAAAACTAGTGCATTTTATGTTGTTTTTAGGCCTTTTAATGGATTTTCTTTTATTGTTTCCTTGTTCTAAGTGATCATAGATGTTTGTGTGACCAATGTATATTTATGTAGGTCTTGTTTGATGTTGGTAGCATTTTTATTGCTTAAACATGATCATATTTTGGATATTATACCATGATTAAATGACCTTATTTTAAAACATTAGTGATTGATTATTTAGATGAAAGTTAGGGTTTTGTTTAGATGAATCTTTTGAAGCATCTTGATGCATGATTACGGTTTCCACTTAAGCTTGGACTTATCACGAACTTTGGTTCAATTTTAATGTTTATTTTATGAAGACTTATAATGTGATGCATGCTTGACCTAAATTGCTTCATGTTGTGTTTACCATGTACCCATGAATGCCTTTACCATGTCAAATACGATTTTGTCTTCACCATCAATTTGTTGTGTCTTGTGATGTTATGTGAAACTTCGTCATGTCTTGTTTATGTTTATCTCAATGCCTACAAGCCATGATCAGTATTGCCATCCATACCTCACTCACCTTGTGATTGCCATTGTATTTAGCCATAATTTGTGTCTTAGTGTTAATGCATGTTCAACCTTGTTATTATTTATATCCAAGGGAAAGAAATCATAACATTCTTGTCATTTTGCATGTGTGTGTTCATCTCAATCCTATACAATTTGCTTCCCCTTAATCCAAAACTTTTATATACAATCCTAGGTTCCCCTCAATGTAAACCTTAAGATTTTCTCTCTCTCTCTCTCTCTCTCTCTCTCTCTCTCCTTCTTATAACCACCTTCATAATAAAATTTGACTTAGGTCACTGTTTTCCCTTTTATTTCTTAATACAATGCTTCAAAACACTTAAGCATATTCAAAGATCTTTTCATAAGACCTGAAAAACACAAACTTAATTCAAACCCTTTTGCCACTTTGGATTTTCCATGTTTAAAACCTTTTCATAAAAGGATTAGACATGAGTCATCCCTAGTGGAGATTTGAATCTCATATCCCATAACATTATTGATATTGGCATTGATTATTTTCCATTTTAAAGAGGTATGTGACATACTTGATGATTCTATATCCAAGTGAGAGTCTTTCTTTCAATTTGATGCAAAGATCTATCTTCCACATGTTTGTGGTGGTTTAAAAGTGAGTTTCTCCTTAAGATGACAATTTGTCTCTTTCTCATAAAATCAACCCCAACAAATCCCTTCTTACTTTTGAACCCGAACTACGAGGTTTTCATCCTTCACGGGTACGTAGACATAAGACTCAATGTCTTTCCAAATCATCAAACAATAAAAAGATATTCTTTTTATCATCTCCCCAATGAAATAGCAAATAATTTTAAACCAAACACATATATTTAAAAGGTTCCTGTAGAGTACTACATATGATTAGGGTTGTAATACCTTCCCTTTTCATAACACACACCTGTACCTTAGAATCCCCGCCCCCCCCCCCCCGTTTTGCTTAGCTTAAGTTTAATCTTCTATCTTTGCATATACATATTGGGTTAGTTTTGAATCTTTTCCCATTCCCTTGGATAAATTAAAGTTCGGTGGTGATATTTTGATTAATGAGTCAAGTCTAATAAATAGTTTGACCTCTGATTTTTCACCGTGACAACAAGCTAAAGCGGACAAGATATAGGTTAAATGGATTGTTGAATATTACCTTAAAGGGCACAACATTATGAGATGGGATAGTAATAAGCTGAATTGCTCTTGGATCCTAGTGTAGAGAACAAGTAGAGGAAACTACCTATTGGAATGAGGCATTGTAAAAAGGGAAGTATAACATTGTTGCCATGTACAAAGAGTTGCGTGGTGAGAAGAAAATGTAAGAATGAAAGAAGTTAATGTACAAAAATCAAGCACAACCAAAATCTTTTTTGATTTTATGGATTGCCTTGTTAAAGAGAATCCCAAGAAGAGACAAACTGGTGCACTTAGGATTTATTTGAGATGCAACTTGTTGCTTGTGTAGTCATGTTGAAAATATTGAACACCTCTTCTTTGAATGCACTGCTACTAACATTTGGAAAGGCATATTAGATTGCTGAAATATGATAGACAACCTAATGGTTGGACCAATGAGAAGAAGTGGATTATTCAATATACCAAAAAGAGGGTGGAAACGAAAAAATATTAAAAATAGTTGTGGCAGAATCTCTCTACAGCATTTGGAAAGCTAGAAACGATTTGATATTCGCCCAACAAAAATTTGATCTTAGGATAAAAGAGAATATCATTCATAGTGTTCTTAAGAGATGCAATATACTGAGAAAATAAATAATCATGTAAATGTAGTCAATCTTATCATATAATAGTGTAGTGGTGATTTGATTTCCGGAGTAGTTCAGATCGATTGTAATAACTGTTTTTGGTAATACAAAATTTTCTTTATTCCTAAAAAAATGCAACTTCTTTTTAATAAAGAAAATAGGACTATATAAAAAAATCCAACTTGAAGCTTATTTAATTTTCCATCTACTTAAGATGAATCATTATTCTAACCCTTTTTAAAACTGAAATAATCAACCAAGTAAGCGAAAAGAGCTCAAACATAATAAATATAACTTTTTAACTTAATTTTATAATTTAATTTTAAAATTATTAATTTTTGGATAGTGCCAAAAATATTAAATGTTTAAGACATTTTTAAATTTAAAATTTAATTAAACATTATAGAAAATTTTGTACTAACATATACTCATTTCTTTAATACAATATTTATCTATCTAGTCCATGACTATTAAAAACAAATTGTTAATATTTGTCAAATAGAAAAAGAAGGGTCTTTATTTTAATTAGTAAAAATAAATATGTGAATAATGTATATTCAAGGTGAAAGCTATCACTATTATATATACACTTCTTGATAAACCATTTGAACATCACTTCATTTCAACCTATACACAAAATGAGTAAGTTTGTGCTCTTCTTCTTCTTTGTTCTAACCATCCTTACCACAAAACTACCCATCACAACTACTTGTGAATGGAGCTCCAGCCTTATTAATGAATACAATGTAACACATGTTTTCACGGTTGACAAAATGAATTGTGGGAATTACTCCACAATTCAAGAGGCAATTAATAATGTGCCTGATTTTAGTGTAGAGCACACTCTAGTCATAGTTGGCTCTGGAATCTACAGGTTATATGTTATTTTCTTAAAATTATAGTATTTTTTATTTTATTTTTATAAGTTATAACCACAAATTTATAGTAGTTTTTGGATTTTTAAGCTTTTTAAACACATATTTATAGTATTTGTTTCATTTTTATACTTTTTTAACCACAAATTTATAGTATTTGTTTTAATTTTACATTTTTTTAACCATAAAATTTTAGTATTTGTTTCGTTTTTATACTTTTTGAACCACAAATTTTATTAATTAAATTAATGCTTAAAAAATAAAATTATAATAAAGTAATGAAAAATATAACAATTTTCACAGCGAAATATATATTTCTTTTTAAAACAAAAAATAGATTTTAAAAACTGTATTAAACGGTTCCTAACACTCTAGCGAAAATGACTCCCTAGATCATATCATTACACTACTAACTATTTTATTATATAATATTTGTTATTCTATAAATGTTGATATTTTTGTGTTTTTCTTTTTTATCTTTTTTTAGATTGGATCTTATTACTTTAATTTTGTGAAGCTTATAGTTAAAACAAATAGTACATATGCTAAAATATAGAAATAATTTATTTTTACAAAAAAAAAAATTGTATTTATCATTTTCTTTTGTAATGTGGTGGTGGTTTTTATTTTCTACTCTATTATTTTTAAATGTGCTGGATTAATATATAGTATTATGTTACTAAAAAGATATATAGAAGTTATATTCTTATTTCCATTTTATATTTGTATACCATGTAACATATCTAATTTATTTACATGCCAATTAACAAAGTATTTGATGAATATCTAGGGTGAAAGCTATCTTAATACAATTATTGAATGGGGTGATTTTGGAAATCTGACCGGAACCTTTGACAGTTACACTTTTGGTGTCTTTGCCACAGAATTCATTGCCTACAATATCAGTTTTAAGGTAAAAAATTCCCTTTTCATACTATATATATCTATATATATATATATATATATATATATATATATATATATATATATATATATATATATATATACCAATATTTTAATAATTCTATTTAACTTAATTTAAATTTTTTGTTATTATTTAGATATAAATTAAAGTGGCTTCTAGGATGAGGAATCAACTTTGTTGCTAAATGGTGAAATCAAAATAAAACGCAGATAAATTTAATTTAATTAATGGTCTATGTTTATTTCAAGAGAAAAAAAAATCATTTATAAATTGATATATACAATTATACCTTTTATGTCTCCCACATTTATGACACTGTGTTCTCTTCAATAGTGTTTAAATGGTTAAATTTCATTAAGTTTATATATGTTTCTAAGATTAAAAAAAAAAGAAACTAAAAGGATAAACTACTTAATTTTTTTATGCCCATTATTTGAAAACAACAGAACACTTTTCCTCCTCCGTCACAAGGAGTGAAAGGAGCACAGGCAGTTGCATTGAGAGTTAATGGAGACAAAGCAGCATTTTATGGATGTGGATTTTATGGTGCACAAGACACTCTCCACGATGACCTAGGAAGACATTACTACAAAGGATGTTTTATTCAAGGATCCATTGACTTCATATTTGGAAATGCTAGGTCACTTTATGAGGTACAATTCATAAAACATTAATTCATAAAACACTAATTGACACTTGACTAATTAAGTTGTATGATGAATTAGGATTGTATCTTAAGCTCTATAGCAAAACCCGAGTGGGTTGGAGACGGAGGATGTATTACAGCCCAGGGACAAGAATTGTTGGCAGATAATTCTGGATTTTCATTTCTCAATTGCTACATCAATGTTACTGGAAAACTATTGCTTGGAAGACCTTGGAGAAAATATGCCAAAGTCATTTTCTCAACTACATTCATGTCTGATGTTGTAAGTCCTATTGGATGGAATGACAAGCTTAAGGATGACTCAGTAAACCAGTAAGTAATTTATTGATTACTATATTCCCTAATTTTTATATGTTTAGGATATAATTGCAATATTAATTTATTTTGTATTTTAATGTAAACATAGGACTATTTTTTTTGGAGAGTACAACTGTAAGGGTCCTGGAGCTATAAGAACATCTCCTCCAAGAGCCCCTTTTGGAAAGCAACTCAAGGATGATGAAGCTGCTCCTTACATCTCTATTTCATATATTGATGGAAATGAATGGCTTCATCAAGTTTAGAGCCACGTTTGAATTTTAATAATTATGTTAATGTTACTATATTTCTAAGATATGAAGTATGTTGTGATGACTACTGCTTTAGTGTGTTTAATATTATATGGATGGATGTATGGCTTCATCAAGGTTAGAGCCTTGTTTGATTACTAATAATTATGTTAATGTTGGCATTGTAAGATTTGAATAATGTTGTCATGACTATTGTTTTAGTGTGTTTTATTTTATATGGATGAATGGATAATTTACCTTATTTGAAAAATATTATGAAATTAAATTAGTGTTTTACTTGATATGGTTGAATGAATACTTTATCTTATTTGAAAAGATTATCATATAATTTGTCTTGTATTTACCATTAAAATGAATAATACATAAAATTGTCTTGTATTTACCATTAAAATGAATAATACATAAAATTGAAAGAAAGTACAAGTGAAGTCGAAAATACATTAGCCAAGAACAAAGTCGTAACATCAAAAGCTTAATCATTAGGTAGAAACCACAACTCAAGGCTTAGCCACTTAATATATAAACCAAAGCTTAACCACCATAAGGTAGAAGCGCAACAACAAAGATAACAAAGGGCACAAAGTGTAACCATAAAGAGTAGAAAAACCCCAAAATGGGAGCACAACAAGTGAATGTAACAAGTGAATGTTAGAAGGTTTAATGACTATAAAGTGAAGCAACAATACTTAAGTTGTGCTAAAGGTAACTTAGCACATTAGAGGACCAACAATTCAACTACAAAAGACAATCAAGTAGCATGGTTGATGGCTAGAGAGTGAAGCAACAATACCAATGTTGTGCTCAAGATGAGATATCACATAAAAAAACAAACTAATCAATCGAGAAACAGCCAAATACAACCTTTACAAAAGTCAATTGAATACTGCATTGAAACAATATTAAGTATTAGCATTGATTGCCACAAGTCGGCAGGAACGAATACGTCGACTAGAACGTTTCAACTAGCGTGTTGAAGCATGGTTTGGAAGAATCACAAGAGCAGCTCTTGAAACATGGTTTAGAAGAATCTCAAGAGAAGATATTGAAACATGCTTTGGAGGATTTCAAAGACAAAGAATATTTTTGGAAACCAAAAACTTGAGAGAGGTCTTAGCAGCTTCAGCAATTACCTCCAACGAGCAGGCAATTATTAGTTACTAAGAGAAGTTACGAACATGGGATAATGATTTTCAATAGTTTGTAAGTTCTGACAATGTGGAAATGCTTCAGAAGATTAACTTTCATGTTCTTAATACATGTCGAATTCTAATTGATCACTCGACACCATGTCGAATTCGAAGCGTTCTACGGACTTCAAAGACAAAGAATATTTTTGGAAACCAAAAACTTGAGAGAGGTCTTAGCACTTTCATCAACTACCTTCAACGAGTAGGAAATTATTAGTCACCAACAGAAGTTACGAATGTGGGATACTGATTTTCAGTAGTTTGTAAGTTCTAACAATGTGGAAGTGCCTCAGAAGATTAAACTTTATGTTATTAATACGTGTCTATTTTCTAGGATCAATATGTCGGAGAAGGTTATCTTTAGCTTAGTATAAATAGTAGATCCATACATTATAATGAAGGTCACACAAATTCATATCTTTCTTTATAGAACTGGAGTACCCGAGTTAAAGAGAAAAACACTTTGTTAGAATCATGTATGAATCTGCATCCCTTTCTTTATTGTCTTAATGTTTCCTTAATTGAAACACTTTTCTATTTCTTGTCATTTACTGCTTTTTGTTTAATGACATTTATTGCAGTTTTCATTTATTTTTAATCCAAGCTCTTACTTTATCAAAGTTTGTCTTCACTTTGTCTGTGTACGTACGTTCATAGTCACTTCAGACACATAATTTGTTGTACATGCATTTTGCAATAATTGCTTCCGAGATTTGTCGACTTAACCTTTCAGACTATCTAAACTCGTGATTTTTCGCTAAAAACACATGTGAAAAAGTTAGTACGCCCAGTGTGACCTTTTGTGCAAATTTTTCTTTTCTTTTACGAGAAGTTATTGTATTAGAGTTTTCTGCTTTACATGAAATATTTTCAATGTCCAGAGTTATATGCATTTGAGGAGTGGTAGACTTTTGGCGGAAATGGTTAATCCAAAAAATGCTTCTAGTGCCCATGGTTCTCGTGCCTGAAATGATGTTCCAGACCCAAAACCATCAATCAATTTGACAATTGGTACTGGAGGGACATCAAACCCTGTCGGAGTTTCATGCCTAATCTTAACTCTTATAGTGATTGCAAAGTCAATTCCTGGAGTGGTAGTTTCATTACCACAAGTAACAAATATCTCGACTACATCTAGGCCTACTTCTGTTGCTGTAGGGGACCCCACGCCCCCTTATGTACCATGTTTTACCCTACCTTTAGTTACTACAGATTACCTATATAGCAAGTCAACTGCCATGATGGAAATCTTGCAAAGTCACACCTCGATGTTTGTAGGTAATGCTATGAAGATAGTGTCACCCATAAATCCACATCTGGCATCAGGATCTGCCATAAGCAACTCTGGTCGGATGGCTCAACCACAAGGAGGATTCAAATATGTTCCTCCAAGAATGTCAGCCTTAACTATAAATTCTCTTGTTTCCATGAGGAAACAAATGGATGAGAGTAATCATGAGATAATGATCATGTTCATACAACATATAGGTATTGTGTTTCATCCATTATTAATTCACAACATAACCTAGAGTTTTCAGTAGTTCGTCCACCAGATGGGTAGAATTGTTGATTTCTTGGGGGAGCCTTTGTTGTACCCTAAAATTTGCCCTCTATCTTTGCTCCTCACCTGACGTATAAATTAAGACTCACTCACGACTCTTACATGTGCGTCATTCATGCATAATCAAAACATGTTAACCAACATCATAGATTTGAGGTTGTGATTGATGGAAATCAGTATTTGGCTTATGGTTTTCCTCATCAGATAGGTTGAAGTCCTAATGGCTTGATCCTTTGGAACCTCAACTCCTGAGGCCTACATCTTGGCGTTCATCTGTGCATCCCAACCCTAGTTCATGACCTGAGGGGCCGCTTGTGGGCCTTGGTGTTGTGTTTTGAAGCCTTAAGCAGGAAGAAGTGGATGCTCAAGTGATATGCCTGACTTACCTTCTTGATTTGGAATTCATCAAAACCCTAGTTGTTGGTCCGGTAGGTTTATGAATCATGTTGTTTACTTTGGGGGAGTGATGATCAGTCACCATTTACATTGAGTTTTCATTACTGATCCGACGCAAAACAGAGACATTTGACACACTGTGCAAGAATTTATGGTACATTTCGAGTTAGTTTTACTTCCATTATTTTATTTACGCATTTTTAATCTTTGTTATGTTTTACCTTTTTTATCTTGATTTTATGCGTGGGATAGCTGTGTTTTTGTCCGACAGATTCAGGTAGAAGAACCAGAGAATTCAGAACAAGACAGTGCGAGATTCCGGCACGCAAAGGAGCAGAAAACCCCGATACAGGAGGCCTGACACGGCCACCCGTGTCACCTGACACAGGCCGTGTCAGGGCAAGGGAAGCAAGATAAGAAAACAATAGCCTGACACGGCTACCCGTGTCAGTTGACACGGGCCGTGTCAGGCAGAAATCTCAACCGTGTCATCCTTGCCATGGGCTTGTCAGGATAAACAGTAGGCTAACACGGGCCGTGTCAGCCCAAGCCCAAAATTTCCAGGTTTCTCGGGCTTTTCATTCTACGGGATTTTTAGAGACATCCTTGGACCTGTCCAACTGCTGCTGGGAACTTTCACTATAAAAAGAGTTCTTCTGCCAAAGGAAAAATGATCTTGGAATACAGCAAACCACAGTATTGTGAAGCAATCAAGTATTACAGAGATCGAGGCATTTGGAGAGCTGAAGAGATTCATGAGCGGGAGCGATTGAAGATCAAAGTCATCCAATTACTTGTAATGTGTAATTTTTATCTTGAACTTGTTTTAAACAATATGAGTAGCTAAACCCCCCAATGCTAGGGGGTGTCCCTGATTTAGAATTGTAATGAATTTGAGTTTACATTTGCATTTATAATATTTTGTTTACGGTAACCTTTTGATGTGTTTATTGCTTTCTCTTTCGGACCAATTGAGATTGATTTGTGGTTATCAATTAGGCTGGACCGCCATTGATAAGGTTTTCATAAAGTTACTCTACAGTAGATATCACCTAGGACTAGGGATACCCTGTATGAACCAGAGCATTCTTGATATTATACAACTTAACTTCACCCTAATTGGCTATGGACATAGGAATTAGGGTAGATTGATTAAAGGTTTTCTCATTAAGGACTTGGGAGAAAATACCCTTGAGAACTGGTAGTAATTGGTATTTGTTGATGCAATAGTAACTCAGATTTGTTACAGGGATAAATCATACACCTTCCCTGGCATTGTTCCTTTTTCTCTTTAAACCCTTATTTTCATATTTCTTTACCTTTACTGTATTATTATATTTTTACACTCAAAAACCAAATTAATACTTTTTGCTTAATTGAATGATAATTTAAACTCAATACTAACGTGCAGTCTTTGAGATCGACATTCGGGGAATTTCCCCATTATTACTATAAAAGGAAAAATAGTACACTTGCTATTTTCCCGATCAATTTTTTGGCGCCGTTGCCAGGGACTGCCAAAAATATAGAGTTTAATTTTATTTCAATTAAAATTTTGTTGCTCTGCAATAAAATTATTTTTCTGTCATTTATAATTTACTAATTTGTGTATGCGAGGAGAACCCTCAGCTGAATTTCTTTTTGACGCAGAGATCGAGAGAACCCTTCACAGAAGACGCAGAGAACAAATAGTGGATTCTACAGAAGAAAGTACCTGTGATCACTCAGAAGTCAAGAAACCAATGGCTGAAGTTCCTCCAATTCCACCTCCTCCACCTCCGGAAAGACTCCTGGGTGACTATGGAGGTACGAATGCACCGGGTGGTTGACTGACCGTTGTTAACCAACCGGTGAATGTGATGATTTTTCAACTGCATCCTAGCACGATCAATCAATTGGAAAGAAAACCTTTCACCGGGAAGGTTAATGAAGATGCCAACAAACACCTGCAAAGATTTCTGACCATGAGCACACCCTTGAAAATTGATGGTCATACTGATGAAGCAAACAAATTAAGAATGTTCCCGTTCACTTTAGCTGAAGACGCGGAAGAATGGTTCTATTCTCTACTTGCCGGTAGTATCACTTCCTGGGAGGAGATGGAAACTACATTTTTAAATGAGTACTTTCCAGCATCAGTATTCCTGAGAAAAAGGTATGAATTTCTTAATTTCAAACAGAAGGATGGTGAATCATTGGGAGACACTTACAAAAGATTCAAAAGGATATTAGTCGCGTGTCCCACTCACAATATGGATTAGATCGAACAAATGCAGATGTTCGTTAATGAGCTGAAAATAAAAACAAAACAGTTGATTGATACAGCAGCCGGTGGCTCAACAAATTTCTCAACAGCCACTAGTATCAAGAGGATTATTGAAGCAATAGCTTCCAATGAGCATCTAGAGCTATATGATAGATGTACCAGTCAACCAGATGGGGTGATTGATCTAAAATTAGAGACAAATAAAATCCTTATGGAAGACACTATTGTTGCCGAAGTAGACAAAAAGCTGAAAGCTATGAATATAGGTACTCAATAGATAGCGCAGGTTCAGCCAGCTCAGGCGAGCACTTGTGAAATCTGTAATGGACCTCATCACACAGTCTATTGCTTGCAACTCCCCAAAAAATCAAAGAGATCAAATTCTTGAAGCAGAATAATCCATATTCTAACACTTACAATCCAGGTTGGAAGAATCATCCAAACTTCTCCTGGAAAGATCAAAAAGGGAATGTTCCACAACAGGGTCAAGGTCAATATCAGACTCAATATCAACAACAACAAGCTCCAAGGAAAGCAGACTGGGAGATTGCCATTGAAAACCTGGTAGTTCAAAATAGGCAATTTGAAGAAGAGACTAGAAACAATCAGAAAAACACCACCGCCTCCCTAAAGAATCTTGAAGTTCAGCTGGGGCAGATAGCACAACAACTAGCAAGTTCTCGAAAACCAAGTTCCTTACCAAGTTAAACAGTTCAAAATCCGAGAGGTTAGGAGAATGTTAATACTGTCATGACGACAGAGAAAAAGGCTGCTAAAAAGAAAAAAAATATCATCGAGCGGGCCAACTAAAGAGGAAACTACAAAAGAGACTAAATTGGTGATTAAGTTGCCCTACCCTTAGAGAGTGACAAAGAAGGAGCCAAGTGAGTCAGACTTGGAGAAGTTCATGACAATATTTAAAAAGGTTAAGGGTCATATGGCTTTGTTTTAAGCACTTGAAAGGATGCCCATGTACAAGAAATTCATGGAAGAGGTAATGGCAGAAAAGAAACCAACCACTGAAGAACAGGTATCCTGGAAGGAACAGTATAGTGCAAACTCACTGGGGCAGAAAATTCCGAACAAACAAAAGGATCCGGGAACGGTAACAGTACCATGCACAATTAAAGAAAGAACCTTCAAAAGGGTACTAATAGATTCTGGAGCTAGTGTAAATCTGATGCCATTATCGATCTACCACAGCCTGGGTATTAAAAATATCAGTGATATAAAGACCAATCTGAAGTTTGCGAATCACTCAAGAAAAGATGCATATGGTATAGCTGAAGATGTGCTGGTAACAATAGCGGACTTGATTTTTCCAGTTGATTTTGTAATCCTAGATATACCTGAAGATGATAAGGCACCCATCATTCTGGGTCGACCTTTCATGTAGACAAGTCGATGCAATCTCGACATGGATCAATGCACGTTAACCTTGAAAGTGCACGACAAGGAAATAACATTGAATGCTATTGAAGACCAGGAGCTAGAGGAAGATACATAATCTCATTATCAAGTAGGCTTAATCAGGACATTGAATGCTATTAGAATCTGACCACCGCCACCAGTCACCCTGAACGGAAAGACTTCCATCTCCATTCCAAAAACCAAGAGAAATAAAAGAAAACAAGGTAAGAAGAGGAAGGTTAAAAAGGAATCGTGGCACAAAGGAATCCAGACTGAGAAAAGAGACAACGCCCTAGTTTTGGACAAAAGGTGTAACAAGGTTTGGAACCTGAAATACCCCCCAAAACAAAGGGAATCAACCGTCGAGCCATGCGACGTTAAACAAAGCGCTTCATGGGAGGCAACCCATGCTTTTTATTTTTAATCAGTTGTGTGTGTCTATAGGTATACAGGAGCTCTACAAGGAGGAACCAGCGGTTGACCTGACAAGAAAACAAAAAAATGGCCAAAAGGACAGCCTGACACGGCCACCCGTGTCAGGAGAGGAAAAATGCATGGAGGATTTTGGAAAATAGTGGCCTGACACGGCCACCCGTGTCAGCTGACACGGGCCGTGTCAAGAGCACTTTAAGAGAAAGGAATTTTTAGACTTGTAAATATAGGCCTGACACGGCCCGTGTCAGGAGCACTGTAAAAGAATTTTTGAAACATGGTAAAATAGTAGCCTGACACGGCCACCCGTGTCAGCTGACACGGCCGTGTCAGGCAGGCGAAATTTTTGAATTTTTTTTGAAAATTTTGATTTTTCGTGTGGCCCACCCACTTAATCCACTCTTAACCACATATTTTCCCCAATCACCTCATCATTATCAGATTTTTACTCTACACATCATTACTCTCTCTCATCATTCTTCATCTTCCTCTCTCACTCTCTTACAAACTCCATTAAACCTCACTCACTTCACCACATAAAACCTTCCATACACCCAAGTTCCACTCACCTACCGCTAAAACACCCTTCATAAATATTACTCACCTCGCTGTCCCGGTCATTACCACAGTTTTAGATTTTCCTAACTTGAAAGTTCGAAATATTTCTATTTTTTACAGGTCCAAAATGCCCCCCGAAGAATCCTTACCGGAAAGCAACAACTTGCAGAGATGGCGAAGTCACAAAAGCGCCCGAGTCAGAATCCTAATCCACACAATATTGTGTTTGACAATCCGGAGCAAGAACGACGATATCTGAAATTCTGGTATCAGATATAAGATGTCGAAGGTAATGTCTGTAGCGGTGTATTCGTCACTTTATGGTCTATTGATTAAACCAAAAGCAAAGCATACAAGGAATCGAGTCGCCACCGCACTTTTATTTATCCAAAAGAATGGCTAAAAAGCGAACAAAAGCCTAAGAAGTTTTACACATAGAAAACTAATGAAAGATCAGAGATCAGGGTAAAGGGTAAATTACGCAATGGGAAGGTGTTAGGCACCCAAAACGTCCTAGGTACTCCTAGGGAGCCCTTTTCACAACTTGTTGTATGAAATATTATTTGTTTATGAAATATTTATTGTGCAAACATGGATTGAAGGGATGAGAAAAGAATATACAAGTTATTATTTTTGTGTTTGGATGGATAACCATTGCCTACGTACCTTTACAGGATCAAAACCTCGTAGTTCGGCTAAAAGATTTCCAAAATATGGGTGAATTCATTTTAAAACAAAAGCCCTAAGGTCTTTCGTTATCCACGGGAGAAAACTCAACCTATACAACCACAAGTCCCCCATGTGAGAAAAGCTTCAACTTGCTAGTGAGGGGTTAACCCTATAATAAGCAAGGAAGTCTTACAATTTAATCACTAAGGACAAAAGGTGAGATTAACATCAACCAACTAGGATAAATCAAACCTATGGCTAATGTATGAAAACTTATCAAGAAAGTGGACTGGAGCCACAAAACCATTGAATGAGATGAATTAATCAATTAGAATTTATTCACAAAAGATGGTCAAAGTATGATTAGGATTTAATTCAAAAGAAGTATTGTGAAAATGAAGTTTGAAAAGTCAAAGGCTTAAGGCCTAGGTTTCTAATTTGAAAAGAAATGAAAATGTTTGCACAATGGTTTCAAGCTTGAATCAACATGCAAATGGAGGTGTAAAGAAACAAAAGGTGGGAGGGTGAGGGATGCAAAACTTCTTAGACGTTCACCTCTTGAGATCATATGTAGATGATCCAAGTGATTCCTTTGGAATAGGCAACAATGCAATAAGCAAATAACAAGATGGATACCGGATGCCAATCAATGGACTTATTCCAATCTCACAAAACAAAGATGGATACCGGATACCAATCAATGGATTTACACCAATCTCCTAAGACAAACAAACAAGAGAAACATGGATACCGAATGCCAATCAACTGGACTTATACCAATCTCACAAAACGAAAGAAACATGGATACCAGATGCCAATCAATGGACTTATACCAATCTCCGAAAACAAAAGAAACATGGATACCAGATGCCAATCAATGGACTTATACTAGTCTCCTAAAACAAAAGAAACATGGATACCAGATGCCAATCGATGGGCTTATACTAGTCTCCTAAGAATGATCATAGGAAACAACTGCCAATAAATGGACTTACAATTGACTCCTCACATACAACAAGCAAAACAATATGCAATAAGCAAGAGGAAACAAGTTGCCAATAAATGGTCTTACACTCGACTCCAAGGAAATAGGATGCCAATCAATGGTCTTAGTCCCAACTCCTTCCAGATCATAGGAAACAACTGCCGATAAATGGACTTACAATTGACTGCTCAATGGACAAACAAAGATGTCACAAAGATATGAACAATGATCATGAAATGATATACCATTAATGATGATAAATGCCCAAAGGCACACATAAGAAAATATGCACAGATGAATCAAATAAGCAAACAAACAAGTCAATTAGCACACACTATATACAATCAATTAGGCTCAAGCAAGGTTTGGCTTTACAGCTAACTCGAATGGGGTATTTTGTGCTCTTAACCCTAATATTGAGAGTTAGGGTGAAGCAGATGAAATGGAGATGAGGGGTGTGCCTCATAGCTCTTATCCCTGGCCTGGGAGAGCTTTAAACAATAGAAGGTGTGGGAGTTCAGAAAGTAGGAACTCTTCTCCACAAGTGATTAACTCTATAAGATCTTGGGTTATTATTCACAATGCATCAACACATGGTGTGAGCAAAGTGAATGACACAACTGAATAGCAGGAGATGGATTACACATCTCTTTTATCTGCTAATTGCCTCATAAGAGGACTTTTCCTGCTTGGCATAAAGAGTAAACAAACACAAACATTGCCTCTTAAGGAGGACTTCAGACAGGTGCCTGCCCACATAACAGGACAGGTCTTCCAGACTACATGAAGAAGAGGGATTATACCTAAGTGGTTAAGCAACCAAGCAAAGCAAAGTTCAAAATGAACTTAAAGCAACTTAAGTACCTGTGGAAACAACTAAAGAAATTAGTACAATGCTCAGACAATCAGACAACAATCAATAAGCAATAGACAATCCCAATGTACAAAATGTGTAAGCCAAAGGCAAACTTAAATGAGTTAACATCAACCTACAAAACACACAAAGATTAGTAATAAAAGGAAAACATCAATGCTCAAATGATGAAGCATCATTAACCATGGAACTTGGATGTTTAACCTGAAATCAAAGCTCAAATGTAAGCCACAAACCACTAGGTCAAAGCCTAGGGTCAAAGATGAAGAAACAATTTAAAACAGGAGCTCAAATTTAACATGAATCAACTTCAATCACATCTTGACACATTCCAAAAGGTCTCATATCAAAATCATTAACCAAAAGCATTTCATGATCAAGTGAAGTTCAAGGCAATTTCAAAGCTCATATGTGATCAACATGAATGAAAAATTCAAATCAAAACAAAAATGATTCAAATAAATCTGAGAAAATTCATGCTCATTCAAGACATCTAACATGATCCACATACCAAAAATCAGAAGCATAGGACATCATTTGGCATGGCAAACACATCATACAAGTTGAACATCAAAAGGTGTGACACAAATTGTCACACCAAGTTAGCATGGGCATAAAACAGAGATGGTGCATAGGAAAAATGCCAAACCAACACCAAAATGTTAAGCAATGTGTCTAGCTTCATCATGCAAAATTTCACATTCATTGGATAATAAACAAGCATTTCACAAAGGTATAAGTAAGGCAAGGTCAAATAAGCATATGTACTCAAACATCCTAGCACAAAATAATATCCAGCCAAGCACAACTTGTAAAATCATGATCATTAGAAAATAGACATCTCAAGGATCACTATGCAGAAAACCAGGTATTTTTTGGATCAATTTTCAAATTGTTATGCATTTTTAAAGTTGGAAAATTTTTTAAAAACATGTGAAGAACATAGCATAAGAAAGGGAGGGAAAATGAATAAAATGTGAAGCATTTGAAATTGTTGCACCGGCCAGGAATCAAATCAGGTTAACATTTGAAAAATGCGCGCTAGCCAAAACGACACCGTATTACCTAAACCCTAGCGCGCCACAACAATTTGTAGCTAATTTGAAATTTCGTAGCTAAATTGAAGCAATGTCCTAGCAGATTCTGGAAATGAAGAAGTTCAAGGTTAAAGATGAAGATCATGATGATCTTCATTTGGATTTTCCAGATTTTTCAAAAAGTGTCCAAAAATCAAAATCAAGCACAACATTTGAATCCTCATCACATGTACATCAAGAATCCATAATCATTTCATGCAAAAACATCAAAACACGCACGGATCGAAGAAAATAAAGTTCAACATCAAAACTTCAATCAATCATATCTAACTCAAAACAGCACCAAATCGCACGATTCAAAGCTCAGATTCATCAGCATGCTTAGATCTACAACAACATAGCAATGAATTTCAAAAATAAGAGATTCGAATTGTGACCTCTTGAAGTGCAGAAGTTGGAATCGCGCGCTACAAGCTCAGCCAATGCTCCAAATCTTCTTTACAATGCTTATGGAGTTGATTGATGATGAATTTGAAGCTCCAGCATACACGAATCCAGCTCAGTTTTCAAAATCCATGGAACCTTCAAGCTTTGAGTATGAGCAAATATGGCACGGTTTCCTTTGATTTCACGTCCAAATCTCCTCAAAAACACCTTAGGAGTATGAATCAACCAATAGAATGTGCTTTTGTTTGAAGAAATTTTAAAAAAAATTGAGAGGAAAGTTTGGAGAATTTTTGGATCTAGATCTGAATTTTCATGTTAATGCTGAAAATAGTTATGCTTTACAATATATATGCCATGCTAATCCTGTTTAAAACCTGTTTAAGCCAAAGCTAATTGAAATTAATCACTTTTAAGGTGTATGTGCAAAAATGGTTTTTCACCTCATGCATGGAATGCATGTGTGAACAGTACACGAATCCCATTCATTTTCACTTAAAATCAATTTTTAAAGCCAATGGCAATGGCAAAAAGTTCAAACAATGGTTCATTTTTGAATTTTGTAATTTCCCTCCAAAAAAACCATGGATTAACAAATGATCATGTGATGACAATTCGTGTAATGTGATGCATGATTTGGAAATTAGAGGTCAAGAGGAGAATATTGCAAAAAGAACCACTCATTTTGGAGCTTTGGTTGAAAAGTTATGGCCATTTGAAGTCCCATGCATATTTGGCAATGTTTGGATCATATCTCCTTAACCACACATGAGAAATTCTTGATCTTGGACTTTTTGGTAATGGGAGAGAAAGATCTACAACTTTCATGTTCAACAAAATTTCATTTGAAGAATTTTTGATGATGTAAGATGAAGTTGAAGTTGGGGCAAAACCTTTCCATTTTTGGAAAGTTTGAATTATAGGTCACTTTCTATTTTGGGAAATTTTTGACTGGACCTCAAATTCTTCAATGTGAGTGTTTTAAATGTCAAAGGAGACTTGTTTGAACATGAATTAAGTATTTCTAATCACTTCCCACCTCCAAATCCATAGTTGACTTTGTAGTTGACTTTCTAGGTCTTCAGATGACCTGAAAATGTTCTGATGAGATTCAAGCCTCTACCACTTGGGATTTTGCTTCAAAATGACATCATAACTCATATAAACTCTTGTGAATGATTGTTGGGTCCAAATCTCAAGAATGACCACCATCTATTGCTCAATGACTGCCTTTGATTGCCTTGACCTGTGATTGCTTCATCTGCAAGACAAAGGTTAGATGACATATTTTTGTACTTTTGGTTAGTGATAGAAAGAAAAGCAATGATATACAAATGCAAACATGCTTGGTGATCAAGAACCACCTTCAAAAGATAACCCACCCACAGGGAAGGAAGCAAGGTGTCCAATGATCCTTGAGGCTATGCAATGTTATGATATGATGCCATGAGGGATCTTAGGGACAAAATTGGGGTCTTACAGATGCCCCTATTTAAGGTCATTCTAGCCGGAGAAGTGAAGGTTAAAATTTTCATCTCGACGCGGTAGGATGGGCTTAAATAACAGTAATGAGACAAATTTTGGTCCCTAAGAGACCTCATGATGCAGATGTATGCATGCAAAGACAAACAAACTCAGTGGTGAATATGGGTCCACAAAGAAAAGCCGATCCATCGGAGTAATACACTCACTAGGAACAGAGACTCTAACAGGACTCTCATGAGGATAAGAAGAAGAATGCGTGAGCAGGACATAACTCTGAATTAGGGGAAACTGACGCTGCGTGAACAAGACACGACTGGGAGACTGGAGACTTTACTGGGGAGTAAAGGACTCAAACTGGGAAAAAGAAGTTCCAAAGGAAGACACATCCATTGGAAAGACTCAGGCTGACTCAAACTATCCACAAAGGATACTTCGGATGAAAATCCGGACTCAGACTGGGGAAAAGATTCACACAGAACCTCCCTGCCGGGGAAAACTGCATATATTGGGGAAAACGCCAATACAGCAAAAGGGCAAAATCACAACAGGAAACTCCCACTGGGGAAGGTCTAACAAAGAGACTCTCCTGGAGAAAAACTGCAAGATGAGGTGTTACCGGTATAAGGGTAACAAGCTCAAAGAGACATGTGATCTAAACACCGGTATAAGGGTGAAAGAACAACAAGCTCAGGAAGAATGAATATCTAAGACCGGTATAAGGGTGAGAGATATCAATCAACCAAACATCTGAGAAAGACCTGAAAAAGGTACATCGACTCAGGAAAATCTGACTCCACAAGGAACCAAGGTCATAATAGGGAGCAGAAAGGAAGGAACACCAGGGATACCGGTTACAGGGTATATAATAGGTGACCGACCAAAGCGTGAATTGGTATATATGCCAAAACACTCATCATCCGAAAGGAGGGCTTGAAAAAGCAAATCGACTTACAGGATGGACATTCGATTCCGCAACGGGAAAACGAATCTTACTCAGTTGGGGAAAAACCCAAAGAGCGCATGAGATATAATATCCATTACCGTCAGAACGTGGATAGTATACTCGCATGAGATATATCATCTATTACCGTCAGAACGTAGACAATATACTCGCATGGAAGGAAACACCAGGGATACTGGCTACTGGGTATATAATAGGTGACCTACAGAAAAGAGAAACAATCGTTACCAACAACAACAGGGTAAACGAAAGATAACTCACAGGGGATAAGTTGCAAGCATCCGGCAATTATCGAAGAAACAAACGAATATCCGATTCCGCAAAGGAATAACGGATCTTACTCGACTGGGGAAACACAACAAGCTTCGACTGAAGAGTGCATGAGATATATTATCCATTACCGTCAGAACGTGGATAACATACTCGCACGGAAGATTATCCACAACCGGTTACTGGGTTAACAAAGGATAAATCAACCGAAAAAGAAAGGCATCGGGATACCAAAACTAGGTATATAAGATGACCGATCAAAGGAAGCAACAACATTACCAACAAAAGGGTAAATGAAAGAGGACTCACCAGAGCTGCATTGATAAACATCAATGATCCGGGGAACAAATCACTGGCATACGGTGAAAGGACCCACTGAGGATAAAAATTGCTAGCATCCGGCAATTATCCACAAGGAAAAATCTGTTGGGGATACAATTGCTAGCATACGTCAATTACCCAGAAGAAAGAGGGAATATCAACATCGAATACTGGATGAAGATAACCATAAAGAGTAACCATCATCGGTTAGGATGAACAACAAGGTTAACTCTGCAAAGGAGAGAAATTAGGATTTACTACTATCGAATACGTGGTAGAAGACCACAAACTCTGGCTGAGGATAAAATTGCTAGCAAACGGCAATTATCCATAAGAAAGCACAGACTCTGCTAGGGATACAATAACAACATAGGATTTACAACTACCGAAATACTGGGTAGAAGACCACAAAATCCACCATCAACCAGAATGAACCACAAAGGTTATCTCTGCTAGGGGATAAAAGATAGGACTTACAACTACCGAATACTGGGTAGTAGCCATCGACTCTGATGAGGATAAAAAGTAGGGTTTACAACTACCGAATACAGGGTAGAAAACCAAAACCTCTGCGTGGGGAATGAAAGAATCACAACTCCGCACGGGAAACAAAATAGGGTTTATAACAAACCGCCAACTACTGAGGAGCAAGAAAAAACTAGGATTTACGACTACCTAATACTGGGTAGAAAACCATCGACTCTTACTGAGGAATAAAAGGTATATAACCCCAAATTCCGCCAAGAGGGAAAAGGGAACATAGGACTTATAACTACCGGTTACTGGGTAGAGGCCCAAACTCCACTAGGGATAAAAAGAACTGTTGCCGGTTACTTGGCAATTCATTCATTTATTCCACAGAGAAGTACAAGAGATAGTCAAAAAATGCCTATTCAGGATCAAACCAAAAAGGCAAACTGAATCAAGACTCGTCCTAATGAGGATATAACTCAATAGGAAGATCCATCCTAATATATGTGTTGGGAGGAAACAGAAAAAACCATCATCCACGAGGATACATCTCAGTGGGGAACTGCAGAAGGAAAGACAGACACTTTCTGCTTACGGGGCTGACTCTATATTGAGAGATTAAACACCCGACATCTGCTTGGGGAGATCTACTAGAGAGATCTATATCACCCATAGCAGGGAATAACAAACAAAAGATATATGGCAAAAAGTGCAATATGAATATTTGAATGTTTATGAGTATGCATGAATATGCGTAATTTATGTTTGATGAATGCTGACAAAACAGACATATCTATCACAAATAGGCCCAGGAATCAAACGCCCGGTACTACACTTCCAGAGGAGAAAACCAAAGAAATCCAACTGGAAAGCCAATCTGCCGGAGATCTACATGCTAAAAAGCAAAGATCTGCTGGATCAGAGACATCAAAGAAAACACAAAATCTTTGAGTGATGGATCAACAATCAACCCAACTGGAGAACAGAAAGTCCACAACAGGCAGCAACTGCCACAAAGACAAATTTGTTGGGGAAATGGAGAAATCCCGAGATTTCTGCAGGGGAATCCTCAGTAACAACTGGGAAACAAGAGTTCATTGCACAAGCAAGAACCGCCGAAGAGAACACAATACACAAGTAGAATCCAGCTGCAAAAGCAACTCTACTGGGGATACTGTCAGCCACTCCACTGGGGATAAACCCACCGAGGGAAAAAAGATCACACAGGTAGATTCTGCCATAAGCCACTCTACTAGGGATCAAAAGCAACAGGAGATCAACCAAATCTACGAACGATAGATCACCAACCAATCCAACTCTGCCGAGGATACCAACTCTGTTGGGGAGATATAGCAAAGATGAAATATATCATATCAACAACTCTGCTAGCGACTGTGCTGAGGAGAGTGATGAAGTATGGGATGTCAACCCACCCACTACTGAATCTTCCAAAGGAAAGCACCCATGCTGAGGAGAAAATACTGTTGGAGAGGACTGTGAAGTCTCAACAAACACTCTGCATTCGGGAAAAACATCAACAAAAGCTCTGCTTGGGGAACAACCCCAACGATAAAACTGGAGAAAGGCTTTAACAAATGCTCTGCTTGTCGGAACGGACTCCAAATGCTCAACATGTTCAACTTCCGTTCGGGACTTAGCAATCATATCATCAACATAGACCTCTATCTCCTTGTGCATCATATCATGAAACAAGGTAGTCATAGCTCGTTGATACGTGGCTCCGGCGTTCTTCAAACCAAGGGCATCACTCGATAACAGAATGTTCCCCAAGGTGTGATGAATGTTGTCTTCTCCATATCTTCGGGTGCCATCTTGATTTGATTATATCCGGAAAATCCGTCTATAAACGAAAAGACTTTGAATTTAGCTGTAGTGTCTACCAACATATCAATGTGTGGTAGAGGGAAATCATCTTTAGGACTAGCTTTATTCAAATCTCTGTAATCAACACACATACGAACTTTTCCATCTTTCTTAGGTACAGGCACAATATTGGCCACCCATTGAGGATATCTAGAAGTCACCAGAAACCCCGCATCAATTTGCTTCTGAACTTCCTCTTTGATCTTCACTGCCATATCTGGATGAGTTCTTCTGAGCTTCTGCTTCATAGGCACGCACTCAGGCTTCAAAGGCAGGAAATGTTGCACAATATCTGTATCTAGACCCGGCATGTCTTCATACGACCAAGCAAAGATATCGGAATATTCTCGTAGCAAACTGATCAACCCCTTCTTGACATACTCTTCAAGGAGTGCCCCAATCTTCACCATACAAACACAATCTTCAGACCCCAAGTTGACTGTTTCCAGATCTTCGAGATGCGGCTGAATGATCTTCTTCTCGTGCTCAAGGAGACGGGTAATCTCATCAGGAATTCCTTCAACATCATCTTCCTCTGCGTCGAATACAGGGAATTCAAAATTGGGAGATGACGTTGGATCATTATGTTCAATGGGTTTTAGAATCAACCTGCATAATGATTTTGGATAATAAAAAGCTTTAGAATTTAAACAATCAAACCATTATGCAGATGAAAAAGATTGCTTTTATTCTTGTTTTTAGGGTTTTTTGTGATCACCGATTTCATGCAAAAGCAAAAAGTGAAAACAAATGGAAAAACAAATGTTTAACAATGCATTAATTGAATGAAATATCATTGTATATATGACGCCAACAATGTCATCACTTCTCCTTTTGGCATGGGAGAAGGGTTTTAAACAAAGTGAACATATTACGCTGACTTATGAATGACCGTAGGAACATCCACAGCGACCCAATTATGGCAGACACCACCAGGGATGACAAAGTTGCTCAAATCCTCTACATCCTCTTTTAAGATAGCAACAACTTCTTCAGCTTGATCAGCATGGATGAAACCTCCACTCTTGAACAACCCTCTCTCGTTGAATGCCCCAGAAGAATAGCCAATGCCAGCCCGGGATTTGTTGTCTTCAAGCTCAATCATCTTCCCTAAACCAGCAACTGCACCACATTCAATGGCCAGTTTCGCATCACGGTAGGAAGTAAATGAAGGAGACTTCTTCTCAATCGGCTCAGCAATAGACAAAGCTTGGAAAGGAGTTCCAACTTCATCCTCAGCATCAATATATGAGAAGGAAGACAGATGGCTAACCAGGAAAGCCTTTTCTCCCCCTACCACAACCAGTTTCTTATTCTTAACGAATTTCAGCTTCTGGTGTAGGGTGGATGTCACGGCGCCAGCCTCGTGAATCCATGGTCTACCAAGGAGACAACTATAATATGGGTGGATATCCATAACCTGGAAGGTAACTTGGAAATCACTTGGTCCAATTTTGATTGGGAGATCAACTTCCCCAATCACAGTCTTACGTGACCCATCAAAAGCTTTCACAACAACACCACTCTGCCTCATGGGAGGCCCCTGATATGACAATCTCGAAAGAGTGGTCTTTGGCAATACATTCAGAGATGACCCAGTGTCCACCAACATGTTGGACATGGCGTCGGTCTTGCAGTTCATAGAAATATGTAGAGCCATGTTATGGTCTCTTCCCTCCTCAGGGAGATTAGCGTCACAAAAACTCAAAGTGTTGCAAGCAGTAATATTTGCAACAATACTATCAAACTGTTCAATTGTGACATCATGATCAACATAAGCCACATCCAATACTTTCTGCAGAGCCTCCCTATGGGGTTCTGAATTCAGAAGCAACGATAACACGGAGATCTTGGACGGCGTTTGTCGAAGCTGGTCTACAACGTTGTACTCACTCTTCTTGATGAGCCTCAGCATCTCATCACATTCTTCATTCACAGTGCCACTCGGGCCAACAGAAGAAACAAGAGTCTTTTGTACAGATGAGGGTTTGGCAACAGGTGCCAGATTCAGAACGTTCACCGCAGTCCCAACTGGATGCTCAGCAGAATCAGAAACAGCATGAGGTTTCGGGGGTGCAGAAAACACACGACCACTACGGGTCAACCCGCTCACATTAGCAATATTTACCACAGAGGTTGAAGGCAACGACACTTCTTTCCCATCTTCAACAACAACAGGATTATAGCAGAAAGGAATCGCTCTATTCGAAGAATAAGGCACAGGGCCTACAGGCTTGATTACCAATGAAGGAGAGACTTTCGGCTTGCTACCATCATAACGGATGACAACAGGCTCGGGTAATTTGAACACAGGAGAAATCACATTTACTTCTGGTTCATCTTCATCGACATTTCTGTTTTGAAGAATCTCAATAGTCCCTTCATCCAACAATTCTTGCAACTCTCTTCGTACCTGGCGGCAACCCAATCTGTTGACGGAGCAGATGTGGCATTTGTCATGGTCATGCTCCATATAACTGTACTCACACAGCAGACGATGCAACTCAACCAATGACTGTCGAATATGGCTTACATATTTGACTTTATACTTACCAGGGCACCCCTGGACCATGTTAACCGACTTCCCATGCTCGGGCAATGGGTTCTTCGTAACATTGGGGCCTGAGTCCTCAAAGCTCATAATGCCGCATCGCATTAGGTCTTGAACCTTGGTCTTCAATGGATAGCAGTTCTCTATATTGTGACCCGGAGCACCGGAATGATAAACACAATGTTGGTCGGGCTTGTACCACCACTGCGGGTTAGCAGGTACAGCCGGAGGATCCCTCGGAGTAACCAGTTTCCGCTCTATTAAAGAGGGATATAGCTCAGCATATGACATAGGAATAGGATCGAAAGTGATCTTTTTCCTATCATAATTCAAATTAGCATGATTACTGGTGCCACGAGGCTGGTAAGCCTGTTGCTGTGGGCGATGTTGCTGTTGATACTGAGAGTTTTAGTGAAATCAGAGGGAGCACTAGCGACCATCCGCTCATAGTAAAATGAACTAAGAGTTTTCAAAAAGATCTTAGTCATCTCCTTCTCTTCCAGCGGAGGAGTAATCTGAGCTGCCAGCTCTCGCCACCTCTGGGCGTATTCCTTAAATGTCTCTTTGTCCTTCTGAGACATGGCTCTGAGTTGATCACTGTCAGGAGCCATATCAACATTATACTTGTATTGCTTGACAAAGGCCTCGCCAAGATCGTTGAAGGATCGGATGTTTGCGCTATCAAGGCTCATATACCAACGAAGAGATGCACCAGACAAACTATCCTGAAAGTAATGAATCAGCAGTTGATCATTATCGTTCTAATTCGACTATTTCCTGGCATATATAATCAGGTGGCTGAGAGGGAAGGTATTCCCATTATACTTCTCAAAGTCAGGGACTTTGAATTTGACAGGAATCTTCACACCGGGAACCAAGCATAATTCGGCAGCAGACTTGCCGAACAGATCTTTCCCTCGGAGGGTCTTCAATTCCTTACGGAGCTCGAGGAATTGGTCGTTCATAGCTTCTATCTTTTCATTAACATCTGGGCCTTCAGACGGCTCAGAATGATAAATGGTGTCGTCAACCCTGGGAATGGTATGCACGACAAGAGGAGGAACAGCAAGGACCGGGCTAGATGCCGTCATGGAAGCAAATGTAGGAGCTGGAATATCTAGCATAAAACCTAGAGGCATACCCCACGGAAACCCGGCTGGCATGGCTGGCATGAAATGGGCATTGGCAGCTGGCGCAATTTACGCAACCATTTCAGATATAACAGTCCTCTGGGGAGGAGTTGCAGGAGGTGGAGATGGTTGATTTTGGGCAGCTAGAAACTGTTCCATCAGAGCGCTCAATCTGGCGACCTCTTCTTTCAGCTTTCGGTTCTCTTGTTCTAATTGATCCATCACTCTTGCAGAATTAGCTCGGGTGTAGTACCGATGAGTCAGCTTGTCTTCAAAATAAATGAAGAGCACAGAGTTAGGCCACAGACAAGAAGACCGGAACAACACCTGCTTATGCAGAATGATGCATGTAATGCTCGTGCATATGCTTTGTTTTATTTCAAGGAACGTTTTAGGGTATTATTTGCAAATTTTGAATATTTAAAGCATTTAATCTCATATGGAAAATATCTCATCAAATATATATTTGAAACAAAGAAGTACATCATTGTTAATTATTACAAGAGATAAGGAAAATAAACATCCTATGGATCCCTAGAAGCTCGGGATGCCGGAAGACGAGATGCACAAAGCCTCTTGATCTCTCTCTCATATGCTGCCTCCATATTTTCTTTCTCCTTAGCAAGTCGATCATACTTCCTCTTCCAGAACTTGGAAGACTGAGGAAGCAGAGAATTCCAAGTATCATTCGGATCATCTATCACCTGATGTTCGAGAAACTCGATCAGAGCGTCCTTCTCCTTAAGCTGTTAAAGCAACTCTTCTCTTTCACGGATCCAGGTGTAGCACCTCAAATTTGCACCTATCATTGTGCATACCATCTCATATTAGGTCATAGCATATCATGATACATTGCATAACATTTGCATTGTCCCCAGTTGCCTCAAGAGCAAGCAAGCAAGAATTAGGTCAAACTGATCAGGAGATCAGTCAACCAATCAAGCAAGGGTGTTTCTCAAGGAATCAAGGCCCTAGGGTTTGTCCAACAAGTTCACATGACTTGGAAGCCCATTTGAAGTGTTTAAGTCAAGGGTTGGATGTTCAGAAGCCATCAGTTCATGCACAGTCAGGCAAAAACCCTAGACAGTCAACAATCAGTCAAAGCAGTGGATGGTGGCCATTCTTGTGGAATTTGGGCACCATGGTCAATGATCAAGAGTTCATACAACTTGGAACATCATTTGAAGTCAAGGTCTCAAGGAATTAGGGTTTGGAATTCATCAGAAGTGCACAGTCAGACCAAAACCCTAGAAAAGTCAAAGTTGGTCAACTGTGGTTGATTCTATGGTTTTGATGGATGGAAATGGTTTGAGAGAGCTCATTCATGCTTGTACAAGCCTCATCTATCATGTCAAACCTCATCATGGAAGAAAATCAAGTCAAACAGAAAATTTTCCAGAAATAGAAAGTGGACCTGTAATTTCAACTGCCAAAAATGGAAACTTCTTGATCCTCAACTTACATCATGATACAAGCTCCAAATGAATTTTTGCCCAACATGAAAGTTGAAGATCTTGTTCTCCCATTTTCAAAAAGTCCAAGAACTCTCAAATCCCATGTGTGGTTGTCAAGATATGAGCAAATCATTTTCACCAATTTTTGAACTTCAAATGAGCATATCTCTCAATTCCTTTGGCCAAATTTGGTGGGATTTTTTCCTACACACTCCATTTAACACCCTCTTTCCAAAAATTCATTCCTCATTCTCCAAAACCTTGCCAATCAAAATGGCATTTTTTGACCTTTTCCTTTTAAAATCAAAGTTTGACCAAACTTTGACTTTTTGAATTAGGACTTTTTTCACCATTTTGCCAATTGAGATTGCTTTCATATCATATTTGTGATTTGCTCCAAGCCCTAAACCATCATCATACCACTATTTTACCATCATTTTGGCCTAAAATGCAAAATTTGAAAAATGAGCAATTGGCCTCACATAAGTAAAACAAGGACAGCATTCATTCAGCAGACCACAAACAGCACAAGTAGTGATCTTTGGCAGCTGGTTTTCAAGGCCCACTCGAGCAGCATACACCTCCATTTCCCCACTTATGCATAATTAGCAAAGATTGCATTTTGATTCCATTTAACTAAACCAACTTATCACTTGATTAAAGGACCTAAAACAGATGATATTTAAGCTTCATTTCTGTCAAATCCAACCCTAGTTTTTGCAGCAGCCATCACAGAAAAACATTATTCTCTCATTTGCATTTTTGCTCGATTGAATTTTTCTGCCAAACCCTTCAAAACCCTCGAGCAAGCCTTTGTTCCTCCATCATTCAAACATCATTTGGAGCACCTTTGAACCACCATTCATCACCTGTGCAGCCCCTACTTGTTCTGTTTTCTTCAAAGCTTCAACAATGGTGAAAGGAGATTTCAAGAACTCCAAGCTTTGCTGAGCTAAAGGGCCTCAAGGATTCATCATTCTAACACATTCTCTTCATCTGTTTGCACTCATAACCACCAAAACAACACTGCAGCTCGATTTTCTTCAAAAACAAGTACTTTAGTTGCTTAAGTTCTTTGAACTTGCTTGCTTTGCTATTTAGCATTTGCTTTTGAGGTATAAACCTTTCTTCTTCATGTAGTCTGGAGACCCGGTCTGTTATTTGACCGGGCAAACTGTCTGAAGTCCTCCTTAAGAGGCAATGCCTGTGTGTGTTTAAAATTGTCCCAAGCAGGAAAAGTCCTTCAAGTAAGGCAATTGGTGGAAGGTAGGGATAAGTAATCTATCCCCCACTATTCAGTGTGTCCTCTCTTTGCTCCCATTACATGGTTGAAGCATCGAGATAAAAACCCAAGATCTAATCGAGTCAATAATGGGGAAAGAGTTCCATCTTTCTGAACTCCCCCACTTTCTATTATTTGATGCTCTCCCTGATTAGGGATAGAAGCAATGAGGCACACCCCTCATCTCCTATTCATCTGCTTCACCTTAGCCTCTCAATGGCAAGGTTAAGAGCAACACTTACCCTATTACAGTTGGCCCTAGTGCCTAACCTTTTGCTTGAGCCTCTTGTATGCATATAGAGTGTGCCTCTTGTGATTGTGATTGCCTGTTTGCTTTGCCTCTTTAGGTTTAGCTTAGACTTGCCCTTGTGCAAGGTAGGTTGTGCTTGACTTGCTTCCTGTGCAAGTCAGGTCTGTGTGGCTTACCTCCTGTGTGAGCCATGCTTAGAGTTGTTCGGCCGAACTACGGCAACTCTGATTCTCATGTCCAGATGAGATACGTAGGCACGAGATGCGATGTCTTGTCGAGTTTGACTAACAACTAACAGCTAATCCTTGCTTGCCTTCGCCCTCGTTGCGATCCTTTCTCTCGCCCTCGTTGCGATTGAGACTTTTCCTTTCTCTCGCCCTCGTCGCGATCGAGACGTTCCCTTTCTCTTGCCCTAGTTGCAATTGAGGTCCTTTGTCCCTGCCTGCCGAACTACGGCAACTCTGATTCTCATATTCAGATGAGATACGTAGGCACGAGACGCGATGTCTTGCCGAGTTTTGACTAACCACTAACATCTGATTCCTTTCTCTCGCCCTCGTTGCGATCGAGACCTCCCCTTTCTCTTGCCCTAGTTGCAATCGAGACCCTTGCTTCCTGTGCAAGTTAGGTTAGGTGTGGCTTGCTTCCTGTGCAAGTCATGTTTAGGATAGGTCGGCCCTTGTGCCATTTAGCTAGAAACCTTAACTTAGGGTTGACTTTGCATGACAACATCTAGGCTCGAGTCGTAGTCTCCCTAGTGTTGTGTCTCCCTCTGTTATCTGGTTAGGCTAGATCCTTTATCCCTGCGTAGGGGAACTACATCGCCCTGATCTTCACACCAGATGAAGTATGTAGGCAGGAGATTGAGCTGATCTCTCCGGGCGCCTTTTCTTTTCTTTTGTGTGAGTTGTCTGACCTTTGCTAGGCTCGAGTCCGTGACTCCTTAGCATTTGCTGTCTATCTGTTGTGTTGTTTTGGTTCGGATGCTGACATAAGTCCAGTGATTGGCAGTCGGGCTCCACGTTTGCTTGTGTTTTGTTTGTTTGTGTGCGTGTCAGCCGAGCTACGAATGCTCTGATTCTTCTCTCGTCCGAGAAGATACGTATGCATAGGATGCGATATCCTAGCGAGCATGTGTCGTTCCCCCAGTCCGAACTACTTCGACTCTGATGTCTATGCCTGATAGACTAAGTAGGCCCAGGATACGACATCCTGCCGAGTCAGTTTCAGTCAGTTTCTTTTGTCTCTTTTCAGCCAGTGTGTGTGTATTTGAGCAGTGTTTAGCAACCAATATTCCTTCCTTTTGTGCGTGGATCCCGTAGAGTACTACGGATGCGTAGGGGGCCTAATACCTTCCCTTCGCATAACCGACTCCCGAACCCATCCTCTTTGGTCGCGAGACCATGTTCTTTTCCAGGTTTACTCTGAGCGTTTCCTTTCCCTCTTTTGGGATAAATAACGCACGGTGGCGGCTCTGTTGTTTCTTTCTTTTCCCGCCGGTTTTTCGCGTGATGCGACAGCTGGCGACTCTGCTGGGGATATAGAGAAGTTGACCTCTGCTGGTCCATCTTCCCTGAGCGAGTCTCTCCTAGCGCTCTCTAGGATTAGGGTTTTGGTTGCTTTCTGCTTGTTGTATTTTATTGCATTCATTTGTATATATTTGCATTTACTGTTTGCATTCATTGTTTGCATTAATGTTTGCATTCGTTCATATTCATCTGCTGGTTGTCTGTTTGTTGGGATGGGATATTTTGTGAGAAATAAGCCCACTACCCAGGCTTGAGTGTACACATAGGTGTTAGAGTGGATAGTCATGAGGCTTGCATGGCATGTTGCTATGATAACTCGTTCATGAGACCCACATTCCAGACGAGGTTTCTGTTGGATATATTTTGTCCTATGGGTGTTCCATAACGACAAATATTCCTTTAGAAATCGTCGACTCTGGTGACCATTTCCCGAGAACTCAGTCGAGGCCTCTCCTCCGAGACGTGATTATGTTAGCTCTGGTGGGCGCATTCTCGCTGCTCAATCCGAGGACCCCGAGACTGGGAACTTGCTTTAGGATATCCTGTTGAGGGGAGTCAGCAGAGGTCTTTTATCCCGTAATAATGCTAAACCTTCAGTGGTAAACGTATTATTCTCGACTGAAGGGCTGAAACTGACAAACTTCTGTTCTTAGAACCTACCAGTGAGGGGAGGGTTTGTTCTCTACAGATACAGTTTCTGCCAGTAATGCCGTGTTGATGATCTTGAGTCGGATTTATGGATCGTTATTTCTGGACGCCGGAGGTTTGACCCTGGCATTGATCAGAGGGTTCCGTTTATTTCGGATCCCTGGGCTGAATTTGAGGGTACTCGCTCAGATGGTGACTCAGTTCTCCAGACATGGGTTCAGATGCCAGTTGATCAGATTGACTTTGGGTTTCAGATGATTGTGATCAGAGTTCAAGCCGAAGCTTTGACCCTGTGCCTTGAGACGCACAGCTTGACCAGTCATGTTGCATCATTTGCATCATAGCATGTTTATTTTCAAAAAAATAATAATGCATGAGAAAAAAAAAGAAAAAAAAGTTAACTCGCATACGCATATCCTTTTCAGGATCATTCATGATAAAATAGCATTCGCATCATATGCATATCATACATATATCATCCTTGCATTGCAGACATGCTTGGGAGTGACTTCTCACTTTGGGTTGATTGAGACAGGATTGTTGATCACCGTCCGCACCACGACCAGACTCAATCATCAGAAGAAGTATGGATCAAGTTCAGACTGAGCTAGCTGAGATGAGGGCAAACATGGCCCAGTTCATCACAATGATGCAAGGGGTCGTTCAGGGGCAAGAGGAGCTGCGTGCCTTAGCCCAGAGACAGGAAGTTGTGATTCCAACATCCAACCGTGCTTCGCCTGTTGCCGCACCCGCTCATGAGACTATCAATGTTCCTGCTCCCACTAACGACTATGCCGTCGGGGAGGAGTTGAGAGGAATAAGAATCAATGGACAACCTCTTGCTGCAGAGGTCAATGTCAGAGCTACCCGGATTCCAGTTCGTCGTCCTGCTTCACCTATTGACAAACAAGAGGACACGTTTACTCTCCTCAGTGAGGACTATGATGTCGTGAAAACCGAAGAGAGGGACAGAAAAGTGGATGCTCTCGCTGAGAAAGTCCGAGTCATGGAATGTCAGAACTCCCTTGGGTTTGATGTGACCGACATGGGTCTGGTGGAAGGGTTGAAGATCCCCTACAAGTTCAAAGCGCCCTCTTTCGACAAATACAATGGCACTTCCTGTCCTCGCACCCACGTGCAGGCTTACTTCAGGAAGATATCTGCTTACACTGATGATGAAAAAATGTGGATGTACTTTTTCCAAGATAGCCTATCTGGGGCATCTTTGGACTGGTACATGGATCTGAAGCGAGAATCAGTCAGAAGCTGGAAAGATTTGGGTGAGGCCTTTCTAAGGCAATACAAGCATAATATGGACATGGCGCCGAGCCGAACTCAGTTACAGAGCTTGTATCAGAAAGATAAGGAGAGTTTCAAAGAGTATGCCCAGAGGTGGCGTGAACTAGCCGCCAGAGTGCAACCTCCGATGCTGGAGAGAGAATTGACTGACATGTTCATTGGAACTTTGCAAGGTGTGTTCATGGATCGCTTGGGAAGCTGCCCGTTCAGTAGTTTTTCAGATATTGTCGTCTGTGGGGAGAGAACTGAAAGCCTTATCAAAGCAGGAAGGATACAAGATCCTGGCTCTTCAAACTCTTCCAATTCTAAGAAGCTATACTCTGGGGCACCCAAAAGGGGAGAGAATGAAACAAATGCTGTGCACCGTCAGAGGAGTGCAAATAGAGGACCATATCGGCAAGTTGCTGCTGTGACTATTCCAGCAACTCAAACTCAACAACAACAGAGAAGACCAACTCAGCAGTATCAGACTCCACAACGTCATCCTCAGCAGCAGGCTTACCAGCCTCCCATTGATAATCAAGCTGGTACAAGTAATGAGAGGAAGAAGATCATTTTTGATCCAATCCCCATGTCCTACGCCGAACTGTATCCCACTCTGATAGAGCGGAACTTGATTACTCCCAGAGACCCGCCGCCCATACCCGTCAACCCTCGGTGGTGGTATAGGCCTGAACAGCATTGTGTGTATCACTCGGGTGCTCCTGGTCATGACGTGGATAGTTGTTTCCAGCTGAAGGTGAAGGTTCAAGACCTTGTGAGGTCAGGTATTCTGATCTTGGAGGACTTAGGTCCCAATGCTAATCAAGTTTGAAGATAACAAGTCCTGGGCTGGCGCCGACTTTTCTTCAGAAGGGTTGCAGAAGCTGCTAATGCAAGAAATACTGACAGTTGTCATCCCTGGTGGGATCTATCACAATTGGGTCACTGTGGGCGTTACTACAGTTGTTCATAAGTCTTTGTAATAATCACTTTGTTTAAAAACCCTTCTCCCATGCCAAAAGGAGAAGTGATGGCATTGTTGGCAACATTTTGTGCAATGATATTTTCATTCAAATAAATTCATGTTAAAACATTTGTTTTTCCAATTGTTTTCCCTTTTCGCTTTTTGCATGAAATCGGTGATCACCAAAAACCCTTAAAAACAAGAATAAAAGCATCTTTTCATCTGCATAACGATTGTCTTGTTTAATTTTCAAAAAGCTTTTCATATCAAAATCATTATGCAGGTTGTTTCTTAAACCCATTGAACATAATGATCGGACGTCATCTCCCAATTTTGAATTCCCTGTATTCGAAGCGGACGAAGATGATGTTGAAGGGATTCCCGACGAGATTTCCCGACTTCTTGAGCAAGAAAAGAAGATCACTCAGCTGCATCTCGAGAATCAGCAGAACAGCCAACTGGGGCATCAAAAAAAAAAATCAAAATAAAAAAAAAAAGGGAGAGTAAAAAAGAAAAAGAAGGAGGAAGGTGCAAAACCAAATCAAAAGAAATCAAAAGAAATCAAAATCAAAAGAAAGAAAAAGAAAGAAAGAAACAAAAAAAATAGCACCCTCAAAGTCCCAAGTTGGCTGATGCTGAATTCGATCGAAAAGAAGAGATCAACTGCCATGTGTCATGGTCAGTCATATCAGCAGAGAGTGAAAAAGCATTCGACAAGAAGATCAAGCCTCGTGTGTTCCGAGGAACCTTGTGCTCAAGAAAGTCTTGTCTTTCGTGCCCGATTCCAGGGGCAAGTGGACTTCAAGCTATGAACGTCCATATGTTTTCAAGAGAGCCTTTTCAGGCGGTGCTTTGACACTTACAGCAATGGATGAAGAAGTTCACTCGTCCTGTGAATCCAGATGCAGTCAAGAAATACTTCGCCTAAAACGAAAAGCAAAAGCTCGCTAAGTCGAACACCCCAAAGGGCGACTTAGGCAAAAAGGAGCGTCTCGGTGGATTGAAAACCCGAAAGGGCGATCCAGGCAAAAGTTAGAGACATTGAAAAAAAAAAGAATTTGCATCCCGCTAGATTGAACACCTCACACTGGGGCAATCTAGGCAAAAATTAGGGATTTGGCAAGTAACTGCATCTTGACAAGACTGTGCTGTACATCTGTCATCCGTCAGGGATTCTCGATCCGTCGTCGACTGACACTCCGAATACATCGAAAATTCAGAATGGTAGAGGAAAGATCATTATGTTCAATGTAGCCCTCTCCAATATATATCACCGATTTCAAACTTGTACAGATCTATGGAGTCTCGCCCTTTGTAGACTACCATTCCATCACATTAATTTGAGCTTTTATCCAATTATTTGCACTCTTATTTGTTTCAACTCAACAAACGTTTTGCATGTTTTAATTGATAAAGTATCATTGTTTTCAAAATAAACAATTTTTTTCAAAAACTGTTCTTAAACAAAGTGAACGTTCACAATGATGGAAGAATACTTAGGAGACCCACAGTGCTCTCCCGAGGGTGGTATGATTACCAACAGGTAAGACAATTGTTCGTATCTCGAGCATGACTGTATCTTTGTCCTGCAGAACCTCGTATGGTCTCTCCTCAGTGAAGTTGCCCGATGCAGTGTTGTTTGAAGTTGTTCATCTTCATGTTCCTGACAGTGCAGATTCTTCCTCCAAGTCCCTGTTAGCTCTATTGTGGGGCATCCCCAGTAGAGTGCTGTTTGAGCCCTACCGTGGGGCATTCCCAGCAAGGTTGCTGTTGAAATACTTTTGTGGGGCAGCTCCCCTAGCAGAGTGTTTACTGAAGACTTCAACTTTCGCCTCTCCAGCAGGCCAGTCTTCCTCTCCACCAGCATGGGTGCTTTTCTTTGAAGATTCGGTATTTGGTGGATTGACATCCCAGTAATCCGGCATTCTCTCAGATAGATCCCTCAGTGGATTTGTTTGCACAAGGAGCTTTGTCAATGCCTTTGTATCCTCATCAGAGATCTGGTTGCTTCTTGATACCCCTGATTTTCAGCACAAGTTGTTGTGGCGCATGCGCCTGTATGTGGAACTCTGTTCTCCGGTTGTGACTGACGATCCCTCCGGAAACCTCTGGTGGTTTTTCTCCCCTGCAGGACGATGATTATTCCCTATTATCCCAGTCCCCAGTGGATTTTCTTTGCTCTCTGGTGGCTTTGGTTTTCTCTCCGGACGGTTGATTCCCGGACCTGTGTGCTGAACATGTCTGTTTGTCAACATTCATCATACATTCATCCTGCATAATGCATACACGCATAATCATGGCATTCGGATACTCATGTTGCAGCTGTTGCCGGGTATCTGTTGTTTTTTGCTTCTTGCTATTTGGTGATACAGAATCTCTCTAGTAGATTTTCCTTAAGCAGTATGGGTGTGTCTGATCTCTCCATGTAGAGCCAACCCCTTAAGCAGAAAGTGTCTATCCTTTCTTGCCATTTCCCCACTGAGATACGTCCTCGTGGATGACGGTTGTTTCCGTTCCCTCCCTACACGGGATGGGTTTTTCCCTATTGAGTTCTTTCCTCATTAGGATGAGTCTTGTTTCAGTCTGCCTTTTTGGATCAATCCTAAATTGGCTTTCTGTTGTCTCCTGTGCTTCCCTGGGGCATAAATGAATAGTCGCTCACTAACCGGCACTCATTCATCTTATCCTCAGTGGAAATTCGTTGGCCTCTACCTACGAATCGGTAGCTGTAAGTCCTTTCTTTGCGGTCTTCTACCCACTAGCTGGTAGTTGTAAATCCTTTTTCTCACTCTGTCTCAGCAGATCGTTTGTGGGCCTCTACCTACAAACCGGTAGTTGTAAGTCCTATCTTTGTGGTTTTCTACCCGCTAGCTGGTAGTTGTAAAATCCCACTTTCATCCCCTTGGTGGAGTTAACCCTTTGTGCTCATCCCGATGATGACTGGTTACTTTTCCATTGGCTTCTACCTACGAACCGGTAGTTGTAAGTCCTATCTTTGTGGTTTTCTACCCACAAGCTGGTAGTTGTAAAATCCCACGCTCTCCCCTTGGTGGAGTTAACCCTTTGTGCTCATCCCGATGATGACTGGTTACTTTTTCCGTGGTTTTCTGCCTACAAACCGGTAGATGTAATCCCCTCTTTGTGGTATTAATGGTCTTGTCCCCCTTTGGATACTTGCCTTGATCAAGCAGTATTGTCCCCATTGGGTTTTCACCTTCTTTTCGGATACTTGCTCCGAGTTAGCAACTTTATCCTCTTTGGATTGGTCATCTTTGCATACCTAGTCCTGGTACCGATGCCTTTCTTTTCGGTCGTTTATCCATCTAACAACCTGCAACCCGGTTATGGATAATCTTCCATGCGAGGTTATTATCTACGTTCTGACGGCTATAGATAATATATCTCATGCGCTCTTTGGTCAATCTTTCGATTGTTATCACCAGCAGAGTAAGATTCGTATTCCCCACGGAATCGGATGTTCATCCTTTAACAAGTTTGCCTTCGCTCTCTTCAGGATGTTTTCGGTCGTTTATCCATCTAACAACCTACAACCCGGTTATGGATAATCTTCCATGCGAGGTTATTATCTACGTTCTGACGGCTATAGATAATATATCTCATGCGCTCTTTGGTCAATCTTTCGATTGTTATCACCAGCAGAGTAAGATTCGTATTCCCCACGGAATCGGATGTTCATCCTTTAACAAGTTTGCCTTCGCTCTCTTCAGGATGTTTTCGGTCGTTTATCCATCTAACAACCTGCAACCCGGTTATGGATAATCTTCCATGCGAGGTTATTATCTACGTTCTGACGGCTATAGATAATATATCTCATGCGCTCTTTGGTCAATCTTTCGATTGTTATCACCAGCAGAGTAAGATTCGTATTCCCCACGGAATCGGATGTTCATCCTTTAACAAGTTTGCCTTCGCTCTCTTCAGGATGTTTTCGGTCGTTTATCCATCTAACAACCTACAACCCGGTTATGGATAATCTTCCATGCGAGGTTATTATCTACGTTCTGACGGCTATAGATAATATATCTCATGCGCTCTTTGGTCAATCTTTCGATTGTTATCACCAGCAGAGTAAGATTCGTATTCCCCACGGAATCGGATGTTCATCCTTTAACAAGTTTGCCTTTGCTCTCTTCAGGATGTTTTCGGTCGTTTATCCATCTAACAACCTGCAACCCGGTTATGGATAATCTTCCATGCGAGGTTATTATCTACGTTCTGACGGCTATAGATAATATATCTCATGCGCTCTTTGGTCAATCTTTCGATTGTTATCACCAGCAGAGTAAGATTCGTATTCCCCACGGAATCGGATGTTCATCCTTTAACAAGTTTGCCTTCGCTCTCTTCAGGATGTTTTCGGTCGTTTATCCATCTAACAACCTGCAACCCGGTTATGGATAATCTTCCATGCGAGGTTATTATCTACGTTCTGACGGCTATAGATAATATATCTCATGCGCTCTTTGGTCAATCTTTCGATTGTTATCACCAGCAGAGTAAGATTCGTATTCCCCACGGAATCGGATGTTCATCCTTTAACAAGTTTGCCTTCGCTCTCTTCAGGATGTTTTCGGTCGTTTATCCATCTAACAACCTGCAACCCGGTTATGGATAATCTTCCATGCGAGGTTACTATCTACGTTCTGACGGCTATAGATAATATATCTCATGCGCTCTTTGGTCAATCTTTCGATTGTTATCACCAGCAGAGTAAGATTCGTATTCCCCACGGAATCGGATGTTCATCCTTTAACAAGTTTGCCTTCGCTCTCTTCAGGATGTTTTCGGTCGATTATTCATTTAACAACCTACAACCCGGTTATGGATAATCTTCCATGCGAGGTTATTATCTACGTTCTGACGGCTATAGATAATATGTCTCATGCGCTCTTGGGTCGAAGTCGTCCTCCCCAGCCGAGTAAGATTCGTATTTCTGGTGAAATCGAATGTCCATCCTTTAACAAGACTGCTTTTCTAGCCCTCTTCAGGATGTTGAGTGTTTTGGAACACCAACCAATTCACGCTTTGGCACTCAGGCCAATTTTCCGGTATTCATACCGAGGTGGCGATCAGGCCAATCTCCGATGTTTCAGATTGACATCAAATCTCTCACACACCGATGCTCAGTATTCAAACTGACTTGCGGCGCTCAAGCCATGGTTATCCCTGTGTTACTATTTATTTTGGTATCCAGGTCGACGTTTTCTGTTTCGGTGTTCAGGCCGATTTCTTTTTCGTTCCAGACGGACTGTTCTTTCAAGACTGTTTCTTTGCCGATCCTGACAGGCATTCCTGTATTATATCCAGTCGGTGCAAATTTCTACGGTTCTTTTGTATTCAATCCCTGTTTACCCTGAAAGTCTGACAGCCATTGCTATCATCCGTTCGGGTTCCCAGCTGATTGAATAGGGGCAGCTGTAGCACCTCAAATTTGCACCTATCATTGTGCATACCATCTCATATTAGGTCATAGCATATCATGATACATTGCATAACATTTGCATTGTCCCTAGTTGCCTCAAGAGCAAGCAAGCAAGAATTAGGTCAAACTGATCAGGAGATCAGTCAACCAATCAAGCAAGGGTGTTTCTCAAGGAATCAAGGCCCTAGGGTTTGTCCAACAAGTTCACATGACTTGGAAGCCCATTTGAAGTGTTTAAGTCAAGGGTTGGATGTTCAGAAGCCATCAGTTCATGCACAGTCAGGCAAAAACCCTAGACAGTCAACAATCAGTCAAAGCAGTGGATGGTGGCCATTCTTGTGGAATTTGGGCACCATGGTCAATGATCAAGAGTTCATACAACTTGGAACATCATTTGAAGTCAAGGTCTCAAGGAATTAGGGTTTGGAATTCATCAGAAGTGCACAGTCAGACCAAAACCCTAGAAAAGTCAAAGTTGGTCAACTGTGGTTGATTCTATGGTTTTGATGGATGGAAATGGTTTGAGAGAGCTCATTCATGCTTGTACAAGCCTCATCTATCATGTCAAACCTCATCATGGAAGAAAATCAAGTCAAACAGAAAATTTTCCAGAAATAGAAAGTGGACCTGTAATTTCAACTGCCAAAAATGGAAACTTCTTGATCCTCAACTTACATCATGATACAAGCTCCAAATGAATTTTTGCCCAACATGAAAGTTGAAGATCTTGTTCTCCCATTTTCAAAAACTCCAAGAACTCTCAAATCCCATGTGTGGTTGTCAAGATATGAGCAAATCATTTTCACCAATTTTTGAACTTCAAATGAGCATATCTCTCAATTCCTTTGGCCAAATTTGGTGGGATTTTTTCCTACACACTCCATTTAACACCCTCTTTCCAAAAATTCATTCCTCATTCTCCAAAACCTTGCCAATCAAAATGGCATTTTTTGACCTTTTCCTTTTAAAATCAAAGTTTGACCAAACTTTGACTTTTTGAATTAGGACTTTTTTCACCATTTTGCCAATTGAGATTGCTTTCATATCATATTTGTGATTTGCTCCAAGCCCTAAACCATCATCATACCACTATTTTACCATCATTTTGGCCTAAAATGCAAAATTTGAAAAATGAGCAATTGGCTTCACATAAGTAAAACAAGGACAGCATTCATTCAGCAGACCACAAACAGCACAAGTAGTGATCTTTGGCAGCTGGTTTTCAAGGCCCACTCGAGCAGCATACACCTCCATTTCCCCACTTATGCATAATTAGCAAAGATTGCATTTTGATTCCATTTAACTAAACCAACTTATCACTTGATTAAAGGACCTAAAACAGATGATATTTAAGCTTCATTTCTGTCAAATCCAACCCTAGTTTTTGCAGCAGCCATCACAGAAAAACATTATTCTCTCATTTGCATTTTTGCTCGATTGAATTTTTCTGCCAAACCCTTCAAAACCCTCGAGCAAGCCTTTGTTCCTCCATCATTCAAACATCATTTGGAGCACCTTTGAACCACCATTCATCACCTGTGCAGCCCCTACTTGTTCTGTTTTCTTCAAAGCTTCAACAATGGTGAAAGGAGATTTCAAGAACTCCAAGCTTTGCTGAGCTAAAGGGCCTCAAGGATTCATCATTCTAACACATTCTCTTCATCTGTTTGCACTCATAACCACCAAAACAACACTGCAGCTCGATTTTCTTCAAAAACAAGTACTTTAGTTGCTTAAGTTCTTTGAACTTGCTTGCTTTGCTATTTAGGATTTGCTTTTGAGGTATAAACCTTTCTTCTTCATGTAGTCTGGAGACCCGGTCTGTTATTTGACCGGGCAAACTGTCTGAAGTCCTCCTTAAGAGGCAATGCCTGTGTGTGTTTAAAATTGTCCCAAGCAGGAAAAGTCCTTCAAGTAAGGCAATTGGTGGAAGGTAGGGATAAGTAATCTATCCCCCACTATTCAGTGTGTCCTCTCTTTGCTCCCATTACATGGTTGAAGCATCGAGATAAAAACCCAAGATCTAATCGAGTCAATAATGGGGAAAGAGTTCCATCTTTCTGAACTCCCCCACTTTCTATTATTTGATGCTCTCCCTGATTAGGGATAGAAGCAATGAGGCACACCCCTCATCTCCTATTCATCTGCTTCACCTTAGCCTCTCAATGGCAAGGTTAAGAGCAACACTTACCCTATTACAGTTGGCCCTAGTGCCTAACCTTTTGCTTGAGCCTCTTGTATGCATATAGAGTGTGCCTCTTGTGATTGTGATTGCCTGTTTGCTTTGCCTCTTTAGGTTTAGCTTAGACTTGCCCTTGTGCAAGGTAGGTTGTGCTTGACTTGCTTCCTGTGCAAGTCAGGTCTGTGTGGCTTACCTCCTGTGTGAGCCATGCTTAGAGTTGTTCGGCCGAACTACGGCAACTCTGATTCTCATGTCCAGATGAGATACGTAGGCACGAGATGCGATGTCTTGTCGAGTTTGACTAACAACTAACAGCTAATCCTTGCTTGCCTTCGCCCTCGTTGCGATCCTTTCTCTCGCCCTCGTTGCGATTGAGACTTTTCCTTTCTCTCGCCCTCGTCGCGATCGAGACGTTCCCTTTCTCTTGCCCTAGTTGCAATTGAGGTCCTTTGTCCCTGCCTGCCGAACTACGGCAACTCTGATTCTCATATTCAGATGAGATACGTAGGCACGAGACGCGATGTCTTGCCGAGTTTTGACTAACCACTAACATCTGATTCCTTTCTCTCGCCCTCGTTGCGATCGAGACCTCCCCTTTCTCTTGCCCTAGTTGCAATCGAGACCCTTGCTTCCTGTGCAAGTTAGGTTAGGTGTGGCTTGCTTCCTGTGCAAGTCATGTTTAGGATAGGTCGGCCCTTGTGCCATTTAGCTAGAAACCTTAACTTAGGGTTGACTTTGCATGACAACATCTAGGCTCGAGTCGTAGTCTCCCTAGTGTTGTGTCTCCCTCTGTTATCTGGTTAGGCTAGATCCTTTATCCCTGCGTAGGGGAACTACATCGCCCTGATCTTCACACCAGATGAAGTATGTAGGCAGGAGATTGAGCTGATCTCTCCGGGCGCCTTTTCTTTTCTTTTGTGTGAGTTGTCTGACCTTTGCTAGGCTCGAGTCCGTGACTCCTTAGCATTTGCTGTCTATCTGTTGTGTTGTTTTGGTTCGGATGCTGACATAAGTCCAGTGATTGGCAGTCGGGCTCCACGTTTGCTTGTGTTTTGTTTGTTTGTGTGCGTGTCAGCCGAGCTACGAATGCTCTGATTCTTCTCTCGTCCGAGAAGATACGTATGCATAGGATGCGATATCCTAGCGAGCATGTGTCGTTCCCCCAGTCCGAACTACTTCGACTCTGATGTCTATGCCTGATAGACTAAGTAGGCCCAGGATACGACATCCTGCCGAGTCAGTTTCAGTCAGTTTCTTTTGTCTCTTTTCAGCCAGTGTGTGTGTATTTGAGCAGTGTTTAGCAACCAATATTCCTTCCTTTTGTGCGTGGATCCCGTAGAGTACTACGGATGCGTAGGGGGCCTAATACCTTCCCTTCGCATAACCGACTCCCGAACCCATCCTCTTTGGTCGCGAGACCATGTTCTTTTCCAGGTTTACTCTGAGCGTTTCCTTTCCCTCTTTTGGGATAAATAACGCACGGTGGCGGCTCTGTTGTTTCTTTCTTTTCCCGCCGGTTTTTCGCGTGATGCGACACCAGGCACGTGAAAGGTCTTCTTCTCTCAACTCTTCTACATCTTGGTTAGGGAGGGTTGAAGGCCCAGCCACATCCAAAGGTGTAGGTCTCGGATAATCATATGGCATAAGATACTCTGATGCTCTCTGTCTGACCCAAGAAGTATATGGCTCCAAAGCAATGCAGTTCTTCGGACCCAACTCATTTCTACCCTTCTTGTGAATATTGCGCCAAGCGCGGACCATCCTGGCTTTCAGGCCTTGGGGATCTTTACCCTCCTGAAAGAATACACCTTCTAATAGAATTTTATGAGGTTTATCCTTTAGGGGGAACCCAAGCCGACGACGTGATAAGATAGGGTTGTAGCTGATCCCACCACATGTACCAAGAAGAGGCACATTGGGGAATTCACCACAATAGTCAATGATCTGAACTGTATCATACACGCGATCATACCAAGAGATATCATCATTAGAGAGAGACATGAGCCTCGTGGACCACCGTAGACATCCCTTGTTCTCCTTGAAAGCGACCGTCTGCGGTAAGTGAGAAATGAACCACTTATACAACAGAGGCAAACAACACACAATAACTCCTCCATCCTTTGCATTCCTCAGATGCAAAGAGACATAGGCATCACCCAACAGAGTCGGAACGAGATTAAGAACAGAGAAGATCCTAATGGCATTCACATCCACAAATTTGTCGATGTTGGGGAACAATACCAACCCATAGATGAGCAGCATAAATAAAGCCTCAAAGGCATCCTCACTCCTGGCCTTCCCATAAACGGTAGCTTGAGCGACGAGGAACTCAGAAGGAAGACCCTGAATTCCACCTTTGGTAGTCATATGAGCTTTAATCAAGGATTCATCTATGTGCAACAAGTCTGCGATCTCTCGAGAAGTTGGAATACTCTCCAAGCCACTGAACGGCACCTGATCCAGAATCAGAATACCCACAAGATGAGCATACTCCTCCAAGGTAGGCAACAACTGGAAGTCCGAGAAAGATAAGCAGTGATACAGAGGATCATAGAACTGTGCCAAAGTACTCATCAACCCTTCATCAACCTGAGTAGTCAACAGAGGTAGAAACTTCCCATAACGAGCTTTGAAACCCAAGGGATCTAATACATAAGATATCGGATTCCTTAACTCTTTCACATCGGGTTGTCGAAAGCTGTACTTCTTTGTATGCCTTTTTGGTCTTTCCATGTCTGAAAATTTTGCAAATAAACCCTTTAAGTTCCTTGAAAATTTTCTTTTTCTGATGACATGAATGCAGATTAATGCATGAATGTATGAATGCAGCAATCACACTCAAGGATCAAGAAAAACACACCAGACAAAGGTCATGGGAAAGCTCATATCATCATTAATATCAATCATCCATTTTGGTGGATTATGGTTTTCACCTTATCGACACCCAAGTTCCATTGATATTAACGGTACATGAACCGGCGCAATCATCCTTAATATCAATCATCCGTTTTGGTGGATTAGGATTTCACCTTATCAACACCCAGGTTCCATTGATATTAACGATGTCTGAACGACTCAACCATGAATCACGGGTTTGTTGTGAGTCACGAGCATGGAGTCTCGGTTAAGAACCACCCAAAGGGAGTGTACTAGGGTTTAAACCTGCCGAACATGTTCTACCAGAGCTTCCCATAGTCATCATCCCATCTTTCGAATATTATCGGACGAACGAATACTCGTATTCCAAAAATATTCTCAAGAGAGACTCTTATGAGTGTAGTATCGCGTGACAATCGCATCAGATCTTACATCTGAACGACCTCCGCACTACGTCCTAAAAATAGGCCAAGATGGGCTTGGTAAACTAAGGTCCTTGGCTTCCCGTGTCAGGAGCACTACTCTTGATTTTGGACTTGTAAATAGTGGCCTGACACGGCCCGTGTCAAGAGCACTGTAAAAGAATTTTTGAAACATGGTAAAATAGTAGCCTGACACGGCCACCCGTGTCAGCTGACACGGCCGTGTTAGGCAGGCGAAATTTTTGATTTTTTTTTGAAAATTTTGATTTTTCGTGTGGCCCACCCACTTAATCCACTCTTAACCACATATTTTCCCCAATCACCTCATCATTATTGTAACAACTCAAAATTTGCCCTCCTCTCTTGGGACTAGCTTAGCATATTGCATTTCATCTTTTAGGACATTAGGCATCACATCTTTGCATATCATGTGGAAATAATAAGCAAGTCATCCTCCTAGGTCTTTCTCAAAAGATAAAGAGGTTAAGGGATGCAAGCCTAAGGGTCTCATAAGTTGATCACTAGCCATATGAGGGTTTGTGCTTCAATTAGGGTTTCTGATTCCTCAAGGAGGTTGGGTATTATCTTGGTTGCAATGGTACATCACCATCATCATGGTCTTATCATCACCAAGAGGTTCATTGTTCCTGATTATATTCTTTGGGATTAGGGTTTTGGCCTCTGGTCAACCCTAATCAGTTGAATTGTACCAATAAGGGTTTTTCAAGGAGATGAGGTCTTCATTGAGGTGGGGATCATCATATGATTTTATTGAGCTTGTATAAGCTAGGGTTTCCTTTTGGAGCCATTTCATCAAGAGATTGAGGCTCAAATTCATCTGTGCATGACCAAGTATCTATCAACCACAAAAGTCAACTACAAGGTCAACTGTTGGATTTGGAGGTGGGAAGTGGTTAGAAATACTTCATTCATGTTCAAACAAGTCTTATTTGACATTTCAAACATCAACATTGAAGAAAATAAAGTCAGAACAAAACTTTCCAAAAATAGAAAGTGACCTGTAATTTGAATTTGCCAAAAATGGAAAGGTTTTCAACTCAAGATTACATCATCAAGAAAGCTTCAAATGACATTTTGTTGAACATGAAAGTTGTAGATCTTTCTCTCCCATTTCCAAAAAGTCCAAGATCATCAATTTCGCATGTGTGGTTAAGGAGATATGATCAAAACTTGGCCAAGTGAACATGGAACTTCAAATGAGCATAACTTCTTCATCAAAACTCCAAATCAAGTGGCTCTTTTTGCATTGTTCTTGTTTTAACCTCTAGTTTCCAAATTTGGCATTACATGACATGCATTACATTCACATAATTATTTGGAAATTCACTTGATTTTTGGAGGGAAAAATGGAATTTGAAATTGGTGAATCATTTGCACATGTGACCATCACCATTGGCTCCAAAACAGCATTTTGAGGGAAATTAAGTGGAAATTCGTACTATTCACCATGCATTTTCATGCATAAGGGTGAAAAACTCAATTTTGCAAAACACCTCCAAACTTAATCCATTTTCATTAGCATTTGGTTTAGGCATAATTAATCATGTTTAGCATTGCATATATAACACAAATCTCTAACTGTTTTTCACAATTCCCAATCCTAGATCTAGAATCACCAAAATTCGTCAAACTTTTCTCTCAATTTTTTCTCTCAAATTCTTCAAACAATTTTCATTTCCTTGGCTCAATTCATCATTTGGTAGCATCATGGAGCAAGATTGAAGGTAGATCCAGGAGAATTCGTGCATTTTGGTCATGCTTGAAGCTATGGAAGCATCAATGGTGAAATCAAAATTCTGTTGAATCGTGTGCAATTGAGCCTCCACCTTCCTTCCAAACGCTTGTACAAGCTGCCTAGAAGACACTCGGATCATTTCAAGGCCTGAAAAACGCGATTTCACAAAGCTGCACTTCAAGAGGTCACGAAATCGTTTCTCTTAATTCTCAAATTGCTTATGCTAATGTTGTAGATCTCTTTGTTGTGGTTATTCTGAGCTTTGAATTACAAGAATCCATGCATTATTGACTGAGATTCGATGATTTAAAGTTTGATGATGAATTTTGATTTGCTCGATTTGATCTTGTCTTGATGTTATATGCTTAGCCATGCGTTGATTCATGATGTACATTGAAAGATCTGCACATTCATGTATTCAATTTCCATTTCTGGAGAATTTGTTCTTGAATTGATGAACACGAGCACTGTTCATACGATGAACACGATGAAGATGAAATGCAGGATTTTAGAGAACGGTTTTTTTGATTCCAATCCGTTGCCTTAGCTGTTTCACTAGGGTTTGTTTCCATTGGTTGCATGCAGCGCCCATGCGCGCGTGTTGATTGGCCAGGCTTAATTTTAAATGAAACGCAGCGTATGGTCCTGGCGCCAAATCCTTAATTCAAAATTAATTAAATAATATTAATTTTAATTCATTTAATTATTTTGTTTCATTTTCATTTTCATTTCAATCTTTAGAAATTCATAACAAATTAAATAATCATCCAAAAAATACCAGGATTTTTGCATTGTGTCGCATTTTCTCTCTAGTTTTTTATGAATATTATTTTGCAAATTGTGCATGGCTGGTTTATTTTTTGTGCTAGGGTTTGTGTATACATGTCCATTCTTGACATTGCCTTGCCATATCCTTTGTGAAATGCTCAATTTTAATCCAATGCTCATGAAATTTTACATGTTGAAACTAGACATCTTGCTGGACATTTTGGTGTTAAGTTTGCATTTTTATCAATTGCCATTGCTGATTTATGATTTTTCTAAGTTAGGTGTGACAATTTGTGTCACACCTTGTGATGTCCAAATTGATTGATGAATTTGCCATGCCAAATGAATTCCAAATGCTCTGATTTTTTATATGATGCTTGATATGAATGTTGTGAATGTTCATGATTTTTGGTGGAAGCTTTGGATTGATTTCTGATTTGATTGAGATTTTTCATTCTGGATGGTCATTTATGAGCTTTTGAATTGCCTTGAATTTCATTTGATTGTGAAATGCTTGTTCTTTATCCAATGGATGTGAAATTTTGCAGACTAATTCTAGACATGTTGAATGGTGTTTTGGCTTTGGTTTGAGGTTTTTACCAATTACCACTTCTGTTTTATGCTTGTGCTAAGTTGGTGTACTAAGTTGTGTCACATACGTGCTTGATTGTGCTTGCCTTGACTTATGCAATTTGATTACCATGCCTAATATTGTCCAAATGCTCTAATTGTTTGTGTGATGATCATGTTGTATGTTCTGTTTACCCATGAATTTTGCCAAAATTATTTGAATCATTTTTGATTTATTGTGCATTTGTTCATTCTGATGTCACAATGTGGTTACAACTTGCATACCTTGCCATGTTTGGTTCATGAAATGAAATTGGTAATTGATATTGAGATGAGACCTTTTGGATGAGTTCTTGATGGATTGAAGTTGATTCATGTGAAATTTCATGTCCTGTTTTGAATTTTTTCTCCATCTTTGACCCTAGGCTTTGACGTAGTGGTTTGCTTCTCATGTTTGAGCTTTGATTTCAGGTGGAGCATTCAAGTTCCATAATTGTTGATGCTCTATCACTTGAGCCTTTGATGTTTACTTTTGACCACTAACCTTGTGTGTTTTGTAGGGTTGTTAACTCATTTGAGTTTGACTTGTTGGCTTATGCCTTTGCTCATTGGGTTTGACTGTTGATATTCATGATTGTCTGTTTGTCTGTACAGTTGAACTGATTTGTTTGATGTTTCCACAGGTACATAAGTTGCTTAAGTTCATTTTGAACTTGCTTTTGCTTGGTTGCTTAACCACATAGGTATAACTCTCTGACTTCATGTAGTCTGGAAGACATGTCCTGTTACTTGGGCAGGCACCTGTCTGAAGCCCTCCTTAAGAGCCAATGCTTGTGTTTGTTTATTTTTGTGCCAAGCAGGAAAAGTCCTTTGATAAGGCAATTGGCAGATAAAAGAGATGTGCAATCCATCTCCTGCTATTCAGTGTGTCATCCACTTTGCTCACACACCTTGTGTTGATGCATTGTGGATATTAACCTAAGATCTTTGTTGAGTCAGTCATATGTGGAGAAGAGTTTCAACTTTCTGAACTCCCACTTTCATTTGTCTGGAGCTCTCCCAGGCCAGGGATAAGAGCTGTGAGGTCTTACCCTCACTTCCCTTTTCATTTGCTTCACCCTAACTCTCAATGTTAGGGTTAAGAGCTAACTACACCCGATTCCAGTTGGCTTGTGTTTCACGACCTAACCTTGTGTGAGCCCACTTTGTTTGTATATAGTGTGTGCTAATTGTGTGTATGTTTGCTTTGCCTGTGCTGTTTAGGATAGCTTGCTGCCTGTGCAAGTTAGATAGAAACCTCAACCTAGGACCATGGTGGATTACATGATAACTATTAGGCTCGAGTCAGTCTCCCTTCTAGTTTGTCATTTCCCAGTCTCTGGTTAGGAGACAGTTTCTCCCCTGTTAAGGGGAACTACGTTGCCCTGATCCTCATACCAGATGAGGTACGTAGGAAGGAGGTCGTACGAGATCTCTCCGGGCACCCTTTTTCTTTTTGTGTGTGTTTGCTTGACAGTTATTAGGCTCGAGTGCCAGACTCCCTATTAACTTGTCTGTTTGTTAATCCTTCTTGTGTGTGTTAGGAGATGGATGTAAGACCAGCGATTGGCATTCCGTATCCTATTGGCGTTTGTTTGTGTGGAGTCCGACGTAAGTCCATCGATTGGCATTTCGTTTCCAGTGTGGGTTTGTTGGTTCGGAGTCTGATGTAAGTCCAGCGATTGGCATTCGGTTTCCATGTTTGCCTGTTTATGTGTGTTTTGTTTCGGCGTGCGTGAGCCGAACTACGGTAGCTCTGATTCTCATTCTAGATGAGATACGTAGGCATAGGATGCGATATCCTAGCGAGCCCGTTCCCCTCTTCTCCCACCTGTGTTGTTTCCAGTGTGTGTGTGTGATGTTTATGAGCAGTTTTAGCAACCTTATCCTATCTTTCTGAGCGTGGATCCCGTCGAGTACGACGGATGCGTAGGGGTGCTAATACCTTCCCTTCGCATAACCGACTACCGATCCCATCTCTCTTTGGTCGCGAGACCATGTCTTTTCCAGGTTTACTTCGAGCGTTTCCTTTCCCTCATTTGGGATAAATAACGCACGGTGGCGGCTCTGTTTGTTTTGTTTTAGCCCGTCGGTTGTTTTTCGCGGATGCGACAGCTGGCGACTCTGCTGGGGAAAATAGAAGTTGACCTCTTGCTGGTCCATCTTCCCTAAGCGAGTCTCTCCTAGCGTTCTCTAGGATAGTTTAGGTTGCTTGTGTTGCTCTATTTATTGCATTTATGATTATTATGTTGTGTATATATTTGCATAAATGTTTGCATGCATCATACTATCATTTTGCTGTCCTCTGTACAGGTGGTTCCTCTGATATGGGGGGGGTGTTCTGAGTGGGGCTAAAACCCAGGCCCGAGTATACACCTAGGATTAGTGTGGTCTCATGTTGCCTCTCATGTTAGGTCAACATGTTTTTGGCGACATGACATACCACAAGCCGGACGAGGTTCTTTTGAGAGAACTCTTCCTTTGTGGAGTTTCCACTTTGGTTGAGTTACCTCATCTGAGCTGGTGACTTCGGTGACCGTTCATTCCCAGATCTTTGGTTTAGACGATTTTAAGAGAGCTACAATGGCACACCCGAAAGGGCAAACCCGTTGAGTATCTTTGCCCGATTGTCGAGACCATTATCCGCCTTAGGATGACCTGATTAGAATTCACCTGTGAGGGGAGGGTTGATTCTTACAGATGCATATTCTGACGGTGACTTTGATGGTGACTAATGGTTCCAGAATTTGATCTGAGTCCTATTTATAAGTCGGATTTATGGGCATTTATTTCTGAGATGCCGGAATTCTGTCCGTGATATTTATCAGTGGGGATCCGTTTATTTCAGGATTCCCCGGGCTGGTTCGGAGGGTCTTATGGTTATTTGTTCAGAGAATCTCTGGTGATGATGGTGATGTATCTTTCAGTTCCGTTTATTTCGTAACCCTTGAGTTGGACTTATGATTGCTCAGTACCTCCGATGGTGGTGATTAGTTCAGAGGCTGTAACTCAGTGCAGTGGTTGTTCAAATGACTTGGAGGATGGCACATTGCATTGTATTCATACATCAGCTTCATTCACATTTTGCATTTATCTGCATCTAACTCATGTTTATCCATATGCAGGGACATTTTTGATTGAGATCCTGGTTGAGAGACTTCTTTGTTCCAGACATGAGGACCGGTTTGAAGGACGATGTTGTCTACAGTTTCTTCGACCCAGAGATCAGTGTGCTGAGAGATATGATAGCATTGATTACACCCGACCATGTGGGGATGTTTCGGGAGGCATACGGTGGTATTCTGAAGTCGGTTTTCAGGCTCACAGACAGTGATAGGAGCACCATTCATACTCTTCTCCAGTTTTATGACCCGGGCTTGAGGTGTTTCGTTTTCCTGGATTACTTGTTGGGACCCTTGATGGAGGACTATGCCAGCATCCTGGGTATTCCGATCCGAGATCAGATTCCTTTCTATGCCACTAAGGGGGAGCCTGATATGGCTGAGATTTCTCGTGCTCTTTATTTGAGCCCAGAGGTGACCAAGGGGGGTTTGAAGGAGAAGGGAAAGTTACCCGGTTTTCCTTTGAGTTTCTTGGAGGCTAAGGCCAAGGAGCATGCTGCTGTGGGTAATTGGAGGACCGTCTGTGCCTTGATTGCTGTGAGCATTTATGGGACCATCCTGTTTCCTAATCAGAAGAGCTTTGTGGACATTATTGCTATTAGATTGTTTATACAGAGGAATCCTATTCCTACTCTGGTTGGGGATGTATTTTACTCGGTCCATAATCGGAACGAGAAGCGGCGTGGGGGACTGATCCGATGTTGTGCTCAGCTGCTGTACAAATGGTTCATGGGGTATTTGCCTTCCAGAGGTGCTTTTGTCGCTCTTGATCCTACTGTCAAGTGGTCAGTCAGGTTGATGGGTTTGCGGGCCAAGGACATAGCATGGACTCACAACAGTATGGCTGGACGAGATTTCATTTGCAGTTGTGGGAGTCTTCCCAATGTACCTCTTATAGGAGTTCAAGGTTGCATTAATTACAACCCGGTGCTTCTTAGGAGACAGATGGGGTTTGCTGTGGAGGGTCCTCCTCTCGGACGAGAGATTCAGGAGTCTTTCTACTTCCCAATTGATGGTAATCAGCCAAAGTTGAGGCAAGTGTCTGATGAGTGGCGTGACATTCAGAGAAAGGGCAAGGTTCCTTTTGGCAAGGTTAATAGCAGGTCTTTTCCTCCATTTGATGATTGGCTTAGGAAGAGGATTGAGCTCACGCATCTACCATTTCCTGGAGGTGATCCTTGGTGTCCTTTGATTGAGGGGCCACGTTCTTCTGTTCGTATGGAAGAGTTCCTTGAGATGAAGAAAGCCAGAGATCAGCTGCAAGCAGAGAAGACTGAGTTGGAGATGAGTGTTGCTAGGATTCAGATGGCTAATCAGAAGATCAGAGGGAGGATGGAAGATCAGGATAAGAGATACGCCATGGAAGCGAAGCGCTTTGAGATAGACACTGCCTATTACCGCAAGATCAGCCAGGCGTTGGAGTCGTCTACAAAGGAGCACAACATCACCAAAGAGAGGTTGGCTAGAGCTTCGAAGGTCATTGAAGATGAGAAGAGGAGGCAAATCCTTGTGAGAGATCAGAGGGAAGACAGAGTCAGAATCCTCGTCGCCGAGTGGGAAGCAAAGTTGAAGACCAAGGAAGAAGAGAACGTGAAGATCATTGATGAGAGAGATCATTATCTTGCTGAGAGAGATCATTACTTCAGACAGATGAATATTCACCAGAAGGAGATATGGAGATTGCAGCAGGAGAACACTGAGCTTAGGTTCGCGGTGAAGTTTACCAAGATGGTAGATGATGCGGAGCCTTCGGTGGGGCCTTCTTCGGTGTAGTCTTTTGTTATCATTTGTGTGGATTACCGTCAGGCCTGTTGACGGAATTCACTTGCTTGTATGTTCTTTCTGATTCTGGAGAATTGTATTTGACTTGTATCAGCTTGATGTATGACTATTGCACTTATTGTGCACTTTTGATGTACAATGGTTATTTTCATTCAGTGATCGATCTTCAAGCTTTATTTGCTTTCATGTATGCACTCACATGGCACACACATGGTTGGGTGGTATTTTGCTAAATCATATATCTTTGATCTGTATGATGAAATCAAATGATAAATGTCAGAATATTATCGCCGGATTATTATCTGTCTCGATGAAGCCAGGATTGAAAGACAGAGTGTTCCTCATGTGGATAGACACTGCATTCATGCATGAATCATAATAAATTGTTTTCTATTTTGCAGGTGTCGGTTGCTAACGTGTTTGATTGTTTCAGGAATCATTGCTCGTGCGTGTAGAGTTGTACCCTTGCATTCAACACGTCCACACAGATACTTCACCAGACGCAACACACCCAGGCTGATGGATCTACCCAATACAGATGTTCTCGAGATGAAAGAGAAGATGAATGAACTGATCAATATCATGCAAGGGTTTACCGTAGGGTAGAACGCACTTGCTGATAAAGTAGAGAAGCTCGAGCGGGCTTCAGCTGCCAACAGTGGTGTCAACTTGGAGGGTGTCTCTAACCATGGCCTTGGTGGTTCCAGGGATGGAGGAGATCTAGGAAAGAAGACAAATGCTGGTGTGGTGATCAACAATGGGGGTGGTTTTGGTGCTGCCACAAGCGGAAGACCGGGTCCAGTGGGCAATAATCTTAAGGACAGTCTGTTTCCTCCTTTCTTTGGGGCTGAAGAGGATAGAGAAGAAGACAGAGAAGCAGATCAATTCTCCATGCTTAATGAACCGTTCGGTCAATATGGTGTCCAACCACCAAACAAAGAGATTCAGGTACTGGCAGAGAAAATCAGGGCTCTTGAAAGCCATGCTACTCCGGGGTTTGTTAATATGTCGAATATGGGGCTGGTTGAGGGGATTGTGATCCCACAGAAGTTCAAAGCGCCTGCATTTGACAAATATAATGGGAGTTCTTGCCCGGAAACTCACCTCAAAGCTTTTGTCCGCAAGATTTCTGCTTATACGATGGATCAGAAGTTGTGGATGTACTTCTTCCAGGACAGTCTGTCCGGAGGATCCCTGGAATGGTACACCAAGCTGAGGTCTTCTGACATCAAGAGCTGGCAGGATCTTGGAGATGCATTCTTTAAACAGTATTAGTTCAACGCTGACATGGCTCCTAGTCGTACCCAGCTGCAGGGTATGTCTCAGAAGCCCAATGAGGGGTTTAAAGAATATGCACAGAGGTGGAGGGAGCTGGCTGCCCGAGTCCAACCTCCATTGGTGGATAGAGAAATGTCAGATCTGTTTATGGGTACCCTTTAAGAGACATTTGCTGAAAGGATGGTTGGATGCCCGGTTACCAACTTTGCTGATATTGTGGTGGCCGGGGAGAGAATAGAGAGTTGGTTGAAGTTGGGGAAGATACAGGGTAACGCTTCGTCATCTGGATCGAAGAAGCCCTTTGGAAATGGTCAGAGGAAGAAGGAGGGTGATACCAGTGTTATGTATACCCAAAGAGGACAGAGTAGGGATCGTTACTACCAGCACACTGCTGCGGTAACCATTCCTGCTGATAATCCGCCTGCACAACAGCAACAACAACAACCGCAGCAACAAAGACAACCATTTCAACAGAGACCGCAGAGGGCTGGGTATCAGGTGCGAGGGCGAATGAATGATCGTCAATTTGATAGGCCACCTGTGACCTATTCTTTCTTGTTGAAAAAGCTGAAGGATTTGGAGTTGGTACAACTGAGAACTTTGGCTCCTTTGAGACCTGATCAGAGGCCAGCCAGTTTTGATGAGAACGCTAAATGTGAATTTCACTCGGGTGCACCTGGACACAACGTAGAAAATTGCAAAGCTTTTAAGCATGTGGTCCAGGATTTGGTGGATTCTAAGGCAATCAATTTTGCACCGTCTCTAAATGTTAATGCTAATCCCATGCATGCGCATGGTCAAATGGGGGTGAATGCAATCTCTGATGAGGGCAGAATTGGGTTGTTGAGTATAGACCAATTGAAGACTCCGTTGGCTGAGATCAAAAGGAAATTGTTGAAGAATGGGGTCTTTCCAGGTTGTGATGATTGTTGTGCTGCGTGCACTGTTGCTGTCAATGGATGTGTATTATTGAGGGAGGCTGTCCAGAGGCTGATGGATGAGGGAAGCCTCAGGTTTGGGAAGGTGGATTTGGGGAAGGAAGATGTCTCCACCATAACTATCTATTTCGACTCGGTTGATTTGTCAATGCTGGCTGATGCGGCTCCAGTCACTATCACGGTACATGGGCCAATTCCTTATGACAAAGATGATGCCGTGCCGTGGCATTATGGTGGGGAGGTGTACTGTAATGGAGAGAAGCTGGAGGATCAAGCTGCAAGTGAAGCCACCGTTTCAAAGGTGGATAATGCCGGACCCAGTGGTTTCACTCGCAGTGGGAGGTTGTTTGCCCCTGATGCTTTGAGAAGTGGAGAAGGAGAAAAAGAAAAGAAAGAAAAGGCCGAGGCTTTAGCCAGGGCAAGAGGAAAACAAGTGGTGAATGAAGGTACTCCTGTGGTGACACCGGCACCTAGTGGGTCGGAGAAAGAACTTGATGATGAAGCTGAAGAATTTTTGAGAATCATCAAGAAGTCAGAGTACAAACTTGTTGACCATCTGCAACAGACGCCTTCCAAGATTTCAATTTTGTCGTTGTTGCTAAGCTCCGAGGGGCATAGAGAGGCTTTGCTGAAGATTCTGAAGAGAGCCTATGTTCCCCAGGAGATCACGATTAATCAGCTAGAGACGGTGGTGTCAAATGTCAATGCTAGTCATGGGCTGGGTTTCACTGATCTGGATCTGACTGTGGATGGGAGGAATCATAATCGGGCTTTACACATTGCTATGGAATGTAAAGGAGCCGTGCTTTCGCACGTATTGGTTGATACCGGCTCCTCTTTAAATGTGTTGCCAAAGAAATCCCTGGCAAAGCTGGACTGTGAAGGGTTGATTCTGACGCCCACTGACCTGATAGTGAGAGCTTTCGACGGTTCGAAGCGGGCTGTGTTTGGAGAAGTGGAGCTCCCGGTGAAGATTGGGCCCGAGGTGTTCAAGTCGGTATTCTATGTCATGGATATTCAGCCGGCATACAGTTTCCTGTTGGGTAGGCCGTGGATTCATGCTGCTGGGGCAGTGACTTCGACTTTGCACCAGAAGCTGAAGTACATCTGGGACGGGCAGGTCGTTATCGTTTGTGGGGAGGAGGACATCTTCGTCAGCCACTTGACATCATTCAAATACGTGGAAATGGATGGTGAGATATGGGAAACGCCAAGTCAAGCATTCGAAACCGTCAAGGTGGAGAATGCTCTTTTTGCCAAAGAAGAAGAGAAATCGTCCATTTCTTCGTATAAGCAGGCTGCTGAGGTGGTGAAGAGTGGGGAAGCTCCAGATTGGGGGAAGATGATGGACATCGCCGCCAAGAAAGACATATTTGGAGTGGGTTATCACCCGGGCCGAGGCTCGTCAGGACAAGGTAGAGGACGTCATCCGTCATTCACATTCACCAGTGCTGGAATGCTGGATCCAGATCACATCTGTATGATGGGTGAAGAAGTTGACAGTGATTGTGAGATGGATCGATGGATAAAGCCGTGCGCACCAAGGATGGAAGTCCAGAACTGGAAGGCTGAAAAGATCATCACTGTCACTCTACTTGAAGAGTAATAATTTCTATTTTTCAATTTTATTTGCATGGAAGCCATACGTTTTGCCCGAAACGTAATGGTTCATTGTAAGGGCCACCTCATGTTTCATTTTGCAAAATTTGCATCATAAATAAAAGGATGTTTTTCAGTTAAAAAGCGGTGTTCCCTGTTTTTCATTTATTTTTGTAGTTTAAAAACAAAATAAAAATGGCAATGTTTTTTTCCTTTTCAAATTGTCTCACTCCGGTTCTAAAGCAATGCATGAATCAACATTCATGCAGATGCGAGTTCTCGCCGGATCTCATTGATAACAATCCTGTTACACCCTCATATGACTTCGACAATCCGGTCTATCATGCCAAAGAAGAAGGCGAAGAAGATTGTGAACTGCCGGAGGAATTAGCCAGGTTGTTGAAACAAGAGGAGAAGGTGATTCAGCCGCATGAGGAGCGAGTTGAAGTTGTGAATCTGGGTACCGACGAGGTCAGAAAAGAAGTGAAAGTTGGGGTTGCTTTAGAGGAGAGTGTCAAGAGCAGAATGGTAGCCTTGCTGAAAGAGTATGTTGATATCTTCGCCTGGTCTTATCAAGATATGCCAGGGTTGGATACCGATATCGTTGTGCACAAGCTACCGTTGAGGGCAGATTGTCCTCCAGTAAAGCAGAAGTTGCGCAGAACTCGACCTGAGATGGCAATGAAAATTAAAGAGGAAGTGCAGAAGAAGTGGGATGCTAGTTTCTTAGCTGTCACTAATTATCCGCCTTGGGTCGCGAACATTGTGCCAGTGCCGAAGAAAGATGGAAGGTGAGAATGTGTGTGGACTACCGGGATTTGAACAGAGCTAGCCCAAAGGATGATTTCCCATTATCCCACATTGATGTGCTGGTAGACAATACAACTCAATTCTCGGTGTTTTCCTTCATGGATGGCTTTTCTGGCTATAATCAAATCAAAATGTCGCCAGATGATATGGAGAAAACAACGTTCATCACACCGTGGGGCACTTTCTGCTACAAGGTGATGCCATTCGGTCTCAAGAACGCCGATGCTACTTATCAGAGGGCCATGGTGACTTTGTTTCATGATATGATTCACCATGAAATCGATGCTATGTTGATGACATGATAGCAAAGTCCCAGACAGAAGAGGGACATTTGGTAGATCTGGCCAAGTTGTTCGACCGGTTGAGACTGTTCAGACTGAGGTTGAATCCGAATAAGTGCACGTTCGGAGTGCGGTCCGGTAAATTGCTGGGGTTCATCGTAAGTGAAAAAGGAATTGAGGTTGATCCTGCTAAAGTAAAAGCAATAAGAGAAATGCCTGAACCGAGAACAGAAAAGGAGGTTCGTGGTTTCTTAGGTAGATTGAACTACATTTCACGGTTCATATCTCACCTAACAGCCACGTGTGGACCTATATTCAAGTTGTTGAGAAAAGATCAAACGGTCAGGTGGAATAATGATTGCCAAGCGGCATTTGAAAAGATAAAAGAGTATTTGCAGGAGCCTCCGATTCTGATGCCTCCTGTGGAGAGACGACCGCTAATTCTGTACTTGACGGTCCTCGAGGGGTCTATGGGGTGTGTATTGGGGCAGCATGACGAGTCTGGTCGAAAAGAGCATGCCATATACTACCTTAGCAAAAAGTTTACTGACTGTGAAACAAGATATTCACTGCTCGAGAAAACTTGGTGTGCTTTGGCCTGGGCTGCTCGCCGACTGAGACAGTATATGCTGGTCCATACCACTTTATTGATTTCCAAGATGGATCCAATCAAGTATATTTTTGAGAAGCCAGCATTGACCGGACGGGTTGCGAGGTGGCAAATGATTTTGACTGAATATGATATCCAGTATACCTCTCAGAAAGCAATCAAGGGGAGTGTATTGTCTGATTACCTCGCTCAGCAACCCATTAAGGATTATCAACCAATGAAGTTTGAGTTCCCTGATGAGGACATCACGTTTCTCAAATCGAAAGATTTCGAGGAACCAATCCCGAAGGAGGGGCCTGACCCTGAATCCGAATGGATTCTGATGTTTGATGGGGCCGTTAACGTAAATGGTAGCGGAGTTGGTGCTGTTTTGGTTACGCCGAAAGGATCCCATATTCCTTTTGCTGCTCGGCTAACATTTGAATGTACCAGCAATGTGGCTGAATACGAAGCTTGTATATTGGGGATTGAAGAGGCGATTGATTTGAGGATCAAGAACCTTGTTATATATGGAGATTCGGCTTTGGTTGTGAATCAGGTTAACGGAAAATGGTATACGCATCAGTCTCACTTAGTTCCTTACCGGGATTATACGAGGAGATTGTTGACGTTTTTCACCAGGGTGAAAATGCATCATGTGCCGAGAGAAGAGAATCCTTTGGCAGATGCTTTGGCTACTCTGGCCGCTTTGATTAAGGTGCAATGGTGGAATTAGTTCCCTAGTGTTGAGGTGGGACGTCTGGATAGACCGGCTTATGTGTTTGCTGTTGACACAACGCCTGATGATGAGAAGCCATGGTATTATGATATCAAGCGCTATCTGGAGACTCAAGAGTATCCTGAGGGAGCATCCAAGAAGGACCGAAAGACTCAACGGAGGTTGGCCATGGTGTTCTATTTGAATAAAGATGGGGTTTTGTACAAGAGGAATTTTGATTGGGTATTGCTCAGATGTGTTGATGATAAAGAAGCAAGCCAGTTGATGAAAGAGGTTCACGAGGGGTCGTTCGGTACCCATGCCAGTGGGAATGCAATGGTGAAAAAGCTGCTAAGGGCAGGTTATTATTGTATGACAATGGAGGCCCAATGTTTCAATTTCGTGCGGAAGTGTCATAAATGCCAGATTTATGCTGACAAGGTGCACGTGCCTCCAAATCCATTGAGTTTGATGTCGTCTCCGTGGCCGTTCGCTATGTGGGGCATTGATATGATTGGGAAGATTGAGCCTACGACTTCGAATGGGCACCGGTTCATATTAGTGGCTATTGATTACTTCACCAAGTGGGTGGAAGCAGCCTCTTATACGAACGTGACGAGGCAGGTCGTTGCCAGATTCCTGAAAAGAGACATCATTTGCAGATATGGGGTTCCCGAGAGAATCATTACTGATAATGGTTCTAATTTGAACAACAAGATGATGGCAGAACTGTGTCGGGAATTCAAGATCGATCATCACAATTCTTCTCCTTATCGTCCGAAGATGAATGGGGCGGTTGAGGCAGCCAATAAGAATATTAAGAGGATTGTGCAGAAGATGGTTGTGATCTATAAGGACTGGCATGAGATGTTGCCGTTTGCATTGCATGGGTATCGAACCTCGGTACGTACATCTACTGGGGCAACGCCTTTCTCTTTGGTATATGGAAGGGAAGCCGTGCTACCGGTTGAGGTTCAAATTCCCTCTTTGAGAGTCCTGATGGACGTGAAGTTGCAAGAGGCGGAATGGGTGAGGACCCGATATGAAGAGTTGAGCCTGATTAAGGAAAAGAGGCTGGCAGCCATCTGTCATGGGCAGTTGTACCAGCAGAGGATGAAGCGTGCTTTTGACCGAAAGGTGCGACCTCGGGTATATCATGTGGGTGATATGGTGCTGAAAAGGATCCTTCCTCCTCAAAACGATCGTAGGGGCAAGTGGACACCCAATTATGAAGGTCCATTCGTGGTCAAGAAGGTTTTCTCTGGCGGAGCCTTGTTGTTGACGACCATGGATGGCGAGGATTTTCCATCCCCTGTGAATGCGGACGCAGTTAAAAAATACTTTGTATAAAGAGACCCGCTGGACGAAAAGAATAAAATAGTCCAGGCAAAAATGGGCATCCCGGCGAACCGAAAAAATGAAAAGGTTCGGGCAAAAATTAGGGATAAAAATGAAAATTGTACACCCGGCAAGTCGAAAACCCCACAAGGGCGGCTTGGGCAAAAAAGGATATCCCGGTGGACTGAAAACCCGAAAGGGCGGTCCCGGCAAAAGAGGGATTGAAACGAACAACTGCGTCTAGCATGATCGTTTACTTTGGATATGACATGGATAATCCCCGGCAGGGATCGGTCGGAAGCGTCCTGTTCAGAAGGCAGAAAGTGAGGAGAGTCTGAGGACATATGGGGTGTAACCGAGTTGGAACTCGATGAGATCGTGGTTTCACATTGCCGTTAGGATAGATTTTTCCTTTTGTGCGCAATTACCTCTTTTCAGGAATTGCTTCCTTTGTATTGCTCAGTTATGAGCCACACTTTTTCAATCAATAAAATGCATATTCAGTCAAATAATGTTGTTTTTTGTTTTTCATTATCGCCTTGATTGCGAAAACATCCAATTGTTTGTGATAAAGAATCTTGCATTTTAAGACATACAGGTCCATTCCAATGCATGCTTATAAGATTAAAAATTTGAAATCTTATTCGGAAGGTTGAGTGACCCAAGTGTTGAAATCTTGACACGCCTGGGGAATGTTTTTATCTAACGATCTCTTTTGCAGGTACTGTTAGATATTTTCACTCACTTGCAGGTTGTGATGTGGAAGCTTTTGACAAAAGATCCCCGTGGAGTCCAGTTAGGGACCAGGGATTGGAGGAATGGTGAAAAGACGGCGAGAGACGTACGACGATCCTGGATATTAATCAAGAAGACTCTTCAAAGTCTGAAGATTAGAAAGTTTGTACCAATCTAAGGAATTCGTTCTTCGTAGAGTACGGAGAAGTCGGGAATACAAGGTGATGAATCAGAAAAGTCCAGACTAGTCTGGGAGTTCATAAAATTGGAAAGCTGATGCTAGATTTGGATGTTAAATGCCATGGTTCGACGAGTCGACGGGTGTTCAGTACCAGATTTTCCTGGTTTCCCCAAGCAGAGTTGGGATTGTTACCTCCTTAGCAGATTCGAGGTCTGTGTCTTCCCTAGCAGGGTCAGGATGGTTATCTCCTCAGCAGGTTGGAGATCGGTGTTTCCTCAGCATCCAGGCCTGAAGGTTGCTGTTTCCTAGTAGAGGTATCTATTGGTAGGGGTTTCTCCAAGAAGAGTCGGGATTGTTATATCCCCATCACGTCAAAGACTGTTGTCTTCCCCACAGAGTGCGTTGGTGGTTCTTTCCCCAGCGAGGTCCGAGCGGACCGGGTACAGAAGAGGTTATCCCTGGTGAGGGTGGCCTATTTCCCAGCAGCAGAACTATTCCCCAGCAGGGTGGAGATCGGAGTGTTGTCGAGTTCCTCAACAGAGTGCCTCGAGCTCCCCAGAAGAGTCCCTTGAGGGGGGTACTTTTTATGCATTCATCATGTAGATAAGCATAGCATATTGCATAGTTAATCGCGTAGCATTTCCATGGTTATGGAGCATTACGCTAAAAATATCATGCATCAGCATTGCAAGCATAAGCTAGTCTCAAGCTGTGGTTATTATTTGAGTGGTGGTTTCGCCAGAAGGTGAAGATGTTACTCCGAGGAGTTTGGCATCGTGATTTTGAATCAACAGTATTCCCCAGTAGTGCGATATTGGAGGAAGAGTTTCTGTCGGGCGGGGATGGAAATGATAATCCAAGAAGTTTCGGGGTTCAAAAAGAAAAAGCAAACAAGAGAAAGAATAATCCCCAGCTGAGAGCAATTTGTTCGTTTGCTAGGGTTGAATAAAGGATAACATGCTCATGGCTTGTTACTTCCCAACATGGGTCATTGGTACGCGTGCCGCCTCATTTATAACTATTTTTATCTCTGCCAATGCTGACCGGCATGACCAGTTTTCCGGTGTTCAGACCGAGGTGGGTATTCAGACCAGTTTCCGATTTTCAGATCGAAGAAGTTTCCGACGATCAGGTCGAAGTACTTATGGCACTCAGGCCAGTTCCGATTTTCAGATCGAAGAAGTTTCCGACGATCAGGTCGAAGCACTTGTAGCACTTAGGCCAGTTTCCGATTTCTAGATCGAAGAAGTTTCCGACGATCAGGTCAAAGCACTTGTGGCACTCAGGCCAGTTTCCGATTTCCAGATCGAAGAAGTTTTCGACGATCAGGTCGAAAAACTTGTGGCACTCAGGCCAGTTACCGATTTTCAGATCGAAGAAGCTTCTGAAGTTCAGATCGATGCAGCTTGTGGCATTCAGGCAAATTTTTCGGTATCCAGACCGAATTGGTATCCAGATCGAGGTGGCGTTCAGGCCAATCTCCCGGTATTCAGACCGATGTTAGTACTCTCATATTACAATGTTCAGTATTAAGATTGATGAGCGGCGTTCAGGCCATGGTATTCCTGTGTTACCATTTATTTTGGTATCCAGACCAACTTTCTGTTTCGGTATTCAGGCCGACTTCTCCGTACCAGACGGATTCTTCTTTTCAAGATTTCTTCTTTGCCGATTCTGACAGGCATTGTTAATTATTTTCCCATCAGAGTGCAAATTGTTCGATTGTTCTTGGTATTCAATCACTCTTCACCCTGATCATCTGAAAGCCGAGGTTGTTCATATCGACAGGTTCACAGTGGGTTGAATAGGGGCAACTGTAACACCTCAAAATTTTCCCTCCTCTCTTGGGACTAGCTTAGCATATTTCATTTCATCTTTTAGGACATTAGGCATCACATCTTTGCATATCATGTGGAAACAATAAGCAAGTCATCCTCCTAGGTCTTTCTCAGAAGATAAAGAGGTTAAGGGATGCAAGCCTGAGGGTCTCATAAGTTGATCACTAGCCATTTGAGGGTTTTTTCTTCAATTAGGGTTTCTGATTCCTCAAGGAGGTTGGGTATTATCTTGGTTGCAATGGTACATCACCATCATCATGGTCTTATCATCACCAAGAGGTTCATTGTTCTTGATTATTTTCTTTGGGATTAGGGTTTTGACCTCTGGTCAACCCTAATCAGTTGAATTGTACCAATCAGGGTTTTTCAAGGAGATGAGGTCTTCATTGAGGTGGGGATCATCATATGATTTTATTGAGCTTGTATAAGCTAGGGTTTCCTTTTGGAGCCATTTCATCAAGAGATTGAGGCTCAAATTCATCTGTGCATGACCAAGTCATCTATCAACCACAAAAGTCAACTGCAAGGTCAACTGTTGGATTTGGAGGTGGGAAGTGGTTAGAAATACTTCATTCATGTTCAAACAAGTCTCATTTGACATTTCAAACATCAACATTGAAGAAAATAAAGTCAGGACAAAACTTTCCAAAAATAGAAAGTGACCTGTAATTTGACTTTGCCAAAAATGGAATGGTTTTCAACTCAAGATTACATCATCAAGAAAGCTTCAAATGAATTTTTGTTGAACATGAAAGTTGTAGATCTTTCTCTTCCATTTCCAAAAAGTCCAAGATCATCAATTTCTCATGTGTGGTTAAGGAGATATGATCAAAACTTGGCCAAGTGAACATGGAACTTCAAATGAGCATAACTTCTTCATCAAAACTCCAAATCAAGTGGCTCTTTTTGCATTGTTCTTGTTTTAACCTCTAGTTTCCAAATTTGGCATTACATGACATGCATTACATTCACATAATTATTTGGAAATTCACTTGATTTTTGGAGGGAAAAATGGAATTTGAAATTGGTGAATCATTTGCACATGTGACCATCACCATTGGCTCCAAAACAGCATTTTGAGGGAAATTAAGTGGAAATTCGTACTGTTCACCATGCATTTTCAGGCATAAGGGTGAAAAACTCAATTTTGCAAAACACCTCCAAACTTAATCCATTTTCATTAGCATTTGGTTTAGGCATAATTAATCATGTTTAGCATTGCATATATAACACAAATCTCTAACTATTTTTCACAATTCCCAATCCTAGATCTAGAATCACCAAAATTCATCAAACTTTTCTCTCAATTTTTTCTCTCAAATTCTTCAAACAATTTGCATTTCCTTGGCTCAATTCATCATTTGGTAGAATCATGGAGCAAGATTGAAGGTAGATCCAGGAGAATTCGTGCATTTTGTTCATGCTTGAAGCTATGGAAGCATCAATGGTGAAATCAAAATTCTGTTGAATCGTGTGCAATTGAGCCTCCACCTTCCTTCCAAACGCTTGTACAAGCTGCCTAGAAGACACTTGGATCATTGCAAGGCCTGAAAAACGCGATTTCACAAAGCTGCACTTCAAGAGGTCACAAAATCGTTTCTCTTAATTCTCAAATTGCTTATGCTAATGTTGTAGATCTCTTTGTTGTGGTTATTCTGAGCTTTGAATTACAAGAATCCATGCATTATTGACTGAGATTCGATGATTTAAAGTTTGATGATGAATTTTGATTTGCTCGATTTGATCTTGTCTTGATGTTATATGCTTAGCCATGCGTTGATTCATGATGTACATTGAAAGATCTGCACATTCATGTATTCAATTTCCATTTCTGGAGAATTTGTTCTTGAATTGATGAACACGAGCACTGTTCATACGATGAACACGATGAAGATGAAATGCAGGATTTTAGAGAACGGTTTTTTTTATTCCAATCCGTTGCCTTAGCTGTTTCACTAGGGTTTGTTTCCATTGGTTGCATGCAGCGCCCATGCGCGCGTGTTGATTGGCCAGGCTTAATTTTAAATGAAACACAGCGTATGGTCCTGGCGCCAAATCCTTAATTCAAAATTAATTAAATAATATTCATTTTAATTCATTTAATTGTTTCATTTCATTTTCATTTTCATTTCAATCTTTAGAAATTCATAACAAATTAAATAATCATCCAAAATATACCAGGATATTTGCATTGTGTCGCATTTTCTCTCTAGTTTTTTATAAATATTATTTTGCAAATTGTGCATGGCTGGTTTATTTTTTGTGCTAGGGTTTGTGTATACATGTCCGTTCTTGACATTGCCTTGCCATATCCTTTGTGAAATGCTCAATTTTAATCCAATGCTCATGAAATTTTACATGTTGAAACTAGAGATCTTGCTGGACATTTTGGTGTTGAGTTTGCATTTTTATCAATTGCCATTGCTGATTTATGATTTTTCTAAGTTAGGTGTGACAATTTGTGTCACACCTTGTGATGTCCAAATTGATTGATGAATTTGCCATGCCAAATGAATTCCAAATGCTCTGATTTTTTGTATGATGCTTGATATGAATGTTATGAATGTTCATGATTTTTAGTGGAAGTTTTGGATTGATTTCTGATTTGATTGAGATTTTTCATTCTGGATGGTCATTTGTGAGCTTTTGAATTGCCTTGAATTTCATTTGATTGTGAAATGCTTGTTCTTTATCCAATGGATGTGAAATTTTGCACACTAATTCTAGACATGTTGAATGGTGTTTTGGCTTTGGTTTGAGGTTTTTACCAATTACCATTTCTGTTTTATGCTTATGCTAAGTTGGTGTACTAAGTTGTGTCACATATGTGCTTGATTGTGCTTGCCTTGACTTATGCCATTTGATTACCATGCCTAATGTTGTCCAAATGCTCTAAGTTTTTGTGTGATGATCATGCTGTATGTTATTTTTACCCATGAATTTTGCCAAAATTATTTGAATCATTTTTGATTTATTGTGCATTTGTTCATTCTGATGTCACAATGTGGTTACAACTTGCATACCTTGCCATGTTTGGTTCATGAAATGAAATTGGTAATTGATATTGAGATGAGACCTTTTGGATGAGTTCTTGATGGATTGAAGTCGATTCATGTGAAATTTCATGTTCTGTTTTGAATTTTTTCTCCATCTTTGACCCTAGGCTTTGACCTAGTGGTTTGCTTCTCATGTTTGAGCTTTGATTTCAGGTGGAGCATTCAAGTTCCATAATTGTTGATGCTCTATCACTTGAGCCTTTGATGTTTACTTTTGACCACTAACCTTGTGTGTTTTGTAGGGTTGTTAACTCATTTGAGTTTGACTTGTTGGCTTATGCCTTTGCTCATTGGGTTTGACTGTTGATATTCATGATTGTCTGTTTGTCTGTACAGTTGAACTGATTTGTTTGATGTTTCCACAGGTACATAAGTTGCTTAAGTTCATTTTGAACTTGCTTTTGCTTGGTTGCTTAACCAAATAGGTATAACTCTCTGACTTCATGTAGTCTGGAAGATCTATCCTGTTACTTGGGCAGGCACCTATCTGAAGCTCTCCTTAAGAGGCAATGCTTGTGTTTGTTTATTTTTGTACCAAGCAGGAAACGTCCTTTGATAAGGCAATTGGCAGATAAAAGAGATGTGCAATCCATCTCCTGCTATTCAGTGTGTCATCCACTTTGCTCACACACCTTGTGTTGATGCATTGTGGATATTAACCCAAGATCTTTGTTGAGTCAGTCATATATGGAGAAGAGTTTCAACTTTCTGAACTCCCACTTTCATTTGTCTGAAGCTCTCCCAGGCCAGGGGTAAGAGCTGTGAGGTCTTACCCTCACTTCCCATTTCATCTACTTCACCCTAACTCTCAATGTTAGGGTTAAGAGCTAACTACACCCGATTCCAGTTGGCTTGTGTTTCACGGCCTAACCTTGTGTGAGCCCACTTTGTTTGTATATAGTGTGTGCTAATTGTGTATATGTTTGCTTTGCCTGTGCTATTTAGGATAACTTGCTGCCTGTGCAAGTTAGATAGAAACCTCAACCTAGGACCATGGTGGATTACATGATAACTATTAGGCTCGAGTCAGTCTCCCTTCTAGTTTGTCATTTCCCAGTCTCTGGTTAGGAGAAAGTTTCTCCCCTGTTAAGGGGAACTACGTTGCCCTGATCCCCATACCAGATGAGGTACGTAGGCAGGAGGTCGTACGAGATCTCTCCGGGCACCCTTTTTATTTTTGTGTGTGTTTGCTTGACAGTTATTAGGCTCGAGTGTCGGGCTCCCTATTAACTTGTCTGTTTGTTAACCCTTCTTGTGTGTGTTAGGAGATGGATGTAAAACCAGCGATTGGCATTCCGTATCCTATTGGCGTTTGTTTGTGTGGAGTCCGACGTAAGTCCAGCGATTGACATTTGGTTTCCAGTGTGGGTTTGTTGGTTCGGAGTCTGATGTAAGTCCAGCGATTGGCATTCGGTTTCCATGTTTGCCTGTTTGTGTGTGTTTTGTTTCGGCGTGCGTGAGCCGAACTACGGTAGCTCTGATTCTCATTCTAGATGAGATACGTAGGCATAGGATGCGATATCCTAGCGAGCCCATTCCCCTCTTCTCCCACCTGTGTTGTTTCTAGTGTGTGTGTGTGTGATGTTTGTGAGCAGTTTTAGCAACCTTATCCTATCTTTCTGAGCGTGGATCCCGTCGAGTACGACGGATGCGTAGGGGTGCTAATACCTTCCCTTCGCATAACTGACTCCCGATCCCATCTCTCTTTGGTCGCGAGACCATGTCTTTTCCAGGTTTACTTCGAGCGTTTCCTTTCCCTCCTTTGGGATAAATAACGCACGGTGGCGGCTCTGTTTGTTTTGTTTTAGCCCGCCGGTTATTTTTCGCGGATGCGATAATTATCAGATTTTTACTCTACACATCATTACTCTCTCTCATCATTCTTCATCTTCCTCTCTCACTCTCTTACAAACTCCATTAAACCTCACTCACCTCACCACATAAAACCTTCCATACACCCAAGTTCCACTCACCTACCGCTAAAACACCCTTCACAAATATTACTCACCTCGCTGTCCCGGTCATTACCACAGTTTTAGATTTTCCTAACTTGAAAGTTCGAAATATTTCTATTTTTTACAGGTCCAAAATGCCCCCGCGAAGAATCCTTACCGGAAAGCAACAACTTGCAGAGATGGCGAAGTCACAGAAGCGCCCGAGTCAGAATCCTAATCGACACAATATTGTGTTTGACAATCCGGAGCAAGAACGACGATACCTGAAATTCTGGTATCAGATATAAGATATCGAAGGTAATGTCTGTAGCGGTGTATTCGTCACTTTATGGTCTATTGATTAAACCAAAAGCAAAGCATACAAGGAATCGAGTCGCCACCACACTTTTATTTATCCAAAGGAATGGCTAAAAAGAGAACAAAAGCCTAAGAAGTTTTACACATAGAAAACTAATGAAAGATCAGAGATCGGGGTAAGGGGTAAATTACGCAATGGGAAGGTGTTAGGCACCCAAAACGTCGTAGGTACTGCTAGGGAGCCATTTTCACAACTTGTTGTATGAAATGTTATTTGTTTATGAAATATTTATTGGGAAAACATGGATTGAAGGGATGAGAAAAGAATATACAAGTTATTATTTTTGTGTTTGGATGGATAACCATTGCCTACGTACCTTTACAGGATCAAAACCTCGTAGTTCGGCTAAAAGATTTCCAAAATATGGGTGAATTCATTTTAAAACAAAAGCCCTAAGGTGTTTCGTTATCCACGGGAGAAAACTCAACCTATACAACCACAAGTCCTTCATGTGAGAAAATCTTCAACTTGCTAGTGAGGGGTTAACCCTATAATAAGCAAGGAAGTCTTACAATTCAATCACTAAGGACAAAAGGTGAGATTAACATCAACCAACTAGGATAAATCAAACCTATGGCTAATGTATGAAAACTTATCAAGAAAGTGGACTGGAGCCACAAAACCATTGAATTAGTTGAATTAATCAATTAGAATTTATTCACAAAAGATGGTTAAAGTATGATTAGGATTTAATTCAAAAGAAGTATTGTGAAAATGAAGTTTGAAAAGTCAAAGGCTTAAGGCCTAGGTTTCTAACTTGAAAAGAAATGAAAATGTTTGCACAATGGTTTCAAGCTTGAATCAACATGCAAATGGAGGTGTAAAGAAACAAAAGGTGGGAGGGTGAGGGATGCAAAACTTCTTAGACGTTCACCTCTTGAGATCATATGTAGATGATCCAAGTGATTCCTTTGGAATAGGCAACAATGCAATAAGCAAATAACAAGATGGATACTGGATGCCAATCAATGGACTTATTCCAATCTCACAAAACAAAGATGGATACCGGATACCAATCAATGGATTTACACCAATCTCCTAAGACAAACAAACAAGAGAAACATGGATACCGGATGCCAATCAACTGGACTTATACCAATCTCACAAAACGAAAGAAACATGGATACCAGATGCCAATCAATGGACATATACCAATCTCCGAAAACAAAAGAAACATGGATACCAGATGCCAATCAATGGACTTATACTAGTCTCCTAAAACAAAAGAAACATGGATACCAGATGCCAATCAATGGGCTTATACTAGTCTCCTAAGAATGATCATAGGAAACAACTGCCAATAAATGGACTTACAATTGACTCCTCACATACAACAATCAAAACAATATGCAATAAGCAAGATGAAACAAGTTGCCAATAAATGGTCTTACACTCGACTCCAAGGAAATAGGATGCAAATCAATGGTCTTAGTCCCAACTCCTTCCAGATCATAGGAAACAACTGCCAATAAATGGACTTACAATTGACTCCTCAATTGACAAACAAAGATGTCACAAAGATATGAACAATGATCATGAAATGATATACCATTAATGATGATAAATGCCCAAAGGCACACATTAGCAAATATGCATAGATGAATCAAATAAGCAAACAAACAAGTCAATTAGCACACACTATATACAATCAATTAGGCTCAAGCAAGGTTAGGCTTTACAGCCAACTGGAATGGGGTATTTTGTGCTCTTAACCCTAACATTGAGAGTTAGGGTGAAGCAGATGAAATGGAGATGAGGGGTGTGCCTCATAGCTCTTATCCCTGGTCTGGGAGAGCTTTAAACAATAGAAGGTGTGGGAGTTCAGAAAGTAGGAACGCTTCTCCACAAGTGATTAACTCTATAAGATCTTGGGTTATTATTCACAATGCATCAACACATGGTGTGAGCAAAGTGAATGACACAACTGAATAGCAAGAGATGGATTACACATCTCTTTTATCTGCCAATTTCCTCATAAGAGGACTTTTCCTGCTTGGCACAAAGAGTAAACAAACACAAACATTGCCTCTTAAGGAGGACTTCAAACAGGTGCCTGCCCACATAACAGGACAGGTCTTCCAGACTACATGAAGAAGAGGGATTATACCTAAGTGGTTAAGCAACCAAGCAAAGCAAAGGTTAAAATGAACTTAAAGCAACTTAAGTACCTGTGGAAACAACTAAACAAATTAGTACAATGCTCAGACAATCAGACAACAGTCAATAAGCAATAGACAATCCCAATGTACAAAATGTGTAAGCCAAAGGCAAACTCAAATGAGTTAACATCAACCTACAAAACACACAAAGATTAGTAATCAAAGGTAAACATCAATGCTCAAATGATGAAGCATCATTAACCATGGAACTTGGATGTTTAACCTGAAATCAAAGCTCAAATGTAAGCCACAAACCACTAGGTCAAAGCCTAGGGTCAAAGATGAAGAAAAAATTTAAAACAGGAGCTCAAATTTAACATGAATGAACTTCAATCACATTTCGACACATTCCAAAAGGTCTCATATGAAAATCATTAACCAAAAGCATTTCATGATCAAGTGAAGTTCAAGGAAATTTCAAAGCTCATATGTGATCAACATGAATGAAAAATTCAAATCAAAACAGAAATGATTCAAATAAATTTGAGAAAATTAATGCTCATTCAGGACATCTAACATGATCCACATATCAAAAATCAGAAGCATAGGACATCATTTGGCATGGAAAACACATCATACAAGTTGAACATCAAAAGACGTGACACAAATTGTCACACCAAGTTAGCATGAGCATAAAACAGAGATGGTGCATAGGAAAAATACCAAACCAACACCAAAATGTCAAGCAATGTGTCTAGTTTCATCATGCAAAATTTCACATTCATTGGATAAGAAACAAGCATTTCACAAAGGTATAAGTAAGGCAAGGTCAAGTAAGCATATGTACTCAAACATCCTAGCATAAAATAATATCCAGCCAAGCACAACTTGTAAAATCATGATCATTAGAAAATAGACATATCAAGGATCACTATGCAAAAAACCAGGTATTTTTTGGATCAATTTTCAAATTGTTATGCATTTTTAAAGTTGGAAAATTTTTTAAAAACATGTGAAGAACATAGCATAAGAAAGGGAGGGAAAATGAATAAAATGTGAAGCATTTGAAATTGTTGCACCGGCCAGGAATCGAATCAGGTTAACATTTGAAAAATGCGCGCTAGCCAAAACGACACCGTATTACCTAAACCCTAGCGCGCCACAACAATTTGTAGCTAATTTGAAATTTCGTAGCTAAATTGAAGCAATGTCCTAGCAGATTCTGGAAATGAAGAAGTTCAAGATTAAAGATGAAGATCATGATGATCTTCATCTGGATTTTCCAGATTTTTCAAAAAGTGTCCAAAAATCAAAATCAAGCACAGCATTTGAATCCTCATCACATGTACATCAAGAATCCATAATCATTTCATGTAAAAACATCAAAACACGCACGGATCGAAGAAAATAAAGTTCAACATCAAAACTTCAATCAATCATATCTAACTCAAAACAGCACCAAATTGCACGATTCAAAGCTCAGATTCATCAGCATGCTTAGATCTACAACAACATAGCAATGAATTTCAAAAATAAGAGATTCGAATTGTGACCTCTTGAAGTGCAGAAGTTGGAATCGCGCGCTACAAGCTCAGCCAATGCTCCAAATCTTCTTTACAATGCTTATGGAGTTGATTGATGATGAATTTGAAGCTCCAACATACACGAATCCAGCTCAGTTTTCAAAATCCATGGAACCTTCAAGCTTTGAGTATGAGCAAATATGGTACGGTTTCCTTTGATTTCACGTCCAAATCTCCTCAAAAACACCTCAGGAGTATGAATCAACCAATAGAATGTGCTTTTGTTTGAAGAAATTGTAAAAAAAATTGAGAGGAAAGTTTGGAGAATTTTTGGATCTAGATCTGAATTTTCATGTTAATGCTAAAAACAATTATGCTTTACAATATATATGCCATGCTAATCCTGTTTAAAACCTGTTTAAGCCAAAGCTAATTGAAATTAATCACTTTTAAGGTGTATGTGCAAAAATGGTTTTTCACCTCATGCATGGAATGCATGTGTGAACAGTACACGAATCCCATTCATTTTCACTTAAAATCAATTTTTAAAACCAATGGCAATGGCAAAAAGTTCAAACAATGGTTCATTTTTGAATTTTGTAATTTCCCTCTAAATAAACCATGGATTAACAAATGATCATGTGATGACAATTCGTGTAATGTGATGCATGATTTGGAAATTAGAGGTCAAGAGGAGAATATTGCAAAAAGAACCACTCATTTTGGAGCTTTGGTTGAAAAGTTATGGCCATTTGAAGTCCCATGCATATTTGGCAATGTTTGGATTATATCTCCTTAACCACACATGAGAAATTCTTGATCTTGGACTTTTTGGAAATGGGAGAGAAAGATCTACAACTTTCATGTTCAACAAAATTTCATTTGAAGCTTTTTTGATGATGTAAGATGAAGTTGAAGTTGGGGCAAAACCTTTCCATTTTTGGAAAGTTTGAATTATAGGTCACTTTCTATTTTGGGAAATTTTTGACTGGACCTCAAATTCTTCAATGTGAGTGTTTTAAATGTCAAAGGAGACTTGTTTGAACATGAATGAAGTATTTCTAATCACTTCCCACCTCCAAATCCATAGTTGACTTTCTAGGTCTTTAGGTAGAGGCCAATTCCTCAAAGTGACATCAAGAACCAAGGTTGGGATGAGATTCAAGCCTCTACCAATTGGGATTTTGCTTCAAAATGACATCATAACTCATATAAACTCTTGTGAATGATTGTGGGGTCCAAATATCAAGAATGACCACCATCTATTGCTCAATGACTGCCTTTGATTGCCTTGACCTGTGATTGCTTCATCTGCAAGACAAAGGTTAGATGACATATTTTTGTACTTTTGCTTAGTGATAGAAAGAAAAGCAATGATATACAAATGCAAACATGCTTGGTGATCAAGAACCACCTTCAAAAGATAACCCACCCACAGGGAAGGAAGCAAGGTGTCCAATGATCCTTGAGGCTATGCAATGTTATGATATGATGCCATGAGGGATCTTAGGGACAAAATTGGGGTCTTAAAATGTCACAACACTGATATCTGGTTATAAACAATGGATAAACAGAAACAGAATGCTAAATCAAATAACACAAGCAATTGTTAACCCAGTTCGGTGCAACTCACCTACGTCTGGGGGCTACCAAGCCAGGACGGAAATTCACTAAATTAGAATTAGTTCAAAGACTATCCATACACTTCAACAAGTTACAGTCTTTCTCACCTAATCTCTACCCGTGCAATTTCTACCTAAGCACTCTTAGATATGAGAACCCACTCACTTCCCTTACAATCATAAACCCGTGATTTTAAACAACAATCCCTTGTGAAAAGAAAATACTTTTCAATTACAAACTCTTGATTTTACTTCACAGTTTCAATCAAGAAGACACACTCTTGATCTTGCTTCAAAGCTTTGATCAAGAAGACAAACCAGTCCAATTCAATCATCAATGGATGACTTGAATGACCTACAGACACAAACCCTAGCTCTCTCTCTAAATTTCGCTCAGTCTTGGTTGTGTGTTCAAACAGGTTTTCTGAGTCCCTTTTTATAGAAACATTGGACATCTTGAAAACCCTAAATATATTTTCCAATCAAATCTTTTCATATCAGCTGTAAAGATCTCATTGGAAAATAAACAAATCTGGTTGAAATCCCTGATAGAATGCGCCAGCTAGCCATATCTTCAATCAACCAATGATTGCCATTAATTGTGCAATCACAAAACACCAGACATTCATACTGAATGTTCTGTGTACAGGATGTCATGACATCGGGTCTGACATCTGGAAAAATCCTGCATAATCCAATTTCCTTTTATAACAGGTACAACCTTATCAGATACCATGACATTGAGTATGTCATCTGAAACAATCCTGCATGAACATGTCTTCCATATAAGCTCCAGCAGGTACAACAAATATCAGAAGCCTTGTCAATGTATGTGGCATTCTGAAACAATCCTGCTTGCATATGTTCTTTAACTCCAGCAGGTACATAGGATATCTCATGTTAAGACATCACACAAGACATCTTGTGAACACTCTTTGTTTTACCAAAATTGTTGCCAACACTTAGAATCAACAAACTCCCCGTTTGGCAAATTTTGGCTAAAACATTTATCTGTCCTTTTTGTTCACAAGGTAAACTATCAGCAGTTAAACCACATAATAGTAGTTTAATCAGCAGCAGAAGCAAAATAATTACTAGTTATGGCTACTAGTAATACACACATGCACAAGGGTACTTCTCCTCCCCCTAAATCTGTGCAACAACAACAGAATTACTAGTTATGGATGCAACTAGTAAGACACAAAAATGCACAATGCACCAGGGTACTTCTTCTCCCCCTAAATCTGTGCATCCATCAACCATAACAGCTACTGAACTCCAGTACCTGTACCAGCCAGAATGTCATACTGACATCTGCTACAACAGACCAACAGAAACATTCAGTTTAAACACCTGTGCACTTCTTCCAATAATAGTTGTTCTTCTGTCCAGCCACATACGTCTCTCCACAACTGTTTCCATATCAACACTTCTCCCCCTTTTTACTCAAAATTGACCAAAGGTGACCAATCAGACAAAATAAATGTCCATTAGTCTGTCAGAGAATGTCAGGACAAATGTTATAACATTAAACATGTTAAAACATTATATTCATGCAGTACAAACCATCATTATACGCAGTTGAAAGCTGAGACAATGAACAAATCCAAGGAACTCATTAAGAGTCCTAAATATTACATAATAGGCATCAAGAGGACTGCCACAAAAAAAAAACAAAAACAAAAACCAATCAAGACAACAACCTTCCAATCAGCAACAACTTCCACCACACTTTCCAGCACCCATCCAAGTCTTCAATTCAGCCAGGGACCATTAATCAGAAGAAGAAGTATCTCCTTCACCTTCATCTTCATCTTCAGCTACACCCTCAGAGTCTTCTGAGCTTTCAGAACTGGATTGGGATCTTGTATTTGAGTCTTTTCCAGCCTTTTCTATGTCTTCCCTTTCCAGGCTACAAATGAGAACTTCTAGAGCTTATTTTCTGGCCTTGGCCACCCTTATACCATTTTCCAATTCTTTGCAGGTCTCTTTTAGTTGGTCAATCAGACTTCCTTTGGATGCACACTCCCTTCTGGCAGATGTCATGACATCATTGACATGACTTCCCTCAAACAGCTTGTAATGGATGGACAAAGGGGATTTTCTCCTGCTTGGGATGTCACTTGTGCTCAGAATCCCTGGTTGTTGGCTCAGGATAATGCCACAAATAAGGGAGGGAAAGGCAATGGGTAACTTTACAGCATTGGTGGAGGCATGTCTAATGGTTTGATCAAACACAAAATTTCCAAAATTATAGTTTATCTTAGTTCCAATGGCATGAATGATCCTCCCAAGAGCAATGGAGGTGGTAGATATGTGATTCCTAGGTACCCAATTTGCAGAACCAATCTTATGCAAGATGGCATACTTGACAATTAGTTTACTAGCTGTAAGGTGTTTCCTACTGGGCCATTCATTAACTTGGCCAGCTGTAATCATCCTATAGATCTCATTATCTGTGGCGTCTAGATCTACCCCTTCATCAGTTCCTCTCCCCAAGAACCTGTTGATGATGGTTGGTGAAAGTTTCACACACTTGTCCCTAACAACCACTTTGCAGACCTCCCTGTTCTTTTTCCATAACTCTCATCAGGAATGTTTACAATGAATTCTTTGACTAGCCCTTCATAGCATTGAGGCAGAGCAGTCACAGTTTTCATAAGACCAACTGCCTTGATTAACTCCATTACTTCCTTTACTTCAACAGTCTCTTTCCCCAATTCTCTTTCAACTGCTACCCTTCTTTGAGTGACAAACCTCCATTTGTCTAGGTGCTCAGCAGCTACTTTGTTGGAAGACTTCTTTACATCCTTTCTTTTGTCAGAGGAGATGTCTGGAACATCGTCTTTAACATTCTCATTAGATTCAGAACTTTCACTGTCTTTCTTCTTCCTGACCTCTACTTTACTCCAAGATTTGGAGGGACCTATACCAGCAACCCTTTTCTCTTTCCTACCTGTCCTTATCTCAGCCATACTCTTCCTCTTTCTCAGTCTATTAGCTACACTTGTTTTCACAAGATTGACCAACGTGTCATCTTCTTCCTCGGACCCTTCTTCCTCAATGTGCTGAGCAGTATCAGGGGACATATTAGGTAAGTTTTTTCCAAGAGAACATAAACCCTCAGCAGCTACTTCCTTTTCTGTTTTAGATGAGTTATCATCTTTCTCAGCTTGGCTTTCCACCTCAGGTGAGGGTTCCCTTCTGGACAGAGGGGTAAACGTGTCCTTAACTCCATGCTCTTCGTTCAGTATCCTAGTAACTAGGTTTCTTATGATGCGATCTGTAGAGTGCATGTCCTCTTTATCAGGCGATTTTTCAGGCGTGTTACCTTGCTTAGCTCTAGCCATGGAAGGTGAGCTTGGAACGTTACCTGGTATCATACGCAGAGGAGTTACTTCCATCAAATCTTCATCTAAAAATTCCATGAAGGAAGTCCTAGTATGAAAGGATTTTGAGCTAGATGTTGACGGATGTTGAGACATGTTGTTGAACTTTTGAGAAAACTTTCTTTGCCCTAACAAAGGTTTTTTGAGAAGTTTGATTGTGTTCATGCAGAGTGTGCTATTTCCAATACTAAGAGAAAATTCATTAGTAATGTGGCTTTTTCTTTTCATTGGGCAAATAATATTCTTGTTGCCTTTTCCACTCCTCATTAATTTCCATATTTTCTCAAGAAACCACACCCCTAATTTTCCCTTTTCATATTTTAGTTGAACAACATACCAATCCCTTGCAGTCCTATTGGTTGGTTGCATTTCATGCTGTAGAACTATGAGTTTGTTTCCAACATATTTTCTACATGAGTGATGAAAGCAAGTGATGTACTTGGTCCAGCTGAAGGGTGTACCATCCAGGTTGTCATAATATAATGTCATAACATCGAGTGTGACATTGTATGTAATCATCAGAATCTTCATCCAACTTGGTTGAGCATTGTTGGTTTCATCTGATGTCTTCTTACTTTCCTTTGCACTCATAGTCCCTTGTGTCTCAGCAAGGCTTTTACTACCTTCAAACTTCATACCACCAGTCATATGTTCAGGTATTTGGGCCATCACGACCTTTTCTTCCTTGAGGTTTGGCATCCTTATCTGACACTTTTCCTTTCCCTTGAAGATTCTTCTTGCAACTGTGCTTGTCTTAGAGGGATTATCCATTTGAGAGCTCCACATGTAGCAGTTGTTGTTGGTCCGGACTCCTTTCATAATTACTTCACTGTCTTTCTTCACAATCTGACATTCAGTTTTAGTGAAGATGATACTCAGACCTTGATCCCTTAGTTGATTGATGCTTATTAAATTTGAAGTCAGGCCCTTGACCAGAAGAATATTGTCAATTTTAAGAGCTCCAGGGTACTCAAGCTTGCCTATCCCCTTTATTTCACCTTTAGCTCCATCACCAAAGGTTACATAGCTTAAGTCATGAGGGTGAAGATCAGTTATCAGGTCTGAGTTCCCAGTCATGTGTCTAGAGCATCCACTATCAAAATACCATTCTTCTTTGTGAGCTATTAGACTTAGAACATTAGTCTTAGGAATCCATTGCTTTTTGTTGATAGGCCTGTGATATTTGGGTCTGGGTTGATAGTAAGTCTGTTGATGAACATGGCTAGGATAACCATACAACTTATAACAGGAGGACCTAGAGTGTCCAGATTTCCCACAGTAATGACATCTCCATCTTTGGTGTTTGCCATCCTGCTGTTTTCTCTTCTGTTGATGAAAGGAGGTAGGGTAACCATACAGCTTATAGCAGAAGGGCCTTGAGTGTCCAAATTTCCCACAGTAATGACATCTCCATCTTTGGTGTTTGCCATCCTGCTGTTTTTTCTTCTGTTGATGTGACATATGATGTGACATCTTGGACCTGCTCTTACTATTGCTGCATTTAGGTTTAGCTTGAGGTTTGCAGCTAGTGTAACTACTTTCAGCCTTAGTTTTATGATACCCTAATCCAGATTTGACTCCTGTGATTTGTCCAGTTTGAAGAATCTTATCTAAGGAGTCAGATCCATTGTTTAGCATCCTTACATACTTAGTTGTCTCTTCTAGTTTTGACTTTAAGAGCACAACTTCAGTCTTTAGCTTGAAGATGGTTTCCACATGTTCTGCTTTTTCTTTCTCCAGTTGGACTATCTTCTGGCTCTCAACTTGTTGATCTTCATCTAGCTTGACCTTTAGAGCCACAACTTCTGTTTTCAATTTGGAGATGGTTTCCAAGAATTCTACCTTCTCATTCTCAAGTTGTGTTATGTCTTTCTCCTGATTTAAAGATTGCTTGTTCAGCTCAACACTTTTCTGACACAACTCTCTGTAGGTAGAGGCCAATTCCTCAAAGGTTACCTCACCATCACTTGACTCTTCATCAGATTCCCATCTTCCTGTCAAAGCAGTCACAAGATTTGCAGCCTCTTCAGTATCACTCTCATCAGACCATGTGGCAGCAAGACTCATCTTCTATTTCTTAAGGTAGGTTCCACATTCAGTCCTGATGTGTCCATACCCATCACATTCATAGCACTGAACCTCTTTTCCTTCTTTGGGCTTCTCATCTGCTCTTGCTTTTCTTCCAGCATTGTTGGATTTACAGATATCAGACGAGATGTTCTTGACATTTGCCTTGGATCTGACATCCATTTTCTTTAACAATCTGTTAAACTGTCTCCCCAGCATTGCAACTTCATTGGCCCACTCTTTATCCAAATCTTGACTGTTTTCCTCTTCTGTGTTGGATACAAAGGCAATGCTCTTGGTTTTCTTTTCAGTTCCCTCAATCAATCCCATCTCAAAGGTTTGGAGGGAGCCAATTAACTCATCTACCTTCATGTTGGAGATGTCTTGAGACTCTTCTATGGCAGTCACCTTCATTGCAAATCTCTTAGGGAGTGACCTAAGTATTTTTCTCGCCAACTTTTCATCTGTCATCTTCTCTCCCAGGGCTCCTGAAGCATTAGCTATCTCAGGGATACTCATGTGAAATTCATGAATATTTTCATCTTCTTTCATCCTTAAGTTTTCAAACTTGGAGGTGAGCAGCTGAAGTCTAGACATCTTTACCCTAGAGGTGCCTTCATGAGTGACCTTGAGAATGTCCCAAGCATCTCTGGCCACTTCACAATTATTTACCAGCCTAAAAATATTCTTGTTTACCCCATTGAATATTGCATTCAAGGCTTTAGAGTTTCCAAGAGCAAGATTATCCTCCTCCTTGGACCATTTTTCTTCAGGCTTCTTCTTAGTGGTGGCTTCTCCTTCTTTAGTAATGATAGGATGCACCCAACCTGTTAGCACAACTTTCCAAGCCTTGTTATCAAGGGATTTCACAAACGCTACCATTCTAGGTTTCCAATAGTCATAGTTAGAACCATCCAAAATTGGTGGCCTATGAACAAATCCTCCATCTCTCTCCATTGTACCAGAAAGTATTGCCCATAGATCTCACCCAGAACCAGAGCAGGGTGCCTGCTCTAATACCAATTGAAATTCTGGTATCAGATATAAGATGTCGAAGGTAATGTCACGACACTGATATCTGGTTATAAACAATGGATAAACAGAAATAGAATGGTAAATCAAATAACACAAGCAATTGTTAACCCAGTTCGATGCAACTCACCTACGTCTGGGGGCTACCAAGCCAGGAAGGAAATTCACTAAAATAAAATTAGTTCAAAGACTATCCATACACTTCAACAAGTTACAGTCTTTCTCACCTAATCTCTACCCGTGCAATTTCTACCTAAGCACTCTTAGATATGAGAACCCACTCACTTCCCTTACAATCACAAACCCGTGATTTTAAACAACAATCCCTTGTGAAAAGAAAATACTTTTCAATTACAAACTCTTGATTTTACTTCACAGTTTCAATCAAGAAGACACACTTTTGATCTTGCTTCAAAGCTTTGATCAAGAAGGCAAATCAGTCCAATTCAATCATCAATGGATGACTTGAATGACCTACAGACACAAACCTTAGCTCTCTCTCTAAATTTCGCTCAGTCTTGGTTGTGTGTTCAAACAGGTTATCTGAGTCCCTTTTTATAGAAACATTGGACATCTTGAAAACCCTAAATATATTTTCCAATCAAATCTTTTTATATCAGCTGTAAAGATCTCCTTGGAAAATAAACAAATCTGGTTGAAATCCCTGATAGAATGCGCCAGCTAGCCATATCTTCAATCAACCAATGATTGCCATTAATTGTGCAATCACAAAACACCAGACATTCATACTGAATGTTCTGTGTACAGGATGTCATGACATCGGGTCTGACATCTGGAAAAATCCTGCATAATCCAATTTCCTTTTATAGCAGGTACAACCAGATCAGATACCATGACATTGAGTATGTCATCTGAAACAATCCTGCATGAACATGTCTTCCATATAAGCTCCAGTAGGTACAACAAATATCAGAAGCCTTGTCAATGTATGTGGTATTTTGAAACAATCCTGCTTGCATATGTTCTTTAACTCCAGCAGGTACATAGGATATCTCATGTTAAGACATCACACAAGACATCTTGTGAACACTCTTTGTTTTACCAAAATTGCTGCCAACACTTAGAATCAACAATACCAAATTCACCGGAAGCGCAAGCTCACACCGACCAGGTATATGTGTGAGCATACTTTGAACGCTCTAGGGGCAAAAATTATGGTAGACCGAATGTTCCATGTTTTGGGCATGCTCGAGTTTATGAGTTTAGAGGCGCCGACCTACGAGCGCATTACTCTCGAGTTCCTCAACACTTTGGAGTTCCAGCTGATAAAGCGGTGGATTAACACAACCAGGTATTATTTCGGCACCTTACGTTTCTGATTGTTTAACAATTATCATGAATTGTCTGTTGAGGAGTTAACTGCAATACTCCGACTCTCTCTGAATGGACCCGGAGCGGTCCTAGAAGGGTTCTCTCCTAAGGATTTATGGATCGCCATAACTGGGAGGACGGATTACTCCTCCAAAGGTGCAAAAGCCTCGGGCATCCAGAATCCCTATTTCAGGTACGCCCAAAAAGTTTTAGCCTATACCTTGTTCGGTAGAGGCGACAACACTGGGGTAGCTACTCAGAGAGAGCTATTCTTCATGTACTCGATGGCTCAAACCAAGACCATCAATATAGCTGCCTTTGCAGCAGACTACCTGGGTAGAGTCGGCCGAGCAAACTATGGAGGCATATCAGTGGGAGGAATGATCACCCAAATTGCAGTGCATTTCGGGTATTAGGCTGTTTTACTCGAGGACACGCCAATTGCAGGTAACACAAAAATTGACATGTCTGCTCTGATTTCCCAAGGTATGATTGCGGTTGTCCCTACTTATTACTCCGTACTCATTCATAAAAGGTTTATCATCGCTCTGTCGGATCCGGAAAGAGTTGCTATTACTGACTGTTCTAATTAGTTATATGTGAGCAGCCGATCCCGATGCGGATGAAGGCCACGAAACTGTCCATTTTAATGGAGGTGAGCATTTTGTGGATGACCAGGAAGAAGGAAAGGAAATAGAAGAAGAAGATCCTCAAGAACCTCCTGAGCAGTTTGTCCCACAACATCAGGAACCCACCCAGCAGGCAGCGGGTTCATCATCTTGGTCAACTGACCAATGGAGTTGGGTACAGACCGAGATAGGTGACTTGAGGACTGAACAACAAAGGCAAGGCATCGAGCAATCCCATCAGGGAGCGATGTTGGATGAGATGAGCAGCATGATGCGACAGTTGATGTTGCATTTCCCGCACCCACCTCCTCAGTAGGACCCTGTGAGTTCCCTCATCCGCGCTTTTTCCCAAACATTGTGGACAATGTTGAGTTCTAGTGTGGGGGAGATTTTGTGTCTTTTATTAGTATTTGATTATTGTATTATTTTTACTTTTATAGTCTAGATTTAATTTGTCTGTTGAAAGTGCATTATGCTGCAAGTGTGTGTGTCAAGTCTTTATTGACAGGTTGGAAAAGTAATGATCACAATTGAGAGTGGATGAAAGATCACACCACTTACCATGGCTTGTTGTGAAGGATCTCCCCAGAAAGTGACACTGCTGAAAGTAAAGATCGGACGCAACGTATGCAGCTTAACAAACACGAGTATCCTGCATATTTCGAAGTAAGAAAGCAATTGCACCAAATTAAGGAGCACTGTGGATCCTGTCAAAGCTAAACCAAACCAAGTGAGTCATAAAAATCCAAACACATTAATCATCATGAGCGTTATTCAGGTTTGTCTTTATCACTCTAAATTTGCGTAGACTCTCTGGGACTGTCACTACATGATACACACACTAAGGCACGTTGTTTGTCATTAACCTCGAGCCTTTCTAGCCATCCCAAATTATTATATCCCTCGTTAACCCCCTTTGAGCCTATATCCATTTTTTTAAAAACACCATAAATATAACCATTAGCCACAACACTTCCTCACCCTGTTCAGAGTCATGATAATGCATTCAAAGCTGTGTTGAAAAGCTAAGTTTGGGGTAAAAACCCCAAAAGCTCTCAAATCCCAAGAAAGTGAAAAATAAAGAAAAAGAAAAATTCAACAACTTGAAGATTCAAAAGAAAGAAGCACGAAAAAGGGCAGTCGGTGAAAAAAAGAAATAAGAAAAGAAAATCGAGGAAACACAAGAAACAAACATAGGATGTAACATCGACTCTGAACCCAAACCCCTTGTTTTCCTTTTTAATCCATACCCTAACCCAAGCCAAGCTACAACCCTAAAGACCTCAAAAGTGTGTGTGTTATGTGTAGGTGATGAGAAAAGAGAGATTATTCAAACTTGTGAGTGATATTGCATACTTTGAATTATGAGTGTAAACAGCTTACCCCGAGAGAATTGGTGAGAATGTGATATAAGCTAACAGGAGAAACGATGCTTTGAACTGGAAGTGTGAATAATGACTTACGAGGATAGGCAGGACTTGTGGAAGGAAAAGGGAAGACGTTAGCGAATGATCTCAGCAGTGGTGGAAAACATGAAGAATTCTGGGGAGTGATCATGAAACATTACTTGGGACAAGAAATGAGCTATGTTTGGGGTTGTGATCAATCACCATTTACATTGAGTTTTCATTATTGATCCGACGCAAAACAAAGACATTTGACACCCTGTGCAAGCATTTATGGTACATTTCGAGTTAGTTTTACTTCCATTATTTTATTTACGCATTTTTAATCTTTGTTATCTCTTAGCTTTTTTATCTTGATTTTATGCGTGGGATAGCTGTGTTTTTGTCCGACAGATCCAGGTAGAAGAACCGGATTATTCAGAACAACACAGTGCAAGATTCTGGCACGCAAATGAGCAGAAAACCCCGGTACAGGAGGCGTGACACGGCCACCCGTGTCACCTGACACGAGCCGTGTCAGGGCAAGGGAAGCAAGAGAAGAAAACAGTAGCCTGACACGGCCACCCGTGTCAACTGACACAGGCCGTGTCAGGAAGAAAATCTCAACCGTATCATCCTTGCCGTGGGCGTGTCAGGATAAACAGTAGGCTGACACGCCCACCCGTGTTAGCCCAAGCCCAAAATTTCTAGTTTTCTCGGGCTTTTCCATCTACGGGCTTTTTAGAGACATCCTTGGACCTGTCCAACTGCTGATGGGAACTTTAACTATAAAAAGAGGTCTTCTGCCAAAGGAAAAATGATCTTGGAATATAGCAAACCACAGTATTATGAAGCAATCAAGTATTACAGAGATCAAGGCATTTGGAGAGCTGAAGAGATTCATGAGCGGGAGCAATTGAAGATCAAAGTCATCAAATTACTTGTAACGTGTAATTTTTATCTTGAATTTGTTTTAAACAATATGAGTAGCTAAACCCCTCAATGCTAGGGGTGTCCCTAATTTAGAATTGTAATGAATTTGAGTTTACATTTGCATTTACAATATTTTGTTTATGGTAACCTTTTGATGTGTTTATTGCTTTCTCTTTCTGACCAATTGAGACTGATTTGTGGTTATCAATTTGGCTGGACCGCCATTGATAAGGTTTTCATAAAGTTACTCTACAGTAGATATCACCTAGGACTAGGGATACCCTGTATGAACCAGAGCATTCTTGATATTATACAGCTTAACTTCACCCTAATTGGCTATAGACATAGGAATTAGGGTAGATTGATTAAAGGTTTTCTCACTAAGGACTTGGGAGAAAATACCCTTGAGAACTGATAGTAATTGATATTTGTTGATGCAATGGTAACTCAGAGTTGTTACAGGGATAAATCATACACCTTCCCTGGCATTGTTCCTTTTTCTCTTTAAACCTTTATTTTCATATTTCTTTACCTTTACTGTATTAGTATATTTTTACACTCAAAAACCAAATTAATACTTTTTGTTTAATTGGATGATAATTTAAACTCAATACTAACGTGCAGTCCTTGAGATTGACATTCGGGGAATTTCCCCATTATTACTATAAAAGGAAAAATAGTACACTTGCTATTTTCCCGATCAAGTGGAAACCCTAGATGACGGTTGTGGTACTATCATCCGTTGTGTGTACGCTCAGGATTAAGGTTTCATCTGTTTCGCTAGGCCTATTATGGATGGTTCACGGGTTTAGAAGACTCGTGGTCCCGATTCATTGATGGGTATTCATTCAAATAAAAACTTCGCATGGCCATGATATGTTGCCTGGTTGGTAGCCATCTGATTCGATTCATAACATGGAATATTATAGAGGCATTATGGTATATATATTCAACTGTCCATAAGAAAATACACCTCCTTTTACAACTATTGACTTTTGGTCAATTGTTGACTTTTTGGTCAATCAGTTGACCAAAGTCAATCATCAAACCCAAGTCATTTTCCAAGTCATAAAATTTGTTCATTTTGACAACCTTTAACCATGCTCATTTTAAATTTATACCACGAATCATTTTCCTTTTTAGCCTTCTCCATTTCCAAATTCATGAACCAATTCATTATACTACATTACAAATTCATCACCAAATGGTTCATTCATTCAAATGCCAATTCATTATATATTTTCATATATACATTCAAATGCCAATTTCAAATTGCAATTTCCCAATAAGCAACCTTTTTCCACATAACCATTTTACATTCCAAAACAAGGTCAAGTTCAAGCATCAACGAAAGGCACGCTTCATGTTTTCTATGTGCTAAGAATTGGAATAGATAACTCATGGAAAAAGATAGCTAGAAAAGAAGTTCCCCTCTACCAGTTTTTATGAATCAATGCATAAGTGGAGGTTACTAGATAACACTTGATGTGGTGGTTGTGACTAATATTGACAAGGAAATTAATGCACATGGGAGGCGATTTACATCTATGATTCGATATTCGTCTTTTCTTCATTACCATAAATATTTCGCCCAACATTTTAGACCTCAAGCATCAGTCAAGGCATTAATCATCTACCTCATCCCCAGAGAGCATCCATGAGGACCTGTTTCAACAACTTATCAGTCATGATTGGAATAACATGCCATTATCCTTAAGCAAAAGGGAATGATGAGAGGGAATATTTCCCGCCATTGTCTATAGTACCTCTGTGTATACATTGTAGACCCTAGTTTCTCAGAGTATTCACCTCTATTTGTAGACTTTAGTGCAATTCTAGTCAGTTCATTATCAAGTCTGCAGCTAGCCATGTGGCTCCTTCTCAACTCTCTCTTGGTTTTCACACCACTTTCCTTTTATCTTTGATTTAAACACCACAATTTAGGTTACACCTTCATGGTTATAGACCCCTGCCTTTGGTTTAAACACCACAGTTTGGGTTAACACCTTCATAGTTATACACCTCTGCCTTTGGTTTAAACACCACAATTTGGGTTGACACCTTTATGATTATACACCTCTTTTCTTGGTTATCACACCACAATTTAGGTTGAAACCTTCATTGTTTATACACTTTTACCTTTCTTTTTTGGGTCGACACCTTCTGTGGTTATACACCCGTATCTTTGTTTTGACACCATTCCCTTACCATGTTAGTCCTAGTGCTTTGGAAAGATTCTTGTCATATCAGTTCCAGTGCTTTGACAAGTTCCTATTTTTTTCCCTTACCATGTTAGTCCCAATGCTTTGGTTAGACCCTTTTTATGTTAGTCCCATGCTTTGACAAGTTCCTATTTTCTTTCCCCTTACCATGTTTATCCCACTGCTTCGGTAAGCCCTCTTTTTAGTTTAAACATCTCTTCAATCAGTTTCTAGCCTTTATGGTTTAAGCACCACCCTTAATCTATCTTTTCTTTCAGTCTTAGTCCTCTGAAACTACGGAGCTCTGACTTCCTTATTAAAATATGAGGATACGTAGGCACAAGGATGCGAATCCTTGGCGAGAACTTTTCTTTCTTCCCCCCCCCCTTTCTCTCTCTAGTTCTACAAACTAAGAGGCTCTGACTTTCACATTGCACTATGAGAATACGTAGGCATTAGGGCCCAATCCTCCTCAAGCACTCTTTTCATAACCCATTTTCTATTTTGCAGGTACATGAAGATAACACCACCTATCCAAGAAAGAGCAATCAAAACGGTTTTTATGGAGTACCATGGATGTGAAGGGTGCTAATACCTTCCCCTTGCATAACCGACTTCCTTACCCGTTTCCCCCTTGGGTTTTATCGATATTTTCCCTTCCCAATTTTTGGGATAAAAAAAGTTCGTTAGCGACTCTATTATATGTTAAATCGATCAACGCGTTCGGGAATATTTCCAACTAGGTTTAGCTGGCGACTCTGTTGGGGAATTGCAACCTAGTTTCTAGAAGGAGTTGAGCCTAGTTTTGTTTGCTTTCTTGTTTGTTTGGGTGTTTATTTCCATGCTTTATTTGCTCTATTATTATGTTTATTTATTGCTTTCTTTATTGCTTTAGATATTCATGTTCATTATATTCTCGATATTGTTGTTTTACTCTCTGTGGGACTGGGTTGTTGTTACATGAGAGAAGCTCTATACATGAGCTTGAGAACAAACACATGATAGTATCGTGACTATAGTCGTGGAGACCTACTTAGAGTTATTCCTTGTTCATGTTTGACAGCAGATATCACACCTAAAGTAGATCCTTTTGGGAGCTTTATTGTCTGACAAGTCATTCGTCTTAGGCAATGTCATCTCAATTCAGATCCATGACTCTAGGGACCTTTTGAAACCATGACCCTACATACATTTATTCTCGTGTAACGTCAGACCTTTAAACCTATGCAGAGCAATATTTGTAGTTTATCCAGAATATGTGGAACATGTGAATCCATGATGCTTGCATTATCATTACATCATATTAAAATTAACTTTTAGGATGTGCATTTTCAGGAAATCATCGGTTTGTCACTTATGGTAGTTCATACAGTAATGGATAAGTCTGACCGAAGAAAAACATATCAGTACAAACTCAGAGAGTCTAAGTGTGATGAGCTAAAGAAGTTGGGCTCCCTCTTGATTGGTGAGAAAAGAGATGTCTTCAAGAAGGCTTATGTCAATAAGTTGGGTGTTTTGTTAACCAAGGTAGATCCAGGTTTGATCCTCACTTCTGCTAAGTTCTATAAATGGATGACAAATACTCGAACAGTCGAGTAAGACAACTCGTATCCTAATAGCCGAGGAGAGAAATTGAAGACTCTATAACATCTCCACTTTCATTCCTAATTATAAAATGTTTTAGTAACAACTAAGGTATTTTGACTAGATGACGAATACTCGGATAGTCGAGTAAGACAACTCGTATCCTAATAACCGAGGAGAGGAATTAAAGACTCTAGACCATATCCATTTTCATCCCTAATTATAAAAGGTTTTAGTAATAATTAAGGTATTTTGACTGGATTACGAATACTCGGATAGTCGAGTAAGACAACTCGTATCCTAATAGTCGGGGAGAGGAATTGAAGACTCTAGACCATCTCCACTTTCATCCCTAATTATAAAAGGTTTTAGTAATAATTAAGGTATTTTGACTGGATGACGAATACTCGGATAGTCGAGTAAGACAACTCGTATCCTGATAGTCGGGAACGGGAATAGAAGACTCTAAACCTCCTTCTTTTTCATCTGAGTGATTACGAAAATAGTTTTATGTATGGTTGATGTGTTTTAGAATAAATGACAAGTACTTGAATGGCCGAGTAAGACAACTTATATCCAAGCATTTGAGAAGGGGAATTGAAAACCAAGACCATCTCCCTTTTCATATGGTTTATTATGGAATGATTCGATTAATTTATTAATTTGCGGAAAAATGACAATTGTTCGACTGACCGAGTAAGAGAACTCGTATTCAAACAATTGAGGAGAGAAGCTGAAAACTCAAAGCCGTATCCCTTTTCATTGAGCTTATTATTAAAGTATTTTGACTTAATCGGGTTTAGAAGTTTTTTTAAGAAATGACGAGTGTCTAACTGACCGAGTAAGAAAACTCGTATTTAAACAATCAAGGGGACGAGTTAAAGGCTTAAAACCATCCCCATTTTCACTTCGTTATTATGAAATGGAATTGATTTGATTGTGTTTAGGTGTATGGGAAGTACAATTATTTGACTAACCGAGTAAAAGAACTCGTATTCAAATAATCGAGGAGAGGAGTTGAAAACTCAAGACCACCCCCCTTTTCATTTCCAAATGAAATGGTATTAAATTGTGATTAGATATTTTAATTTAATTTGAATAGACAATACTCGATGCTGGATCGAGATTTGGATGTATGTTGGTGAATAAATTGGATTATTTTAGTGTATCAATCATCTACTTGATTAATTAATAATCGAATAGGTCTCATTGTAAGAAAGCCCAAGAGTAAGCTATGTGAGGTTGATGGCGATGCTAAAAGATATCGTCTTACGAAGGTGTTTGAAAATGGGCCCGGCTTTGAATTGAGAAGTTTGTGGTTTGTCCATGAAATTGAGCAGGATGGTTTTAAATCGGTGAAATTGAAATAACTTGTCATGATCATGGCACGTCATACATATCAACTCAAGGATTTGTACAAATAAATAAACAGAAAATAATAGTGCACACAAACCTCACAAAATGAGCAATTATCTAAATTACATTCAAATAATAAATGATGGTAACAATAATAAAATTAATTAATTAAATAATAGTGACTTATATAATTGACTTAGAAATTAATAGGAATTTAATTTGCGGATAAAAACTTTATTTAAATTGAGTAAAGAACTAAACATGGGCTAAAAAAGATAAAGGAATAAAAAAATAAAACAGTTGGGCCTTGGGGTATAGACCAAGCCTAAGTGGGCACTGCTAAGCTGAACATCTGGGGGGTGCCATGAGCAAAATGGATATGGGCTTTTGGAAACAATGACCTAATCCAATTTCAGAAAAGTCCCAAAAGGAAAAAGAAAAAACCTATTCAACCGCGTTGACTCGTAGATTTCCTTTGGACCGTCAGATCCATTGATCTGACTTCGGTCAATGCAACGGACGGCATGATCATTGAGTCCCACCTAGCACTGCGGTGGGGAATCCACACAGGATCCCCCTGTTGACTCAGCAGCCAAGCCATGCGTGGCCTCCATTGGATGGGCCACTTGGCCTTCATTAAGACACTTGTGGCTAAGGTATATGAACTCATTTTGAGAGATATACAGTTCATTTGTCAAACTCACGTCTCTCTCTTCAGCCGGAGCTTTCCTTTGCTCCGCAACCACACTCCCACTCTCTCTTACCTACCTGCCAGAGAAGAAGGTGGCAGGCGTCGGTCCACGACGTCGCCGCCCCTCTACTCCGGCGAACAAGCAAAACAAACTCCACATTCCCCATAAAAACAATCTCCTGAGTTCGAATCTGAACCCAGATTCTCCATTACTAAACTCAAACACCCCAAATCGGGGTCTCAAACTAACACCCTAAAATCAAACAAAAGCAACAACAACGCAAGCTCTAAGCGATTAAGTCATGGGTTCAGAATAAATCGACAAGGCGGAAGCAAATAAAAGAGGCATAACGGAAAACCCTAAAATAAAAAAACCTAAATTAAGTGGTGGTGAAGCGTCGTTTTAGGACAGGACGTTAGGGGTTCCAACCAACACAAACAGAAGATCACAATAGTATAACAAATTTGGCCAAAGTGTGAGGAAGTCTACCTGCTCGGAACTAGCTCAGTGATTTCTCTCCGGCGACCAAAAAGATAAGTTTATATTCCTTCCTTTTCTATCTACGAGTCATTCTTTCTGGTAGGGTTTTTAGCTTAGTTATTTTAGAGTTTCGATGAGAAACACTGAATAACCTATTATTTCCAAGCTTTTTATGAGGTTTTGATTTGAAATTGACAGCGTTTTGGTAATCTCCTCCCTGATTGGGGTCGCTCCCCCTTTAATTATATCCGAAAAACTTTAGATTTTATTAGATGTTTGTAAGATCCATTCGTTAGGACGAAAATCCCTGCTTTTGTGGGGATTCAGATTGAGTGGTAAGCAAGAAAATCCATGAGGCCATGTGTGGGATTTTCTTGTTAGCCTCATCCCATGTATTTCTTCCTTGTTAGCCTTATCCTTGGTTTGTCCTCTTTTACTGCTACGATGGTTACAGTAGCAATCAACAAAGATCGCCATCACCAAAAGGGTGGTGGTAAGATCAACAACAAAATTTGCTATCACCAAAAGGATGATAGTTAGGCACAATTCAAAGATTTCTATCACCAAAAGGATGATGTTCATCACCAAAAGGATGATGTTTATCTTGATAAAGCTTTCCATTACCGAAAGGATAAAAGCAAGATTACCACCGAAAGGATGATAATAAACTCATCAATCTCAAAGATCGCCGTCACCAAAAGGATGAAGGTATAACCAACAACAGAACTTGTTATCACCAAAAGGATGATAATAAGCCAACAATTACCATCACCAAAAGGATGAAGGTGAAACTAACAACAAACCACTTATCACGAAAAGGATGATAGTCAGTCAATAACTTAAATGATCACCATCACCAAAAGGATGAAGGTAAGAACAAAACTTCAAAACTTGTTGTTGCCAAAAGCATAATAATAAGTCAATACACTAACCATCACCAAAAGGATGAAGGTATTACCAATAGAAAAATTGGTTACCCCCGAAAGGATGATAATAAGTCTTGAATCAATATCACCAAAAGGATGAAGGTAAGGCCAAACAACAAAGCTTGTTACCACCAAAAGGACGATACTAAGCACCGATCACCGACACCAAAAGGATGAAGGTAAAATGAAACATCAAAACTTTTTTACCACCAAAAGGATGATAATAAGTCGATAACTAACTCAGTGATCGCCAACACCAAAAGGATGGAGGTGAGATAAAAAAAACTTATTGCCACCAAAAGGATGATAATAAGTTCGTAACGTAAATGATTACCATCACCAAAAGGATGAAGGGAAGTTCAGACAACAAATCTTTTTATCACCGAAAGGATGATAATAAGTCAATAACTTCAACGGCACCGTCATCAAAAGGTTGAAGGTAAGATTAATAACAAAACTTGTTACCACCAAAAGGATGATAATAAGTTACAACAATCGCCATCACCAAAAGGATGAAGTTAATATCAAACACCAAAACTTGTTACCACCAAAAGGATGATAATAAGTCACAACCACTTAAACGATCACCATCCCCAAAAGGATGAAGGTAAGATCAAAACAAAACTTGTTATCACCAAAAGGATGATAATAAGTCATAACAACTCAAATGATCACCATCACCAAAAGGATGAAGGTAAGAACAAAACTTCAAAACATGTTATCACCAAAAGGATGATAATAAGTCGACAATTACCATCACCAAAAGGATGAATGTAGGATTAATCAACAGAACTTGTTACCACCAAAAGGATGACACAAAGCACACAACTCAAACGATCACCATCACCAAAAGGATGAAGGTAAGGTAAAAAATGTAACTTGTTACCACCAAAAGGATGATAATAAGTCACAACAATCACCATCACCAAAAGGATGAAGGTATCATTAGACAACAAAACTTATTATCACCAAAAGGATGATAATAAATCATAATAACTTCAAATATCACTGTCACCAAAAGGATGACAGTAGAATATGAACTTTCCTAATGTCACAATCACCAAAAGGATGATAGCTTAAACCAAACTCCATAATCTCTATCACCAAAAGGACGATGTTTAGATTGAACTGGACGTCATCACCAAAAGGATGATGATAAGACACAATAACAGAGATCACTATCCGCAAAAAGATGATGGTGGAATCAAAATGACGAGGATCCTTATCACCACAAGGATTTCCAACACCAAAAGGATGATGGTAAGCGGTAATAATTATAGAGGTCACCATTCACCAAAAGGATGAAGGTTGGATCAAAACTTCAAGGAGCGCTGACACCAAAAGGATGACGGTAAGATCAAACGACAAAACTTGTCACCACCAAAAGGATGACAATAAGATTTAATAATGAGAGGTCACCGTTCACCAAAAGGATGAAGGATGGACCAAAACTTCAAGGATCTCCGACACCAAAAGGATGACAGTAAGATCACAAATGTCAAGGATTTACCATTACCAAAGGGATAACGGTTATCGTAAACAGGACGATGATTAATATTATTCCTCAATGGACTTTCACTAAAAGGATGATAGTGAGAAAAATATTGGAAAAATAAGGCTACTGACAAAGTTTTAATAAACCCGACTTGTTGGGTAGTATTGGAACATCGCTGGGTAAGACTTTCTTGGGGGTATCTATAACAAAAGTTTGCAGAAAAATATTCTCTGGAATAGATGTAATTTTCACTTTACCAAAGGTTTAAAGGAAACAACTCATTGAGGGACACTCAATGTGAAACAAGGTAAGGGTTTAAAGAAACATTGTTTGACCTTAGCTGAGGATAACATCTTGTCAAAAAGTCGAAGGATGTAAATCAATGGGGAACGACTAACAATACAAGGTAGGAACTTGCTCAGAGAAAATAACGATGACCCAACTGAGGGTTGGCTTGGATACCTATGACTAAACCTTGGATCTTGATTTGTGCTATATGCATAAATGTTATGTATGTGTTATGTATGAGGTGATGCATGCATGTTTGAATACAAAGAATGATCAGTTTGTTTGGGATCGACCCCTTTTTTCAAAGGCAATGTATTTTCTGGATACCAATGCTGGTTGTATTTGTTTTTGTATGGGTGCCAGCAAGGTGGACTTGTTTTTTTTTTTGTAATTGCCATTGTGGGTTGGACTGTTGATTGGTGAAAGGATCTGACTTCTCGACACTCGGTAGTTGATGATGTGATGAACACCCAACGAATGTGGACACTCTCAGTGGCCCAAGTTTGATCTCTTGCTGATACGTTGTGTCTTTGCCTCTGAGGCGATCTCGACTTCTTCTTCTGATGGGTCTGGATAGCCTGTAATTGAGCATGGCAACGTGATCAACGCATGATGATTATGCCTTTGACGTGCCCTAAGGAATCTTGCCAACATATGGCATGGTACTAGCGTGAACCTTCAACGTTTTTGTTGTGAATTCGAGCAGTTACTAGTGTCTGACACAGTCTGCCTGTCCTACTTAAAAATATGGAGGGAACTTGCCCCTTGCAACTTGTCTTTCCCCTGGTTAGCCTTTAAGGGACTTGCCCCAGACGAGCTGAGTATTGAAGTGTTTTTCCTCCTCGATCAACCGATGCTTGGAGATCTGTCTTACACTTACTACTTCTTAAGTCAACATAATCAAAAGATGACATGCCCCTGGTTCGTAGGATTGCGAGGTGGTTTTGATTTGTGCCAACACCAATGATCAAGTATCGTTTCAAATTGCCCCTTGTTGGATTCTCCTTGATGTCAAGTACTGACTGATAATTAAGAATTGTTATTCAAGAAATGGTGATTTTAATGCAATAGTTATGCACGTTTTTGAAAAAAAATCATTCACTTGGAGTGTCGTGGTAGTGTGTGACGAGTGGACCATGAGTCCAATTGCGGTGTTGATTTGGCTAGCGTGTGAGTGATATAGTGAGAATAGAAGATTAGCAAATCTCTAGGAGTCAGTTTACGCAACCTTGCTGTAGCACGCTTTCAGAATAAACCTTACTTCAATTAGGTCTTTTGAGGGTTGTAACGTGGCTTGGTTCATGGTTATTGAAACAAAAATATATAAGGCTCAAAGTTTATTTTTACCCACCCCTTCTTCATGATGATCTCCAATCCTATGTTCAGTTAATTTAACACACACTTTACTTTAATGAGAGTTCAGTAGTGTGAGATCTCTTGAAACGACAGTCATTTTATTATGCTCTTTATGGATATTGGTGACCTTTTGATTTTGGTATGGTGGTCACCGATTCTTGTTTTGTTTTGTTAAGGACTTTTGTTGTCTCTTTCAATTTTTGCTTTAATCCCTAATTTTTGCATGAACCGCTTGTTGAAGCTTTAATCCTTCGGGATTGCCCTAGTTTTTGCCTAAGTCTCCTTTTAGGATGTTGGACTTAGCAGGCTCTTTCTTTGATTTATTTTTTGAAAATTGTGACTGTCAAGTCATTGGTCATTGAAGAATAACCGACCTAAATTTTGGATTTTGTATGGTTCCTTCGACACTTCAGGATGTGTGCGAAGACTGGTATGTAGTTGATCCACGTATGGGATATCTCATCTTGTAATTCGAATGTGTAGTCAGATCAACTGAACACTACCCTGCCCCAGGTTAAGCGTAAGGGTTTTGTAGATCCGAAAGAAACAACTACTTCTAGGCTCAAAGTGGTTGACTAAGGATTAACTCCTTATCTCTGCGGTGTTTGGGATTTTGAAAAAATGCCTATACATCATTAATAGGATTTTATCCGAAAGCATACAATCAACAATTATGGGTATTTTTTTTCGTCATCCTCCTTCCAATATTTACCAATAATAGTGTGATAAAGAAGGTGAAGCGGAAAAGTATGTGTTTATGCTTTAAAAATGCGATAATATGAGTGAATATGACAAGACTGATTCAAAACATGCATAATCATCCCATTAATAAACCCAAATACTAATAACAATGTTTAAAGTCTACAACACTTAAACAAACAAGAACGAATTACAAGAATGCGAAAAGGTAAAAATGGCATAATGATCGCCTTCATTCAAAGCAACGGGCTTTCATCTCTTGGTCCTTTGTTTGGGAGTTGTTCTGCTCCTTCAAGTTGGTGAGAAGCTTTTTCTTTGAGCTTCACTCTGATCTGCATGTGCTGTCATGGGGTTTGTTGCAACATTTGGCCTGACTGGTGTGAAAGAAACTGCTTTGCTGTCAATCAGGTATTGGACTTTGTGTTTGAAGGCCTTACAATTATCCACTATGTGCCCTGGGGCACCCATGTGATACTTGAAGTGAGCATTAGCATCATAGCCTGGTGGATAGGGTGGAGTTGCAGGTGTTATCTCCTTCAAAACAATTGATCCATCCTTTAGCAGGTAGGGGAGAATCTTGCTATATGGTATTGGCAACGGATCAAAATATCTTTTCGGCATCCTTGCCCTTTGCTGGTTAGGTTGACGTTGTTGGTGTAAGCCCTAGAGGCCAATACTTTTGGTACTTGTATCGAATTATTTATTAATAATAAAAGGCATTTTCTTTATTATGGTTGATTAATAAAGTCCCTAGAATAGATAGTCCGTTTAATGTATTAAGTGTGACTTAATCATGAGAACACATTAAACATAAGGACACTATTCTTAAAGTATCCGTAGTCGAGCTTTAAATGTGAAGTGGGATAACATTAAAGCATTAAGACTATTATGTTTGTAGACTGATGATCACATCTCATGGATCATGGATAAAGAGTTATCAAGTCTTAAACATAGGTATGAATATTAGGAGTAATATTTATACCGGATTGACCCGCTATGAGAATACTATATAGAAAGTTATGCAAAGTGTCATAAGTTATTCTCATGGTGATGATAGTGTATACCACTCTTCGACCTGAAACCACTATGGATCCTAGATGTAGAGTTGAGTGCTTTATTACTGATCAAACGTTATCCGTAACTGGATGACCATAAAGACAGTTGATGGGTACTCCACGAAGCATGCTGAGGGACATGAGTGTCCTAGATGGAATTTGCCAATCCTGCTTAACAGGATAAATGTCTATGGGCCCAATATTGAACTGGACAAGGATGACACGGTCTATACCTTGTGTTCAATATAGACATAAGGGCAAAGGGGTAATTATACACATAATTATTATCACAGGAGGTTTTGTCAGATCACATGACATTTTCGTGACTTGGGTAGCAGTGATGTGTTGCTAGATACCGCTCACTGTTTATTATGTTAAATGCATGATTTAATATAATTGCCAACGCTGCGAAAACCTATAGGGTCACACACAAAGGACGGATTGATGAGAGATAGAATAATTAAGGAACATCGTAAGGTACGGTGTACTTAAGAAGAATACGAAATATGGTAAAGTACCAAATACTTAAGTGATTTTGGCATATTATGAGATATGGGCCAAAATGCACTTAAGTGGGCTTTTTGGCTTGAAGCCCACACAAGTGGTTCTATAAATAGAACCCCTTGGGTAGAAGCATTCACACTCCAGACAACACAACTGAAGAGTTGGAATTTCGTATCTCTCTCTCTCTCACTCAAAGCCTTCACTCACAAACAGCTAGCACTGCGATTGAAGGAATCCGTTCGTGTGGACTGAGTAGCGACGTTGTCATCGTTCAACGTTCGTGGTCGCCCCGTGGATCTGTATCAAAGGTTGATCATTGTCAGAGATCTGCACCAAAGGTTTGAATCTCCACAAGAGGTAACGATTCTATCACTGATCATGCTCATTCGTAAGGATCATTAAAGGAGAAATTTTTATATTCCGCTGCGCCTTGGATGGCTATTCTCCATCAGTGGTATCAGAGCCACTTACGAAACCATGAATCTGATAACTGTTTTTGTTCTGTAATAATATGATTAAAACAGAATGAATCAAAGGTTAAATTGAGATCGATCAAGTTACATATATGTGATATATGTAACCCTGATGCAAAATACATTATATATGATATAGTGTTCTTGTTTCATTCATTCAAAAACCTCGATGATTGTTTTCCTTTGAGCGATCAATGGTCGTTTGCTTCTTGATCCGACATTAGTATGGTGAAGCAATGACGTGTTGATCAATCATACTGAATTAACAATCGAGACGTATTTGACGGTCTGAAATTGGTGCATCAGGGTTAGTGACGACACAAGGGTTGTGTTATTAGAGAGTTATGCGATTGGGGTTTGATTGCACAAGAGTTGTGCGTCCTAAACACTTTTCCGAACAGTGTTAACCGGTTAACGCGTATGGTTAACCGGTTAACGTAATACGAAATAATTTTTTTTTAAATTTTGGAACAGTGTTAACCGGTTAACGCATATGGTTAACCGGTTAACGGAATGCGAAATAAAATTTTTGAGATTTTCAAACAGTGTTAACCGGTTAACGCATTTGGTTAACCGGTTAACCCAAGGCAGAAAAGAGTTTTCTAAATGTTTTCAAACAGTGTTAACCGGTTAACGCATATGGTTAACCGGTTAACGCAATGAAAAATTCACCGGTTCGGCTAGAAAAAGTGCTTTGAAGTATCAAGTGTTGATACAAAAAACGACGTCAATTTTAAATGAATTGTTCATTAAAATTTTCGAGCGGGGCGCTGCCCCTTAGACCCCGCAAGGGGCGCTGCCCCCTTGTCCGGGCAGCGGACCCCCGGCTAACTCTGCGTAGTGTGATCGGTCGTTGAAATTTAATTTGATTTTAATTAATTAAAGGAATTAATTATAATAATAATAAAGTGTTTATTATTGCCTTGTGGTGATCGGTTATGGCCTTAGTTTTCCTTTGTTTGATTTTGGGTTTTTTAAAATACGACCTGCGTGTCGTGCCTCTCTCTTAATCTCCCAAATGTAACTTCTTTTCTCATCTCACTCCCTCGTATGTAAAACGAGTTTCTTTCATGTAATGTAATGATATGAAGAAAGCAAAGAAGTCAGTGCCAAAGGAGGACAACCTTGAAGATCTTGCTTGGAGAAGCTTGGATCGTTGTAGGTTAGCTTAGGTTCTCTCATTGGCTTGGGAGAACAATTGCGCTAGGGGCCATAACTGTTTCATTTTTGTTTGTATGTATGTTGATGCATGTGAATGTATGTTGATGCATGTGAGAGACGGTTTATATGATAAACAAGCCGGTGAGATCAGAAAATTGCAATTCCCTCAAAAATTAAATATTAAGTTTATGCTTTCCAAGTTTTAACACTCATCAAGACTAGTAATGGATAATGTAGGTTTCGCCTACGCGAGGTGCATGATCTATATATTAGTAAGGTGCGATGGGATAATTGTAATATCCAACTGTTAAAACAATGGGTCAAATTTAACTAAACAAATTATAATAATATTATATGTGTTTGCCTTCCAAGTTTTAGCACTCATCAAGATTGGTATAGGATATGTAGGTTTCGCCTACGCGAGGTGCATGTTCTATATTAGTAGGGTGCGATGGGATAAATGTAATATCCAACTGCTAAGACAATGGTTCAAACTTAATTATAATTTTATTATATATGTTTAGAAGCAAGAGTTGGGAATAATCCATATGATGGATTAGAATAAGGAGTTATTCACCCAACTGAAATTTTCGAGAGTTGTATGAGATACAATTGGAAGGAGTTCCTACCTAAAATAACCTAGTTTTGTGTAATCCGCCTACGCGGACTTAGAACGAAGTGAAATATGGATCTCGACCCACTAGAAAATCTTCCAACGGGATTTTCCGAATCAGATGATGAGGGTCATTTGTTTTGAGTAAAATAGTGGGAGCATGTTTAATTAAAGGCCTAATTGAATATGTCAATGATACTTATATTTTCATTCATCCTTGTGTAGATTACCATGACAACAAACACCTCTAACAACATCCTGCGATCAATCCTTGATAAGGAAAAATTGTCTGGGACAAATTTTCTGGATTGGCACCGAAACCTGAGGATTGTCCTCAAACATGATAAAAAGCTGTATGTCTTGGAGACACCTGTTCCTAAAGAGGAACCTCCTAGTTCTGCACCTAAGGCAGAAAGAGATGCTTATAAGAAGCATGTCGATGATGCAAATGAAACTGCTTGTCTCATGCTGGCTACCATGAACTCAGAATTGCAAAAGCAACATGAGAACATGTCAGCATTCGATATGATCGAACACCTGAAGTTGCTCTATCAAGAGCAAGCAAGGCATGAGAGGTTTGAAGTTTCTAAAGCCCTTTTTCAAAGCAAGTTAGCTGAGGGAGCCCCTGTAGGTCCCCATGTACTCAAAATGATTGGGTATGTGGAAAACCTTGAGAGATTGGGTTTTCCCCTCGAAAAGGAACTTGCAACTGACTTGATCTTGCAATCGTTGCCAGATAGTTTCAGTCAATTTGTCCTAAATTTCAATATGATTGATATGGACAAATCTCTTCCTGAACTGCTCGCCATGTTAAGAACTGCCGAGCAGAATCTAAAGGCAAAAGGGAAGTCCATTCTGATGATCGGAAATGGAAAGAGACAGAACAAAAGGCCCACTAAGCATAGTGATAAGGGGAAGGGCAAGGAAGTTGCCAATCCCAGACCCACTACTGCTTTGAAGCCTAGTGGAGGCATATCAAAAGAAGGCACCTGCTTCCATTGCGGTAAGACCGGACACTGGAAAAGGAACTGCCCAAAGTACCTGGAAGATAAGAAGAATGGAGTAGAGACTTCAACTTCAGGTATTTTTGTTATTAATTTATCTACTTCTACATCATGAGTATTAGATACTGGATGCGGTTCTTATATTTGTACAAACGTGCAGGAACTAAAAAGGAGTAGAGATTTGGGAAAAGGTGAAGTCGACCTACGAGTTGGCTATGGAGCAAAGGTTGCTGCTTTAGCCATAGGAACTTTTGTAATGACTTTACCTAGTGGTTTAATAATTCAGTTAGAGAACTGTTATTATGTACCTGCAATTAGCAGGAATATTATTTCCATTTCTTGTTTGGACAAGTTTGGTTTTTCATTTACAATAAAGAACAATTGTTGCTCAATTTATTTGAATGATATATTCTATGCTACTGCACAAATGAACAATGGACTATATGTCCTTGATCTTGAAATGCCTATTAATAACATTAATACAAAAGGGTGAAACCTAACGAGTTAAAACCAACTAGGTAATAATATTAAAACTCTTCGATCAGATCGAAGTGGTGAGTATTTAATCCTAGAGTTTGATGACCATCTGAAAGAGTGTGGGATCCTATCCCAACTTACTCCTCCTGGAACATCCCAAAGGATGGGTGTATCTGAGAGAAGAAATCGAACCCTGTTGGACATGGTCCGATCCATGATGAGTCACACCAATCTTCCAAACTCCCTTTTGAGGACATACACCATTGACATCAGCTTACACACTTAACTGTGTTCCATCCAAAAGGTTGAAAAGACACCATATGAGATATGGAGTGGTAAGAGACCACATATGTCTTACATGAAGATTTGGGGTTGCGAAGTTTATGTGAAACGACAAATTTCAACTAAGCTTGAGCCCAAATCTGACAAATGCTTATTTGTGGGGTATCCTAAAGAAACAAGAGGATATTATTTCTACAATCCTTCTGAGGGCAAAGTGTTTGTCGCTCAAACTTGAGTTTTCCTAGAAAAGGATTTTATTTCCAAATGAATCAGTGGGAGGAAAGTAGAGCTTGAAGAAATTCAAGAATCACAAAGTATCGATATACCTATGGAGGAACTAGAGCAGGAAACACAAGTAGTTGTGTAAGAGCAACCTGCTCAAGTAGAACAAGATCAGCGTAGGTCAGGCAGGATACGTCACCTACCTAAGATATATGGATATCTGATCTAGGTGATGTATTACTCATGGATCAAGATGAGCCTGTGACCTACTCATGGAATCTTCGTTTTGATGAAACAGTAAAACTGTATGGATTCATCAAGAACGAAGATGAGACTTGTGTCTACAAGAAGGTTAGTGGGAGCATGATCGTATTCCTGGTATTATATGTAGATGACATATTACTCATTGGAATCGATATCCCTACCCTGCAACAAGTAAAGTCTTGGTTGGGGAAATGCTTTTCTATGAAGGACCTGGGTGAAGCAGCCTATCAGAATCTATAGAGATAGATCATGAAATGCTTGGCCTAAGTCAGAGTACATAGACAAAGTGCTGAGACGCTTTAATATGAATGATTCCAATCTGGTTATGTGTTTTGCTTAAATGGTGGCACTGTGAGCTTGAAAAGTTCAACGCAAGATGCAGTTGCTGATTCTACAACTGAGGCTGAGTATATTGTTGCCTTAAGTGCAGCAAAGGAAGCTGTTTGGATCAATAAACTTGGCATAGTCCCTAGCATTATGGATCCCATTGGTCTCTATTATGATAACAATGGTGTTATCGCACAAGCCAAGGAGCCTAGATCTCACCAACGATCCAAACACATACTTAGGCGTTGTGTGAAAATATGTAAAGTACCTACACTTGACAATGTTGCCAACCCACTGAGAAAGCCTCTTGCGCAGCAGAAGCATGATGGCCATACTAGATCAATGGGCATACGGGGTATGTCTGATTGGCTCTAGTGCTAGTGGGAGATTGTTGGTGTAAGCCCTAGAGGCCAATACTTTTGGTACTTGTATCGAATTATTTATTAATAATAAAAGGCATTTTCTTTATTATGGTTGATTAATAAAGTCCCTAGAATAGATAGTCCGTTTAATGTATTAAGTGTGACTTAATCATGAGAACACATTAAACATAAGGACACTATTCTTAAAGTATCCGTAGTCGAGCTTTAAATGTGAAGTGGGATAACATTAAAGCATTAAGACTATTATGTTTGTAGACTGATGATCACATCTCATGGATCATGGATAAAGAGTTATCAAGTCTTAAACATAGGTATGAATATTAGGAGTAATATTTATACCGGATTGACCCGCTATGAGAATACTATATAGAAAGTTATGCAAAGTGTCATAAGTTATTCTCATGGTGATGATAGTGTATACCACTCTTCGACCTGAAACCACTATGGATCCTAGATGTAGAGTTGAGTGCTTTATTACTGATCAAACGTTATCCGTAACTGGATGACCATAAAGACAGTTGATGGGTACTCCACGAAGCATGCTGAGGGACATGAGTGTCCTAGATGGAATTTGCCAATCCTGCTTAACAGGATAAATGTCTATGGGCCCAATATTGAACTGGACAAGGATGACACGGTCTATACCTTGTGTTCAATATAGACATAAGGGCAAAGGGGTAATTATACACATAATTATTATCACAGGAGGTTTTGTCAGATCACATGACATTTTCGTGACTTGGGTAGCAGTGATGTGTTGCTAGATACCGCTCACTGTTTATTATGTTAAATGCATGATTTAATATAATTGCCAACGCCGCGAAAACCTATAGGGTCACACACAAAGGACGGATTGATGAGAGATAGAATAATTAAGGAACATCGTAAGGTACGGTGTACTTAAGAAGAATACGAAATATGGTAAAGTACCAAATACTTAAGTGATTTTGGCATATTATGAGATATGGGCCAAAATGCACTTAAGTGGGCTTTTTGGCTTGAAGCCCACACAAGTGGTTCTATAAATAGAACCCCTTGGGTAGAAGCATTCACACTCCAGACAACACAACTGAAGAGTTGGAATTTCGTATCTCTCTCTCTCTCACTCAAAGCCTTCACTCACAAACAGCTAGCACTGCGATTGAAGGAATCCGTTCGTGTGGACTGAGTAGAGACGTTGTCATCGTTCAACGTTCGTGGTCGCCCCGTGGATCTGTATCAAAGGTTGATCATTGTCAGAGATCTGCACCAAAGGTTTGAATCTCCACAAGAGGTAACGATTCTATCACTGATCATGCTCATTCGTAAGGATCATTAAAGGAGAAATTTTTATATTCCGCTGCGCCTTGGATGGCTATTCTCCATCAGACGTTGGGGTGGAGCACGTCGCTGTTGATTCTGATGCGGTTGCTGGTAGGTTGGCTGTTGGTATGGATGCTGATGTTGTTGCTGATAGGGTTGCTGATATGGTGGATGATACGGTATTGGGATGATAGTGGAAACTTAATGGTAAGGCATAGGAACATACGGATGCGCCCTATACCCTCATCCTCTCATTATGGCATTGGCCTGACCCTCTGGCTTCTTTGGGAGATTGGGATAGGGATTCTTTGTCCCACTTGAAGCATTTGCGGCGCAAGGTAACTTTCCCTTCCTGATCTGGATCTCGATTCGGTCTCCCACGGAGGCAACCTCAGCAAAAGTTGGGATGTTGGATCCTACCATTTTCTCCATGTATTGAGTATGAAGAGTTCCCATAAACATATCAATTGGCTCCTTATCATGGAGAGGAGGTTGGACACGAGCTGCTAGCTCTCTCCAACGCTGGGCGTATTCCTTGAATGACTCATTGTTGTGTTGAGTCATGTCTTGCAGCTAGGTGTGATTGGGTGCTAGATCATTATTGTACTGATAATGCCTAAGGAAGGCTTCAACAAGGTCTCTCCATGATTGGACCTGTCCTCTCTCTAGCTGCATGTACCACTCCAAGGATGCCCCATTGAGGCTATCTTGGAAGTAATGAATTAGGAGTTGATCATTACTGATGTGGGCAGCCATCTTGCGACAGTAAGCTCTGAGATGGGTTCTAGGGCAGTTGATCCCTTTGTACTTGTCAAATTCTGGGACTTTGAATTTTTGCAAAATCACGAGGCCTGGTACCAAGCACATGTCAACAACGTCCAAACCGGGAGTAGTGTGAACCTCCAAGGACTTGAATCTCTCTTCTAAAGCATGGAGTCTCTCTACAGCTAGGTCTAGGAGACCTCCAACAACAGGTTTGGAAGGTTGTGGCATGAAGAAAGCGTCATACGGATCTTCATCACCCATCATGGATCTATGTCGAGCAGATGTTGCAGAATGCTCATGGGGGTTCACATTATCCATTAGGACAGGAATATGGATCGTTCCTCCTCTAGGATGGGCAGGGTTACCATCAAGGTCAGTCATTCCAGGGATGCTAAGCGATGGTGATCCAAACTGAGCAACAACTCTTCTGGCTTCAGTGCTAGTCTCAACATCTTTTTCCTTCTGAGCTAGGAGCAACATGGCCTCAAGCAAATGATCCATTTTAGCCTGCATGGAGTTAATGTCTATCCTCATCGAAGCTTGGTTTGCCTGAAGTTGTTCGAGCATCATCTTGTAGTTGCGGCGTGTCTCGTACTGGTGTTGAGTAGACAACGTTACTGGACAAAGGGTAGAATATGGTGTAAGTTTCTTTGTTCCTGGAAAATGATATGCAATGCATGTTGATGATATGCAAATGTATGAAATTTTGCCATGTTTTTCGTAAAGGAATATAAATACTTGAGATTATTCACACGTCAGGTACGTCAAGATAATATGAGGAATTATAGGTGTCTCTAACTATTGAAATTCCCAAGGGTAGGCTATAAGGTTAATAGGTTCCTAGAGTCATTGATTCTTATTGAGAGTGTCGCTGCCGTGACGAAGACTCGTCGGACAGTGATACCCTTAAGATAATCTCGTCTTAGGCGAGGTCTTCGTATTGTCCCAACAAGGAAGGCTCCATGGGGATTCTACTATGCAACTCTCGAGTCCAAGGTTCTACTAAGGTTCTCAGAGTCATAGATCGAGGTTGGAAATATTATTGTAAGATAGTAATACGTCCAAGGGATCTCATCTGATTGGGGTTTTCATATTAACCCAACAAGTATGAAACTTCGTAGGTTAGTACTACATAACCGCCAGATATAGTGGGTTAAAAGGTCCCTAGAGTCATTGATCCAACTTGAGAATACTATCGTCGTGACGAAGACTCATCGCGCAACAATATCTCAAGATAATATCCTCTAGGCGGGGTCTTCGTATCTTCCCAACAAGGAAGACTCCTTGTGGGCGTCCACTATGCAACCACCAACTTAATCTTAGGGTTTTTCTCAGACTCGGGTAGAGAGCCTATCTCACAAAGTACCAACAAGCATAGAACCTCAATAGTATCATAGGAAATAAACCACAACACAATAATTACAACCGACTAATAGTAGAATAAAGATAACAAATAAACAAGGTTAACCCTCAATACAGAAATTGAACTAAGTTAGGCTTCACTCTCTCTTGCTTAGAGCTAAGTCCCCAGCAAAGTCGCCATCTGTCGTACCTCAAATAATGCGATCCCTCGCGATGGACGCAGAAAAATGTAGTTCGAACAGAGTCGCCACCGAACTTTATTTATTCCAATTAAGGAATAGGAAAATATCGATAAAACTTATGAAAAATAGAATAATGGTCTCCGCAACCATATTCGGGTTCGGGAGTAGATTACACAAGGGGAAGGTATTAGCACCTCTCACGTCCGTTGTACTCAACGGGAACCTTTTAGTTCTAATTTGTGATTTAAATGATAACTTATGTTAATTGTTTTCTTCGAGTGATAAAAAAATTGAATAGAGATGGATCGGAACCTCAGAAAGGGGAAAAAGGAGGTTTTTTATTTGTGTGCTCGCCAAGATCTCGCAATCTCGTGCCTACGTATCCTTACGGTGCAATAAGGAAATCAAAGCATTCGTAGTTTGGGAAACTACGATTGATTGGTGGTTTTTATGAACGACTGTTTAGATCGCGTTCTAAAGGCTAAACGTTGGCTTGTCTACTCTCGGCGGAGGCTTAAGCACTGGTTTGTCGTGCACATTAGAAAGGATTAAACATTGTTCCTTTTGAAAAGAGTTTTAGTCATATGGGGTTGACAAGTAGAGTTAATGTGTTTGATGTTTTGTTTGATTGGTTTCGATCGCACGGGGCGAGGAAAGGATAGGTTTGATATGTTAAGATATTTTGGTTGGACGACGATTACTCGGATAATTGAGTATGACAATTCGTATCCTAATAGTCGAGAAAGGGAATAGAAGACTCTAGACCACTTTCTTTTTCATCCTTAATTATAAAAAGGATTTACTGATGATTAAGGTATTTTGAATGAATGACAAATACTCGGACAGTCGAGTAAGACAACTCGTATCCTAATAGCCTAGGAGGGGAATTGAAGACTCTAGACCATCCCCACTTTCATCCCTAATTATAAAAGGTTTTAGTAACAATTAAGGTATTTTGACTGGATGACGAATACTCGGATAGTCGAGTAAGACAACTTGTATCCTAATAGCCGAGGAGAGGAATTGAAGACTCTACACCATCTCCACTTTCATCCCTAATTATAAAAGGTTCTAGTAATAATTAAGGTATTTTGACTAGATGATGAATACTTGGATAGTCGAGTAAGACAACTGGTATCCTAATAGCCGAGGAGAGGAATTGAAGACTCTAGACCATATCCACTTTCATCCCTAATTATAAAAGGTTTTAGTAATAATGAAGGTATTTTGACTGGATGACGAATACTCGGATAGTCGAGTAAGACAACTTGTATCCTGATAGTCGGGAAAGGGAATAGAAGACTCTAAACCTCCTTCTTTTTCATCTGAATGATTATGAAAATAGTTTTATGTATGGTTGATGTGTTTTAGAATAAACGATAAGTACTTGAATGGCCGAGTAAGACAACTCATATCCAATCATTTGAGAAGGGGAATTGAAAACTCAAGACCATTTCCCTGTTCGTATGGTTTATTATGGAATGATTTGATTAATTTATTAATTTGTGGAAAAATGACAATTGTTCGATTGGCCGAGTAAGAGAACTCTTATTCAAAAAATTGAGGAGAGAAGTTGAAAACTCAAAGCAATCTCCCTTTTCATTTAGCTTATTATAAAAGTATTTTGACTTAATCGGGTTTAGAAGTTTTTTTAAGAAATGACGAGTGTCTAACTGATCGAGTAAGAAAACTCGTATTCAAACAATCGAGGGGAGGAGTAAAAGGCTTAAAACCATCCCCCTTTTCACTTCGTAATTATGAAATGGAATTGATTTAATTGTGTTTAGGTGGATGGGAATGACAATTATTTGACTAACCGAGTAAAAGAACTCGTATTCAAATAATCGAGGAGAGGAGTTGAAAACTCAAACCATCCCCCTTTTCATTTCAAAATGAAATGGTATTTAATTGTGATTAGGTATTTTAATTTAATTTGAATAGACAATACTCGATGTTGGATCAAGATTTGGATGTGTGTTGGTGAATAAATTGGATTATTTTAGTGTATCAATCATCTACTCGATTAATTAATAACTGAATAGGTCTCATTGTAAGAAAGCCCAAGAGTAAGCTATGTGAGGTTGATGGCGATGCTAAAAGCTATCGACTTAGGAAGGTGTTTGAAAATGGGCCAACTTTGAATCGAGAAGTTTGTGGTATGTCCATGAAATTGAGCGAGATGGTTTTAAATCGGTGAAATTGAAATAACTTGTCATGATCGTGGCACGTCATACATATGAACTCAAGGATTTATACAAATAAATAAACACAAAATAATAGTGCACACAAACCTCACCAAATGAGCAATTATCTAAATTACATTCAAATAATAAATGATGGTAATAATAATAAAATTAATTAATTAAATAATAGTAACTTATATAATTAACTTAAAAATTAATAGGAATTTAATTTGCGGATAAAAACTTTATTTAAATTGAGTAAAGAACTAAACATGGGCTAAAAAAGATAAAGGAGTAAAAAAACAAAACAGCTAGGCCTTGGGGTATAACCGAAGTGGGCACTGCTAAGCTGAACATCTAGGGGGTGCCATGAGGAAAATGGATATGGGCTTTAGGCAACAACGGCCCAATCCAATTTCAGAAAAGTTCTAAAAGGAAAAAGAAAAAACCTACTCAACCGCGTTGACTCATGGATTTCCTTTGGATCGTCAAATCCATTGATCTGACTTCAGTCAACGTAGCGGACGGCATGATCATTGAGTCCCACCTAGTACTGTGGTGTGGAATCCACATAGGATCCCCCTGTTGACTCAGCAACCAAGCCATGTGTGGCCTCCACTATACGGGCCACTTGGCCTCCATTAAGACACATGTGGCTAAGGTATATGAACTCATTTTGAGAGAGAGAGTTCATTTGTCAAACACACGTCTCTCTCTTCAACTGGAGCTTTCCTTTGCTCTACAACCACACTTCCTCTCTCTCCGACCTACCTGCCGGAGAAGAAGGTGGAAGGCGGCCGTCCACGGCGGCGCCGCCCCTTTACTCCAGCGAGCAAGCAAAACAAACTCCACATTCCCCATAAAAACAATCTCCTTAGTTCGAATCTGAACCCAGATTCTCCATTACTAAACTCAAACACCCCAAATCGGGGTCTCAAACTAACACCCTAAAATCAAACAAAAGCAACAACAACGCAAGCTCTGAGCGATTAAGTCATGGGTTCAACATAAATCAACAAGGTGGAAGCGAATAAAAGAGGCATAATGGAAAACCCTAAAATAAAAAAACTAAATTAAGTGGTCGTGAAGCGTCGTTTCAGGCCAGGACGTTAGGAGTTCCAACCAACACAAACAGGAGATCACAACAGTATAACAAATTTGGCCAAAGTGTGAGGAAGTCTACCTGACCGGAACTAGCTCAGTGATTTCTCTCCGGCGACCAAAAAGATAAGTTTATATTCCTTCCTTTTCTATCTATGAGTCCTTCTTTCTAGTGGGGTTTTTAGCTTAGTTATTTTAGAGTTTCGATGAGAAACTCTGAATAACCTAGTATTTCTAAGCTTTTTATGAGGTTTTGATTTGAAATTGACAGCGTTTTGGTAATTTCCTCCCTGATTGGGGTCACTCCCCCTTTACTTATATCCGAAAAACTTTAGATTTTGTGAGCTGTTTGTAAGATCCATCCGTTAGGACGAAAATCCCTGATTTTGTGGGGATTCATAGTGAGTGGTAAGCAAGAAAATCCACGAGGGCATGTGTGGGATTCTCTTGTTAGCCTCATTCCATATATTTCTTCCTTGGTTTGTCCTCTTTTACTGCTATGAAATCTTCATTGTAACTATTATTGTTTACTGGTGTATGTGATGTATGGATGCTTATTTCCACGTATGTATGCGTATGGTGATGTCTTGACAAATTGGCTCACACATTTTGTTGTTTGGATGTAGGTTTAACTAATGGTTGTTCGGGTTGATTCAATGGCGATTTCTTTTGACAGGCTATTTGTTGTTCTCGTCTGCAGGAGTATTGAGCCTGGTGGTGGTTAATGAAGAAATACATGAAGAAGAGATAGGGTACAATACCCCGGGGAAGGAGAGTGTGCAAAGAGGGATTTTTATTTTCATCTTAACTTGTAACATTTTTAATTATCATTATTCTTATTATTATTATGTAACTATAACCAAATTTTGTATGGAACAAAACTGTTTTATTTGGTGTCCATTATTTGAATGGAAAGCTCCTTTTGGTTTTGTTTATATCTCGACAAAATCTAATGTAATGGCTCAACCATTAATAAAGCAAAGCATATTTTAATTTGAAACTATCCTCTTATAATCATGAATCAACTTATCACCCTCGATTAATATTAAACCAAGATAGAAATCATATTAAAATAAAATTTCAAATACAAGGAGAAAACAAAAAAGATGCAATGGATTACTAAACCAAAGTAAAAAATGCAAACCTTTGGACTTTTACCTCTAAGCCCAAGATAATGAATCACTCAAGAGATGTAAAACATGGGCTTATCAACACAAAGTGAATGCCAACCTAAGATTAAATACTTGGCATTAGCGAACTTAGGCAGATGGAGAGAAAAAGAAAATTATGTATAAAGAGCAAGAAGTATAACTAAGTGAAATGGACACGTTGGTCTCAATGAAAAGGAACTATGCAATGAAATGGATCTAGTAAGACAAAATTGGGGTATGACAATACGGAATCTTATTCATGCGATCCCTTTCTTCCTTAGTTGAAGGGGATTATTGTTTTGATAGACACAGGCCATGTTGCATAGGTATGAATCCTTTCTTGGAATCATGCATATTAAAGCGTCTCAGCACTTTCTTTATGTATTCTGTAGCGGGAAATTCATGATCATCAAGCTATTGACAAGTTAGAGATCAATTAACAAGAGTCGCCACCGCGCTTTTATTGTTTCCAAGGGAAAAGGGAAAAAGTACGAACAAAACCCAAATAGTAAGAAGTTTTCAAATAAAAGACTAATAAAAGTCAGAGATCACAGGTAAGGGGGTTGGTTACACAGAGGGAAGGTGTTAGCACCCAAAGTGTCCTAGGGACTCCTAGGGAGCCCTTTTTGTGTGCATATGTATTTTGTACAAAGTGATGTTTACAAACAAATAGAATGGGGGGATGAGAAAAGAATTCATTAATTATATCTTTTGTGTTTGACAAGACCTTAGGTCTTGTGCCTACGTACCAACATAAAAATGAGGGATCAAAACCTCGTAGTTCGTGCTATAAATTTCAAAGTGGATGCATTGATTTTAACAAGATTTAAGTTTGAAAGGCACAAGGGCTTGAAAATGATTTAAATGAGTTAGTTCTTTTTGGCTTTTTTGAAAGTTTAAGTCAAGTATAGTTAAGTTTATTTACAAGTTTGATTTAAGAAAAGAAGTTTGAAAGTGCAATGGCATAAAGCCAAAGTTTCTACCTTTTTGCAAAAGTGGTCAAAGGTTAAAACAAAAATAGTTCACACAAAGAAGATTTAAAAAAATGGAGGGAGAGATTTTGAAATTAAAGAAATTGGGAGAAGATGAAGATACTATCCTATGCACAAAAATTAAAAGTTTAGAGTTGAAAAGATCTGACCAAATGGGTAGCAATCTAATAGACAAGTATGTCAATAGAAACCCAGAATTCCCTTGGACTTTTAGAATCAAACAACACACAAATGCACAATTATATTATCTTGAATAGCAAGACATCAAATAAATATTGCCTCATCCAAGCTTATCCACTTCATGATCTTCTTCAAGATGGCCCATGCAACAGATGAATTCCACAAGTCACAGGTTCAAAATAACAGCCTAACAATGATCAATGTTGCAGATGAATCTTAGAGAGATCTTCAAAGATGTAGCAGATGAATTTTAAATTGCAAGCACTTGGTCCTTCATGTTAATCTTTCAATCAACTAGCATTAGGACTTTGAGATGTAATAGACCAAATGGAAATGAATGAATGAAGAAGAGGAATGAGATGAAGTGGGAAGGGAATGAATGAGATTACAAATTGGTCAAAGGAGGACTTTTACCAAATTAATATCATTCATTCATTTTGGGAGATGGAATGTACATTCCATCAATCCCCTAAATCCAATGATATTAACTTAACAAAGTCAAGTCAACCTTGACCAAGGCCCAACAACAAACAAGCAAACTCAAATGGTCAACAGAATTTAAATGACATTTATTCAATTAAAAATAATAAAATAGTGCATTAAATTCAAATATGTTTTGTCCAATTCCTAAAATCTCATCAAAACACCAAAGAAATGGCCACGAGATTTATCATAGGCCAAACAAGATCAAAGGACCTTAGAGAAAAAAATTCATAATTTTTGGACATTTAAAAATATTTTTAAACAATTAAAAACAAATACAAAATCAATTAATTCATGAAAAATATTAATAATGATCCAAAAAATAATTTAATTCAAAATATGAAAGAGAAAAATATTTGAAATGTTTTGGTGAAAGTCCCATATTTTTTGGATCAATATTAAATTTAATATGAATTATTGAAGAAAATGCACTTAAAATAAAAAATTAGAAAATGTAAATTAAGTGGACCATCAGATCTCCCTCATTAATTGAGGTGGCAGATCCGATGATCCAAAATGCGCATTCCACATGCACATGAGTCAACCGCGTGGCACATATGGTAATTCAAAGCAACGCTCAAGATTAGAATATGAGACATGGATCATATGGTTCAGAGGTTGGCCAAGTCATCGCCGGAGCCAGAGCTCCGGTCATCTTCTCCGGTGGCACTCACCGGACTGGTCAACACCAAAAAAAGAAACAAGGACATGATCTTAAATAGAAAATGACATTGAGCTCGAATCTAACCTCCAATTACTCCAATTCCAAATATATTAAGAGATATGTGGAATTGAAATCTGACGTACATGAACTGAGTTGCTTCGATTTGACCTCAAAGCAACTCAATCTTCTTGCCTACATTGGTAGGACTTCAGATAACCAAAGAATCAATGGAATTGAGCAAGAGTTTAAGAGAATTGAAGAGTTTAAAATTTCCGCAAATTACCTTCAATGGAGGTCTGAACACGATGGATCTTGATCTGGCTTGTGCTTGGACTCACTCTACTTGCTTGTAGGAAGAGAATGGAAAGGTTTAGAAGCAATGGTTTCCTGGAGTATTGAATTCCAAAATAGTGGAGATTCAAGCTCAAATTCAAATGAATTTATCAGGGTTATCCTATGAGACTGAAGGGTTTTCAATGGGGGACAAAGCTGGCGCAATTGTGTGTGATATTTTGAGCATAAGGGCTTTTGTTTATAGATAAACCATGTGATATTTGCACACTCTCTTCCACCTTCCAAAATTGGCAAATGATGATGCAAAGCTGCATGGGCGTGCATAGTCCCATGAAATGATGATTTGAAGTCCACAATTGAAGTTCATATGTGTTGAAGTTGGCTTAGATTGCAAGGCACATGTACATTGATGCTTGAAGTTGGATCCATGCCAAATGATATCAGTCTGTTTAAGCCATGCACAGCCTATGCATTTCCCATCCAAAATGATAGAACTTGAGCTCTTTTTGGAAAGGTGAGATCAAGAGGAACAAGTTTGATGTTGAACACTTTTTAATTTGGAACTTGGAACTTGGAGAAATTTGAGGTGGAAGTTAGGAACAATTTGACATATCAAAATTTTTCTAAGTGTCAAGCCATATGTCTCAATATTCCACCTTGCTTAACTTTTTATAGGAGCTTCAAATGAGAAAAGTGTCTTCATAAAAGTTGTGTATCTCTCAAAGACCTTCAAAAAGGTCACCAATTTCATGTCATTTGGATTTGAAATGATATAGTTGTGCATTTTTTAAGTTTCGAAGAATCACTTGATCAATGGTATAGGTCAAAAGTGACCTATAATGTAGCCTCATATCACATGCTCAAAAAAGTTGAATTAGCTCCCACTCCAAACATCAAAGTTGAAGTAGACACATTGAATTTGATTGTGAAACTTGGAAATCTTTCATCACATAAAAATTGAGAAATTTATGGCCTTGGGAAGTTGACTTTCAAATTAGGGTTTAGACATAATGACCTATAATGTTTCAACATAGGAAATGATTTTCCAAGCAAAAGTAGCTATAGGTCTCAACATGAAAGTTGTTTGGAATGTCATTTAGAGTAAGTTTCCACTTGGAATCATTTTCATATGGTGAAAATTGTAGGAGATGGGGTCTAGGGAGACCCAATTTTGATTAGATGAATTCATCTAGCCAACCACCATCAACCAACTTGCTAATCTTCAATTATCTTGACTTTCTTGGCTCATGGTAGATCATATATGCATAAGATGATGAAATCTGAAGTGTCCCTTGAGAAATTTGATCAATTGGCAATATAGCTTGTTGGACAAGTTACTCAAGATACCCAGTCAAACTAGGGTTTCCAAGGCAAACCACCCTCAAACTCTTGAAGAAAACTTGATGAATATAACATGTAGAGATCATTGGGACTCATATATGATGTTCATAACCATTCTTGAATCAATTATGGGTTGTACTCTTTGTTCATGAGGGTCTCAAACCCTAGATGTGATCTTGATGAATCAATGAGATCATGCCTTACCTACAAAGAAGTTAGGCAAATACAAAGACATATTTTTGGTATTTTGGTTTGTGAAATGATAAAATACAAGTATGATATAATCACAAAGTTCTTGGTGATCTCTCCCAAAACAAACCCAATGAAAGAGGGGTAATGAGGATGCCAAGGTATGATCCCAATGCTTATGCTTATGATAGAATTCCATGAGGGATCTTAGAGTCAAAAATTGGGGTCTTACAGTATGTACTCTGACTTAGGCCAAGCAATTTTTGTGATCTATCTCTATAGATTCTGATTCCTAATATATAGACTGCTTGACCTAGGTCATTCATAGAAAAGCATTTCCCCAACCAAGACTTTACTTGTTGTAGGGTAGGGGCATCGTTTCCAATGAGTAATATGTCATCTACATGTAATACCAGGAAAATGATCATGCTACCACTAACCTTCTTGTAGACACAAGGCTCATCTTCATTCTTGATGAATCCATATTGTTTTACTGTTTCATCAAAACGAAGATTCTAGCTTCTGGAAGCTTTCTTTAATCCATAGATTGATCTTTGTAACTTACATATCTTTTGGGCTTATTCTGGTATGTCAAATCCTTCAGGATGTGTCATGTACACATCCTCATGAAGATTCCCATTAAGGAAAGCAGTTTTGACATCCATCTTCCATATTTCATAATCATGATATGCAGTGATAGCAAGTAAAATCCGAACAGATTTGAGCATTGCAACTGGTGAAAAGGTTTCATCATAGTCAACCCCATGAATTTGTTTATATCCTTTTGCAACCAATCTTGCCTTATAGGTATGTACCTTACCATCCATCCCAGTCTTCTTTTCGAAGACCCACTTGCATCCTATAGGGTTAACTCTTAGAAGAGGTTCTACCAAGGTCCAAACTTGGTTTGTGTACATGGAATCCATTTCAGATTTCATGGCTTCTAGCCACTTCTCAGAGTCGGGACCAGTTATGGCCTTTTGGTATGTCACATGCTCATCTTGATCCATGAGTAATACATCACCTTGATTAGTTATGAGGTATCCATATCTCTCAGGTAGGTGACGTATCCTGCTTGACCTACACTGGTCTTGTTCTACTTGAGCAGGTTGCTCTTCCACAACTACTTGTGTTTCCTACTCTAATTCTTCCATGTGTGTATCAATGCTTTGTGATTCTTGAATTTCTTCAAGATCTACTTTCCTCCCACTGATTCCTTTGGAAATAAAATCCTTTTCTAGGAAAACTCCAGTTCGAGCGACAAACACTTTGCCCTTAGAAGGATTGTAGAAGTAATACCCTCTTGTTTCTTTAGGATACCCTACAAATAAGCATTTTTCAGATTTGGGCTCAAGCTTAGTTGAAATTTGTCGCTTCACATAAACTTCGCAACCCCAAATCTTCATGTAAGACATATATGGTTTCTTACCACTCCATATCTCATATGGTGTCTTTTCAACCTTTTTGGATGGAACACGGTTAAGTGTGTAAGCTGCTGTCAATAGTGCATGTCCCCAAAAGGAGTTTGAAAGATCGGCGTGACTCATCATGGATCGGGCCATGTCTAACAGGGTTCGATTTCTTCTCTCAGATACACCGTTCCATTGGGGTGTTCTAGGAGGAGTAAGTTGGGATAGGATCCCACACTCTTTCAGATGGTCATCAAACTCTAGGCTTAAATACTCACCACCTCGATCTGATCGAAGAGTTTTAATATTCTTACCTAGTTGGTTTTGTACTTCATTCTTGAATGCCTTGAACTTTTCAAAGGACTCTGATTTATGTTTCATTAAATACACATAACCATATCTACTGAAATCATTAGTAAATGTGATGAAGTACTGAAAACCTCCTCTGGCTGGTATGTTCAGTGGTCCACATACATCAGTATGTATGAGGGATAAAAGATCATTAGCTCTTTCACCTTTTCCTGTGAATGGAGACTTTGTCATCTTTCCAATTAAACAAGATTTTCTCATATGATTCATAATCAAAATATTCCAAGAGTCCGTCTTTATGGAGTCTGGAAATGCGTTTCTCATTTATGTGGCCTAATCGACAATACCAAAGGTAAGTTGGATTTAACTCATTAGGTTTCATCCTTTTAGTATTAATGTTATAAATAGGCATTTCAAGATCAAGGACATATAGTCCATTGTTCATTTGTGCAGTTGCATAGAATATATCATTCAAATAAATTGAGCAACAATTGTTCTTTATTATAAATAAAAACCCAAACTTGTCCAAACAAGAAAAGAAAATAATATTCCTGCTAATTGCAAGTACATAATAACAGTTCTCTAACTAATTTATTAAACCACTAGGTAAAGTCAATACATAAGTTCCTACGGCTAAGCAACAACCTTTGCTCCATTTGCAACTCGTAGGTCAACTTCACATTTTGCCAAATCTCTACTCCTTTTTAGCCCTTGCACATTGGTACAAATGTGAGAACCGCATCTAGTATCTAATACCCATGATGCAGAAGTAGATAAATTAATTTCAATAACAAAATACCTGAAGTTGAAGTCTCTACTCCATTCTTCTTATCTTCCAGGTACTTTGGGAAGTTTCTCTTCCAGTGTTCGGTCTTAACGCAATGGAAGTAGGTTCCTTCCTTTGATATGCCTCCACTAGGCTTTAAAGCAGCAATAGTGGGTTTGGGTTTGGAAACTTCCTTGCCTTTCCCTTTATCACCCTGCTTGGTGGGTCTTTTGTTATGTCTCTTTCCATTTCCGATCATCAGAATGGACTTCCCTTTTGACTTCAGATTCTGCTCAACAGTTCTTAACATGGCTAGCAGTCCAGGAAGAGATTTGTCCATATCATTCATATTGAAATTAAGGACAAATTGGTTGAATCTATCTGGAAACGTTTGTAAGATTAATTCAATCGCAAGTTCCTTTCCGAGGGGAAAACCCAACCTCTCAAGGTTTTCCACATACCCAATCATCTTGAGCACATGGGGACCTACAGGGGCTCCCTCAACTAACTTGCCTTGAAAAAGGGCTTTTGAAACTTCAAACCTTTCATTCCTTGCTTGCTCTTGATAGAGCATCTTCAGGTGTTCGATCATATCGAATGCTGCCATGTTGTCATGTTGTTTTTGCAACTCTGAGTTCATGGTAGCTAGCATGAGACAAGCAGTTTCATTGGCATCATCGACATGCTTCTTATAAGCATCTCTTTCTTCCTTAGGTGCAGAACTAGGAGGTTCCACTTCAGGAACAGGTTTCTCCAACACATACAACTTTCTATCATGTTTGAGGATAATCCTCAGATTTCGGTGCCAATCCAGAAAATTTGTCCCAGACAATTTTTCCTTGTCAAGGATAGATCGCAAAATGTTGTTAGAGGTGTTTATTTTCATGGTAATCTACATAAAAATAATGAAAATATAAGTATCAATAACATATTTGATTAGGCCTTTAATTAAATGTGCCCCCGCTATTTTACTCAAAACAAATGACCCTTACCATTTGATTCAGAAAATCCCGTTGGAAGATTTTCTAGTGGGTCGATATCCACATTTCACTTTGTTTTAAGTTCGCGCAGGCAGATTATACAAAACTAGGTTATTTAGGTAGGAACTACTTCCAATTGTATCTAATACAACTCTCGAATATTTTAGTTGGGTGAATAACTCCTTATTCCAATCCATCACATGGATTATTTCCAACTCTTGCTTCTAAACATATATAATCTTATTATAATTTGGTTAGTTAAGTTTGGCCCATTGTTTAGCAATTGGATATTACAATTATGCCATCACACCTTACTAATATAGAACATGCACCTCGCGTAGGCGAAACCTACATTATCCGATACTAGTCTTGATGAGTGCTAAAACTTGGAAAGCATAAACTTAATATTTAATTTGAGGGAATTTGAAATTATTTTGATCTCACTGGCTTAGTTATCATATAAATCGTCTCTCACATTCATCAACATACATTCACATGCATCAACTCTAACCCAAGCCAAAACCCTTTTTGTGCAAACATCTAACCTTTGTTTTCAACATTAGAAACCTGAGCCTTATGCTTTTGATTTTCAAACTTTCTTTTCATAACACTCATTTTGAATTGAATCTTTAAGTCAACTTTGACTATTTTTTTATATACTTCTAATTGGTAAATATAACCCATTCAAATGTGCTTTTTGTGGTTTCAATTGCCACTTCTTAATCAAATTTTTTCCATAACCTTTAGCTATTAGGTTTGAGTTATCTTTGTGGTAGATGTAATACTCACCTTTGTCCTTAGTGATGGACAATGAGCCTTCCATGCTTATTATAGGGTTAACCCCTCACTAGCATGTTGAAGCTATCCTCACATGGTGGACTTGTGGTTTTAGGTTGAGTTTTCTCCCTTTGATAACAAAAGACCTTAAGGCTTTTGGACCAATCAATCCACTCATTTGTTTTGAGATTTTTACCCCGAACTACGAGGTTTTGATCCTAATCTTTTTATAAGATGGTACGTAGGCAATGGGTTTATCCATCCAAACACAAAATGTAAATAACTTGTATATTCTTTATAAGATGGTACCTAGGATGTTTTGGGTGCCTAACACCTTCCCATTGCATAACCAACCCCCTTACCCAGATCTCTGTTTCTTTTACTATTTTTTGTTAAAACTTTTAGGTTTTTGTTCGCTTTCTAACCATTCCTTTGGATAAATAGAAGTGCGGTGGCGACTCGACTTGTATGATTTACCTTGGATTTAGTCAATATCTCCAATGGTAACGAATACCCCGCTACACCATCAATTGTCTTTATGGTCATCTAGTTACGGACAACGTTTGATCAGTAATAAGGCACTTGACTCTACATCTAGGGTCCATAGTGGTTTCAGGTCGATGGGTGGTATACACCATTATCACCATGAGAATAACTTATGACACTTTGCATAACATTCTATATAGTATTCTCATAGCGGGTCAATCCAGTATAAATATTACTCTTAATATTCATACCTATGTTTAAGACTTGATAACTCCTTATCCATGATCCATGAGATGTGATCATCAGTCTATATACATAATAGTCTTAATGCTTTAATGTGTAACACCCCAAAATTTGCCCTCCTCATTCATGCATTCATTTAGCTTTTCATATTGCATTTCATCATGTCAATCAGAATTAGATCCAAGAAACTTTATTTATAAAAAAAATAAAATAAAAAATAAATAATAATAATAATAATAATAATAAAATAAATAAATAAATAAAATTTAATAGAAAAAAACTTGGACTTGGACCTCTCTCATTTGAACCCACAAAGCCATGAAAATCAGGTTATAAAAGAGGGAGATCAAATAGAAGAAGGAAGAGAAGCAAAAACACTCTGAGGTTTCCTTGGAACAAAACCCTGGACAAAACCTAGACAGAGATTGTGAGAATTAATCTGCAGCAACCTCCAGGCAACTCTGAAAGGTTCATTCTGACTCACAAACTTTCAGCTCAAGCAAACCCTAACATTGCCTTGCAAACCCAGTCGTGCCATTTGATTTCAACCGATCTCTCCAATCAGGTTTGCCCTTATTCCCATTACCTTTATGCTCTTAATTTGGATCATCTGAATGTATGAGGTATGATGGATGAATTTCATTAGGTTTTTTGCCCATGGGTTTAATATGTATATGAATGTATAAACAATGCCTTGAATGTTTAACCGTTTAATTTTTGAGTGTATGCCACAGGGTTTGAGGTTTCTGAAACTATGCTGTTATCCATGAAAAAAATGCTTATTGTGTTTCACTAACCCTTTTGTTGAGTTTTTGTGAGGGCTCACAGACTCTTGCAGAGATGGTTTGCGTGGTTTTCTAATTTATTTGTGGGATATCCCTTGGAGGTTCATTCTGATTACCTGTACTGACCCACTTTCTTTGATGATGTTAGCTTGGAAGGATCTCAGGGTTTATCGTTCCTTTAATTGTTGTTACCTCGGATCTTCATCTGTGTGGTATTTTTACCTCTTTTCCACATTTTATCGCTTTCTTAGCTGGAAGACCTCGATAGGAGGCATTTGTTTTCTTTTGTTTATTTACTTCTGAGCCCCTTGTTGGCACATTTACTTTATACATGTTTGTTTTGTATGTGTTTGTATCCTTGCAGGTAGCGCGGTTCCTTCGTCGAGGACTGCCTTTTTGCCCTTGAGCATCCCAAACCCTAAAACCCAAAGCAACACGTTAACTCCTTCTACTCTAGGCGAGTAAGTCTCCGAAGGTCGAGCATCCGGTAGATTGCGTAGTGACGTCGTTCGTCCAAAATCCAATCCATAACCCCATAGTTAGCCGAACTACGGCTTGCTCTGATTCTCATTCCAGATGAGATACGTAGGCATAAGACGCGATGTCTTAGCGAGCACACATCCCCCAACCCATAGGTCAGCTGAGCTACGAATGCAGTGGATGCGATGTCTTAGCGAGCACACGTATGCAGTGGATGCGACATCCGCGCGAGTCATTTTTATTTAACCTTTTTTTTTTTTGGTAAACAGCACAAGATAAACTCACACCCTTTAGACAAGAACTACAAAAGTGGATCCCGTAGAGTACTACGGATGCGTAGGGGTGTTAATACCTTCCCTTCGCATAACCGACTCCCGAACCCAAGATTTGGTTGCGAGACCCCGTCTTGTCCTTTCCTTTTTCAGGTTTACTTCGAGCGTTTCCTTTCCCTCCTTTGGGATGAATAACGCACGGTGGCGACTCTTCTGTCATTTTCTTTCGCCGGTTGTTTTTTCGCGCACTGTATTTTTCAGGTTGCCACAGCTGGCGACTCTGCTGGGGACTGAAAGAAGTTGACCTCTTGCTGGTCCATCTTCCCTAAGCGAGTCCTTCATAGCTTGTGTGATTTCTTGTTTATTGGGTGTTCATGCTTTTGTACCTTTATTTTCTTACCTGCTTGCATGCATCTGTTGTATCTGTTGGATCTGTTTGCTTGTTTGTTGGGATGGGGTGTTCTATGAGAGATAAGCCCATTACCCAGGCTTGAGTGTACACATAGGTTTTAGAGTGGATAATCATGAGGCTTGCGTGGCGTGTTGCTACGTTAATTCGTTCGTGAAGAACCACACCCAGACGAGGTTTCTTTTGGATATATTATGTCTTACGGGTGTTCAGTAACGGCAGGATATTCCTCTAAAAATCGTCGACTCTGGTGACCATTTCCCGAGAACTCAGTCGAGGCCTCTCCTCCGAGACGTGATTATGTTAGCTCTGGTGGGCGCATTCTCGCTGCTCAATCTGAGGATCCCGAGACTAGGAACTTGCTATTAGGATGTTCTGTTGAGGGGAGTCAATGGAGGTCTTTTGTCCCGTAATAATACCAAACCCTCAGTGGTAAACGTATTATTCGCGACTGAAGGGCTGAAGCTGACGAACTTTTGTTCTTAGAACCTACCAGTGAGGGGCGGGCTAAATTCAGGAAACCTTAACCTCCAACCAACCCGGTTTTCTGGAGCAGAGTTTTGGTCTTGTATTATATTCCTCAGTGAATTTCTCTCCAGGCAGTGCAACCTGACAGATGTTCAAGCGGATCCATCAATTCTGATTGACATGCCTTTGCATTGCATAACATCATCTGCATATTTGCATCCAACATCTCATGCTATTTCATTTGCAGGGTATTCCCTTTCAAAACGGGGGTGCCTTAAAACTGAACAAGCAGTGCATCGCATACCATGCATATTAACCCTTGTCTGTTTTGCAGGTGTCACTGCAGTGTCTAATGTTTGTTCCCTGTATCAGGCAGTTATTGGTCCCAAGCGAGTCCACAGGTACCCGACAAAGGAAAATCGTCCACAGCTAGCGATGGACCAAGTACAGAAAGAGCTGGCTGATATGCGTGAAAGGATGGATCAGTTCATGACATTGATGACTGGTATGGCAGAAGGCCAGGAAAAGCTGAGGGAATTGGTTGAGCAACCGAGACCCGATCGGGAGGTGGAGATACCAAATGCTGAGGGAAACCCTAGTAAACCTGGGAACGCTGATAACCCTGTGAACACTAGTAACGCGGGTAACGCAAATGCTGATGGAAACCCGGGTAATGTTGGCAACACAGGGAATGTTGGAAATTGTATTGGCGGAAGGTACAATGTGAATCAAGGGATTCGGATTAACGGGCGCCCCGTTACTAAAGATTGTCAGTATGATCAATTTTCTTTGCATTACGAGGCCCTCGAGACCACTCGCCGTATGGATGAGCTTGCTGAGAAGCTCAAATCTTTGGAGTCTCAAAATTCCTTAGGCTTTGATGTCACAAATCTTGGTCTGGTTCAGGGAGTAAGGATTCCTCACAAGTTCAAACCCCCTACTTTTGAGAAATACAACGGGGCTTCTTGCCCACGCACTCATCTCCAATTTTATCTGGGAAGGTTGGGAGCTCACACGGAAGATGAAAAGCTGTGGATGTACTATTTTGAAGACAGTCTAACTGGAGCTTCTCGTGAATGGTATTCTCATTTGTCTCGTTCTACTATCAAGAGCTGGAAAGACTTGGCAGAGGCTTTTGTCAAGCAATATCAATACAACTTGGACATGGCTCCAAATCGGACCTTGTTGCAAGGTATGTCTCAGACTGCCAAGGAAACCTTTAGAGAGTATGCTCAGCGTTGGAGACAGATTGCTGCGTCCGTCCAACCCCCTATGTCTGAAAGGGAGATGGCGGACATGTTCATGAACACTCTTCAAGGCAATTATATTGAGAGATTGGCTGCTTTCCTGTCAATCAGCTTTGCAGAGATAGTAATTGTTGGAGAAAGAATCGAGAGTCTGTTGAAGATGGGCCGAATTCAAGACAATAGTGCTTCCAACTCATCAGGTCCCAAGAGACCGTTTGCTGGGAACGGTCAGCGAAGAAAAGAAGGCGAGGAAAGCGTTGTGTATGCCGCAGAGGCATGGGTAGAGGACGCCCTAATTATTATCAAGATCAAGTGGCCACAGTCACTATTCCAACACCTGTTCCTCAACAGCAATATCATCCGCAACAACAACCCAGGTACAACAATCAACAACAAGGAGGTAATCCGGGTCAGCAGAGACACTATCAACAACTTCCAAGGCAGACGGACCGGGTCATCGAGCCAATCCCAATGCCTTATTCAGTATTACTTCCCAAGCTGATTGACATGAATCTGGTTACGTTGAAAACTTTGGCCCCACCAATCGATCCCAATAATTTGCCTAGAGGTTATAATGTCAACGCCAGATGTGCTTTTCACTCCAACGCACCTGGCCATACTACAGATAATTGTAAGGCTCTCTAGTTAAAGGTACAAGATTTGAGAGATGCCCAGGCTATCAATTTAGTTCCGGTGCCTAATGTTATCCAGAACCCGATGTCGGCTCACGGCGGGCAGAGGATTAATGCTGTTGATAGTGGGGAAACTTTGAATTTGGTTTCTGATGTGACTAAGGTGAAGACTTCGCTATCGGTGGTTAAAGACCGACTTCTGAAACGACAGATTTTCCCGGGCTGTGGGAAAGAATGCAGAAATTGTCAAGCTGCCGAAAATGAATGTGACAGTTTGAGAAGGGGTATTCAGCAACTGATAGATTAAGGTTGTCTTCAGTTAGATCAGGCCCGTCCAGTGAAGAATGATGTATCGACGGTGACATTTTATTTCACTCCTGAAGAAATACATGTTCCCGAGACACTCGCTCCGACAATAATATATTTCCCAGAAAGTACAGAACCAGCAGCGGTGAACATCGAAAGTTCAGCACCAGTTGCAATTTACTCTGACAGCCCTCAACCGACTTTGGTTGGTTCGATCACCATCACAATACCAGGACCCGTTCCGTATGAGAAAGACAGTGTTATCCCGTGGCACTATGGGACTGATATCTACTGCCAGGGGCAGAAAGTTAACGAAGAAGACATTGACCTTGGTAGCTCCGCTATAGACAATGTTGGAGGGGTTGGTAGCTTCACTCACAGTGGACGCCTATTTGCACCATCAACATTACGCGCGAATACTGAAGCCGAGGCAGCTGCCAAGGCTAAAGGGAAACAGATGGCCGCCGAAGAGGTTACTACTGAGGAAGATCCTCCTAAGACCGCATTCGAGAAGGAAGTGGATGAGTTTATGAGGATTATCAAGAAAAGTGACTACAAGGTAGTCGACCAGCTAAATCAGACACCCTCAAAGATCTCCATTCTCTCACTATTGCTGTGCTCTGAGGCGCACAGAGCAGCCTTGTTGAAAGTACTGAATATGGCCTATGTTCCACCAGAGATAACTGTTAACCAGCTGGAGTCGGTAGTTTCCAATGTAAACGCTAGTCGGGGGCTAGGTTTCACCGATAATGACCTGACATCTGAGGGCAGGAATCACAACAAAGCCTTGAATATCACAATGGAGCGCAAAGGGGTGATGATTTCCCATGTTTTGGTTGATACAGGCTCTTCTCTGAATGTTCTTCCAAAGAAAGCCTTAATGAAGTTGGATTGCGATGACACCATCCTGAGGCCAAGTAACTTAGTTGTGAGGGCTTTTGATGGCTCTAAGAGAGCTGTCTTTGGCGAAGTTGAGTTGCCAGTTAAGATTGGACCGCAAGTGTTCAAGAGCACCTTTTATGTGATGGATATCCAGCCTACCTACAGCTGTCTGCTAGGTCGGCCTTGGATTCATGTTGTCGGTGCTGTTACTTCTACCCTCCACCAGAAGCTTAAATATGAACTAGAAGGTCAGGTCGTCACTGTCTGTGGTGAAGAGGATATTTTTGTTAGCCACCTGTCTACATTTAAGTATGTAGAGATGGACGGCGAGATGCACGAGATGCTGTGTCAGGGCTTCGAAGCCATAAACATCAATGAGGTCGCGCCCGAAGCTGTCTTTTCATATGAGTTTGAGAAGGTCGGGACTTCTATCTCTTCATACAAGCAAGCTGTCAAACTGGTTAAAGCTGGTAATGCCCAAGGCTGGGCCAAATTTGTGGAGCCAGTCATCAAAGAAGACAAGTTTGGATTGGGGTATGCTCCGGGATCTCAGAAGAATGAAACCGGTACTCTCTCCAGCGGGGGTTTGGTTTCTCCCCACATCGTCAATGCTGCAGATGAAGACAAGGCTGACAGCGACTATGACTTAGATAGCTGGATTCGCCCGTGTGTCCCGGGCGAAAAGCTCGACAATTGGTCGTCTGAAAAAACCGTCCGGGTTACTCTACTGAAAGAGTGATTTTTATTGTTTTCCTTTATTACATGCATAATAAAGTCTTACACCTTGCCCAAGGTATAACGACTCATTTGTAGGGCCATCCATTTAGTTACATTTCACAATTATTTTTATCATCAATAAAGGACGGCTTTTGCAAACAATTTTGTGTTCTCTTTCTTTCAGTTTTTTTTTTTACAAAAAAAAAATGGCAATGTTTCTTTTTTCATTTTTTCTTTCTTTCCAAAAAAAAAAATCTCTCATTTTAAGGTAAAGCATGATCCTCCATCATGCAGAGCGGACCACCCGGATCTCACTACTAACGACACTGTTATGGCCAAGTATGACTTCGACAATCCTATCTATTAAGCCGAAGAAGGGGTTGAGGAAGATTGTGAATTGCCTAAAGGGTTAGCCAGATTGTTGAAACAGGAGGACCGAGCTATTACACCTTATCAGGAGGTGATTGAGACCGTCAACATCGGTACCGCAGACGACAAGAAAGATATCAAGATCGGGGCAAGTCTACAGGCCGAGAGGAAAGACCCTTGATCATGTACTTGACTGTGTTAGGAAGGTCAATGGGTTGTATGCTCGGTCAACATGACAAGTCAGGTCGAAAAGAGCATGCAATATACTACCTTAGCAAAAGTTTACCGACTGTGAACAAAGATACTCATTGCTCGAGAAAACTTGCCGCGCTTTGGCATGGGCTGCTCGCCGGCTAAGACAATATATGTTGACTCACACGACTCTATTGATATCAAAAATGGATCCAGTCAAGTATACTTTTGAAAAGCCAGCACTTACCGGAAAGGTTACTAGGTGACAAATGATACTGACAGAGTATGACATCCAATACACTTCACAAAAAGCCATCAAGGGAAGTGTCTTGTCAGACTATCTTGCAGAGCAACCGATTGATGATTACCAACCTATGAGGTTTGACTTTCCTGATGAGGACATCATGTTTCTCAAATCGAAAGATTGAGAGGAACCACTCCCGGAGGAGGGGCCTGACCCTGAATCCAAATGAGTTATGATGTTTGATGGGGCGGTCCACGTCAATGGTCGCGGAGTTGGTGTAGTGTTGATCACACTGGAAGGGGGTTCATATGCCATTTGGTGCCAGAATAACTTTTCCCTACACCAACAATGAAGCCGAATACGAAGCTTGTATCCTAAGACTTAAGGAAGCCGTCAATATACAGATTAAAACCCTGGATGTATACGGGGATTCAGCTTTGGTTATCAATCAAACCAACGGGAAATGGTATACACCTCAGCCTCATCTGGCTCCTTACAGAGACTACACGAGAAGATTGTTGACTTTCTTTTGAAGAAAACCAATTTGCTGATGCTTTGTTTACCTTGTCTTCGATGATTAAGGTGCTATGTTGGAACTACGTACCCAGTAATGACGTATCTCGGTCAGAGACGAATGAAGAAAGCATTTGGTCAGAAAGTGCGCCCTCGGGGGTATCAAGTCGGTGAATTGGTACTCAAAAGATTTCTTCCTCCCAACACAGATCACAGGGGCAAATGGACACCGAACTATGAGGGTCCGTACGTGGTTAAAAGGATTTTCTATGGCGGAACTTTGATGCTAATAACCATGGATGGCGAAGGATTCCCGTCCCCTATTAACTCAGACGCAGTTAAAAAAAATACTTCACATAAAATAGACCTGCTGGATGATAAAAAGAATAGTCCAGGCAAAAAAAGGGCATCCCGACGAACCAAAAAAAAAGAATAAAGAGGTTCGGGCAAAAATTAGGGATATAAAAAAAGAGTACACTCGGTGAGTCGAAAACCCAAAAGGGAGGCTCAGGCAAAAATGGGTATCCCGGTGGATTGAAAACCAGAAAAGGGGGCGATCCAGGCAAAAGTTAGGGAATAAGCGAATGACTGTGATCTGAGTTCATCAGTGTTATATCACCGTTTCATTCAATCCGGCAATCTTCGAATGTTAAAGATCGACTAATCATCCACTTCATAAAGCAAGATGAGCAGAGCGTCTTGAGGACATACGAGCCATAGCAGAGTCGAAACTCGGTGGGACCCCGTATCCCCATTGCCATTAGGATAGTTCTCTTTTTATAGCGATCACCTCTTTTCAGGGATCAACTTCCTTATACCCTCGCCTATTCCTGGCACAAATTTTCTCCCCAGTAAGAGTCGAATAATTCAGTTAAAGAGCCTCTTTATTTTTCATTTATCAGTTTGTTTGCAAAAATGTCTGAATTTTTGATAAAACATATTGCATATGAACATAATGGTGGCTTTTGCAGATGATTTGCACAAGAAAACATTTAAAATTGCTTTGAATGTGCTTAATCCCGAGGTCACAGGAACCGGATGCCAAGTCATGAATCCTCATCCCCAAGCGGTTGACAAAGTCTCTCCTCAGCAGAGCATGTTCCCCAGCAGAGTTGACAGTATCCAGACTATATATCCCCAGCGGAGTTGACAGTGTCAGACTGTATCTTCCTAGCAACAGCGGAGTGGTTGCATAACCAACAGATGAGAGGGTGGTGTTCCCAGTATTCATCTCATTCCCCAGCAGATTATTTTTAACAGATTTGTTAATCCCCAGCTTGAGGGTGATTAGCAAGTTCATATCCCCAGCAAAGGTCGTTTCCTACGACATTTCCCCAGGAAGTGTTTTCCCCACAGACTCTCCTCACAGAGCCTCGCCGAACAAAGTTTCCATAGTTGATACTCCCCCCGCAAGGTCAACTTTTCGAGCAGCCAATTTATTTTTGGTGGCTCATTGGTCCCGGCAGACGGATCATTCCCCACAGAGCATTCAAGGATTGATACAACGATCTGTTCCCTACCGGGGTTTGCTTCCCCAAGCAGATTTCTTTTTACACCATGCATAACATTTGCATTTGCATGCATATCATATCAAGCATACACATAAGCTAATAAACAGGTTCTTCCAAGCAGACTCAAGAATTACTTTACAACCAAGGTCATGAGATCCAACCAGAGGATCAAGCGTGAGTGATCCAGCCTGAGGGTCGTTTTGAAGATTCAGCTTGAGAATCGTTTTCCAGTGATCCGGCCTGAGGTTCATTTCGAAGATTCAGCCTGAGAATCGTGTTCCAGTGATCCAGCCTGAGGGTCATTTCGAAGATTCAGCCTGAGAATCGTGTTCCAGTGATCTAGCCTGAGGGTCATTTCGAAGATTCAGCCTGAGAATCGTGTTCCAGTAAGCCAGCCTAAGGCTCAATTTGAAGATTTCCCAGTGAAGTCGCCTACAAGCTTTATTTCCCCAGCAAGCCCAAGTCTAATTGAGGAGTCGTTACAACATGTTCTAGCCCGAAGAATATGTACGAAGCCCAAAAGTGGAATATTCTCGAAGCTGCATATCTAATATGAAGGTTGGGTGTAGATTTTAAAAGAGGGTCAACCAGCACATCCTCAGATGCGGGATCCTAATGATGGGAATTTATCATCAAAACAATCCAGATCTAGGCAGAAGATCGAAGTAGATTCAGCCAGAGAATCGAAACAAAGAAGATCTATCCAGAAGATCGAAAATCGCAACAATTCAGATCTATCCAGAAGATCGAAGTAGATTCAGCTAGAGAATCAAGGGAAATAGATTCATCCAGAGAATCGAAACGAAGGAGATCTAGCCAGAAGATCGAAGAAGATCTAGCCAGAAGATCAAAATCGTATCCAGCCCGAGGATCAAAATTAATATCCAACTAGAGGATTAAATTGAGTATAGGTTCAGCCAGAGGATCGAAACTCCAGATTATGCCAGAAGACTGATTCAGATCCAGCCAGAGGATCAGAAGAAAAATAAACAGCGCGGTGTATTTCCGCGTTTTTGTGGTGTTCTCGGAGCGCAAACTTTCGGTCTATCTTTGGTATTCAATCACAGCTCACCCCGTTTGTCTGATAAGCTGTTCGCTTTCATCCTACTCGGGTTAGCTGATGATTGAATAGGGGCAGCTGTAACACCCCAAAATTTGCCCTCCTCATTCATGCATTCATTTAGCATTTCATATTGCATTTCATCATGTCAATCAGAATTAGATCCAAGAAACTTTATTTAAAAAAAATAATAATAATAAAAAATAATAAAACAAAAAATAAAACGAAAAAAAAAAACGAAAAAAAAAATTAAAAAAAAAAATTAAAAAAAATTAAAAATAATAATAATAATAATAAATATATATATATATATATATATATATATATATATATATATATATATATATATATATATATATATATATATATATATATATATATATATATATATATATATATAATAGAAAAAAACTTGGACTTGGACCTCTCTCATTTGAGCCCACAAAGCCATGAAAATCAGGTTATAAAAGAGGGAGATCAAACAGAAGAAGGAAGAGAAGCAAAAACACTCTGAGGTTTCCTTGGAACAAAACCCTGGACAAAACCTGGAGAGAAACCTAGACAGAGATTGTGAGAATTAATCTGCAGCAACCTCCAGGCAACTCTGAAAGGTTCATTCTGACTCACAGACTTTCAGCTCAAGCAAACCCTAACATTGCCTTGCAAACCCAGCCGTGCCATTTGATTTCAACCGATCTCTCCAATCAGGTTTGCCCTTATTCCCATTACCTTTATGCTCTTAATTTGGATCATCTGAATGTATGAGGTATGATGGATGAATTTCATTAGGTTTTTCGCCCATGGGTTTAATATGTATATGAATGTATAAACAATGCCTTGAATGTTTAACCGTTTAAGTTTTGACTGTATGCCACAGGGTTTGAGGTTTGTGAAACCATGTTGTTATCCATGAAAAAAATGCTTATCGTGTTTCACTAACCCTTTTTTTGAGTTTTTGTGAGGGCTCACAGACCCTTGTAGAGATGGTTTGCGTGGTTTTCCACTTTATTTGTGGGATACCCCCTGAAGGTTCATTCCGATTACCTGTACTGACCCACTTTCTTTGATGATGTTAGCTTGGAAGGATCTCAGGGTTTAGCGTTCCTTTAATTGCTGTTACCTCGGATCTTCATCTGTGTGGTACTTTTACCTCTTTTCCACATTTTATCGCTTTCTTAGCTGGAAGACCTCGATAGGAGGCATTTGTTTTCTTTTGCTTATTTACTTCTGAGCCCCTTGTTGGCACATTTACTTTATACATGTTTATTTTGTATGTGTTCGTATCCCTGCAGATAGCGCGGTTCCTTCGTCGAGGACTGCCTTTTTGCCGTTGAGCATCCCAAACCCTAAAACCCAAAGCAACACGTTAACTCCTTCTACTACAGGCGAGTAAGTCTCCAGAGGTCGAGCATCCGGTAGATTGCGTAGTGACGTCGTTCGTCCAAAACCCAATCCATAACCCCGTAGTTAGCCGAACTACGTCTTGCTCTGATTCTCATTCCAAATGAGATACATAGGCATAAGACGCGATGTCTTAGCGAGCACACATCCCCCCAACCCATAGGTCAGCCGAGCTACGAAGACTCTGATTCTCATATTCAGATGAGATACGTATGCAGTGGATGCGACATCCGCGCGAGTCATTTTAATTTAACCCTTTTTTTTTGGTAAACAGCACAAGATAAACTCACACCCTTTAGACAAGAACTACAAAAGTGGATCCCGTAGAGTACTACGGATGCGTAGGGGTGCTAATACCTTCCCTTCGCATAACCGACTCCCGAACCCAAGATTTGGTAGCGAGACCCCGTCTTGTCCTTTCCTTTTTCAGGTTTACTTCGAGCGTTTCCTTTCCCTCCTTTGGGATGAATAATGCACACTGGCGAATCTTCTGTTATTTTCTTTCGCCGGTTGTTTTTTCGTGCACTGTATTTTTTAGGTTGCCACATAATGTTATCCCACTTCACAATAAATCTCGACTACGGATACTTTAAGAATAATGTCCTTATGTTTAATGTGATCTCATTATTAAGTCACACTTGATATATTAAACGGACTAGCTATTCTAAGGACTTTATTAAACAAACATAATAAAGAAAAAACCTTTTATTATTAATAAATAATTCGATACAAGTACAAAAAGTATTATCCTTTAGGGCTTACACCAACAGAAACTCTAAGAATCCAAGCCATTTAAGCTATCAATTCACCTCCTACAATCAAGTGGAAGCAAGCCCAAGCCAATTGATATCCAGATCAAGCTTCATCACTGCAAACAGAAGGTGAAAATTTTCAAACTTTCTTTCTTAGATTCTCTCTCAATTCTTCACCATTCTCTTTGATTTTTGGTTGGCTTAAGTCCTACCAATGTAGGCAACAAGATTGAGTTGCTTTGAGGTCTAATCGAAGCAACTCGGATCATGAACCTCATATTTCAAATCCATGTATCTTTCAATATGATTGGAATTGGAAGAAATGGAGGTCAGATTCATGCTCCTGAGCATTTTTTCTTTAAAATTATGTCCTTGTTTTTCATTTTACTGAAGGTTAATGCTGGACCAATCCAGTGAGGTCCACCGGAGAAGATGACCAAAGCCCTAGCTTCGGTGGTGTGTTTGCATGTTCCCAACCCTTTGATCCATTCAAAATATTTTAATCTAGGCCCTTGGTTCTGATTACCACTTGTGTTACACGTTGACTGCAACGCCCTATGAAACGCGTGCGCTTGGCCATCAGATCTGCCACCACAATTAATGAGGGAGATCTGATGGCCCTTGTTGTTTTTGTATTTTCTAAATTTTCATTTAATCTACTTATTTTATTTTATTCATAGAAATTTCATTTTTAATCCAAAAAATATGGGACTTTCACCAAAAGTCTTTAAATATTTTTTCTCTTCCATATTCTGAATTAAAATTAATTTTTGGATTAGTCATGTTCAACTTGTGTGGAGTAGTCCTTAACAAGTTGGCTTGAGACCCATCTACTCAGTGGAGACCTCTTTGGAGTTACTGATGTCACACAAGTTATTTGTGGATAGGCATTACTTTCTCGGATTTGAGGTCTGAGAAGCTGAGGACCGTAGAACATTTAACCCAACTTAGCCTATTGAGGACATAGTGCGGAGACTATTCAGGTGTAGACTTGATCATAGTTGTTACACGATACTACACTCATACGAGTTTCTCTTGAGAATATTATGTGTAGATGAGTCAGTCATCCTAACGTATAATATTTGATAGACATGATTAAGACTCTGAGAACTTCTTAGAACATGATCTACAGGTTTTTATCCTTAGTACACTCCTTTGGGACGGTTCTTAACCCGACTCCATGCTCGTGACTCACAACAAACACTTTGCTTCTTGACTAATCCGATCAAGTCTTGTCAATATCAATGGAACTTGGGTGTTGATAACGTGAAAACCATAATCCACCAAAATGGATGATTGATCTTGGTGATGACTTGATCCATCCCTTAACCTTTATTTGTGTTTGCCTTGTGTGGGATCCCTTGTGTGTGATTGTTGCATTCATGCCTACATGCGCATCATGACATTCATCACAATGAAATAAGTTTTAAGGAAACTAAGGTCTCATTTGAAAATATTTTGAGACCATGGATTGTGGATGAAGGAACACAAAGAAGTACAGTTTCAGGTGTCCTGATTTGAAAGAGCTAAGGAAGTTGTCATATTTTATGTTAGATCCCTTGGACTTCAAGCAATGTCATGCGAAGCTCTTATCTATGTTATTTGTTTATGTGGTTGAAGGACTTTTGAGTGTTTTTGCTCAATTCTATGACCTTCTTAATCAATGTTTCACTTTTCCCGATTATCAGCTTGTACCTACGTTAGAGGAGTATGCATATCTCTTGGGTATACATGTATCTGACAAAGTACCTTTTAATGGATTAGATGAGATTCCGAGATCTCATGTCATAGCTGAAGCTCTTCATTTGAAGAAATCTGAGATTGATGGTCATTTGGTGAAGAAAGGAGGTATTCTTGGGTTGACTTCTAAGTTCCTCATTGGTAGAGCTACTGTTTTTGTTCAAGCCGGTAGCATGAATGCTTTTGAAGCCATCTTTGTATTGTTCATCTATGGTTTAGCCTTGTTCCCTAACATTGACGATTTTGTTGATATTAACGCCATTAGAATCTTCTTGATTGGAAATCCTTTTCCTACTCTGTTGGGTGACATGTATTACTCTTTGAATTTAAGGAATTCTAAAGGTGGTGGGACTATTGTGTGATGTGTTCCTCTTTTGTACAAGTGGTTTATTTCCCACTTGCCTCAGATGCCTTCTTTTTTGGAGAACAAGCAGTCTACGGTGGTCTCAGAGACTTATGTCTCTCACTAATGATGATATTCTTTGGTATGATTCTGCATTGAGTACCTTGGATATTATTGACAGTTGTGGTGAGTTCTCTAATGTGTCTCTCATTGGTACACAAGGAGGAATCAACTACAACCCTTCTTTGGCCCATCATCAACTTGGGTTCCCCTTTAGACATAAACCTAATAACACTCAGTTAGAAGGTTTATTTTATCAATAGGGTAAATGAAATTCTGGCGTAGTCAGAATTCAGATGTTCTACTCCAAGTCATGACATCTGATCCAACATTGTAACTAATACAGCAAGACAGTTAACACATTAAAACCCTGTACTAAAGCACGCTTTCACAGATGTCACGACATCTCCTTCTATGTCACCCTAGAATGAAGGAACACCTAGTTATGTGCATCAGGTATACAAACTCAGCAGAGATCAATCATAGCACTCACTTCTATTGTTTTCCTACACAGTTATCAGCACGATGTCTTAATATTGATTTGGACATCATCTGTTACATTATTCCAGTGTGCTTGCCTTTTACTTGTATTTCCTAAAATAAAGGTTGAACACATTAATCTAATTTCCACTTATTAGATTGCTAACACATAGGCTATTTGTTAGGTTCATTAATTGTAGGTTAGTAGTTGGTTTCTTGGATTTTAGCTCAACTGTTGGATTCCTAAAGAATAACCTGAGAAAAATACTGAAACAGAATAACTAATCATCCTACAATTTAGCACATGCTGTCAAGAATGAATGTCACAACATTCAGTTTGACAGTCAGAACATATACATCATGCTGATTCTGTTATGTTCCTGAAAACAGACTGTGCTAAATTTGATGTACTGTAAAAGACCAACCAGTCTCTAATTCAGTATCAGCCTACATGAACAACTGTCTAGACATCCAGTTTGACAATTTCAATATGATCCTTTGGCGAGGTCTGTTTTCCACTTGAAAACCAGACTTTAAATACATACTGAACTGAAGCAGAAAAACCAACCTGCCTATTATTCAGTATATGTTGTCAATGATGAATGTCAAGACATTCTGATTGACATTCAACCAGAAGGCTATGTATCAGGTCTGTTATTATCTTGATAGGAAGACTGAAATACAAGCTTAGTTATGGCATACAGGATTATACCATACAGAAGGAAAACAAACACAGAAAATTGTTAACCCAGTTCGGTGCAACATCACCTACTCTGGGGGCATACCAAGCCAGGAAGAAGATCCACTATCAGCAGTATTAATTCAAAGTTAAACTCCCCCGTTTACAACTCTTCACTTAATCCCTACCTAATGCAATCTATACATAGGAACTCCTAGATAGAAACCTCCAGTTTCCATTCCTATCACTACAATTACAATGTAATGCTAAACAACTTGAACTTGCTTCACAGCTTCGTTCAAGACCATAACAAACTCTTACCTACAGGCTTTGAGTTACAAATAATCTCATGCCTTCGAGCACTGAGAAACACATGGTAACCTTCCCACAGGTTGGGAGGTTTTTCTCACACCCCCCTAATTTTTCAATATATGAGGCTTACAAAAACTAGGTTACAATATGCTATTTATAACCTAATCACCCAACTGGACTTGGGCCTTCAGAAATCGCAGCAAACTTCTCCTTTGCTGTTACAAAGTCAGTAGAAACTTTCTGCTACAATCAAGGTCTTCAATCCTAAAATCTCTCCATATATATCTCCTTATTTTGAGCCTATATATATTCTGATTGAGTCTTTAAGACCTCCACATGGGAGTTAGGATATTCACCAAATATCCTTACTAATCCCGGAATATATACTGAATTAATTAATTCAGTTTTCTACACATGTGCGATGTCACAGACATGATGTCGTGACATCGTACATGACATGTTGGTCCAGATGTTGAACTTCTTCAACCCAACATATTAAAATAACAGAGATGATTACATTATTTGTTTTACAAAATTAATGGCAATCCCAAGGTATTAACAATCTCCCCCTTTGGCAAATTTTAGCTAAAACAAATAAGCCTCTGTCATTATCTCCACCACCACAAACACCAAAGTTGGTGTACATGAGGAAGTAGAGGTACAAGGCGCAACTGCATCACAACCCTTCCCCTCAACAGGAGGGCTTCCTGAAGAATATGTAATGCTGAGTACATAGACAATGTAACTCAGATCACAGGACAAATCTGTCTTCTTAACTCAGATCACAAGACACAAGTGATATACTCAGTTGGTGGCTTTTGTGCCTGACGCCAACTTCTGTTTGCTACCACAGTTTGCTTGCTTCTGGTACATTCTCAGGACCCTATTTTTCTCCCCCTTTTTAGCTAAACATTTACAAATGAACCCTTCACAAAACCAGATCCAGGCGCAGTTTGCCCATACCTTGACATACCCCATGGTTTAGAGGGAATGGAATGTTTCTCTTGTGAGAAGAGGAGTGTTGTTACACCCTTTAAATAGTCCAGCCCGTGCTTAGGAATTAACGATAGGAGTAAATGCTTGGTCAAGATTCATTAATGTTTGTTGAGAAACAGTCAGAGAATCACCAACAAAATCTCAGACTATCTTTGAATACCTTTTATAGCTCTTGACTGTTTCTTTTCCAAAACAACAGTTCCAGTGCATGGAGACTATTCCATATATGCAGTCAAACACATTGCACGCGATGTCTTAACATTCAACGAGGCTTTTGCCTGCATTCTTCAAGTATTCTTCCTATCAGCATTTCCTAAGACCACTTTCGTACCTCCAGTAGAAGCTTGACATTTGGCACTACTAAAGCCAAAATCACAGACACCAGTAAATGGTTACTCCCCCTGTACCACACAACTGTAACAATCAGGCTTCTTCTAATATATCATAATTAGACACACCACATCCATATTTCCTCATGACTTTAAGATTCAGAAGGAAATAACAGCATTGTCCAAGGTAATGTCATGACATCCGGTCAGACATTCTTCTGATCACTCAGCCTTGACATACACCACATCATCCTAACAAGGTGCCATACCCAGTTATCTGAGAACATATAGACCACCAGCTTGATGATTACTTGCAGCACAAGGATATAACTCCCCCTGTCATGAACATCCAACTCTCCTCTTGATACTTGGTGATCACACAGGAACATATCCAACACCCCATAGTTGGACCTTCAAATACTTCTTGATTCAAAGAGATCTCAGACCACTTGATGAATGGAAAACATAAGACACATCTTCATGTCTTCAAGAGCACACCCTCTGTTCAACCCTCTTAGCTGAACACATCCACACTCTATGTCAATCTCTCTTCTAACCAGAACAGAAAACCACTTCACAAAATGTTCTAACATTAGTTAGGACATCCTTCACAACATAACAAAGAACACCATATGATCATCTTCAGATATCCCTGAGTCACCATCTTGATCCAAAAGAAACCAGACGCACATTGGGACATATACATTCTCATCCCATTACAAGAGATAATCTTCCATAGATAGCTCAGAACTCCTACCACAAGCTCCAAGAGATGAATAGAAAACACCTCTTTTTGTCTTCAACTTACTACTTTTCTGCTCAAAAGTAATTTGTCTCAGACTTTCCTCAAGAATAATCAGCTGCCATATGTTGATTATCTTGATTCTTCGAACTCACTTTTGAGATAGACCAAATGCCACTGGTTGATTACCTCCTTCATGAATCCTCATATGAAAAAGTCAAATGTCACTTATTCACCCTCCACGTTTATCAGACTTCTCCCAAAGATATTCTGACCTTCCAAGTGAGACTTGAACTTCAAGCTACATTTTGAACACAACTTTGATTTTCTAAGACATGAACATGTAACATCCTTTCTAACCAGCAACTCCAAGGAACTGCAACAAGAACGACCTTTTTGAAGTATCCAATCTACAACCCTGTACACCCTTCTATCTCAAGTTGATGTGCCACTTCACCAACTAAGATTCTGATGTTGAACCAAATGTCATAACATTGTGTTTTGACATCTAGCTGTTGAATTCAGCTCCTTCTTCTGCAACTTGAAAGAACTTCCTCCCTTCACAGAACAAGAGTTTAATGTTCTCATAGACTTGATTTTGGAACCAAGTTTGAGTAAACATCCTCCATCCTGCAGGTTTGCAGTTAAGTCATCCAATCTCACACCTTGATGAATCCCTGCTTCTTCTCCAAAGACATCAGACACTCTGATGTATGAGTCTTCAGAAGGACTAGTTAGAAACTACCCCTTCAGCTATACCAAGGATTCCACTTCCTAAAGCAAATCTGTTTCCATGATGTCAAGACTGCTGCCACTTGTTCTTGACTCCATAGTGTGCATTAGCTAATGCACTTTCTTACCTAGATTAGAAGTAAACTGATCCAAGTAACCACTATCAGGACTATGATGTTTTCTTCTTCTTGTACACACCAAGGCTGAACATGTTTCTTGCTAGGAAACCTTTTCAGAGATCATATGCTTTTGCTGCCACCAAAGTTATAGATCATAAACCAATGTACTATCCTTCCTGTGATTCTGCACAGGATCTTGAAGATGAGATGTTCCAACATCTTTTAAAACCATCATTTATCTTGAGCTCCAAGGATAATCAATTAAATACTTGTACTTGGCACAAGTAGACATTGATCTTAAATCCTTTCCCAATATTCCTTTCAGATACTTCCACCATAAGACTACTTTGAAAATACTCTTCTAGTGTCAACATCTTCTGCTTGCAAGCACCTCAACGGTTTTGAGAATCTTTCCAGATTAGATTCACCCTTAGGAATGAGAGAGATGAATCCTTCCTTGCAGATGTGTCACACAACCCCCAGAACCCATGTGACACAGGTCAATCAGCCAACCAGACCCTAGGCTGACCAAACGTGAGGAGGTTAACCAAAACTCCCCCTCAAATTAACAATCATGGAAATTCCACACCAATATCCATGCATTGTACACAAATGTCTCAACATGATATACACCATCCTTGCCGGTGGCAACTAACTCTATGAGTTATACCTATACATACTCCAATCACACCAATCAGACTCCAGCTGACCATAAGTACTAGTGAAAACAAAACAACACCAGTCAATAGTAGATATGCATTGCCAAAGCATACTACCTCAACCACCTTTGAATCTTCATATTCTCACTCCTTGACAGAACTGCCACTTCTGAGCGTGGTGTTTGAATAACAAGATTCATGGTTCCAATCCTCTTAAATGAAATAGCAGTCAGGTTATCCCATTATTGACTTCTAACATCCAGGGGACTTGTCTTCCAACACAACATAGTACTTCAGGGAACAACTATCCAACCCTGATCAATCTACAGGAATAGGGCAAGCAGCAGGAAATTGCACAATGTCACATCTCAGCCAGCTCCACTTCTAGAGACCAGACCTCTACAAGTGACCTTCTTGAGCATACACACAGTTGGCCCTACCCTCGTCAACTTAACACACATAGATGTCTCCTCTTCCAGGTCAGGAGTAGGTTCCAAACACAAGTATCCCTTTGTTTGACACCTAAAAACATCTGCTCTTCCACTAGTAGGTGCATACTTGTTGAACAGCAGGTTCTAACATCACATAAAACATTAGTTCCACCTCCTTGGAACCAACCCTCCTTGAAAGTCTTCAAGGTTTTTATATGCACTACCCAAGAGAGCAAAAGAATCAGTGATCAGATGATTCTTATCATGATGAGTGGATTTGAGGCGACTCAAGTATCTTTGACATCATTAGTAGATTATGATGAAATCTTGAATACAGCAGTCTTTCATCCACATGAGGGGTAACTACATCAGAGTTTGAGTTTTACCAGGTATTATGCAGCGGAAATCATAATACAACTCAACCTATGACCGCACTCTTCACCAGATCAGCCACCAAGACCATACCTAGTTTGAATATAGTTCAATACTAGCACAGTTGTCCCACTCAAGGCCAATTGCCAACCTCCAGAGACAGGTTCACACAGTTTCTGTCATGAATAGTCCATCCACCTACTTCAAGGGACGATTCAGGGACAACACGGAACCTTCCACAGGTTCCAACAACAGTGCTAACATAACTCCTTGCACGATACCAGAAAGTATCACCCATGGATCTCATCCAGAAACAGAACAGGATGCCTGCTCTGATACCAATTGAAATTCTGGCGTAGTCAGAATTCAGATGTTCTACTCCAAGTCATGACATCTGATCCAACATTGTAACTAATACAACAAGACAGTTAACACATTAAAACCCTGTACTAAAGCACGTTTTCACAGATGTCACGACATCTCCTTCTATGTCACCCTACAATGAAGGAACACCTAGTTTCGTGCATCAGGTATACAAACTCAGCAGAGATCAATCATAGCACTCACTTCTGTTGTTTTCCTACACAGTTATCAGCACGATGTCTTAATATTGATTTGGACATCATCTGTTACATTATTCCAGTGTGCTTGCCTTTTACTTGTATTTCCTAAAATAAAGGTTGAACACATTAATCTAATTTCCACTTATTAGATTGCTAACACATAGGCTATTTGTTAGGTTCATTAAATGTAGGTTAGTAGTTGGTTTCCTGGATTTTAGCTCAGCTGTTGGATTCCTAAAGAATAGCCTGAGAAAAATACTGAAACAGAAAAACTAATCATCCTACAATTTAGCACATGCTATCAGGAATGAATGTCACAACATTCAGTTTGACAGTCAGAACATATACATCGTGCTGATTCTGTTATGTTCCTGAAAACAGACTGTGCTAAATTTGTTGTACTGTAAAAGACCAACCAGTCTCTAATTCAGTATCAGCCTACATGAACAACTGTCTATACATACTGAACTGAAGCAGAAAAACCAACCTGCCTATTATTCAGTATATGCTGTCAATGATGAATGTCAAGACATTCTGATTGACATTCAACCAGAAGGCTATGTATCAGGTCTGTTATTATCTTGATAGGAAGACTGAAATACAAGCTTAGTTATGGCATACAGGATTATGCCATACAAAAGGAAAACAAACACAGAAAATTGTTAACCCAGTTCGGTGCAACATCACCTACTCTGGGGGCATACCAAGCCAGGAAGAAGATCCACTATCAGCAGTATTAATTCAGAGTTAAACTCCCCCGTTTACAACTCTTCACTTAATCCCTACCCAATGCAATCTATACCTAGGAACTCCTAGATAGAAACCTCCAGTTTCCATTCCTATCACTACAACTACAATGTAATGCTAAACAACTTGAACTTGCTTCATAGCTTCGTTCAAGACCATAACAAACTAATACCTGCAGACTTTGAGTTACAAATAATCTCATGCCTTCGAGCACTGAGAAACACATGGTAACCTTCCCACAGGTTGGGAGGTTTTTCTCACACACCCCTAATTTTTCATTATTTGAGGCTTACAAAAACTAGGTTACAATATGCTATTTATAACCTAATCACCCAACTGGATTTGGGCCTTCAGAAATCGCAACAAACTTCTCCTTTGCTGTTACAAAGTCAGCAGAAACTTTCTGCTACAATCAAGGTCTTCAATCCTAAAATCTCTCCATATATATCTCCTTATTTTGAGCCTATATATATTCTGATTGAGTCTTTAAGACCTCCACATGGGAGTTAGGATATTCACCAAATATCCTTACTAATCCCAGCATATATACTGAATTAATTAATTCAGTTTTCTATAGATGTGCGATGTCACAGACATGATGTCGTGACATCGTACATGACATGTTGGTCCAGATGTTGAACTTCTTCAACCCAACATATTAAAACAACAGAGATGATTACATTATTTGTTTTACAAAATTAATGCCAATCCCAAGGTATTAATAGTAAAGATCCCTAACACTTGAAGAAAAGGGTGGTGCATGCTTGGCATATGTGCATAAGAAAGGAAGATCCGAGCTTGGTCTACGCAACTGTGTAGCTTTGGAAGCTTATACTATTTCGGTGAAGAAGAGAGCTTGGAGCTCAAGATGTCGTATACTTGTGAAAGTCCTATATTTTTTGTTGTATCTGAGCCATCAACTCTCCCTAACCAATATGTAGAGGAGTTGGAAGACGCACCTGCCAAGATGAAGCAAGAAAAATATATGTGTGAAGAGCAGTTCCATGCTTTGAGCCAAAAGCATGAATAGTTGCAGCTTGAGTCGAAAGACAAAGATGCACTTATTGAGATTATTGAAGACCGTGCAGTGAAGAGATAGAGAGAGCCAGAGGGTTTACCTTTTGTAGCGGTGTATTCGTCACCATCGGAAATATTGATTAGATCTGAGGTAAATCATACAAGGTAGAGTCGCCACCGCACTTTTATTTATCCAAAGGAATGGCTAAAAAGCGAACAAAAGCCTAAGAAGTTTTGCAAAGAGAAAACTAATAAAAGGTACAGAGATCTGGGTAAGGGGGTAATTATGCAAAGGGAAGGTGTTAGGCACCCAATGCATCCTAGGTACTCCTAGGGATCCCTTTTCACAAATTGTTGCAAAGGTTATTGTTTATGAAATATTTATTGTGCAAACATGATGGAAGGGATGAGAAAAGAATGTACAACTTAATTATTTTTGTGTTTGGATGGAAGGATCCATTTCCTACGTACCTTTATAGGATCAAAACCTCGTAATTCGGCTAAAAGATTTCCAAAAAAAGATAAGTGGTTTGATTTTAAACAAAAGCCTTAAGGTCTTTCGTTATCCACGGGAGAAAACTCAACCTATACAACCACAAGTCCACCATGTGAGAACAGCTTCAACTTGCTAGTGAGGGACTATGCCCTATAATAAGCAAGGAAGTCTTACAATTCAATCACTAAGGACAAAAGGTGAGATTCACATCAACCACTAAGATAACTCAGATCTATGACTAATGTATGAAAACTTGATTAAGAAATGGACAAAGCCACAAAACAATTGAATGAGTGGAATTAATCAATTAGAATTATTCACAAAAGAAGTCAAAGTATGATTAGAATTCAATTCATAAGAAGTGTTGTGAAAATGAAGTTTGAAAATCAAAGGCATAAGGCCTAGGTTTCTAGTTTTGAAAACAAGTGAAAATGTTTGCACAATAACTTTCTGGTTTGGGTTAACATGCAAATGGAGGTTTAAAGAACAAAAAGGTGGGAGGATGAGGAACAAAACTTCATTAGGAGTTCCTTTCTTGAGATCATATGTAGATGATCCAAGTGGTTCCTTTGGAATAGGCAACAAGCACAAAGCAAAGCAAATAAGCAAGGTTCAAAAGAATAAAAGCTGGAAACGGATTGCCAATAAATGGTCTTACATCCAACTCCGAAAACGGAACGGGAAACGGAGTGCCAATAAATGGTCTTACGTCCAACTCCACAAAGCAACATGGGAAACGGATTTCCAATCAATGGTCTTACATCCGACTCCATAAAAGAAACAAGATAGGAACAGATAGCCAATCAATGGTCTTACACCTGACTCCACAAAAGAAACAAAGACAGGAAATGGAGTGCCAATAAACGGTCTTATATCCAGCTCCCCAATAGGAACAGGAAACAGATGGCCAATCAATGGTCTTATATCTGACTCCTCAAACAAAGCAAATAACAAATGCAAAAAGGCAATATGCAACACCACGCAAAAGCAGTATGCAAGAACAATATGCAAAGCAAACACAAGCAATCACAGTCAATTAGCACACACTATACACAATCAAAAGGCTCAATCAAGGTTAGGCTTTAGTCAAGGGGTCATATCAACCTCGACAAACAAGCCGGTACTGTATGGGTGTTTTGAGCTCTTAACCCTAACATTGAGAGTTACGGTGAAGCATATGAAATGGGAAATGAGGATTAGGCCTCATAGCTCTAAACCCTGGCCTGGGTGAGCTTGTATCAATGAAAGTGTGGGAGTCCAGAATGAGGAACTCTACTCCACATGACTGACTCTATATACAATGATCTTGGGTGTTTATTCAAATGCATCAACACGTAGTGCGAGCAATATGAAAGACTCAACTGAATAACATGGGATTGATTGCAAATCCCTTCTATCTGCCAATTGCCTCTTCACTTAGGAGGACTTAACTTGTATGCCTCGACAAGGAGGTCTTTAGCACAAAGATAAACATACACAGACATTGCCTCTTAAGGAGGACTTCAGCCAAATGCCTGCCAAACGAAAACGACAGGGCTTCCAGACTACATGGAGAAAAGAGATTACCTAAGATGTATGCCAACCACAAGCAAAGCAAAGTTCAAATAATGAACTAAAGCGGCTAAGGTACCTGTATGAAAAGCTAAACAATCAGTATTATGTTCAGACAAACATCCAACAGATAACACAATCAGACATTCCCAATATGTACAACATGTAAGCCACAACAGGCAAACACTCAAGTGATTCACTACTAAAGGACCTACAAAATAACCAAAGGTTAGCAAACAAAGAAAAATAGCAAAGCTCAAATGATGAAGCAACAATCAACCATGGAGCTAAAGGCTTGAACCTAAAATACAAAGCTCAAATGTGAGTCCAAACCCCTAGGGCAAAACCTAGGGTCAAAGGTGAATCAAAAAGTCAAAACAGCAACCAATATTCAGCAAAAAGCATGTTTAAACACATAAGAACATGTCCTAAAAAGGACCAAGTCAAAAGCATAAAGCAAAGTCATCTCATGAGCAAGATATGGCAAGGGAAGCAAAAGGTGCATACAATTGGTCATCAAGAATCAAAATTCCATATTAAAACAGAAATGACTCAAACAATCATGAAATTTTTTTATGAGCATACAACATGTCAAACACAATCATCATACAAAAAATTGGAACCAACAGAGCTCAATTGACATGGATATAAAAATGCACAAGTAAGACATCAACTTGTGTGACACACATTGTCACACCTAAAGTCTATCTGTCTAAAACAGGGAAGGAAAATGCTAAAAATGCCAAATAAAATCTCACAAATCATACAACATGTTGTGAATCATCACATAAAATTTCATGGTAATTGGATCATGTATGAGCATTTCACAGTAGAATGAATGGAGCATGTCAAATTTGCATTTCACAGTAGAATGAATGGAGCAAGGCACAATTCCAGAAATTTACATCAAAAAATAGAAGGCATTTCAATGAACATATGAGAAAAAATTTGGAATTATTTGGAATCATATTCTATTTTTGGTGATTTTTTGAATGAGCATGAGTAAAAATGAAATAAAAATTTGAAAACATGAAAATAATAAAAAGAAATGATGAAAACAGAAATTACACAAGGCCAGGATCGAACTGGAGTGGCTTTGGTCCAAGGAAGCGCGTTCAAAACACAGCGTTCCATTAATTGATGTGGCAAGCCACATCACTGGTCAAAGCCTACGTGGAATGGTCAAGGACGCTGAGCCAATGGAAACGCCAACGTAGTACACACGCAAGCGCTGGTAAGCAGAATTAAAACCAATAAAATGCTGCATGAAGGAATCGAACTCACAACATGCACATGAAAGGCGCACTAACAATAACTTTTCCAGAAACGAACCAGAAAACCCTAGGTGGCGGCGCTCACAGTGGTTTCCACCGTCTTCTTCATGGAGACGGTGGTGCTATAGTAACTCACGGCCAATTTTTTTCCAGATTTAAGTTAAAATTATATCAAAAGAAAGCTCTCAACACGTACATCACAGATCGATCATTAATTAGATTTAATTCATCACGGATCATGCAAATTGAAGCAAAACAGTTTGGCATTCAAAAATTCAAATCATCATAACACAGTCAATACTCAACCATTTTCAATTCTATAACTACCAGAATGCTCAGCATGATGAGATCTACTTAAACATGGTAATGATTTGTAGAATTATGAGGTTCAAAATTCTAACCTCTTGAAGAGCAGTATGAGAAAACGAGCGATTCAAGGCTTCAATTGATCCAGATCCAATCCTGAGATGATGTTATGAAGCTTGATGCAATAATTGAGGCTTGAGATGGCTTGGATCTAGCTCAGATTTCAAATTCCATCTTCATGTTCTTGAGCTTCATGTGCTTAATTCTTCACCAAAAACTTCGATCCACACCTTGATCCGCACTCAATGATGATCAGAGAACACAAATATCCAATAAAATCAATGGCTTATGTGAAGAAAATTGAAGTTTCAAATTGAAGAAAATTTTGGAGGGAAGAGAAATTTTGATCTAGAATGAGCCAAAACTCCAGAATTCTGTTATGATTTGGTTTATATATGGTCTCCTAATCACATCCAAATAAAAATTAAGCATGAGTTAATTATGATTAGTGAAAATGAGGTGTATGGCAAAAATTGGAAAATGTGAGGTGCATGGAGCATTTGGACGTGAACAGTACCACATGAAGGCTCAAATTCACTTAAAAACATCTCATGCACATAATTGGATTGGTATTTTGTTCATATGATGTACCAATTTTGAATTTCCAAATTTCCCTCCAAAATGAACGTGAATACGCAAATGATCATGTGATGAAATTTCATGCAATGCAATTAATGATTTGGAAAATACATGTCATGAGGAACATAATGCAAAAATAGGCACTCAAATTGGAGTTTTGGATCAAAAGTTATGGCCTTTTGAGGTCTCAAGCACACTTGCCAATGATTGGATCATATCTCCTGAACCATTCATCAGATGCTCATGATCTTGGACTTTTTGGAAATGGCAGAGAGAGGTCTTCAACTTTCATGTTGGAGAAAAATTCATTTGAAGCTTCTTTGATGTTGGAAAGTCAAGTTGAATGTGGACCAAAAACTTGCCATTTTTGGAAACTTGAAATTACAGGTCACTTTCCATTTTGGGAAACTTTTGCACTAGCTTCAAATTCTTCAATATAAATGATTGAATGATGAATAGGCCTTGTTTGAAAATGAATGGGATGTGTCAGATCATTTCCCACACCTCAAAGCCTTCAATTTGACTGTTCAGTTGATCATATGGTCCTCAGATGACCTGAAATTGCCTGATGAACTTGGGCCTCAACCACTTGGCAAATTTGATTCAAAATGAACCTCTAGTTCACATAAGCTCAAAATAATGATGTGATGGTCCTCTTAACAAGAAAATACCATCTGCACTTGTTCAGAAGAAAACCTTGAATTGCCTGACTTGTGGCTGCTTAGACTGCAAGTAACAAAGGTTAATGATATATTTTTGGTACTTTTGGTTAGTGAACAAATGAGAAAAGCAGAGATATATAATGCACACATGCTTGGTGATCAAAGAACCACTCACAAGATATCCCACCCATAGGGAAAGGAGCACAAGAAGCTTATTGATCCTTGAGGCTTATACAATGTTATGCTATGATACCATGAGGGATCTTAGGGTCAAAAATTGGGTCTTACAGATGCCCCTATTTAAGATCATTCTAGCCAGAGAAGTGAAGGTCAAAATCTTCGTCTCGACGCGGTAGAATGGGCTTAAATAATAACAAAGAGACAAATTTTGGTCCCTAAGAGACCTTATGATGCAGATGTATGCATGTAAAACAAACAACTCTGTGGGAATAGGTGTCCACAAAGAAGAAAAGACAATCCATCGGAGTAATACACTCACCAAGAACAGAGACTCTAACGGGACTCTCATGGGGATAGAAAAAAATGCGTGAGCAGGACACGACTCAAATTTAGGGACTTTACTGGGAAGTAAAGGACTCACAGCTGGGGAAAGACTTCCAAAGGAAAAACAAATCCAATGGAAAGACTCAAGAGGATGGAAACATCAGATAAAAATCCGGACTCAGACTGGGAAAAAGAGCTGACAAGACAACTCTTTCGGGGAACATGCATGTATTGGGGAAAACGCCAACACAACAACAACAAAACACAAGGGATACTCCACCAGGGATGTCGGGAAAAGACACTCCTGGGGAAGCAAAAGGGGGGAGGTGTTACCGGTTACTGGGTAACAAGCTCAAAGAGACATGTGATCTGCACACCGGTTACTGGGTGAGAGAACAACAAGCTCGGGAAGAATGAATATCTAAGACCGGTATAAGGGTGAGAGATATCAATCAACCAACAACATCTGAGGAAAACCTGAAAAAGGTATAATCAACTCAGAAAAAACTGACTCCACAAGGGACCAAGGTCAAAATAGGGAGTAGACAAGAAGGAACACCAAGGATACCGGTTACTGGGTATATAAAAGGTGACCGGCCAAGGCGTGAAATGGTATGTATGCTAAAACACATTCGATTCCACAAGGAAATACGAATCTTACTCGACTGAGGAAGGACAGAAGGCTTCAACTGAAGAGTGCATGAGATATATTATCTATTACCGTCAGAACGTAGATAATACACTCGCATGGAAGATTATCCACAACCGGTTACTGGGTTAGAAAAGGATAAATCTACCGAAAGAGGAGGGAACACCAGAGATATCGGTTACTGGGTATATAATAGGTGACCAACCAGGACGTGAATTGGGGTTTACTTCCAAAAAACTCATCATCCGAAAAGGAGGGCTAACAAAGCAAACTCAATTTACAGGATGGGTATTCGATTCCACAAGGAATAGGAATCTTACTCAACTGGGGAAAACCCAAAGAGCGCATGAGATATATTATCTATTACCGTCAGAACATAGATAATACACTCACATGGAAGGAACACCAGGGATACCGGTTACTGGGTATATAATAGGTGACCGACCGAAGGAGAAACAATCGTTACCAACAACAACAGGGTAAACGAAAGATGACTCACTGGGGATAAATTGCAAGCATACGACAATTATCCAAACAAAAGGGGAAATATCAACACCGAATACTGGGTGAAGATAACCACAAAGAAGGGATTATATCTACCGAATACGGGGTAGAAAACCACAGCAAGGAACATTCGATTCCAAAACCGGAATACGAATCTTACTCAGTTGGGGGAGAACAAAAGCTTCAACCACCGAGTGTATGAAGTATATTATCTATTACCCTCAAAACGTAGATAATATACTCGCAAGGAAGATTATCCACAACCGGATACTGGATTAAAGGATAAATCAACCGAAAAGAAAGGCATCGAGATACCAGATTAGGTATATAATGATGACCAATCAAAAGGGATAACAGACATTACCGTCAAACAGTGAATGAAAGAAGACCCGCTGGGGATAAAATTGCTTACTCAGAGCAATTATCTACAAGGCAAAGGGAATATCAAGACCAAAAATTGGATAATGATAACCACCAACGAGGGAATTATATCTACCGAATACTAGGTAGAAAACCATAGAAAAGTAACCGTCATCAACAAGGATGAACACAAAGGTTAACTCTGCAAAGGGGGAAAAAGTAGGGTTTACATCTACCGAATACGGGGTAGAATACCAACAAACTCTTGCTGAGGAAACAAAAGGTTTACCACTACCAACCACTGGGTAGAAAAACCAGCAAACTTAGATGAGGATAAAAGAGTAGGATTTACAACTACCGGCTGTAAGACCCCAATTTTGTCCCTAAGATCCCTCATGGCATCATATCATATTATTCATGGCCTCAAGGATCATTGTGCACCTTGCTTCCTTCCCTATGGGTGGGTTATCTTTTGAGAGTGATTCTTGATCACCAAGCATGTTTTGCATTTGTATATCATTGCTTTTCTTTTTACCACTAACCAAAAGTACAAAAATATGTCATCTAACCTTTGTCTTGTAGATGAAGCAATCACAGGTCAAAGCAATCAAAGGCAGTCGTTGAGCAATAGATGATGGCCATTCTTGATAATTTGGACCCCACAATCATTCACAAGAGCTTATATGAGCTATGATGTCATTTTGAAACAAAATCCCAAGTGGTAGAGGTTTGAATTTCATCAGAACATTGCCAGGTCATCTAAAGACCTAGAAAGTAAACTGCCAAGTCAAATCTACTGGGATTTTGAACAACAATGGTGATCTGAAGTTTTGGTGAGATCGTGTGCAATTGAGCTCCATTTTCTTCTCCAATCACTTGTACAAGCATCATAGAGAAGTATTGAAGCCATTACAAAGCCTGAATCAAGCTAATTCCAGATCTGCTCTTCAGGAGGTTACAAATCAACTTTCTTATTTTTTATTTTCCTTGCCATGATATTATAGATCTTGTTATGCTGATGAATTTGAGCTTTGAATCATGAAAATCCATGCTGTTTTGAGTGAGATACGATTGATTAAAGTTTTGATGATGAATTTTCTTCTCTTCGATACGTGCGTGTCTTGATGTTTATTGATGAATTGTTTGTGGATTTGTGATCTATGATGAAGGCACTACACAATGTTAGGCTTGATTTTCATTTCTGGACACTTTGATTTTTCTGGAAATTTCCAGATGAAGATCTTCATGATCTTCATCATGTTCATGTATTCTCCAGTTTTCCTGCAAATTTTGCTAGGAAACGCATAGGCTTTGTTGCGGATGTTGTTACGAGTTCATCATGATTACCTGCGGATCTTTTAAATGCCATGCATGCGCGCTAGGGTTTGAGTACCAAACGGTGTAGTTTTGTCCAAGGCGCGCATATTTGAATGTTCCCTGACTTCGATTCCCAGCTGTTCCATTATTTCAAAATGCTTCATATTATTTTCCTTTTCCCTCCATGATTCCATGTGCTTGCTTCATGCATTTTTTTTATTTTTTCTCATCTTTAAAAAATCATAACAATTTGAAAACTCATCCAAATTCATCCCAATTTTTTGCATTGTATTCCTTATTTTGTCTATTATTTTTTTATCATATTTTCACAAGTTGTGCTTGGCTGGATTATTTTTGGTGCTAGGGTACATGAACATGTATGCTTCTTTGACCTTGCCATGCTTATACATTTGTGAAATGCTCATCTTTGATCCAATGAATCTGAAAATTTTCATGATGAAACTAGACACTTTGCTTGACATTTTGGTGTTGATTTGGTATTTTTACCATTTGTCATTTCTGTTTTATGATCATGTTAAGTTGGTGTGACAATTTGTGTCACACCTTTTGATGTTCAACTTATGTGATGTGTTTGCCATGCCAAATGATCTCCAATTGTCCTGATTTTTTGTATGATGCATATTATGGATGTTGTGAATGAGCAAGAATTTTGTTGGAATTATTTGAGTCATTTCGGATTTAATTGAGATTTTCCATTCTGGTTGATCACATTTGAGCTTTAAAATTGTCTTGAACTTCAATTGATCATGAAATGCTTTTGGTATATGATATTGATGTGAGACCTTTTGGATTGTTTCAAGATGTGTTTGAAGTTGATTCATGTTAATTTTCAGCTTCTGTTTTGAATTGTTTCTCCACCTTTGACCCTAGGCTTTGACCTAGTGGTTTGTTGCTTATCTTTGAGCTTTGATTTCAGGTTGAACATCCAAGTTCCATGGTTAATGATGCTTCATCACTTGAGCATTGATGTTTGCCTTTGATTACTAATCTTTGTGTGTTTTGTAGGTTGATGTTGACTCATTTGAGTTTGACCTTTGGCTTACACATTTGTGTACATTGGGATTGTTTGTTGCTTATTGACTGTTGTTTGATTGTCTGAACTTTGTACTCATTTGTTTGATGTTTCCACAGGTACATAAGTTGCTTTAAGTTCATTTTGAACTTGCTTTTGCTTGGTTGCTTAACGACTTAGGTATAACCTCTAATCTTCATGTAGTCTGGAAGACCTGTCCTGTTATATGGGCAGGTACCTGTCTGAAGTCCTCCTTAAGAGGCAATGCTTGTGTTTGTTTATCTTTGTGCCAAGTAGGAAAAGTCCTCTTATGAGGCAATTGGCAGATAAAAGAGATGTGTAATCCATCTCTTGCTATTCAGTGTGTCATTCACTTTGCTCACACAATGTGTTGATGCATTGTGGATAATAACCCAAGATCTTATAGAGTCAATCACTTGTGGAGAAGAGTTCCTACTTTCTGAACTCCCACACCTTCTATTGTTTAAAGCTCTCCCAGGCCAAGGATAAGAGCTATGAGGCACACTCCCCATCTCCATTTCACCTGCTTCACCCTAACTCTCAATGTTAGGGTTAAGAGCTCACATCACCCCATTCCAGTTGACTGTAAAGTCTAACCTTGCTTGAGCCTAATTGCTTGTGTATAGTGTGTGCTAATTGATTTGATTGCTTGCTTGATTCATCTGTGCATATATGCTTATGTGTGCCTTTGTGCATTTATCATCATTAATTGTACATCATTGCATGATCATTGTTCATATCTTTGTGACATCTTTGTTTGTCCATTGAGGAATCAATTGTAAGTCCATTTATTGGCCATTGTTTCCTATGATCTGGAAGGAGTTGGGACTAAGACCATTTATTGGCATCCTATTTCCTTGGAGTCGAGTGTAAGACCATTTATTGGCAACTTGTTTCCTCAGGCTTGTTGCATTTGTTTTGTTTGCTGTCTGTGAGGAGTCAATTGTAAGCCCATTTATTGGCAGTTGTTTTGATTGGCATCTGGTATCCATCTTTTGTTTTGTCTTTGGAGATTGGAATAAGTCCAGTTGATTGGCATCCGGTATCCATCTTTTGTTTGTTTTAGGAGATTGGTGTAAACCCATTGATTGGTATCCGGTATCCACCTTTGTTTGTGAGATTGGTGTAAGTCCATTGATTGGCATCCGGTATCCATTTATCTTGTTTATTTGTTATTTGCTCATTGCCTATTCCAAAGGAATCACTTGACTCATCTACATATGATCTCAAGAGGTGAACATCTAAGAAGTTTTACACTCCCTAACCTCCCACCTTTTGTTTCTTTAAACCTCCATTTGCATGTTAACCCAAACCTGAAAACTATTGTGCAAACATTTTCATCTCTTTTCAAATTAGAAACCTGGGCCTTAAGCCTTTGATTTTCAAACTTCATTTTCATAATACTTCTTTTGAATTGAATTCTAATCATACTTTGACCATCTTTTTGTGAATAAATTCTAATTGATTAAATCCAACTCATTCAATTGTTTTGTGGCTTTGTCCATTCTCGATAAGTTTTTCATACATTAGCCATAGGTTTGATTTATCCTAGTTGGTTGATGTTAATCTCACCTTTTGGTCCTTAGTGATTGAATTGTAAGACTTCCTTGCTTATTATAGGGTTAACCCCTCACTAGCAAGTTGAAGCTTTTCTCACATGGTGGACTTGTTGTTTGTATAAGGTTGAGTTTTCTCCCGTGGATAACGAAAGACCTTTGGGCTTTTGTTTAAAATGAACTCACTCATATTTTGGAAATCTTTTAGCCGAACTACGGCGTTTTGATCCTTACCTTCCATGGAAAGGTACGTAGGCAACGGGTTCATCCGTTCAAACACAAAAATAATAACTTGTATATTCTTTTCTCATCCCTCCATTCATGTTTGCACAATAAATACTTCATAAACAAATAACATTTTATTCAACAAGTGTGAAAAGGGCTCCCTAGGAGTACCTAGGAAGTTTTGGGTGCCTAACACCTTCCCATGGCGTAATTTACCCCTTACCCAGATCTCTGATCTTTTCATTAGTTTTCTATGTGTAAAACTTCTTAGGTTTTTGTTAGCTTTTTAGCCATTCCTTTGGATAAATAAAAGTGCGGTGGCGACTCGATTCTTTGTATGCTTTGCTTTTGGTTTAATCAATAAATCATAAAGTGACGAATACACCGCTACAGAAAAGTGGCGACTCTGCTGGGGACTACCAACCACTGGGTAGAAAAGCCAGCAAACTTAGCTGAGGATAAAAGAGTAGGATTTACAACTACCGGCTACCGGGTAAAAGACCACAAACTCTGATGGGGAAACAAGGGTTTACATCTACTAGTTACTGGGTAGAAGACCACAAAAATCTGTTGAGGAATACAGCGAGAACAAAGGATTTACAACTACCGGGTACTAGGTAGAAGACCACAAAAATCCGCCAACAACCAGAATGAACCACAAAGGTTACCTCTGCTAGGGGAATGAAAATAGGATTTATAACTACCGAATACGGGGTAGTAAACCATAAAGATAGGACTTACAACTACTGGCTACTGGGTAGAGGCCACAAAGACGCCAATTTAGGATCGATCCAAAAAGGCAAACTGAATCAAGACTCATCCTAATGAGGAAAGAACTCAATAGGGAAACCCATCCCAATATATGTGTTGGGAGGAAACGGAAACAACCGTCATCCACGAGGATATAACTCGGTGGGGAATTGCAGAAGGAAAGGATAGACACTTTCTGCTTAAGGGGCTGACTCTATACGGAGAGATCAGACACACCAGCATCTGCTTGGATGATCTATTAGGGAGATCTGTATCACCAATTAGCAGGAGACAACAATCAAAAGATATATGGCAAAATATGCAACATGAATATCTGAATGTTATGATTAGGCGTATATGCATGATTTATGTATGATGAATGCTGACAAAACAGACATGTCTAACACACATAGGTCCAGGAATAAAGCACACAACCACCCGGTACTACATCTCAAAAGAGAAAGCCAAGAAATCCAACTGGAGATCCAATCCGCTGGAGATCTAAATGCTAAGAAGCAAAGATCTATTGGAGAAAATCAGAGATATCAAAAAATCACAAAATCTATGAATGATGGATCATCAACCAATCCGGCTAAGGAAAGGAGTCTACTGCACAGGCCGACACTGCTGAGGAAGACAAAACGCACGAGTAGAGCTTGCCACACAAGCAACTCTACGCTGGGGATCAGAGATACACGGAAGCAACCAAATCTATGACGGAGATAAATCGACACGGATGAAGCTCATCATACTAACAACTCCGCTAGGAATCTATCCGAGGAAATGACGGAACACTGGGATATCAACCCACCAAATACCGAATATTCCCAAGGAAAGCACATCTGACAAAGAGAACAGAATGCTGCAAGTAGAATTTTCCGCACAAGAAACTCTACGAGGGATACTGTAGTGATGCTACTGGAGAAATCAGCTGCCAACCCTACTAGGGAAGTCCACTGAGGGACAAAGAGGAAACTGGTGAAATAAACACCAAGTACCAAGCTCACAAAGGAGATCACCTGCTGGTGAAGAAAAATTGCTGCACTGCCGGAGAGAGGAGAGCTGAAGTCTTCAACCAACACTCTGCTTGGGAACCCATTTGGGTTTTCAACTTAACGAGCTATTCTGTTTTTCTTTTTAGGCGAAGTATTTCTTGACTGCATCTGAATTCACAGGACGAGTGAAATCCTCCCCATCCATAGTTGTAAGCATCAAAGCACCGCCTGAAAAGGCTCTCTTTATAACATATGGACCCTCGTAGTTTAGAGTCCACTTGCCCCTGGAATCGGGCGCGAAAGACAATACTTTCTTGAGCACAAGGTCACCTTCTCGGAACACACGAGGCTTGACCTTCTTATCGAATGCTTTCTTCATTCTCTGCTGATATAACTGACCATGGCACATGGCAGTCAATCTCTTCTCTTCAATCAGATTTAGCTGGTCGTAACGACTCTGAATCCATTCAGCATCAGTCAACTTGGCTTCCATCAAAACTCGCATTGATGGGATCTCCACCTCTACTGGGAGAACAACCTCCATGCCGTAAACAAGAGAGAAGAATTATGGTGTGCAATCTTGAACTCAGCGCACAACTCTTCCATCATCTTGTTGTTCAAGTTAGATCCATTATCAGTAATGATCTTATCAGGCACACCATAACGACATATAAGCTGATTCTTGACAAACTTCACGACCACCTGCCTGGTCACATTCGCATACGATGCGGCTTCAACCCATTTGGTGAAGTAATCAATTGCTACGAGAATAAACTTGTGCCCGTTAGACGCTTTCGGTTCAATCATGCCGATCATGTCAATTCCCCACATAGAGAAAGGCCATGGTGATGAAATCACATTCAGAAGTGTTGGAGGAATATGAATCTTGTCCGCATAAATCTGACACTTGTGGCATCTCTTCACGTATTTGCAGCAGTCAGACTCCATTGTCAGCCAATAGTAGCCTGCTCTCAACATCTTTCTAGCCATGGCATGTCCATTGGAATGAGTACCAAATGAACCCTCATGGACCTCGGTCATCAACAGGTCTGCTTCGTGTCTATCCACGCATCTGAGCAGAACCATGTCAAAATTCCTCCTGTAAAGCACTTCGCCATTGAGGTAGAAACTGCCCGTCAATCTCCTTAAAGTTTTCCTATTTTTCACAGATGCGCCAGGCGGGTAGACCTGGTTCTGGAGGAAACACTTGATGTCGTAATACCAAGGCTTGTCATCTTTTACCTCTTCAACTGCAAACACGTGAGCTGGTCTATCCAAGCGCATCACAGTGATATTGGGAACCTCATTCCAATACTTCACCACAATCATTGAAGCAAGCGTAGCAAGAGTATCTGCCATTCGATTATCTTCTCGAGGAATATGATGAAAGTCAACTTCGGTAAAGAACGTTGAAATACTCCTCGCATAATCTCTATATGGGATAAGACCAGGCTGATTCGTTTCCCACTCACCCTTGATCTGATTGACAACCAAGGTCGAATCACCATAAACATCAAGATACTTGATCCTCAGATCAATGCATTCTTCCAATCCCATGATACAGGCTTCATACTCAGCCATATTATTCGTGCATTTGAAAGTTAGCCTTGTTGTAAAAGGAAAATGTGTGCCCTGAGGAGTAATGATTACTGCCCCAATTCCATTTCCGTACTGATTTACAGCGCCATCAAATACCATACTCCATCTGGAACCAGGCTCTGGCCCTTCATCGAGTGTAGTCTCATCACAATCTTTCATCTACAAATACAGAATCTCCTCATCTGGGAAATCGTACTGAACTGACTGATGATCTTCAATCGGCTGGTGTGCCAAATGGTCAGCCAGGATACTACCTTTGATAGCTTTCTGAGCTCGATACTCAATATCATACTCAGATAATAACATCTGCCAACGGGCAATCCTCCCGGTTAAAGCAGGCTTCTCGAAGATATACTTGATTGGATCCATTCTGGATATCAACCAAGTTGTATGATTTATCATGTACTGGCGCAAACACTTAGCAGCCCAAGCCAAAGCACAACACGTCTTCTCAAGCATTGAGTATCGAGACTCACAATCAGTGAGCTTCTTACTCAGGTAGTAGATATCAGATTCTTTCTTTCCAAACTCATCTTGCTGACCAAGGACACAACCCATGGAGTCTTCAAGAACAGTCAAATACATGATCAAAGGTTTTCCTTCTACAGGCGTAGACAAGATCGGAGGTTCAGACAGATACTCTTTGATACTGTCGAAAGCTTTCTGGCAATCCTCGGTCCAATCATGAGACTAATCTTTCCGGAGGAGCTTGAATATCGGCGCACATGTGGCAGTCATGTGGGATATAAATTTGGAAATGTAGTTCAAGCGGCCAAGAAAACCTCGGACTTGCCTCTCAGTTTTGGGCGCAGGCATCTCTTGTATTGCTTTGACCTTTGCAGGATCAACCTCAATACCTCTTTCGCTGACAACAAAACCCAACAACTTTCCGGAACGGACTCCAAATGTACACTTGTTTGGATTCAGACGCTGAAAAAGCTTCACCAAGTGTTCTACATGTTCAACTTCCGTTTTCGACTTAGAAATCATATCGTCAACATACACCTCGATCTCCTTGTGCATCATATCATGAAAGAAGGTAGTCATAGCACGTTGATACGTGGCTCCGGCGTTCTTCAAACCGAAGGGCATCACTCGATAACAGAATGTTCCCCAAGGTGTGATGAATGTTGTCTTCTCCATATCCTCGGGTGCCATCTTGATTTGGTTATATCCAAAAAATCCGTCCATAAACGAGAAGACGTTGAATTTAGCTGTATTGTCTACCAACATGTCAATGTGTGGTAGAGGAAAATCATCTTTCGGACTAGCTTTATTCAAATCTCGATAGTCCACACACATTCGGACTTTTCCGTCTTTCTTAGGCACAGACACGATATTGGCCACCCATTGAGGATATGTAGAAGTCACCAGAAACCCCGCATCAATTTGCTTCTGAACTTCTTCTTTGATCTTCACTTCCATGTCAGGATGAGTTCTTCTGAGCTTCTACTTCACAGGAACACACTCAGGCTTCAAAGGCAGGAAATGATGCACGATATCTGTATCTAGACTCGGCATATCTTCGTACGACCAAGCGAAGATGTCGACATATTCTCGTAGCAAACTGATCAACCCCTTCTTCACAGAGTCTTCAAGGAGTGCCCCAATCTTCACCAATCGAACACAATCTTCAGACCCCAAGTTGACTGTTTCCAGATTCTCAAGATGCGGCTGAATGATCTTCTCTTCGTGCTCAAGAAGACAGGAAATCTCGTCAGGAATCTCTTCAATATCATCTTCCTCTGCCTCGAATACAGGGAATTCAAAATTGGGAGATGGCGTTGGATCATTATGTTCAATGGGTTTTAGAATCAACCTGCATAATGATTTGGTTATAAAAGCTTTTTAGAAAACAAACAAGACAATCATTATGCAAATGAAAAGATTTCTTTTATTCTTGTTTTTTTTTTTTAGGGTTTTTTTGTGATCACCATTTTCATGCAAAAAGCGAAAAGGGAAAACAAATGGAAAAACAAACATTTAATATGAATTTATTGAATGAAATATCATTGTATAAAATGTTGCCAACAATGTCATCACTTCTCCTTTTGGCATGGGAGAAGGGTTTTTAAACAAAGTGAATCATTACTCTTACTTATGAATGACTGTAGGAACAACTACAGCGACCCAATTGTTGCAGATCCCGCCAGGGATGACAAAATTGCCAGTATCTTCTGCATCTTCTTCCAGGATAGCAGCAGCTTCCTCACTCTGATTGGCGTGGATAAAACCTCCACTCTTGAACAACCCTTTGTCGTTGAAGACCCCAGAAGAATAGCCAATGCCAGCCCGGGACTTGTTATCTTCAAGCTCAATCATTTTTCCTAAACCAGCAACTGCCCCAAATTTCAATGGCCAGTTTTGCATCTCGATAGGAAGCAAATGAAGGAGTTCTCTTCTCAACAGGCTCCGCTATAGATAAAGCTTGGAAAGGAGTTCCAACTTCATCCTCAGCATCTATGTATGAGAAGAAAGACAGGTGGCTAACCAGGAGAGCCTTTTCTCCCCCTACCACAACCAGTTTCTTGTTCTTAACGAATTTCAGCTTCTGGTGTAGGGTGGATGTCACGGCACCAGCCTCGTGAATCCATGGTCTACCAAGGAGACAACTATATGATGGGTGAATATCCATAACCTGAAAGGTGATCTGGAAATCACTTGGTCCAATCTTGATTGGGAGATCAACTTCCCCAATCACAGTCTCACGCGACCCATCAAAAGCTTTCACAACAACTCCACTCTGCCTCATGGGAGGCCCTTGAAATGACAGTCTCGAGAGAGTGGATTTTGGCAATACATTTAAGGATGACCTAGTATCCACCAGCACATTTCACATGGCGTCGTCTTTACAATTCATAAAGATGTGTAATGCCAAGTTGTGGTCTCTTCCCTCCTTCGGGAGATCAGAGTCACACAAACTCAAAGTGTTACAAGCAGTAATGTTTGCAACAATGCTGTCAAACTGTTCAATTGTGACGTCGTGATCAACATAAGCGACATCCAAGACTTTCTGCAGAGCCTCTCTATGCGGTTCTGAATTCAGAAGCAACGATAACACGGAGATCTTGGATGGTGTTTGTAGAAGTTGGTCTACAACACTGTACTCACTCTTCTTGATGAGCCTCAGCATCTCATCACAGTCTTCTTTCGAATTGCCACTAGGGCCAACAGAAGCAAGAGACTTTTGTACGGATGAGGGTTTAACAACAAGTGCCGGGTTCGGAGAATTCACAGCATTCCCAACCGGACGCTCGACAGAGTCAGCAATAGCCTGAGGTTTCAGGGGTGCAGAAAACACATGACCGCTACGGGTCAACCCACTGATATCAGCAATGTTCACAACAGAGGTGGACGGCAGAGACACCTCTTTCCCATCTTCAACAGCAATGGCGTTGTATCGGAATGGGATTGCTTTATCAGATGAATAAGGCGCAGGGGAAACCTTCTGCTTACTACCATCATATCGAATGATAACAGGCTCAGGGATCCTGAACACAGGAGAAATCACATTCACCTCAGGTTCATCTTCATCAACATTTCTGTTTTGAAGGATCTCGATGGTTCCATCATCCAGCAATTCCTGAAGATCTTTGCGCACTAGGCGACAACCCAATCTGTTAACAGAACAAATACGACACTTATCATGATCATGCTCCAGATGACTGTACTGACACAGCAAGCGGTGCAACTCAACAAGTGACTGTCGAATATGGCTGACATATTTGACCTTGTATTTGCTAGGGCAACCCTGGACCATGTTAACTGACTTCCCATGCTCGGGCAGATGGTTCTTCTTAACATTAGGACCTGCGTCCTCAAAGCTCAGAATTCTGCATCTCATAAGGTCTTGAACCTTAGTCTTCAGCGGAAAGAAGTTTTCAACATCGTGACCGGGAGTACCCGAATGATAGATACAATGTTGATCAGGCTTATACCACCACTGAGGGTTAGCCGGTATAGCTGGCGGGTCTCTAGGAGTAATCAGTTTCCGCTCTATCAAAGAGGGATACAACTCTGCGTATGATACAGGAATTGGATCGAAAGTGATCTTCTTCCTTTCATAACTCGTACTAGCTGGATTACTGTTGCGAGGCTGGTAGGCATGCTGTTGAGGACGATGTTGTTGCTGATACTGCTGAGATGGTTGTTGATTATTGTGTTGCTGATGATATTGCTGATCTCTGAAGACAGGTGCTATGTGAGCCACCTGATGCTGACTGCTGGCTGAACGCACAGCTTCCTCTTGGCAGAGGGTCTTCTAGATTTGACATGGGATTGCATAGCATGTGCCTCCCCATCTTTCTTCTTCGCAAACGCCCCATATCGCTTGCTAGAAGAGCCTTCATCCTTGGATAAACATCCTTCGCGGACTCCTTCCTCTAGATGCATCCCCATGTTCACCATCTCGGTGAAGTCAGAAGGAGTGCTAGCAATCATCCGCTCATAATAAAACGAACTCAAGGTCTTCAAAAAGATCTTGGTCATCTCTTTCTCTTCTAGCGGAGGCACAATTTGAGTTGCCAGCTCTCGCCACCTCTGGGTGTACTCTTTAAATGTCTCTTTATCCTTCTGGGACATGACTCTGAGCTGATCCCGGTCGGGAGCCATATCCATGTTGTATTTATATTGCTTGACGAAGGCTTTGCCAAGATCATTGAAGGAACGGATGTTCGCACTGTCCAAACTCATATACCAACATAGTGCAGCACCGGACAAACTGTCCTGGAAATAATGAATGAGCAGTTGATCATTATCCGTTTGAGTAGACATTTTCCTGGCATACATAACCAGGTGGCTGAGAGGGCAAGTGTTCCCCTTGTACTTCTCAAAGTCTGGGACGTTGAACTTAATAGGTATTTTCACACCGGGAACCAAACAGAGCTCGGCAGCAGATTTGCCGAAGAGGTCCTTTCCTCGAAGATTCCTCAATTCCTTACGTAGCTTAAGAAATTGGTCATTCATAACATCCATCTTCTCATGAAAATCTGGGCCCTCAGACGGCTCAGAATGATAGATGGTGTCGTCTATCCTAGGAGCGGTATGCACGACAGGAGGAGGAACAGCAAGGACCGGGCTAGATGCCGGCATCAAAGAAAATGTTGGCGCAGGGAGATCGGGCATAAAGCTGGGAGGCATCCCCCACGGAAACCCGGGCGGCATGGCTGTTGGCACAAAGTGGGAACTGGCAGCTCACACTGTTGAGGAAACAACCTCAGAGATAACAGTCCTCTGGGGAAGAGTTGCAGGAGTTGGAGACGGTTGGTTCTGAGCTGCCAGGAAAGATTCCATCAAAGCAGTCAGTCTGGCGACTTCCTCTTTGAGCTCGCGGTTCTCTTGCTCAAGATGATCCATCAATCTGGAAGAGTTGGCTATGGTGTAGTACCGATGAGTTAGCTTGTCTTCAAAATAAATGAAGAGCACAGAGTTAGACCACGAGACCAGAGGCTGAAAACAAAACCTGCTTATGCAAATGATGCATGCAATGTTTGTGCATATGATTTGGTTTTACTTCAGAGGAACTTTTAGGGTTCTATTTGCAAATTTTGAATATTAAGCATTTTATAGCATATGGAAAATATCTCATCAAATATATTTGAGAAAGAAGTACAGCATTGTCAAGCATATTACAAGAGAAAAGAAAAAAAAACATCCTATGGATCCCTAGAAGCTCGGGACACCGGAAGATAAGCTGCACGAAGCCTCTTAACCTCTCTCTCGTATGCTGCTTCCATATCCGCCTTCTCCTTGGCGAGTCTGTCATACCTCCTTTTCCAGAACTTAGAAGACTGAGGAATTAGAGAAGTCCATGTATCATCAGGATCGTCAATGACCTGATGCTCGAGGAACTCGATCAGAGCATCCTTTTCCTTAAGCTGTTGAAGCAACTCTTCTCTTTCACGGATCCAGGCACGTGAAAGGTCTTCGTCTCTGAACTCCTCTACGCCTTGATTAGGGAGGGTTGAAGGCCCAGCCACAATCAAAGGTGTAGGTCTCGGACAATCGTAAGGCATGAGATACTCAGATGCTCTCTTCCTTACCCAAGTAGTGTAAGGCTCCAAAGCAATGCAGTTCTTCGGACCTAACTCACTCCTGCCCTTCCTGTGGATCTTGCGCCAAGCGCGAACCATCCTGGCTTTCAGGTCTTGGGGATCTTTACCCTCCTGAAAGAACACACCTTCTAACAGAATGTTATTAGGTTTATCCTTTAGGGGGAACCCAAGATGACGACGTGCTAATATAGGGTTGTAGCTAATCCCACCACATATACCAAGAAGAGGCACATTGGAGAATTCACCACAAGAATCAATTATCTGGACACCGTCATATGCTCGATCATACCAAGAGATATCATCATTAGTGAGAGACATAAGTCTCGTAGACCACCGTAGACATCCCTTGTTCTCCTAGAAGGCGAGCGTCTGAGGTAAGTGAGAAATAAACCACTTATACAATAGAGGCAAACAACACACAATAGCGCCACCACCCTTTGCATTCCTCAGATGCAAAGAGACATAGGTATCACCCAACAAAGTCGGAACGGGATTAAGAACAGAGAAGATCCTAATAGCGTTCACATCCACAAATTTGTCCATGTTGGGGAACAATACCAACCCATAGATGAGAAGCACGAATATGGCTTCAAAGGCATCCTCACTCATGGCCTTCCCATAAACGGTAGCTTGAGCGATGAGGAACTCAGAAGGGAGACCTTGAATACCACCTTTGGTAGTCATATGAGCTTTAACCAAGGATTCATCTATGTGCAACAGGTTTGCGATCTTTCGAGAAGTAGGAATACTCTCCAAGCCACTGAACGACACCTGATCCAGAATCGGAATACCCACAAGATGAGCATACTCCTCAAGGGTAGGTGTAGCGGTGTATTCGTCACTATATGATTTATTGATTAAACCATAAGCAAAGTATACAATGAATCGAGTCGCCACCGCACTTTTATTTATCCTAAGGACTGGTTAAAAAGCGAACAAAAACCTAAGAAGTTTTACACATAGAAAACCAATAAAAGATCAGAGAGTCTGGGTAAGGGGTAAATTACGCAATGGAAAGGTGTTAGGCACCCAAAACGTCCTAGGTACTCCTAGGGAGCCCTTTTCACACTTGTTGTATAAAAAATGTTTATTTGTTTTTGACATATTGTGCAAACATGAATGGGATGATGAGAAAATAATGTACAAGTTAGTTATTTTTGTGTTTGAACGGATGAACCCGTTGCCTACGTACCTTCTGTCGCAACCCGAAAAAAACGGTCTGCGAAAAAAACAACCGGCGAGAAAGAAATGACAGAAGAGTCGCCACCGTGCGTTATTTATCCCAAAGGAGGGAAAGGAAACGCTCAAAGTAAACCTGGAGAAAGGAAAGGAAAAGACAAGGTCTCGCAACCAAATCTTGGGTTCGGGAGTCGGTTATGCGAAGGGAAGGTATTAGCACCCCTACGCATCCGTAGTACTCTACGGGATCCACTCTTGTTGTTCTCGTCTAAAGGGTGTATGTTTATCTAATGTACTATTTACTAAAAGAGAGGGTCAAAGAAAATGACTCGCACGGATGTCGCATCCACTGCATACGTATCTCATCTGGAATGAGAATCAGAGTCTTCGTAGCTCGGCTACCTATGGGTTAAGGATAAGTGTGCTCGCTAAGACATCGCGTCTTATGCCTACGTATCTCATCGGGAATGAGAATCAGAGCAAAACGTAGTTCAAACTAACTACGGGGACAAGAGGGTCTCGATTGCAACTAGGGTAAGAGAAAGGGAAGGTCTCGATCGCAACGAGGGCGAGAGAAAGGATTAGTTGTTAGTCGTTAGTCAAACTCGGCAAGACATCGCATCTTGTGCCTACGTATCTCATCTGAACATGAGAATCAGAGTTGCCGTAGTTCGGCTCACGCACGCCAAACAAACAAACACACAAGCAGGCAAACATGGAGCCTGAATGCCAATCATTGGACTTACATCAGCATCCGAGCCAAAACACACACAAAAGGGCAAACGTGGAGCCCGACTGCCAATCACTGGACTTACATCAGCATCCGAACCAAAACACACACAAAAAGAAAAAGAAAGGTGCCCGGAGTGGTCTCGCACGACCACCTGCCTACATACCTCGTCTGGAACAAGGATCAGGGCGATGTAGTTCCCCTTCATAGGGGATTGCCATCTGAACATGGACTTACAAAAGGAGGACACCGGTTGTGTCAAAGGAGAGTGGGCGATGTATTCGCGTCCTAGCAGTAGGTGTCGCAGCTCGCTGAATCGAGTCTTAGGCAGTTACCTCTTTGCAATAGAATGGACTACATGCCACAAGATCGGAGAAGCTCGGAAAGGTCTAAAAGAAAAGGGGAAGCTCTGCCCTAGAGTTGTCATGCAATGTGTACTTAAGTGTTAGGATTTACAAATGGGAACATCTACCTAATGTTAGCATGCAAAGGAAATGGGGATTCTAACTATGTTATCATACAAAAGGATATGGGAATCCTACCTATGTTATCATACAAAAGGATATGGGAATCCTACCTATGTTATCATACAAAGGGTTCTATCTAATGGGTGCTACCTGATCGGAACAAGAATCGACGAATGGAGCAAGGAGAAGTGTTAGGGATAAGGGTAGATGGCGATGCATGAAGCAATCGACTTACAAGGTTGATGGCGATGCATAAAGCAATCGACTTACAAGGTTGATGGCGATGCATGAAGCAATCGACTTACAAAAGGGGTGGATGAATACATGCTGGTTCTGTTAGGTTTTGAAAAATGATTACTCGACGTTGGATCGAGGTTTTGATCTTGTTTTGAAATGGTTATCGGATGTTCATTTTAATTCTTGTATTAACAGATGAATAAAGAATGAAAGAATAAATATTATACACTTCATGGGAGAGGGATACATTTGTTATGAATGGGGGTTGACATGGCAATCAAGCAATATAAGTATATGCCTCATACACCATACAAATAGGCCACAGTTAATCAAACAGTTAAGATATAAACAAGTATATAATCGAATCAAATAATCAAAGAATGAAATAATAAAGCATTAAACAATGTATGAGTGTAAGTGCAAAGGAACCGGCTCATTGTAAGAAAGCCCAAGAGTAAGCTATGTGAGGTCGACGGCGATGCTTAAAAAGCAATCGACTTACGAGGGTGTGAAAAAAAGGGCTCGATATTAAATCGAGAAAAGTATGATTTTTTTTATAAGTTTAAAAATGGTTTTGCATGCATGATGAACTTAATAGACAACAAATCTAAGATAATGAAACCATGAAAAATAATGAAGCATAAACATAACAAAAAAAGATATTAACAAAATACTAAAATAAAAAATGCTAAAAGAAGATAAAATAAAATAAGAAACAAAAAGTACTACACATGAGTATTGAACCCTCTCCACTTAATATTATAAAACTAACCTCTCTCCACTAGGCCATTTATGATTATCTGCTACTGTGATACTACGTTAAATATATAAACTAAGATAAATTAAAAAAGGAATTAAAACTGAAATAAAAAAAAGTCTGTTAGACTACCAGCAGTTAAACCCAGCCGCCTGGCTGTTTGGTTTTTTCCAGGGAATATAAATTGGAAACATGGAAGCACTTATTAGCTACTTAGGAAGTTTAAACAAAATCTTTAAGGTTTCTAAAAACTATCCTATTTAAAGTGATTTAAAGAAAAATAAAATAAAATTGGAATAGTAGCAGACTTGTTGTTTCCCAACCTCACTCACACTCTCACGAGCTCCTCTCACACTCTCGAAGAACCTCTCTCTCATCGTCCTCAACCTTCGCTTAACCCCGCTCGCTTCTCACAATCTCTCATTCGCTCTCAAGCGCTACCCATGAACTCTCTCACGCTCTCAGCAAACTCTCTCAATCTCGTCTCTCTCAAACTCAGACGCTCATTCAAACTCAAACGAAGTCTCTGTCAACAAATACATGAAAATGATAAAAGGAAAAAGGAAAGAAATTCTCACAAAGTGTCACGGCGGCGGTGAGTTTGCAAGCTCCTGATTTCGTCTCTCTTGTGGTTTTCTTTGATTTCTTTGGGATTAGGGTTTATAGTCTCTTTTCCGCCTCCAAGTTTTTTTCTCTCCCTCTGATTCGCTTCCTTCTCCTTTTTATATTTGCAAATTAGGGCTTTCTGTTTGGTATACCGAGCTCCAGAAGAGGAACTTCCTGGAAGTGCTTTTTTTGCGCTCAGAATTGGATCGCCCTGTTTGATGCTACAACCCGGAAACGGTAATTTTACATACGCCCTTTTCGTCCTAACTTTGTCTCAATACCAATCTGGAATTTAACTGCCTTGAGTAATTTAAATTTCTTACTGCAGTGAAACTCTTGTAACAGGAAGGTTGTGGATTCTGTGTACCAGAACGAAATTGCTCCAACCCTGTGAGTGGCCAGTAGCTGCGGATGACTTCAAAATCGGGGCATGATTTAGGTCCAAGACTTGGTCTCCAAATCTTTGCTTCATCGCAGCATCTTCCAAGGAAATTCTTTGAAGGGGAAGTTCCAGAAAGCATTTGATATAATGTGCAGCCAAGTGCCCAGAGGTCATTTCTGAAAGTCGCAGGAGAAGAATTAAGAACCTCTGGAGGGACATGAGCAGCTGTTCTTTTTTGAATAATTGTGCTTCTTGCAGGTAAGCATGGCTTGTGGATTTTGTGTATGCCTCTGGTTGTTAATCAACATGCAAAGTGGGCTAAGTTTCAAGACTGAGCTTACATATTTAACTTGGTGTAGTATTATGATGATGTGTTTGTGCAGTATGATGCAATTATTCCTGGTCTGAGTATATGCTGGATGATGCATGGTTGAATGTTGCAGGTGTTGCTGGAATACGCAAATTCTCCAGCTTTCTCTGAAGTTTTGAAGTAGCTTCTTCAGTGTCAAGGGCACTAGACACAAACTGTAACCGTCTAGGTACTTCAGCTGATACGGGAGGAGCCTCAAGTGCAGTAGTAGGTCTAGAATTCTGATTTGTAGACTTTGGTTTCCTGTTGGCTGCAAGATGTGGATGCGTGTACCTGGACTGGTGTTGGATATGGTGGGCTTCATTTGTGAACTAAACTGCAGTGACGGCTCCAGGAAAGATCTAGGGTCCAGGCCATGGTACGATATGATGCAAACCTCATGTTGTAGGTGCAGCAAGTGTAATTCTATTTGGACAAATTTTGATGGTTTTATCACCATGGTAAGTCAACATACTCCATGGCTTGGTATTCATGACATTTCTGGTTGGTTATGACCTTGGTTTGTGCATTTTTTTCAAAATTGTCGTATGGTTCAACATCTTTTCCATGTCTTCTCTATAGGTTTCATTCTGGTTTATGATATTTTGCTGTCCATTTTTTTGTTTCTTCAGGTCTGCAGGATGCCTGTGTTAACAGTTAAATGGTTATTTGCTAGGCTGATGTAGGGACTGAGTTTGCATGGTTGCTTGGACTATTTGTCATTATGCTTTGGCTTGCTGCATTGGGTAAGATGAAATTGGTCACTTTCAATCACATTCTGAGCCGATAGAGCACTATCATCACAGCCGTAGTAGCCATATTCTTTTTGCACTCAAAAAATGAATCAAGTGCTGACATGCCATATTCATCCAGAGATTCATAAATTGATTCTAGCTGTTCGGCAAGGCTGCCAGCATTAAAGAAGTCCTTGAGTTCCCGATGAAATACCTTGAACTGTTCTACAAATGCTTCACTATATTCTCCAGGGTTCTTTGTGATTTTAGCAAGCATAGCTTCTGTAGCAACCAAGTCTTCAGGACCCACATTACGGAAGCTTGTTTTGTATTGTATGCATAGCTAATTCAAACCATGTCTTGGCATGCTTCATGGAAGAAAAAGGATGTCTTTTCATAGCAGGTTTTGGTTTGGTCACTGACAGCACTTGTGGTTTTAATTCAAGGCATGTTGGAAAAATTTCAAGGCTTGACTTTTATATTGGATGTATTGCAGGTTTTGAAATGCGGTTTACCCATCTGTTATGCTGTCATGATTGACTGTTAACTGCTGAATTGTTAATGCAGGCTTGGTGAAGTGAAGTGAGTAAGGTGAAACAGGTCTTATGGTTTGTGAAGCTTGAGGTATGTAAGGAGCCAGTCCAAAAGGCTCCACGAGTGCAAATGTAGCAAATGAGAAAACAATGTACTCCTTGAGGACAGTAGGTGGATCCACATAACTCTTTTTTATACATATTGTAGTGTACCAAAGTAGAAGCGCACCAAATGCAAAGCCAATGGCCAATCCATGGAGCAAGTTCTGCTTAAATATCTTATTTAACTACAGCCAATCCATGCAATGTGTCGTCGAAGAACAGGGACTTGTTTCTTTACACGGTCACAGTTATCAAGCCATGAGGTTTTAACAACATAAACGACACCAGGAGCAGCAATACTTCTTACTTCCTTCTTTTTATTTCTGTAGGATTCCCAATTACTATGTGTGTCAACTTATCATTAAAATACATGTATCGGGAGCCTCCACCTTTACGCACCATATTAACTAGCTTCCGCATTTCAGAAGCTTCAAAAACCAGCAAGTAATATTCTACATTCTGCTAAGTATAGGTCATTGTCATCAGATTCAGAATCATTGGCAACGGCACTGTCCAAGTTCAATTCATTGCTAGTCTGCAATGCAGGTGCTTCAGCGTCTGCCTCTTTAACAAATAATGGAACAATTAAAAAAAAGACGACATATGTTCTGACTGTGTAGCTTTTAGATCTACATCCATAGACTCAGCACAATCAGAAACTGGCATATTTGAATCTGCAGCTCTTGAGGCTGATCCAGATTGCATTTTCCTAATATCCCTGTTCTGGCTATGTTTCACTGTTAAGTCCCTAGTCGCCTTACGTGAAGATAAAGATCCATTCTGAATAGGGTAGGACTCCTCATTCAGACATGCTCTTCGGGCAACAGATTGATCAAACCATTTCATTGTCACAATATGAATGTGACCCCAACGTTTTGCCACCTTATACTTATCACCATGAAAATCTCAGAATCTTGCAACAAATTGGGAAGTTACCACCATGGATTTAACAGAGAATCTTGAAATTGGACAGTGTTGAGATCCATGTATAACTTAAAAAGGGGGAAAAGAGATTACAAAATGAAAGCCCTTTTGACTATTGTGCAAAATAAAAAACAAAAAGCTGAACTTGAGTACTACAAATTGAATCTTTAAGCACAGATGGGACCCAAACTACACCAAAAATAGTTCATTTAGAAGAATGCATGATTAATCTTCAAGGTTCAAGCTTCTACAAGGGGAATTTATTGGTATGGTATCACAGCTGAAAAACCTAAAAAAGTAAACTTGACAAATTCTAAGTTAAACAGATCTAAGTAAATAGAAAACAACTCAAATTAAAAGCCTAAACTAAGAACTGATGAATGTTAAACAATTGAACACACCAAATCTCATGACCCAGATGGAAAGTTTCTTCCTTTTTCGCTTCCTTACTTTTCTTAGCACGCAAGCTGAAAAGAGAAATGAACACTGAAGCTTGGTGGGTTTAGATTTGAAGGATGAAAAGAAGAATGTAAATTGTAAAGTTTGAATTTTTAGCAAATGGGGTGAAGAAAGAGAGTAATGTGAGTGTAGGAGAGAGAGTAGTAGATAATGGGTTCCATGTTCTACTTGACCAAGGGAAAATATTCATCCTACCAAGACAAATGGCAAGGCCCAAGCGTTTATGGGATAGCGGGTGGTAGTTGGTCAAAAAAATGGTGGATAATTTCGTGACCAGATGGAGTGATCAAGGAGAAATGTAAATGACTGATTGATGGAAAAATATTTCAGGGCCAAATTCGGGGTATGACAGTTGCCCCTATTTAAGCGTCTTCAACTAGAGAATATGAAGCAGGACGCTCTTCATATGATCATAGTGGGAGATGGTTAAATACTAAGAAGACCCGGATTTTGATCCTGAATTCCTATGAAATAATTAACAATGCCTGTCAGAATTGGCAAAGAAGTAATCCCAAAAGAAGAATCCGTCTGGTACGGTGCAAATCGGCCTGAATACCGAAACAGAAAGTTGACCTGGATACCAAAATAAATGGTAACACCAAGAATACCCATGGCCTGAACGCCGCACATTAGTCTGAACACTAAGCATCGGAGTATGAGAGTATCAATGTTGGTCTGATCACCGAAAATCTGGTCTGAACACCACTTCGATCTGGAAATCGAAAAACTGGCCTGAATGCCACTTCGGTCTGGATATCGGAAACTTCTTCAATCTGAAAATCGGGAAAGACTGGCTTGAATGCCACTTCGGTCTGGATACCGGGAAAACTGGCCTGAATGCCACTTCGGTCTGGATACCGGGAACTGGCATGAACGCCACTTCGGTCTGGATACCGGGAAAACTGGGAAAACTGGCCTGAATGCCACTTCGGTCTGGATACCGGGAAAATTGGCCTGAACGCCACTTCGGTCTGGATACCGGGAAAACTGGCCTGAATGCTACTTCGGTCTGGATACCAGGAACTGGCCTGAATGCCACTTCGGTCTGGATACCGGGAACTGGCATGAACGCCACTTCGGTCTGGATACCGGGAAAACTGGCCTGAATGCCACTTCGGTCTGGATACCGGGAAAATTGGCCTGAATGCCACTTCGGTCTGGATACCGGGAACTGGCATGAACGCCACTTCGATCTGGATACCGGGAAAACTGGCCTGAATGCCACTTCGGTCTGGATACCGGGAAAATTGGCCTGAACGCCACTTCGGTCTGGATACCGGGAAAATTGGCCTGAACGCCACTTCGGTCTGGATACCGGGAACTTCTTCGATCTGAAAATCGGGAAAGACTGGCTTGAATGCCACTTCGGTCTGGATACCGGGAAAACTGGCCTGAATGCCACTTCGGTCTGGATACCGGGAACTGGCCTGAATGCCACTTCGGTCTGGATACCGGGAAAATTGGCCTGAATGCCACTTCGGTCTGGATACCGGGAACTCTGGCCTGAATGCCACATCGGTCTGGATACCGGGAAAACTGGCCTGAATGCCACAAGTTCTTCGTCCTGATTGTTGAGAACTTCTTCGATTTGGAAATCGGAAACTGGCCTGAATGCCACTTCGGTCTGGATACCGGGAAAACTTCATGTCTATCAGCATCGGCGAAGATAACAAAACAGTGATACGTGAGCCGGCCCGCATGCCAAAGACCTACGTTGGGGATAACAATCGAAAGATCGACCAAAGAGTGCATGAGATATATTATCTATAGTCGTCAAAACGTAGATAATACACTCGCATGGAAGATTATCCATAACCGGGTTGCAGGTTGTTAAATGAATAATCGACCGAAAAGAAAGGCATCAGGGTACCAGGACTAGGCATGCAAAAGATGACCAATCAAAAGAGGATAAAGTTGCTAACTCGGAGCAAATACCCAAAAGAAAGGGGAAGACCCACTGGGGACAATACTGCTTGATCAAGGCAAGTATCTAGAGGGGAAAAGAATATCAATACCGCAAACTGGATGCTGATAACTGCAAAGAGGGGATTACATCTACCGGTTTGTAGGCAGAAAACCACAGAAAGGTAACTAGTCATCGATAGGATGAGCACAAAGGGTTAACTCTGCCAATGGGATGAAAGTGGGATTTTACAACTACCTGCTAGTAGGTAGAAAACCAACAAGATAGGACTTACAACTACCGGTTTGTAGGTAGAAGCCAAAAACAGCATGAACCACAAAGGCTACCTCTACTAGGGGGTGAAAGTGGGATTTTACAACTACCAGCTTGTAGGTAGAAAACCACAAAGATAGGACTTACAACTACCGGTTCGTTGGTAGAAGCCAAAAACAGCATGAACCACAAAGGCTACCTCTGCTAGGGGGTGAAAGTGGGATTTTACAACTACCAGCTTGTAGGTAGAAAACCACAAAGATAGGACTTACAACTACCGGTTCGTTGGTAGAAGCCAAAAAATTCCGCTGAGGATGAGATGAGTGAGTGCCGGTTAGTGAGCGACTATTCATTTATGCCCCAGGGAAGCACGGGAGACAGCCAACAGGAAGCCAATTTAGGATCGATCCAAAAAGGCAGACTGAATCTCATCCTAATCAGGAAAGAACTCAATAGGGAAAACCCATCCCGTGTAGGGAGGGAACGGAAACAACCGTCATCCACGAGGATGTATCTCAGTGGGGAAATGGCAAGAAAGGATATACACTTTCTGCTTAAGGGGTTAGCTCTACATGGAGAGATCAGACACACCCAACTCTGCTAGGGAAATCTACTGGAGAGATCTGTATCACCAAATAGCAGGAGGCAACCATCAACAGATACACGGCAACAGCTGCAACATGAGTATCTGAATGCTATGATTATGCATGTATGCATGATACCTAAAAATGTATGATGAATGCTGACAAACAGGCGTGCTCAACACACAGGTCCAGGAATCAACCACCCGGTACTACTCTTCTTCCATAGGGAAGGCCAAAAACACCAGAGAGCAAACGTGATCTGCTGGAAACCGGGATATCAGGGAACAACACCATCCTGCGGGGGGAGGAGAAGACCGCTCTGCTGGAGAGACGAACGCTAACGTCTTCAGTAAACACTCTGCTTGGGGAACTGCCCCACAAAAATATTTCAACAGCAACCTTGCTGGGAATGCCCCACGGTAGGGCTCAAACAAACCTATACTGGAGATGCCCTATAATAGGGCTAATAGGGACTTGGAGGAAGAATGCTGTACTGCCGGGAACATGAAGATAAACAACTTCAACCAACACTGCACTGAGCAACCTTGCTGAGGAGAAACCAAAAGAGGTTCGATAGGAGAAAGATACAGTTATGCTCGAGATACGAACAAATGTCTTACCTGTTGGGAATCATACCACCCTCAGGAGAGCACTGCGGATCTCCTAAGTATCTTTCCATCATCGTGAATGTTCACTTTGTTTAAGAACAATTTTTTTTTGTGAAAAATTTGTTTATTTGAAAACAATGATACTTTATCACTTAAAACATGCAAAACATCTGTTGAGTTAAAACAAATAAGAGTGCAAATAATTGGATAAAAGCTCAAATTGATGTGATGGAATGGTAGTCTGCAAAGGGCGAGACTCCATAGATCTGTACAAGTTTGAAATCGGTGATATATATTGGAGAGGGCTACATTGAACATAATGACCTTTCCTCTACCATTCCGAATTTTCGATGTATTCGGAGCTTCAGTCGACGACGAATCGAGAATCCCTGACGGATGACAGATATAGAGCACAGTCTTGTCAAGATGCAGTTACTTGCCAAATCCCTAATTTTTGCCTAGATTGCCCCAGCGTGAGGTGTTCAATCTAGCGGGATGCAAATTCTTTTTCAATGTCTCTAACTTTTGCCTGGATCGCCCTTTCGGGTTTTCAGTCCACCGAGACGCTCCTTTTTGCCTAAGTCGCCCTTTGGGGTGTTCGACTTAGCGAGCTGTTTTGCTTTTTTTTTCTTTAGGCGAAGTATTTCTTGACTGCATCGGAGTTCCCAGGACGAGTGAACTTCTCCATCCATTGTTGTAAGTGTCAGAGCACCGCCTGAAAAGGCTTTCTTGACCACATATGGACATTCATAGCTTGGGGGTTCACTTGCCCCTGGAATCGGGCACGAAAAAACAAGACTTTCTTGAGCACAAGGTCACCTTCTCGGAACACACGAGGCTTGACCTTCTTGTCGAATGCTTTCTTCACTCTCTGCTGATATGACTGACCATGACACATGGCAGTTGATCTCTTCTCTTCGATCGAATTCAGCATCAGTCAACTTGGGACTTTGAGGGTGCTATTTTTTCTTTTGTTTCTTTCTTTCTTTCTTTTGATTCTGATTTCTTTTGATTTTGATTTCTTTTGATTTTGCACCCTCTTCTTTCTTTGTTTTTTCTTTTTTTCTTTTTTCTTTTATGCCCCAGTTGGCTGTTCTGCTGATTCTCGAGATACAGCTGAGTGATCTTCTTTTCTTGCTCAAGAAGTCGGAAAATCTCGTCAGGAATCCCTTCAACATCATCTTCTTCCGCTTCGAATACAGGGAATTCACAATTGGGAGATGACGTCAGATCATTGTGTTCAATGGGTTTAAGAAACAACCTGCATAATGATTTTGATATGAAAAGCTTTTTGGAAATCAAACAAGACAATCGTTATGCAGATGAAAAGATTGTTTTTATTCCTGTTTTTAGGGTTTTTTGTGATCACCAATTTCATGTAAAAAGAGAAAAAGGAAAACAATTGGAAAAAACAAATGTTTAACATGCATTTATTTGAATGAAAATATCATTGCACAAAATGTTGCCAACAATGTCATCACTTCTCCTTTTGGCATGGGAGAAGGGTTTTTAAACAAAGTGATTATTACTCTGACTTCTGAACAACTGTAGGAACACCCACAGTGACCCATTTGTGATAGATCCCACCAGGGATAACAACTGTCAGTATCCTTTGCATCAACAACTTCTGCTTTTGAACAAACCTCTTCGTTGAAAACCTCAGAAGAACAACCATCGCCAACCCGGGACTTGCCGTCTTCAAGCTTGATTAACACGGGGACCTAAGTCTTCAAAGCTCAGAATCCCTGACCTCACAAGGTCTTGAACCTTCATCTTCAGCTGGAAACAACTATCCACATCATGACCAGGAGCACCCGAATGATACACACAATGCTGTTCAGGCCTATACCACCACCGAGGGTTGACGGGTATAGCCGGCGGGTCTCTGGGAGTAATCAAGTTCCTCTCTATCAAAGAGGGATACAGCTCTGCATAGGACATAGGGATCGGATCAAAAATGATCTTCTTCCTCTCATTACTCGTACTAGCTTGATTACCATTGGGAGGCCGGTAAGCCTGCTACTGAGGACGATGTTGTTGATGCTGATATTGCTGAGTTGGTCTTCTCTGTTGTTGTTGAGTTTGAGTGGCTGGAATAGTCACAGCAGCAACTTGCCGATATTGTCCTTTGTTCACACTCCTCCGACGGTGCACAACGTTTGTCTCACCCTCTCCCCTTCTGGGTGCCCCAGAGGATGGCTTTTTAGAACTTGAAGGATTTGAAGAGCCAGGATGACGAACCGGAGCAAGAGTTGCTCTGACATTAACAGTCTCTGTAGCAAGGGGCTGTCTACTGATTATAATACCCCTCAAATCTTCACCCACGGCATAGTTGTTGACGGGAATAGTGACAGCAGTAATTTGATCATTGACAAGGACCCCCTCTGGTGAAGCACGACTGGGCGGCAGAATCACAGCTTCCTGTCTCTGGGCTAAGGCACGCAGCTCCTCTTGCCCATGAACAACTCCTTGCATCATGGTCATGAACTGGGCCATGTTTGCCCTCATCTCAGCCAACTCAGCTTGGACTTGATCCATACTCCTCTGATGATTCAATCTGGTTGCGGTGCGGACGATGATCAACAATCCAGTCTCAGTCAAAACCCAGAGTGAGAAGTCTCTCCCAAGCATGTCTGCAATGCAAGGATGATATGTGCATGATATGCATATGACGCGGATGCTATTTTATCATGAATGATCCTGAAAAGGATATGCACATGCGAGTTAACTTTTTTCATGCATTATTATTTTTTTGGAAAATAAACATGCTATGATGCAAATGATGGAGCCAAGACTGGCAGGCTGTGCATCTCGGCACACAGGATCCGAAGCTTCGGCTTGAACTCTGATCACAACCATCTGAAACCCAAAGTCAATCTGATCAACTGGCATCTGAACCCATGTCTGGAGAACTGAGTCACCATCTGAGTGAGCACCCACAGATTCAGCCCAGGGATCCGAAATAAACGGAACCCGCTGATAAACCACGGACATAATTTCGGCGTCCCAGAAATAAACGTCCATAAATTTGGCTGAACCAAAGTCACCATCACAGCACCACTGGCAGAAGCCGTATCTGTAGAGATCAAACCCTCCCCTCACTGGTAGGTTCTAAGAACAGAAGTTTGTCAGCTTCAGCCCTTCAGTCGAGAATAATACGTTTACCACTGAAGGTTTAGCATTATTACGGGATAAAAGACCTCTGTTGACTCCCCTCAACAGGACAGCCTAAAGCAAGTTCCCAGTCTCGGGGTCCTCGGATTGAGCAGCGAGAATGCGCCCACCAGAGCTAATATAATCACGTCTCGGAGGAAAGGCCTCGACTGAGTTCTCGGGAAATGGTCACCAGAGTCGACGATTTCTAGAGGAATATCTGTCGTTATGGAACACCCATAGGACAGAATATATCCAAAAGAAACCTCGTCTGGAATGTGGGTCTCATGAACGACTTAACGTAGCAACATACCACGCAAGCCTCATGACTATCCACTCTAGCACCTATGTGTACACTCAAGCCTGGGTAGTGGGCTTATCTCTCATAGAACAGTCCCAACCCAAGAAACAAACAACCCACAGAACCCACAGATACATCAAGCATATGTACATGAATGCAATAAGATAAAACAGGTAAATGCGGAAAATGAATAACTGTACAAAAGAATAAACACCCAACAAACAAGAAATCTACAAAAGCTAGGAGGGACTCGCTTAGGGAAACCATGTCCCCAGCAGAGTTGCCAGCTGTCGCAACCCGAAAAATACGGTCTGCGAAAAAAACAACCGGCGAGAAAGAAATGACAGAAGAGTCGCCACCGTGCGTTATTTATCCCAAAGGAGGGAAAGGAAACGCTCAAAGTAAACCTGGAGAAAGGAAAGGAAAAGACAAGGTCTCGCAACCAAATCTTGGGTTCGGGAGTCGGTTATGCGAAGGGAAGGTATTAGCACCCCTACGCATCCGTAGTACTCTACGGGATCCACTCTTGTTGTTCTCGTCTAAAGGGTGTATGTTTATCTAATGTACTATTTACTAAAAGAGAGGGTCAAAGAAAATGACTCGCACGGATGTCGCATCCACTGCATACGTATCTCATCTGGAATGAGAATCAGAGTCTTCGTAGCTCGGCTACCTATGGGTTAAGGATAAGTGTGCTCGCTAAGACATCGCGTCTTATGCCTACGTATCTCATCGGGAATGAGAATCAGAGCAAAACGTAGTTCAAACTAACTACGGGGACAAGAGGGTCTCGATTGCAACTAGGGCAAGAGAAAGGGAAGGTCTCGATCGCAACGAGGGCGAGAGAAAGGATTAGTTGTTAGTCGTTAGTCAAACTCGGCAAGACATCGCATCTTGTGCCTACGTATCTCATCTGAACATGAGAATCAGAGTTGCCGTAGTTCGGCTCACGCACGCCAAACAAACAAACACACAAGCAGGCAAACATGGAGCCTGAATGCCAATCATTGGACTTACATCAGCATCCGAGCCAAAACACACACAAAAGGGCAAACGTGGAGCCCGACTGCCAATCACTGGACTTACATCAGCATCCGAACCAAAACACACACAAAAAGAAAAAGAAAGGTGCCCGGAGTGGTCTCGCACGACCACCTGCCTACATACCTCGTCTGGAACAAGGATCAGGGCGATGTAGTTCCCCTTCATAGGGGATTGCCATCTGAACATGGACTTACAAAAGGAGGACACCGGTTGTGTCAAAGGAGAGTGGGCGATGTATTCGCGTCCTAGCAGTAGGTGTCGCAGCTCGCTGAATCGAGTCTTAGGCAGTTACCTCTTTGCAATAGAATGGACTACATGCCACAAGATCGGAGAAGCTCGGAAAGGTCTAAAAGAAAAGGGGAAGCTCTGCCCTAGAGTTGTCATGCAATGTGTACTTAAGTGTTAGGATTTACAAATGGGAACATCTACCTAATGTTAGCATGCAAAGGAAATGGGGATTCTAACTATGTTATCATACAAAAGGATATGGGAATCCTACCTATGTTATCATACAAAAGGATATGGGAATCCTACCTATGTTATCATACAAAGGGTTCTATCTAATGGGTGCTACCTGATCGGAACAAGAATCGACGAATGGAGCAAGGAGAAGTGTTAGGGATAAGGGTAGATGGCGATGCATGAAGCAATCGACTTACAAGGTTGATGGCGATGCATAAAGCAATCGACTTACAAGGTTGATGGCGATGCATGAAGCAATCGACTTACAAAAGGGGTGGATGAATACATGCTGGTTCTGTTAGGTTTTGAAAAATGATTACTCGACGTTGGATCGAGGTTTTGATCTTGTTTTGAAATGGTTATCGGATGTTCATTTTAATTCTTGTATTAACAGATGAATAAAGAATGAAAGAATAAATATTATACACTTCATGGGAGAGGGATACATTTGTTATGAATGGGGGTTGACATGGCAATCAAGCAATATAAGTATATGCCTCATACACCATACAAATAGGCCACAGTTAATCAAACAGTTAAGATATAAACAAGTATATAATCGAATCAAATAATCAAAGAATGAAATAATAAAGCATTAAACAATGTATGAGTGTAAGTGCAAAGGAACCGGCTCATTGTAAGAAAGCCCAAGAGTAAGCTATGTGAGGTCGACGGCGATGCTTAAAAAGCAATCGACTTACGAGGGTGTGAAAAAAGGGCTCGATATTAAATCGAGAAAAGTATGATTTTTTTTATAAGTTTAAAAATGGTTTTGCATGCATGATGAACTTAATAGACAACAAATCTAAGATAATGAAACCATGAAAAATAATGAAGCATAAACATAACAAAAAAAGATATTAACAAAATACTAAAATAAAAAATGCTAAAAGAAGATAAAATAAAATAAGAAACAAAAAGTACTACACATGAGTATTGAACCCTCTCCACTTAATATTATAAAACTAACCTCTCTCCACTAGGCCATTTATGATTATCTGCTACTGTGATACTACGTTAAATATATAAACTAAGATAAATTAAAAAAGGAATTAAAACTGAAATAAAAAAAAGTCTGTTAGACTACCAGCAGTTAAACCCAGCCGCCTGGCTGTTTGGTTTTTTCCAGGGAATATAAATTGGAAACATGGAAGCACTTATTAGCTACTTAGGAAGTTTAAACAAAATCTTTAAGGTTTCTAAAAACTATCCTATTTAAAGTGATTTAAAGAAAAATAAAATAAAATTGGAATAGTAGCAGACTTGTTGTTTCCCAACCTCACTCACACTCTCACGAACTCCTCTCACACTCTCGAAGAACCTCTCTCTCATCGTCCTCAACCTTCGCTTAACCCCGCTCGCTTCTCACAATCTCTCATTCGCTCTCAAGCGCTACCCATGAACTCTCTCACGCTCTCAGCAAACTCTCTCAATCTCGTCTCTCTCAAACTCAGACGCTCATTCAAACTCAAACGAAGTCTCTGTCAACAAATACATGAAAATGATAAAAGGAAAAAGGAAAGAAATTCTCACAAAGTGTCACGGCGGCGGTGAGTTTGCAAGCTCCTGATTTCGTCTCTCTTGTGGTTTTCTTTGATTTCTTTGGGATTAGGGTTTATAGTCTCTTTTCCGCCTCCAAGTTTTTTTCTCTCCCTCTGATTCGCTTCCTTCTCCTTTTTATATTTGCAAATTAGGGCTTTCTGTTTGGTATACCGAGCTCCAGAAGAGGAACTTCCTGGAAGTGCTTTTTTTGCGCTCAGAATTGGATCGCCCTGTTTGATGCTACAACCCGGAAACGGTAATTTTACATACGCCCTTTTCGTCCTAACTTTGTCTCAATACCAATCTGGAATTTAACTGCCTTGAGTAATTTAAATTTCTTACTGCAGTGAAACTCTTGTAACAGGAAGGTTGTGGATTCTGTGTACCAGAACGAAATTGCTCCAACCCTGTGAGTGGCCAGTAGCTGCGGATGACTTCAAAATCGGGGCATGATTTAGGTCCAAGACTTGGTCTCCAAATCTTTGCTTCATCGCAGCATCTTCCAAGGAAATTCTTTGAAGGGGAAGTTCCAGAAAGCATTTGATATAATGTGCAGCCAAGTGCCCAGAGGTCATTTCTGAAAGTCGCAGGAGAAGAATTAAGAACCTCTGGAGGGACATGAGCAGCTGTTCTTTTTTGAATAATTGTGCTTCTTGCAGGTAAGCATGGCTTGTGGATTTTGTGTATGCCTCTGGTTGTTAATCAACATGCAAAGTGGGCTAAGTTTCAAGACTGAGCTTACATATTTAACTTGGTGTAGTATTATGATGATGTGTTTGTGCAGTATGATGCAATTATTCCTAGTCTGAGTATATGCTGGATGATGCATGGTTGAATGTTGCAGGTGTTGCTGGAATACGCAAATTCTCCAGCTTTCTCTGAAGTTTTGAAGTAGCTTCTTCAGTGTCAAGGGCACTAGACACAAACTGTAACCGTCTAGGTACTTCAGCTGATACGGGAGGAGCCTCAAGTGCAGTAGTAGGTCTAGAATTCTGATTTGTAGACTTTGGTTTCCTGTTGGCTGCAAGATGTGGATGCGTGTACCTGGACTGGTGTTGGATATGGTGGGCTTCATTTGTGAACTAAACTGCAGTGACGGCTCCAGGAAAGATCTAGGGTCCAGGCCATGGTACGATATGATGCAAACCTCATGTTGTAGGTGCAGCAAGTGTAATTCTATTTGGACAAATTTTGATGGTTTTATCACCATGGTAAGTCAACATACTCCATGGCTTGGTATTCATGACATTTCTGGTTGGTTATGACCTTGGTTTGTGCATTTTTTTCAAAATTGCCGTATGGTTCAACATCTTTTCCATGTCTTCTCTATAGGTTTCATTCTGGTTTATGATATTTTGCTGTCCATTTTTTTGTTTCTTCAGGTCTGCAGGATGCCTGTGTTAACAGTTAAATGGTTATTTGCTAGGCTGATGTAGGGACTGAGTTTGCATGGTTGCTTGGACTATTTGTCATTATGCTTTGGCTTGCTGCATTGGGTAAGATGAAATTGGTCACTTTCAATCACATTCTGAGCCGATAGAGCACTATCATCACAGCCGTAGTAGCCATATTCTTTTTGCACTCAAAAAATGAATCAAGTGCTGACATGCCATATTCATCCAGAGATTCATAAATTGATTCTAGCTGTTCGGCAAGGCTGCCAGCATTAAAGAAGTCCTTGAGTTCCCGATGAAATACCTTGAACTGTTCTACAAATGCTTCACTATATTCTCCAGGGTTCTTTGTGATTTTAGCAAGCATAGCTTCTGTAGCAACCAAGTCTTCAGGACCCACATTACGGTGAAGCTTGTTTTGTATTGTATGCATAGCTAATTCAAACCATGTCTTGGCATGCTTCATGGAAGAAAAAGGACGTCTTTTCATAGCAGGTTTTGGTTTGGTCACTGACAGCACTTGTGGTTTTAATTCAAGGCATGTTGGAAAAATTTCAAGGCTTGACTTTTATATTGGATGTATTGCAGGTTTTGAAATGCGGTTTACCCATCTGTTATGCTGTCATGATTGACTGTTAACTGCTGAATTGTTAATGCAGGCTTGGTGAAGTGAAGTGAGTAAGGTGAAACAGGTCTTATGGTTTGTGAAGCTTGAGGTATGTAAGGAGCCAGTCCAAAAGGCTCCACGAGTGCAAATGTAGCAAATGAGAAAACAATGTACTCCTTGAGGACAGTAGGTGGATCCACATAACTCTTTTTTATACATATTGTAGTGTACCAAAGTAGAAGCGCACCAAATGCAAAGCCAATGGCCAATCCATGGAGCAAGTTCTGCTTAAATATCTTATTTAACTACAGCCAATCCATGCAATGTGTCGTCGAAGAACAGGGACTTGTTTCTTTACACGGTCACAGTTATCAAGCCATGAGGTTTTAACAACATAAACGACACCAGGAGCAGCAATACTTCTTACTTCCTTCTTTTTATTTCTGTAGGATTCCCAATTACTATGTGTGTCAACTTATCATTAAAATACATGTATCGGGAGCCTCCACCTTTACGCACCATATTAACTAGCTTCCGCATTTCAGAAGCTTCAAAAACCAGCAAGTAATATTCTACATTCTGCTAAGTATAGGTCATTGTCATCAGATTCAGAATCATTGGCAACGGCACCGTCCAAGTTCAATTCATTGCTAGTCTGCAATGCAGGTGCTTCAGCGTCTGCCTCTTTAACAAATAATGGAACAATTAAAAAAAAGACGACATATGTTCTGACTGTGTAGCTTTTAGATCTACATCCATAGACTCAGCACAATCAGAAACTGGCATATTTGAATCTGCAGCTCTTGAGGCTGATCCAGATTGCATTTTCCTAATATCCCTGTTCTGGCTATGTTTCACTGTTAAGTCCCTAGTCGCCTTACGTGAAGATAAAGATCCATTCTGAATAGGGTAGGACTCCTCATTCAGACATGCTCTTCGGGCAACAGATTGATCAAACCATTTCATTGTCACAATATGAATGTGGCCCCAACGTTTTGCCACCTTATACTTATCACCATGAAAATCTCAGAATCTTGCAACAAATTGGGAAGTTACCACCATGGATTTAACAGAGAATCTTGAAATTGGACAGTGTTGAGATCCATGTATAACTTAAAAAGGGGGAAAAGAGATTACAAAATGAAAGCCCTTTTGACTATTGTGCAAAATAAAAAACAAAAAGCTGAACTTGAGTACTACAAATTGAATCTTTAAGCACAGATGGGACCCAAACTACACCAAAAATAGTTCATTTAGAAGAATGCATGATTAATCTTCAAGGTTCAAGCTTCTACAAGGGGAATTTATTGGTATGGTATCACAGCTGAAAAACCTAAAAAAGTAAACTTGACAAATTCTAAGTTAAAGAGATCTAAGTAAATAGAAAACAACTCAAATTAAAAGCCTAAACTAAGAACTGATGAATGTTAAACAATTGAACACACCAAATCTCATGACCCAGATGGAAAGTTTCTTCCTTTTTCGCTTCCTTACTTTTCTTAGCACGCAAGCTGAAAAGGGAAATGAACACTAAAGCTTGGTGGGTTTAGATTTGAAGGATGAAAAGAAGAATGTAAATTGTAAAGTTTGAATTTTTAGCAAATGGGGTGAAGAAAGAGAGTAATGTGAGTGTAGGAGAGAGAGTAGTAGATAATGGGTTCCATGTTCTACTTGACCAAGGGAAAATATTCATCCTACCAAGACAAATGGCAAGGCCCAAGCGTTTATGGGATAGCGGGTGGTAGTTGGTCAAAAAAATGGTGGATAATTTCGTGACCAGATGGAGTGATCAAGGAGAAATGTAAATGAATGATTGATGGAAAAATATTTCAGGGCCAAAATCGGGGTATGACACCTTCCATCAAAGGTAAGGATCAAAACGCCGTAGTTCGGCTAAAAGATTTCCAAAAATTAGTGAGTTCATTTTAAAACACAAGCATTAAGGCTTTTCATTACCAATGGGAGAAAACTCAACCTGAATCAACAATCCACCATGCGAGGATGGCTTCGACATACTAGAGGGGTTAACCCTATTTTCAGTACGGAAGTCTTACAATCGACTCACTAAGGATAAGGTAAGATTTACATCAACCACTATGGTAATTGAAACCTACGGCTAATGTATGAAAACATATTAACAATGGACGAGGCCACAAAACAATTGAATGGGTGAAGTTAATTGATTATGAGTATTCACAAAATATGGTCAAGGTATGATTAGGATTGATTCAAAGAAGTGTTATGAAATGTAGTTTCAAAAATCAAGGACTTAGGGTCCAGGTTTCTAATTTGAAAAGACATGAAGATGTTTGCACAACAAGTCAAAAGTTTTTGAAAGCAAAGTGTGAAAAGGTTTAGGACAAAGAGGGTATGGATGATGGAGTATAAAACTTCTCAGAAGGGTTCACCTCTTGAGATCATATAGAAGATGATTCAAGTGTGTCCTTAGGAATAAGCAACGAGCAATAACAAATAAAAAGCAAGGTGATACCGGATGCCATCAATGGACTTATACCAATCTCACAAACAAAAGCGGATACCGGATACCAATAGATGGATTTACACCAATCTCCTAAGGTAAAACAAAACATGGATGTCAGATGCCAATCTATCTGGACTTATACCAACCTCCAAAAAATTATCATAGGAAGTACAAATGCCAACAACATGGACTTACAGTTGCATCCTCACATAGCAAACACAAATGAAAAGATGGATATCAAATGCCAATTTATCTGGGCTTACTCTGATCTCCAACAGATGATCATAGGAAATACAAACGCCAATAACATGGATTTATAATTGTATCCTCACATACTACAAGCAAACAAGCACTAGGCAATGGACATCAGTAGCCAAAAGAGATGGTCTTACACTTTATCCCTTCCACATCATAGAAACAATGGCCAATGAATGGACTTACAGTTGTCCTCAATGGGCAAACTCAAACAAGTCACAAAGATATGAAATGATGATCATGCAATAATGAACAATTAATGATGATCAATGCACAAAGGTATGCAAGCAAACATGTACATATGAAGTAATCAATCAATCACACAAAGTCATTTAGCACCCACTATAACCAAACAATCAGGCTCAATCAAAGGGTTAGATTTAAAAGTCAACTGGAATAGGGTAAATGGTGCTCTTAACCTTGACATTGAGAGCAAAGGTGAAGCAGATGAAAGGATATGAGGGGTGTGCCTCATCACTCTTATCCCTGGTCAGGGAGAGCATAGAATATCAGAAGGTGTGGGAGTTCAGAAAGATGGAACTCTCTCCACAAGTTAATGACTCGATAGATCTTGGGCTTTTACTCACTATGCATCAACACATGTGGTGTGAGCAAGGTGAGTGACATACAGAATAGTAGGAGATAGGCTACATATCTCTTCTATCTACCAATTGCCTCATATGAGGTCTTTTCCTGCTTGGGGACAAAGTTAAACAATCACACACATCGCCTCTTAAGGAGGACTTCAGACAGTTGCCTTGCTAAGTAACAAGCCAGGTCTTCCAGACTACATGGAGTCAAGAGAGTCTACCTCAATGCTTAAGCAAAGCAAAGCAATAGCAAGTTCACAAAGGAACTAAAGCAACTATGGTACCTGAAATCAATCAAATATAATCAGTATACCAATCACAAAGTCAAAACAGACAAGATAAGAACCAACAGTCAACACAATCAATCACATGTGCAAAACACAAACTCAAACCAATGAGTTAGCATCCTACAAAACAAACCAAGTTAGTTCATCACAAACAACTAAACCAAACTCAATCAACTTGAATTAATCTCCTTAAAGCATTTGCTTCTTCAACCTGAAAACAAACTCAAATGTGAGAAGTAAACCCTTAGGCCAAAGCCTAGGGTCAAAGGAGGAGAAAATATTTAAAACAGAACATGAAACTTGATCAAAATCAAGATTAATCAAATAAGAACAAAGTCTAATTGGTCTCTCATCAAAAGCATTCATCAATTGCATTTCATAAGCAAATCATGTCAAACTAGGCAAGTTAAGAACTCAATGATGTAAACAGAATGAACACAAGCATATCAATACCAAAATGGCTCAATAAATTCCAGGAAAAATCATGCTTAAATAGAACACATTGAATGAGCTACATACCAAATTTCATGGCATTTGGATAAAGGGAAGTCTGCCAATTAAAATCAACAAGTCAAAGCATGTTCATACAAGCTCATACAAGACCACAAATCATGTATCAAGTTCATGCAATCATAAAACAGTGATCAAACATGAGAAATGAATGAAATCAAAGGCATGGCAACCTTTAAGATGTCTACAATACACATGCCAAATTTCAAAGTCATCCAACAAACCACAAGGATTTCAGACATCATATGATATCATGACTCCCAAAATGTTCACAATTGACCAAACAGAGGGAAAATTCTCAAACAAATAGAAAATGCATTCCAAAATTCCAGGAAAAATCACAAGCAAACTAGACATCCCTAAGTATCCACATGCAAAAACCAGGGCAATTGACATAGCATAAGCATGGAAAATAAAATCAAGAACATGAACAAGACATGGTGTGACATACATTGTCACACCTTCAAAGATTACATCATATCTCACAATCCAGAAATGCAAAATTAGCAAACCATATACCAAAATGACCAGGAGTGAGTCTAGATCATGCATGCAAAATTTCAGGAATTTCCAATTAAGCATCAAGATTTCATGCATGAAAAGGTGAGTAAGGTGCAAGATATGATATACACAAACAAACCCTAGGCATTTTAAAAATCTAACCGTGCACAAATTTATTAAAAATGTCCATAAAATAATAGACATGATGATGAACAAATCAAAAAAAAGAATCATGAATTTTGGATGTGTATTTTTTTATTTATCAATTTTTGAATATGGAAAAGAAATTAAAAAATGCATGAGAAAGCTTATACATGAACATGTGAATACTTGGAATACAATAAATGCAAGGCAAAGCTTTTGTAGCCAGCGGGGAATCGAACCCCTGGCCTATTTGAATGGGGCGCGTTTCAGCATGAAACGCCCCGTTTCATTAAATATGTGTCATCACGTGATACGTAGCATGGCCAAAAACAGCGGAGTGCATGCAAACAGAAGCAAATTGGATCAAACTGAAATCTGGACATGAAATTGAACGCGTTCATCACACATTCAAGTTGTTCATTATGGTCAAGAACGAAATCTTACAAAAATGCACAAACTACATATGGATCGAACCGTCTCACTTCGTAGATCAACAATATCATCATGATTTATCCTAATTCTATGCATGGCAAGAGATTCGATCAAAAGAAGTTTTGCAATCAAACATTCAAATCCAGATATCTTCATCCATAATCAATGAATTTGCACGATTCAAGTTGCAGTGTGTTCTACTAACTAAGATCTACCTAAACCACATGCTAATTTCAAGAATTGAAAGATTTGGATTCCTACCTCTTGAAGATGCAGCTCTTGATTTCGTGTTCTTCAGGACTTGGAAGTTGAAAACAGATAGCCTATGATGATTAGGAAGATGAATGGAATCAATAATTCAGCTCAGCAATGCTTGAATCCAGTGAAATTCGCAACTGCCATGGGAACCTTCAATGTGCAACAGTGGTGATTTAGCAAGGTTCTTCGCGATTTCTCCTTCAACAGATGATCAACACTTCCTGCAAATCAATATCAGCACAAGAACAAGCAAAGAAGATGATGAATTTCGATGGAAAAAGTGCCAAAAGCTTGAGAAATTTTTGAGAGAATTTGAAGAATTTTGGATTTGGATCTGAGAAAATGAATTGTTGATTTCGATTTTCTGTTATGATTAACACTTTATAGTCCCTGTTAATCCAACTTCTTAATCATGATTAAGACAAACCAAATGGATTAGTGAAAATGAGCTTTATGTCAAGTTGGCCAAAATGCCCTTATGCTTGTGCAGCCAATGGAACAGTGAATTTTCTCTTTCAGCAAGTCCAAATTTTTGTTTTGAAGCTATTGGAAGTGGTTTGGCATGAAAATCATGTGTATATTTCAAATTCACTATTTTTCCCACCAAAAATTAAATGGTTCACTTGAAAAATGGACTTTTTATGTGATTCTTTTTGATGAAATGTAATGATGCATTATGATAAAGCATGTCAAATGGGATTTGCTCAAAAAAGAATCACCCAAATTGGCCAAATGGTTGAAGAGTTATGCCTCCTTGAAGTTCAAGATTTCTTGAAAATGATTTGATCACAACTTGCCAACCATAAATGAGAAATGGGTGTTCTTGGACTTTTTGGAAAGGCAAGAGAAAGATATTCAACTTTCATGTTGGACAAATTTTTATTTGAAGCTTGCTTGATGATGTAAAGTTGATGAGAATAACTTTCCATTTTTGGCAGTTGAAAATTACAGGTCCTTGCTATTTTGGGGAACTTTTTGTCTGACCTCCAATTCCTCAATGATGATGTTTGACATGTTATATGAGGCTTGTATGGACATGAATGAGACCTCTCAAAACATTTCCCACCATCAAATCACTGATTAAATGCACAGTTGACCACAGTTGACTTTGCTAGGGTTTTGGTTGACTGAACCATGCTCTGATGAATTCCAAGCCTCTACCACTTGAGATCTTGATACCAAATGATGTCATGACTCATATGAATCTCTTATGAATGATCATGATGCCCAAATTCTTCAAGCATGGTCACCATCTATAGCTCAATGAATGATTTGACTGTCTTGACCTAATTGCTTCATCTGCAAGTAACAATGTTAGATGACAATATTTTTGCACTTTTGGTTAGTAAACAAATGAAAAGCAATGATATACAAATGCTAAACATGCTTGGTGATCAAGAACCACACTCACAATGATAACCCATCCACCAAGAGGAAAGCAAAGGTGCACAATGATCCTTGAGGCAATGAATGCTATGATGTGATGCCATGAGGGATCTTAGGGCAAAAATTGGGGTCTTACAGTAGGCAACAACTGAAAGTCTGGAAAAGTGAAGCAGTGATACAGAGGATCATAGAACTGAACAAGAGTACCCATCAACCCTTCGTCAACCTGAGTAGTCAGAAGAGGCAGAAGCTTCCCGAAACGAGCCTTGAAACCCAAGGGATCTAATACATAGGATGTCAGATTCCTTAACTCTTTCAGATCGGGCTGTCTGAAGCTGTACTTCTTTGTATGCCTTTTTTGTCTTTCCATATCTGAAAATTTTGCAAATAAACCCCTTAAGTTCCTTGAAAATTTTCTTTTTCTGATGATATGGATGCGGATGAATGCATGAATGCAACAATCACACTCAAGGATCAAGCAAAGCACACCAGACAACGGTCATGGGATAGCTCATATTATCCTTAATATCAATCATCCATTTTGGTGGATTATGGTTTTCACCTTATCGACACCCAAGTTCCATTGATATTAACGATATATGAACGGTTCAAACCTCCTTAATATCAATCATCCATTTTGGTGGATTATGGTTTACACCTTATCAACACCCAGGTTCCACTGATATTAAGGATGTCCGAATGGATCAACCATGAATCACGGGTTTGTTGTGAATCACGAGCATGGAGTCTCGGTTAGGAACCACCCAAAGGGAGTGTACTAGGGTTTAAACCTGCCAAGCATGTTCTACCAGAGGTCCCCATAGTCATCATCCCATCTTTCAAATATTATCGGAGGAACGAATACTCGTATTCCAAAAATATTCTCAAGAGAGTCTCTTATGAGTGTAGTATCGCGTAACAATCGCATCAGATCTTACATCTGAACGACCTCCGCACTACGTCCTAAAAATAGGCCAAGATGGGTTTGGTAAACTAAGGTCCTTGGCTTCTAAGGCACACATTGGAAGAATAATGCCTAACCACAAATAACTTGTGTGACATTATTAATCCAACATGACCTCCACCAAGTGAATGGACTCGCAAGTCAACTTGCTAAGGAATAACTCCACACAAGTCGACGAGACTATGCCATTCTCCTATCCTAAAGTGCACTCGAGTTCGGGTACAGAACTCATCTCACAGATCACCAAAGCATGCAAGCAATTGATATATCAAGCAAATCAATCATTACAAACAATATAGTCATCCCAAATTGCACCAAAAATATGTCATAAACAATATATCACAACAATTGTGAAAAGTTGGCAAACCCACTAGGAAACTTATCCCCAGTAGAGTCGCCACTTTTCTGTAGCTGTGTATTCGTCACCATCGGAAATATTGATTAAATCCGAGGTATATCATACAAGGTAGAGTCGCCACCGCACTTTTATTTATCCAAAGCAATGGCGAAAAAGTGAACAAAAGGCTAAGAAGTTTTGCAAAGAGAAAACTAATAAAAGGTACAGAGATCTGGGTAAGGGGGTAATTATGCAAAGGGAAGGTGTTAGGCACCCAATGCATCCTAGGTACTCCTAGGGAACCCTTTTCACAAATTGTTGCAAAGGTTATTGTTTATGAAATATTTATTGTGCAAACATGATGGAAGGGATGAGAAAAGAATGTACAAGTTAATTATTTTTGTGTTTGGATGGAAGGATCCATTGCCTACGTACCTTTACAGGATCAAAACCTCGTAGTTCGGCTAAACGATTTCCAAAAAAAGATAAGTGGTTTGATTTTAAACAAAGGCCTTAAGGTCTTTCGTTATCCACAGGAGAAAACTCAACCTATACAACCACAAGTCCACCATGTGAGAACAACTTCAAGTTGCTAGTGAGGGACTATACCCTATAATAAGCAAGGAAGTCTTACAATTCAATCACTAAGGACAAAAGGTGAGATTCACATCAACCACTAAGATAACTCAGATCTATGACTAATGTATGAAAACTTGATTAAGAAATGGACAAAGCCACAAAACAATTGAGTGAGTGGAAATAATCAATTAGAATTATTCACAAAAGAAGTCAAAGTATGATTAGAATTCAATTCAGAAGAAGTGTTGTGAAAATGAAGTTTGAAAATCAAAGGCATAAGGCCTAGGTTTCTAGTTTTGAAAACAAGTGAAAATGTTTGCACAATAACTTTCTGGTTTGTGTTAACATGCAAATGGAGGTTTAAAGAACAAAAAGGTGGGAGGATGAGGAACAAAACTTCATTAGGAGTTCCTTTCTTGAGATCATATGTAGATGATCCAAGTGGTTCCTTTAGAATAGGCAACAAGAATAAAGCAAAGCAAACAAGCAAGGTTCGAAAGAATAAAAGCTGGAAACGAATTGCCAATAAATGGTCTTACATCCAACTCCGAAAACGGAACGGGAAACGGAGTGCCAATAAATGGTCTTACGTTCAACTCCACAAAGCAACATGGGAAACGGATTGCCAATCAATGGTCTTACATCCGACTCCACAAAAGAAACAAGATAGGAAACAGATAGCCAATCAATGGTCTTACACCTGACTCCACAAAAGAAACAAAGACAGGAAATGGAGTGCCAATAAATGGTCTTATATCCAGCTCCCCAATAGGAACAGGAAACAGATGGCCAATCAATGGTCTTATATTTGACTCCTCAAACAAAGCAAATAACAAATGCAAAAAAGCAATATGCAACACCATGCAAAAGCAGTATGCAAGAACAATATGCAAAGCACACATAAGCAATCACAGTCAATTAGCACACACTATACACAATCAAGAGGCTCAATCAAGGTTAGGGTTTAGTCATGGGGTCATATCAACCTCGACAAATAAGCCGGTACTGTATGGGTGTTTTGAGCTCTTAACCCTAACATTGAGAGTTAGGGTGAAGCAGATGAAATGGGAAATGAGGATTAGACCTCATAGCTCTTAACCCTGGCCTAGGTGAGCTTGTATCAATGAAAGTTTGGGAGTCCAGAATGAGGAACTTTACTCCACATGACTGACTCTATATACAATGATCTTGGGTGTTTATTCAAATGCATCAGCACGTAGTGCGAGCAATATGAAAGACTCAACTGAATAGCAGGGGATTGATTGCAAATCCCTTCTATCTTCCAATTTCCTCTTCACTTAGGAGGACTTAACCTGTATGCCTCGACAAGGAGGTCTTTAGCACAAAGATTAACATACACAGACATTGCCTCTTAAGGAGGACTTCAGCCAAATGCATGCCAAACAGAAATGACAGGGCTTCCAGACTACATGGAGAAAAGAGATTACCTAAGTGGTATGCCAACCACAAGCAAAGCAAAGTTCAAATAATGAACTAAAGCGGCTAAGGTACCTGTATGAAAAGCTAAACAATCAGTATTATGTTCAGACAAGCATCAGATAACACAATCAGACATTCCCAATATGTACAACATGTAAGCCACAAGAGGCAAACACTCAAGTGATTCACTACTAAAGGACCTACAAAATAACCAAAGGTTAGCAAACAAAGAAAAATAGCAAAGCTCAAATGATGAAGCAACAATCAACCATGGAGCTAAAGGCTTGAACCTGAAATACAAAGCTCAAATGTGAGTCCAAACCCCCAGGGCAAAGCCTAGGGTCAAAAGTGAATCAAAAAGTCAAAACAGCAACCAATATTCAGCAAAAAGCATGTTTAAACACATAAGAACATGTCCTAAAAAGTACCAAGTCAAAAGCATAAAGCAAAGTCATCTCATCAGCAAGATATGGCAAGGCAAGCAAAAGGTGCATACAATTGGTCATCAAGAATCGAAATTCCATATTAAAACAGAAATGACTCAAACAATCATGAAATTCTTTATGAGCACACAACATGTCAAACACAATTATCATACAAAAAATTGGAACCAACAGAGCTCAATTGACATGGATATAAAAATGCACAAGTAAGACATCAAATTGTGTGACACACATTGTCACACCTGAAGTCTATGTGTCTAAAACAGGGAAGGAAAATGCTAAAAATGCCAAATAAAATCTCACAAATCATACAACATGTTGTGAATCATCACATAAAATTTCATGGCAATTGGATCATGTATGAGCATTACACAGTAGAATGAATGGAGCATGTCAAATTTGCATACATGTTCAAAGAATCAACACAATTAAAATTCCAGCAAGGCACAATTCCAGAAATTTACATCAAAATATAGAAGACATTTCAATGAACATATGAGAAAAAATTTGGAATTATTTGGAATCATATTCTATTTTTGGTGATTTTTTGAATGAGCATGAGTAAAAATGAAATAAAAATTTGAAAACATGAAAATAATAAAAAGAAATGATGAAAACAGAAATTACACAAGGCCAGGATCGAACTGGCGTGGCTTTGGTCCAAGGAAGCGCGTTCAAAACGCAGCGTTCCATTAATTGGTGTGGCAAGCCACATCACTGGTCAAAGCCTGCGTTGAATGGTCAAGGACGCTGAGCCAATGGAAACGCCAACGTAGTACACACGCAAGCGCTGGTAAGTAGAATTAAAACCAATAAAATGCTGCATGAAGGAATCGAACTCACAACATGCACATGAAAGGCGCGCTAACAGTAACTTTTCCAAAAACAAACCAGAAAACCCTAGGTGGCGACGCTCATGGTGGTTTCCACCGTCTTCTTCATGAAGACGGTGGTGCTACAGTAACTCACGGCCAAATTTTTTCCAGATTTAAGCAAATGTTATATCAAAAGAAAGCTCTCAACACATACATCATAGATCGATCATTAATTAGATCTAATTCATCATGGATCATGCAAATCGAAGCAAAACAGTTTGGCATTCAAAACTTCAAATCATCATAACACAGTCAATACTCAACCATTTTCAATTCTATAACTACCAGAATGCTCAGCATGATGAGATCTACTTAAACATGGCAATGATTTGAAGAATTATGAGGTTCAAAATTCTAACCTCTTGAAGAGCAGTATGAGAAAACGAGCGATTCAAGGCTTCAATTGATCCGGATCCAATCCTGAGATGATGTTATGAAGCTTGATGCAATAATTGGGGCTTGAGATGGCTTGGATCTAGCTCAGATTTCAAATTCCATCTTCATGTTCTTGAGCTTCATGTGCTTAATTCTTCACCAAAAACTTCGATCCACACCTTGATCTGCACTCAGTGATGATCAGAGAACATAAATATCCAATAAAATCAATGGCTTATGTGAAGAAAATTGAAGTTTCAAATTGAAGAAAATTTTGGAGGGAAGAGAAAGTTTGATCTAGAATGAGCCAAAACTCCAGAATTCTGTTATGATTTGGTTTATATATGGTCTCCTAATCACATCCAAATCAAAATTAAGCATGAGTTAATTATGATTAGTGAAAATGAGGTGTATGGCAAAATTTGGAAAATGTGAGGTGCATGGAGCATTTGGACGTGAACAGTACCACATGAAGGCTCAAATTCACTTAAAAACATCTCATGCACATAATTGGATTGGTATTTTGTTCATATGATGTACCAATTTTGAATTTCCAAATTTCCCTCCAAAATGAACATGAATAAGCAAATGATCATGTGATGAAATTTCATGCAATGCAATGAATGATTTGGAAAATACATGTCATGAGGAGCATAATGCCAAAATAGGCACTCAAATTGGAGTTTTGGATCAAAAGTTATGGCCTTTTGAAGTCTCAAGCACACTTGGCAATGATTGGATCATATCTCCTTAACCATTGATCAGATGCTCATGATCTTGGACTTTTTGGAAATAGGAGAGAGAGATCTTCAACTTTCATGTTGGACAAAAATTCATTTGAAGCTTATTTGATGTTGGAAAGTCAAGTTGAATGTGGACCAAAAACTTGCCCTTTTTGGAAACTTGAAATTACAGGTCACTTTCCATTTTGGGAAACTTTTGCACTGGCTTCAAATTCTTCAATATAAATTATTGAAATGATGAATAGGCCTTGTCTGAACATGAATGGGATGTCTCATATCATTTCCCACACCTCAAAGCCTTCAATTTGACTGTTCAGTTGATCATATGGTCCTCAGATGACCTGAAATCGCCTGATGAACTTGGGCCTCAACCACTTGGCAAATTTGATTCAAAATGAACTTGTAGCTCACATAAGCTCAAAATAATGATGTGATGGTCCTCTTAACAAGAAAATACCATCTGCACCTGTTCAGAAGAAAACCTTGAATTGCCTGACTTGTGGCTGCTTAGACTGCAAGTAACAAAGGTTAATGACATATATTTGGTACTTTTGGTTAGTGAACAAATGAGAAAAGCAGAGATATATAATGCACACATGCTTGGTGATCAAAGAACCACTCACAGGATATCCCACCCATAGTGAAAGGAGCACAAGAAGCTTATTGATCCTTGAGGCTTATGCAATGCTATTTTATGATGCCATGAGGGATCTTATGGTCAAAAATTGGGTCTTACACCTTCCTCTAGCATGCCTCAGCCTTCCAGGGCTTGGAAGAATAATGTGGATCAGCTAGTCCTCGAGAAGGCTCAGATGAAAGCATCCTTTGAGTCTGAGATTCGATGCATCCGAAGGGAGTATGCACCCATAGCCATATCATCTGATGCAGTTTCTAGGGATCCTTAGGATGACATTTTCCTTTTCTCTTATATTTGTACTTTGGTTTCTGAAATTATACTCAGTGTAATTCTTCCAAATTTTATGAATAAAAATAGATTTTATGGTCAATCAAATTATTGTTATTATTTATGTATATATTTGAAAATAGGACTTCATATATTTCCTTGAAATAAAAAAACAATTATTACATTTTATGCATCACTTGCATAACAGGTTTCTTTCGCCAGATGTCTTATCAGTTCTTCTTTTGTGCATCAGCCAAGCTGATTCATCGCCATAACACCTGCGTTAATCAACCGAAGAGAATGGAGCATCTAAAAGAGAACCAAGAGTTGAAGGACGAGATCTCCAGACTTACGGTGCTAATGGAGTTTGTCATTGCTGCCCAGAATCAGTCATCACCGTATCTTGCAACTCCTCCTCCTCAGAGGACCGTTATTCTGAGATTGCTTCTGCAACTACTCCTATTACTACTGCCAATCAACCCATTCCTGCTATGTTTGTGGATTCCCTTGGGGAATGCCACCAAATTTTATGCCAGAAGGGTATGCACCCATGTTTGTTTCTCTGTCGGCATTTAGCCTGGTCATGTTAGTGCCTCTTCCGGTTGTTCACACTCTTCCCCGTATTGAGGATACTATCTACCATTTTGAGTCGTCTTAGGATCCATATATATACGAGAAGATAGATAAATCGAAAGATCAATTCCTCGATTTGTGCAAAGAGTTAAAGTCTTTGAGAGGGAAACACTTGTTTGTGAAGAGTGTTGTTGAACTCTGCTTCGTCCCCGATGTAATGATCCCGGTGAAACTCAAGTTCCTAGACTTTGAAAAGTACAAATTAAATACTTGCCCTCTAAGACATCTTGTTATGTATGCCAGGAAAATGTCTACTTAGACTGATAATGATCAGTTGCTGATTCACTATTTCCAAGACAGTTTAACTGGAGCTGCCTTGAGGTGGTACATGGGTTTGGACAGTACAAGCGTTCGTACTTTCAATCACTTATGAGAGGCCTTTGTCAAGCAGTATAAGTACAATGTGGATATGGAGCCTGATAGAGAATAATTGAAGTCTATGTCTTAGAAGGATAAGGAGACATTCAAATAATATGCCCAGAGATGAAGAGAATTCGCTTCCCAGATAAGTCCACCTCTTGAAGAGAAAGAAATGACGAAGATCTTCTTGAAGACGTTGAGTTCGTTTTATTACGAAGGTATGATTGCGGGTGTCCCCAATGATTTTACCAAAATGGTAAACATGGGGATGAGGCTAGAAGAAGGAGTCCGTAAAGGACGTTTGTCTAAAGAAGAGGCGTCAGCCAGCAAGAAGTACAGTGGTAGTTTATCTAAGAGGAAGGAAGGAGAAGCTGATTCAGTATTAGTAGGGAGATAGAGGAGGCCTCATGTCAGAAATAGTTCTCAACTTCGTCAACATCAACATCAAGTTTCCTCAGTAATTCCGGTTTTTTCAAACAATTATAATCAATCAGTTCCAATTCGGCAACAACAGCATCAACAACAACCACAACAAAGAACCAACTACAACAACAAAAATAATCACCAACAAAATTTTGAGAGGAAGAAGGTCTCCTTTGACCCTATTCGTATGACTTACACAGAGTTGTACCTGTCTTTGGTACTCAAAAATCTAATCTAGCCAAGAAACCCTCCGCAAATCCCCGAGCCACTACCATGGTGGTTCAAGCCTGGTCTTCATTGTGCTTTTCACCATGGAGCCCCTGGTCATGATATAGATAACTGTTATCCATTGAAATATGAAGTTTACAATCTGGTAAAGAGTGGTATTGTGTCCTTTGAGGACAAAGCGCCGAAAGGGAAAGCCAATATGTTGCCCGGTCATGGTAACGCTTCTGTGAACATGGTGGACGGTTGTCCAGGGAGTTTAAGAGTTTTTGATGTACGACATATTCGAAGATCTCTGTTAGAGAAGCATCAGACTCTGGGTTTAATTAGTGATTATGAACATGATCGTGACGGCTGTGTCATTTGTAGCATGAATCCTCATGGGCCTATGATTGTCAAGAGAGATATCCAGAAGTTGATGGATGAGAATGTAATCCAGATTCAACAGCCGAGGGATATGGGAGATGAAGTGAATGTCATTGTGCCGGTGTTCAAGACCCCTGAGCGCCTAGTTATTCAGTTTGATAGTAGCAGCAGTAATAATGTCAATAGATCGGTATCATAGTTGGTTATACGGTTAGCAAGCCCTATCCCTTATGCATCCGATAAAGATGTGCCATATCAATACAATGCCACTATGATGGAAGATGGTCAAAAGCTTCCTCTACCAGTTGTAGAATCAGTGGTAAATATCACATATATAGAAAAGGTGACCCGTAGTGGTCGTGTGTTCAGTCCAGTATTCCCCAAGGTTGTAGAAGATGCTTCCGTGAGTAAGAAGGCAGAGATTCATGTAGCGAATCCGGTTAGTGCTCCAATGTGTCAGTTTGGTGAATCCATCAAATTTAAGACTAATAATGGTGATGATGTGTTAAAGTTAATTAAGAGAAGTGAACTCAATGTTGTAGAGCAGCTGCTCCAGACGCTGTCAAAGATCTCTGTGCTATCATTGCTGATTAATTTTGGCATTGTAGAAAGTGTTGGAACAAGCCTATGTTGAACATGATGTTACTATGGATAAGTTTGACCATATAGTTCCCAACATTACTCTTTGTAATGATTTGTGTTTTTACGATGAAGAGCTTCCTGAGGAGGGCAGGAATCACCATTTGGCACTCCATATTTCTATGAATTGAAAGGAGGACACTTTGTCCAATGTTTTGGTTGATACAGGATCGCCATTGAATGGGTTACCAAAATCAACTTTGTCAAGACTCTCTTATCAAGGCACCCCAATGAGGTACAGTGGTGTAGTTGTCAAAGCGTTTGACGGTTCTCGCAAAACTATCATTGGAGAAGTGGACCTTCTAGTAAAGATAGGTCTGAGTGATTTCCAAATTACTTTCCAAGTAATGGATATCCACCCGTCCTACAGTGGCTTGTTAGGAAGGACATCGATTCACAAAGTTAGAGCAGTGACGTCTACTCTTCACTAGAAGCTGGAATTTGTGATGAGCGGAAAGCTCGTCGTTGTTGGTGGGGAGAAAGCACTGTTGGTGAGCCATTTGTCATCTTTCATGTATGTTGAGGCCGAGCCTTATCTATTGCAGATGAATTGAAGAAAACTAGATCACCCATGTCTTCTTTGAAAGATGTGCAAGAAGATATTCAGGCTGGCAGTATTGACTAGTGGGAGCGTGTTATGGAGATCGCCGAGAACAAGAACAGAGTCGGGATAGGATTTCAACCAGGGCCATTCAACGCCAAAGTCAAAGTTATGCAACCAATTTTTCACAGCAGAGGGTTCATACATGGGAATGATCAACACTCAACTGCCATTATTGAAGACAATGGTGATGAAGACAAAGCTTGCGCCAACTTTGTGACGCATGGCCAAACTTGCAATAATTGGGTCGCTGTTGATGTTCCTGTTGTCATTCACCGTTCTAAGTAATTTGTTTTTATTGTTTTTAAGAAAAATCCTTCTCCTGTGCCTAAGGGAGAGGTGAACATTGTTGGGCATTTTTATTACTATCATCAATGAAATACGTTTTTATTCATCCATATCTATGATGTTTTATCTTTACTTTTTGCTTTTTCTGAACATGGTAATCATAAAAAAAACATAAATAAATAATAATTTTCCACCTGCATAATATTTGTTCACACTCCACTTCTCTAAAATCAAAATACCAAATAATTATGCAGGTTAATTCTCAAACCCATTGAATACAATGATCTTAATCCCTTTCCAAACTTTGATTTCCCTGTGTTTGAAGTTGAGGAAGAGATTGATGATGAAAAATTATTTGATGAGTTATCCCGTTTACTTGAGCATGAGGAAAAATCCATTCAGCCATTTGAAGAGCAGATTGAATTAGTCAACTTGGGTTCCGAGGATGATGTGAAGGAAGTCAAGATTGGGTCTCAAATGTGTCCAAAAGCTAAGAATGGGTTGATTGATAGTCTTCGAGAGTATTCTGATGTGTTTGCTTGGACCTATGAAGACATTCTTTGATTGGATTCTGAGATTGTGGAGCATAGATTGCCGTTGAAACCAGAATGTGCACCGGTCAAGCAGAAGTTGAAAAGAACTCACCCTGATATGCCAATAAAGATCAAAGAGGAAGTGTAGAAGCAGATTGATGTTGGTTTTCTTGTAATCTCCGAGTATCCATAGTGGGTGGCCAATATTGTACATGTGTGTTGATTATAGAGATTTGAATAAAGCTAGTCCGAAAGATGATTTTCCTATTCCACACATTGACATGTTGGTAGACAATACAGCTAAATTCAATGTCTTTCCGTTTATGAATGTATTTTCCGGTTATAATCAAATCAAGATGGCACCTGAAGATATGGAGAAGACTACATTCATTACACCCTGGGGAACATTCTGTTATAGAGTGATACCTTTCGGTCTAAAGAATGTTGGTGCAACGTACCAGAGAGCTATGACCACTCTTTTTCATGATATGATGTATAAAGAGATTGAAGTTTATATTGATGATATGATTGCCAAATCAAGCGATTAAGAATAACATGTTGAGCATTTATTGAAGTTATTCCAATGTTTGAGGAAGTACAAACTCCGCTTGAATCCCAATAAGTGTATTTTTTGGTGTTCTTTCTGGTAAGTTGTTGGGCTTTATTGTCAGTGAGAAGGGTATTGGAGTTGATCGTACCAAGGTCAAAGCAATACAAGAGATGCATGCGCCAAAAACTGAGAAGCAAGTCAGGGTTTTCCTCGACCGCTTGAACTATATCTCAAGATTTATATCGCATATGACTGCCATATGTGCGCCTATATTCAATCTTCTTCAGAAAAACCAGTCATGTGATTAGACCGGAGATTACCAGAAAGCTTTTGATAGTATCAAAGAGTATCTGCTTGAACCTCCAATTCTGTCTCCACCTGTAGAAGGAAGACCATTGATCATGTATTTAACTTTGCTTGAAAAGAGTATGGGTTGTGTTCTTGGTCAGCAAGATGAATCTGGAAAGAAAGAATATGCAATTTACTACCTCAGTAAGAAGTTCACCGACTGTGAGACTCAGTATTTTATGCTCGAGAAGACATCTTATTCTTTGGCTTAGGCTGCTAAGCATTTGCGCCAGTATATGTTGAATCATACTACCTACTTGATATCCAAAATGGATCCAATCAAGTACATTTTAGAGAAGCTTGCTTTAACTGGGAGAATTTCTTGTTGGCAAATGTTGTTATCTGAGTATGATATTGAATACCATCTCAGAAAGCTATCAATGGTAGTGTCTTGGCTGACCATTTGGCTCACCAACCTAATGAAGATTACCATTCAGTACAGTATGGTTTTCCTGATGAGGAGATTTTGTACTTGAAGATGAAAGATTGTGACAAACCATTACTTGAAGAAGGGCCAGAACATGGTTCCCGTTGGGGCGTGGTATTTATTGGAGCTGTTAATTTGTATGGTAATTGTAGAGGTAAATTCATGACCATTAAGCTATGAATAAACTTAACGTCAATAAAACAAGAGTCGCCACCTCGCTTTTATTGTTTCCAAAGGAAAAGGGAAAAGTACGAACAAAACCCTAAGATAAGAAGTTTTCAAATCAAAACTAATAAAATGCCAGAGATTACAGGTAAGGGGGTTGGTTACACAGAGGGAAGGTGTTTGCACCCAAAGTGTCCTAGGTACTCCTACGGAGACCTTTTTTGTGTGTACATGTGTTTTGGTATAAAATAATGTTCGCAATCAATATAGTGTGGGGATGAGAAAAGAATCCATTAATTATATTTTTGTGTTTGACAAGACCTTTGGACTTGTGCCTACGTACCAACATAAAAATGAGGGATCAAAACCTCGTAGTTTATGGTAATAATTTTAAAGTTGGTGAATTTCTTTTAACAAAAGTTTAAATTTAAAAGAGGCACAAAGGGCCCAAGAGTTTGAATGAGTGTTAATTCTTTTTATCTTTTGAAATTTTAAGTCAATATGGTTAGATTTATTTACAAGTTTGATTTAAGAAAAGAATTTAAGAATGCAATGGCATGAGGCCAAGGTTTCTAATTTGCAATAAAGTCTAGGTTTAAAAATCACAAGCAAAGAAGATTTTGAAAAGAGGGAGAGATTTGAAATTTAAGAGGTGGGAGGAGATGAAGATACTAATCCTAAGCAAAATTTAAAATTTAAGAGTTGAAAATATCTGATCAATGGGATGCAATCCAATAGACAAGAATGTCCTATAGAAACCCATTTTTCCATTGGACTTTAGAATCATGCAATATCAATACACAAATAGGAAGATGAAGAGCAAGGCATCAAATAAAGATGACCACATCCAAGCAAGTAATTCCACAGTCTTCTTCATAATCTGCCTTGTGTATCAGATGACATACTCCTTGAATGGCTCAGAACAGGCATTAGACACAGGTTCAAAGTAACATTTTCATCAAGACCATGTTGCAGATGAACTCGTTAGGATTCCAACACTTGCATCAGATGAAAGCTCACATCACAATGATTTGGTTTCAAAAAGTTGGCATTGGCCAAGTCCTTTTGCATAGAGAATGTTGCCTAATTCTAAGTCCAAAGCATAATTCACAATCCAACAGTCCACACAAATATTTTTTAGGGTTTTTGTTATTTATTAATTATCTTAAGGTCAAAAGACCACAAACACAAACAAAAATACACAAGCAAGTACATACAATCACAATATATGGCTCAAGTGAGCAAAGTGAAAATGGCATTAAAATAAACAAGTAAAATGGTATGTATAATGGCAAATGATAAAAGGCTTGAATTTAAAGTGCATAAAAATAAATGACTTGAAATTAAAAGTTAATCAGATGTTAGTTAATTAGAAGTTAGTTAAGTTTTACTTTTCGATTGTCTAAGTCATTCTTTGGAGAACACGCAACCCTCTATTCACAAGCATGGATCCTTGAACCAAGACATCTTCCAAAGGAAGGGAAAAAAGGTCAAGTTTCCACACAATACCATGAAAGGGTGGTGAAATTCCAGTTAACAGACTTTCGATGTCACACGGGATGTTATGACATCCAATTCTGCGCAGACAAGAATTATGCAGAACTTAAAAAGTAAGTGTAGTAAATAACACAAGGAATTGTTTACCCAGTTTGGTGTCACACACACCTACGTCTGGGGGCTACCAAGCCAGGGAGGAAATCCACTATTAGTAGTATTAATTCAGACCTTAAACCAACTGTTTAATCCTATCACTTAATACCTACCCAATGCAATTTCAATCTTACACTAAGATCAGAGTTCCTACTCACTCCCCCTCAATCACATCAGTGATTACAACCTTTAATTAGATTAAAGTTAATGGTGAAGTCACACTTCAAACAACTCTTGATTGTGCTTAACAGCTTTAATCAAGATACATAGCACTCATGCTTAAAAGCTTAGAGTGACACAACACTTACAACTCAATGAACACCCTAGTCAAATGCAATCATCTAGGTGATAATTTCTTGGCTCACAAGATACACCTAATACAAGACACACACAAAAATACAGCAGTGAAGAATGATGGACCAATAAAATCTTCACGCCTAAAAATCCCTAGTTCTGAATGAAGGACTGCCATCCTTTTATATTGCAGCACTTGGGCCTTGTGCTTGTATTTCCTAAAATTAAGGTTAAGCAAGTTAACCTAATTTCAACATATTAGGGTGCTAACAAATAGGCTATTTGTTAGGTTCATTAAATGTAGCTCAGTTGTTAGTTTCCTGGATTTTAGCTCAGCTGTTGAATTTCTGAAGAATAGCCTGAGAAAAATGCTGAAACAGAAAAACTAACCATCCTACAGTTTAGCATATGCTGTCAGGAATGAATGTCAAAACATTCAGTTTGACGTCCAGACCATAGACCATATGCTAAGTCTGTTATTTTTCTGAAAACAGATTGTACAAAATGATGTACCGTAAAAGACCCACCAGTCTATACTTCAGTATCAGCTTACAGTAATAAATGTCAAAACATCCAATTTTCCATTTACAGAATGGCCTTATGCCAGGTCTGTTATTCTCCTAAATAAACAGACTGAGATACATACTAAACTGTAGCAGAAAACCAACCTGCCTATTATTCAGTATATGTTGTCACTGATGAATGTCATAACATCCAGTTTGACATTCAGACAGTAGGCCTTATGCTAGGTCTGTTATTCCCTTGATAAACAGACTGAAATTAAATACTGAGTTATAGCAGACAACCAACTTTTCTATACCTCAGTATCTGCTGTCAGGGATGAATATCATAACATCTAGTTTGACATTCAGTAAATCCTGTATTAGCTAAACCTGCAGCATACTACTCAAGTATGTCATGACATTAGAGTATAGTTAGATGTTCTAACACAAAATGCAGTCAATCAAACATCTACAAAGCATGTCATGACATCAGTCAAGACATCAGAGTCCAGCTAGTGTTTTAACATAAAATGCAGCCAATCAAACATCTACAAACTCCCCCTTTGGCAAATTTTTGGCTAAAACAACTTGGCATCACAACAGAGTTCACAGCAGCGGAAAACACACATCTAGCAGGGATATTAACCTAGCTAATACACTCAGAGCAGCAGCACACTCAACACACATAAAAGTTTTTAATTAAAACTTCACATATCAGCACACATACAAAAGTTAAATAAAAACTTCTAACAGCAGCTGTCGCAACCTGAAAAATACAGTATGCAAAAAAAACAATCGACGAAAGAAAATGACAGAAGAGTCGCCACCGTGCGTTATTTATCCCAAAGGAGGGAAAGGAAACGCTCGAAGTAAACCTGGAAAAAGGAAAGGAAAAGACAAGGTCTCGCAACCAAATCTTGGGTTCGGGAGTCAGTTATGCGAAGGGAAGGTATTAGTACCCCTACGCATCCGTAGTACTCTACGGGATCCACTTTTGTACTTCTTGTCTAAAGGGTGTGAGTTTATCTTGTGCTGTTTACTAAAAAAGGGGTTAAATGACTCACACGGATGTCGCATCCATTGCATACGTATCTAATCTGAATATGAGAATCAGAGTCTTCGTAGATCGACTGCCTATGGGTTTGGGGGAGTGTGATCGCTCAGACATCGCGTCTTATGCCTACGTATCTCATCTGGCCTGAGAATCAGAGCAAAACGTAGTTCGGCTAACTACGGGTTAAGGGTTATGTTTTGGGGTGAACGACGTTACTACGCAATCTACCGGATGCTCTACCTTTGGAGACTTACTCGCCTGTAGTAGAAGGAGCACACGTGTGTTTAGGAGAAGAAAAATCAATGAGTTGTTAGGGTTTTGGGGATGCTCATGTAAAAAGGAAGTCCTAGACGAAGGAATAGTGCTACCTTAATTGGCATGCAAACCGGAGACTATATGAAGCCTCACATCCTATGGGGAAACGATCACACCACACAAAACATGTATCTTAAAGTAAATTGCCACCAAGGGGCTCAAACATTGCCTCCTATCGAGGTCTTCCAGCTAAGAAAGCGGTAAAATACGGGAAAGAGGTAAAAGTACCACACGGATAATGATCCGAAGTAACAGCAACTAAAGGAGCGAGAAACCTGGAAGTCTTTCCGGCTAGACCATCAAAGAAAGCGAGTCAGTACGGGTAATCGGAATAAACCTCCAGATGGTATCCCTGCAAGAGTATGTGAGTCCTCACAAAAACTCAACAAAAAGGTTAGACAAACAAGATAAAATTAAGGGAAAATAATACCTTGATGAACACAAAACGAGTTAGAACAAAACAGAACAAAAAGCGAATACTGTCACATTCGCGACTGCATCGCCCAGCGAAAGCTTACCGAAGCTTCACGGCGTGCTCGCCTAGCGAAGTTGCTAGCGAGCGCCTGCGGGTTTTGGATTTCTCATTGATAACAGTACCATTTTAAGGACTCCAAACCCTATGGCATTCATCTCTGAAACGAAATTATTAAACATTCAAGGAATTATTTACATATTCATACACAAATATAAACCCGTGGGCAAAACCTGATGTTACCTCATACATTCAGAGTATTCAAATTCAAAGCATAGAGTAATAGGAACAAAGGCATACCTGATGGGAGAGACCGATTAAAATCGAAGGCACGACTGGGTTTGCAGAGCACTATTAGGGTTTGCGTGAGGCGGAGGTAAAAAAGTGTGTGAGTCGGAGTGAACTTCTCAAAGCTGTCTAAAGGTTGCTGCAGAGTAGTTCCTAGGTCTCCTTCTCTCAAGCTCTTTCTCAAGTGAAACTCCATTGAAACTCCAGTGTAACTCTAGTGAAACTCCAGTGTAACTCCAGTTTTTTTTTCTCTGTTGAAACTTTTGTATTTTAGACTGATTTTCATGGACTTGTGAGCATAACAGGTCACTTCGCTAAGCGAAGCATCTGCTCGCCTAGCGAGCATGACAGCTCAGCAGCAAATTTATGCTTCTTCAAGCTTAGCGTTCTGAAAGATGAATAGACCCCATTTGAACCCGTTGGAAGTATCTCAAGCCATTCCCTTGTGTCGACTGATCATCTAAATAGAACCCACAAAGTGTCCTGGACGATGTTCAGGCTTCTTGGAGCTAATCCCGATTGACATGATGAAATGCAATGTGAAATGTTAAATGACCTAAAAACGAATGCATGAATGAGGAGGGCAAATTTTGAGGTGTTATAGCTGCCCTTATTCAATCAACTGTGAACCTGAACGGATGAAAGTAACGGCTATCAGACTTTCAAGGTAAACAGGGATTGAATACCAAAAGAACCGGAGAATTTGCACTCTGTAGGTGACGAATCAAGAGGAGCGAGGCCATTTACCGATGGCGGCTTCAAAACAGATTTGATATTTACCAATATCAACGAAAGCGAGGCCATTTACCGATGGCGGCTTCAAAACAAAATTTGATATTTACCAATATCAAAGAAAGCGAGGCCATTTACCGATGGCAGCTTCACTAGGGAGGAGTTCGATGTTTACCGACATCGAACAGTGGTATTTACAAGTGAAACAAGGCCAGACATTTACCGATGACTCTACTGGGGAATTGATATTTACCGATATCAAAGAAAGCGCTTCACGACCAGACATTTACCGATGACTGGGAAGGAAATCGATGTTTACCGACATCGAACAATGATGTTTATAAGCGAAGCAAGACCAGTCATTTACCGTTGACTGGGAAGGAACTCGATGTTTACCAACATCGAAGAAAGCGCTTCACGACCAGACATTTACCGATGACTGAGAAGGAACTCGATGTTTACCGACATCGAACAATGATGTTTACCGACACCAAATAAAGGATACATTTATGAAACGAAACCATTTACCGATGGCGAAAATGAAATACTCGATATTTACGGATAGCGAATCTGCTAGGGAATCTTAAACGACAAAACCATTTACCGATGGTTAACAAGTGGCTGATGTTTACCGACATTGAATCAATGATGTTTACCGACACCAAAAAGGGAAAGGACACACACGGGTGTTGACAGAACGATTTTTGTAGACACCATGAGAGACATGCCATTTACTGATGGCCAACGATTGGGATTCGACGTTTACCGACATCGAAAGATGATGTTCGCCGACATCAAAGAAAAGCACAGACATTTATGGGGATCAACACGACACTTACTGGTATCGTATGGATGATATTTACATATGTCGAAATAGGGCTGACACTCGTCAGGGACTACACTGGGGAGAGAATCAAGCTTTCCTTTCACGGACTAGTGAGAAAATAAATCTCACTGGGATTATCGATTCTGAATGTGGCCAAGGGCAACTGCTGCAGATGTGTTATACTGATGTTGGAAAATGATCCGTCTCTGCTGGGGATAAGATCCAATATGGTTTAATACATGTATGCATATGTTTGAGTTTTTTATACGGCGTAATGTTCCATACTGAGTGTAAATGCGATGCAATATGGTAGGATGCAATGCAATATGATTCTACATGCAGGGATGCGAAATGCTAGGTTAGAAATAACGCCAAGCCGAGGCAAGGAACTCTGCTGGAGAGAATTATTACGCTCTTCTTGACCCAGACAATGTTGTTGGAGATACACAGCACAATGAACTCTGTGGGGAGACGACCGGCCATGCGGTGTTCAGGCAGTAACACAATACCGAGACTCTGACTGGGGAGAGAATGGCGTTGTCAACTCCGCTGGGGATATATAACAATTCTGCTGAGGATACTTACTGATCTGACATTCTTGGAACGGTAGAGAAACCAACTCAACTAGGGAGTCACTTGTTGGGAAAACACCAATCCCTCGACCATGCTAGGGGCACAAATTTTGAACTCGACTTAGACGACCCCACTTCTTACACGACTGGACAGTGTTGAAACAACAGGGTCTTCCTTCGAACAAACTTTGGCTCATCTACTTTAGCCATCAATCAAAGATAGTAAACTATGGAACGACAAGACATACATGCCCCAGGGGATCGTATGGACGAAATATACTCAAGTGTACTCAACATTCAAAATGATTTTCAGAGGGTTTATCTTTCGCACGTCATTGTCTAGCCTTCATGTTTTTAGATGCAATGTTTATCAAAAATTTGGACGTTTTTGCAAACAAAACAGTAGAATAAAAAAACAAGAGAGCAATTTGAGTGAATAGTGACTTTTATTGATTGAAAATGGTCTATAAAGGCAAATACATCAGGAAGCAATTCCTAGGAAGAGGTAATTGCGCCAAAAGAGAAAATAAAGTATCCTATTGGCAATGTGAACACGGCATTCCACTATTTTCCAATTCTGTTATGCCTCATAGATCTTCAATTTCCCTCAAATTCTTTGCTTTCTGAGAAGAGTGATTGGACCGATTATATCCTTCAAGATGGTAGACATTGAATCGCAATGAAGTACAGATAACTCAGACTGTAGTTTTTGCTTTAATCCCTCTTTTGCCTGGACCGCCTTTTCAGGTTTTCAATCTACTGGGATACCCATTTTTGCCTAAGCCGCCTTTGCAGGTTTTTGACTTACCGGGTGTACATGTTTTTTTCTTCTTTATCCCTAACTTTTGCCCGAACCTTTTTCTTTTCTTTTTTTCTCTTGGTTCGCCGGGATGCCCTTTTTTGCCTGGACTTTCTTTTTTTGTCCAGCGGGTCAGTTTATGCGAAGTAATTTTTTGACTACATCTGAATTCACAGGAGACGGAAAATCTTCACCATCCATAGTTGTAAGCATCAAGGCCCCACCAGAAAAGACCTTTTTAACAAGATATGGACCTTCATAATTCGGAGTCCACTTGCCCCTGTTATCTGTACCGGGAGGAAGGATCCTCTTCAAAACTAAGTCACCTGTCTAATAGCTTCGAGGACGCACTTTCTAATCAAAGGCTTTCTTCATCCTTCTCTGATATAGTTGTCCATGGTGTAACACCTCAAAATTTGCCCTCCTCTTCTTGGGACAAGTTTAGCATATTGCATTTCATTTTGTAGGACATTAGGCATTTGCATATTGCATAGCATATGAGAACAAGTAAGTCATCCTCCTAAGTCTTTCTCAGAAGATAGAGAGGTTAAGAGATTCATGCCTGAGGGTCTCATGGATTGATCACTAGCCATCTGAGGGTTGCTCTTCAATTAGGGTTTTATTGGTTCCTCAAGGAGGTTGAGTATTATCTTCGTTGAAAGGATATGTCACCATCATCATGGTCTTATTATCCTCAAGGGATTCATTGTTTATGCTCATGTTCCTTGAGATTAGGGTTTTGACCTCTGGTCAACCCTAATCAATGGCATTCTACCAGTCAGGGATCTTTAAGGAGATGAGGTATTTGGTGATGGTGTGGATCACATGATCATTTTTAAGAGCTTACTAAAGCTAGGGGTTTCATTTTGGAGCCATTTCATCAAGTGGTTGAGGTTCAAAATCATCTGTGCATGTTCAAGTCATCTGTCAACCAGAAAGTCAACAAAAAGTCAACTGAGGGTTAGGAGGTGGAGAAATGAGTTTCAACATCTCATTCATGTCCAAAAGAGGCTTATTAATCATGTCAAAAGCATATCTTGAAGAATTTGAGGTCAGATTAAAAGTTTCCAAAAATGGAAAGTGACCTGTAATTGAAAGTTTCCCAAAATGGAAAGTTTTTGGTTCAAATTCAACTTGATCTTGCATCATCTAAAAAGCTTCAAATGAAATTTTGTCCAACATTAAATTTGAATATCTCTTTCTCCCATTTCCAAAAAGTCCAAGATCTTGAATTTATGATGAATGGTTGAAGAGATATGATCAAATCATTGCCAAGGATGCATGGAACTTCTAATTAATGGCCATAACTTTTGATTCATAACTCCAAATTTGGTGGTTCTTTTTGCAAAATGCTTCCCATGACATGAACTTTCCAAAACATTCATCACATTGCATGAATTTCCATCATATCATCATTTGCTATTTCAAGTCAATTTTGGAGGGAAAATGGCCAATTCAAAAATGGTGCATCATGACGACTTTCTACCACTGCCAATGTGTTTAAAAGATGATTTTGAGTGACTTTGATCAAGAAAATGTTACTGTTCACGTCCATTGTCTCCTTGCACCATGCAAAATGTCATTTTTGGTCATAACACCTTATTTTGATTAATCACAACTAAACCATGCCTAATTTTAATTAATATGTGATTAGTGAAGCATATAAATAGGAAAACCTAACAGAATTTCAGTTTAGCTTCATAAATTCTAGATCTAGATCTCAAAATTCTTTTTCCCTCCATTTTTTCTCCAAATCAAAACTTCAATTTCTTCCACATAGTGCATTGATTTTCTTCCATATTCTTGTTCACTGACCTTCATTTAGTATAGATCAAGCATTGGTTTGGAAGATTCGAGCAAGAATTAGGCACTTGAAGATCAAGAACATGATGATGGAGATTCTAATCTAAGCTAGATCTAAGCCATTCCAAGCTTCATTTTCAACTTCAGAGGTGTTAACAAGGTTGATAGAAGGGATTTGGATGCTTTTGGACACTTGAATCTACCACTGCCATTGTTGGAGCTTCAAGAGGTACCTAAGTTGCTTTAAGTTCATTTGAACTTTGCTTTGCTTGCTTGTGGTTGGCATACCACTTAGGTATAATCCTGTAAGACCCCAATTTTGTCCCTAAGATCTCTCATGGCATCATATCATATCATTACATAGCCTCAAGGATCATTGTGCACCTTGCTTCCTTCCCTGTGGGTGGGGATCTCTTTGAGAGTGATTCTTGATCACCAAGCATGTTTTCATTTGTATATCATTATTTTTCTTTTTACCACTAACCAAAAGTACAAAAATATGTCATCTAACCTTTGTCTTGCAGATGAAGCATTAACAGGTCAAGGCAATCAAAGGCAGTCATTGAGCAATAGATGGTGGTCATTCTTGAGATTTAGACCCCACAATCATTATCAAGAGTTCATATGAGCTATGATGTCATTTTGAAGCAAAATCCCAAGTGATAGAGGCTTGAATCTCATCAGAACATTCTCAAGTCATCTGAAGACCTAGAAAGTCAACTGCAAAGTCAACTGTGGATTTGGAGGTGGGAAGTGGCTAGAAATACTTCATTCATGTTCAAACAAGTCTCATTTGACATTTCAAACACTCACATTGAAGAATTTGAAGTCAGGTCAAGAATTTCCAAAAACAGAAAGTGACCTATAATTTGAAATTTCCAAAAATGGAAAGGTTTTGGACCAACTTCAACTCAATATTACATCATCAAGAAAGCTTCAAATGAAATTTTGTTGAACATGAAAGTTGTAGATCTTTCTCTCCCATTTCCAAAAATCCAAGATCAAGAATTTCTCATGTGTGGTTAAGGAGATATGATCAAATCATGGCAAAGTGTGCATGGGACTTCAAATGAGCATAACTTTTCAACCAAAGCTCCAAAATGAGTGGTTCTTTTTGCAATATTCTTCTCTTGACCTCTAATTTCCAAATCATGCATCACATTACATGAATTGTCATCACATGATCACTTGTTAATCCATGGTTTTTTTGGAGGGAAATTACAAATTTCAAAATTGGTGCATTGTATGAGATTTTTATCATTGCCATTGGATTTAAAAGAGGATTTTAAGTGACTTTGATAAGGAAAGGAGCATTGTTCACGTGTAAATGATACATGCACATGCAAATTTTGATTTTTTGTAATTTGCCTTATTTTCATTAACCAAGCTAATTAGGGATTAACCAAGTGATTAGTAAACCATATAAGTACCTAAACCCTAACAGAATTGAGGAGGTTAATCATTTTTCACACTCCAAGATCCAAATTTCTCTCTCACTTCAAATTTTTCTCTCATTCTTAATTCAAATTTTTTCCAAAGAACCTTGCAATTTTACTTCATATACTTGTTGCCTAGCTTTGATTCTGTGCAGATCAAGTGTTCAATTGGTGAATTCGCGCATGTATCAAGTGGTAGAGGTTCATGAAGATGCAAATGGAATTTCTGTTTTGAGCAAGATCTAGATCCATTCAAGCCTCAATTACTTCATCAATCTTCATTTCAAGCACTGTGGAGTAGAGTTGAAGCATTACAAGCTGCAGATCGTGTGAATTCCAGCTTCTGCACTTCAAGAGGTCACAATTCGAATCTCTTAATTTTAAAATCCATGGCCATATTATTGTAGATCTAAGCATGCTGATGAATTTGAGCTTTGAATCGTGTGATTTGGTGATGTTTTGAGTTAGTTATGGATGATTGAAAGTTTGATGATGAATTTTATTCTCTTCGATCCGTGCTTGTTTTGATGTTTTTGCATGAATTGATTATGAATCCTTGATGTACATTGCATAACGAATCGATTGGTATACTTTTAGCTGATTTCTGGACACTTTTATGAAAATATGGAAAATCCAGATGAAGATCATCATGATCTTCATCTTCAACCTTTGAAATGCATGCGTTTCCAGAATTTGCTACAGCTTTGCTTTGGTTTTGCTACGAAAATCTGGAGTTTAGCTACAAATCCTGGGGCCACGCTTTCCATGCTCAGCAACGCTTTCTTTGTTTATTTCCATGCTGGCTTAGGGTTTCAATTCTACTGGTCCATGTGTATGCATGCTTGGCTTGTTCATAGGCTCACGTTTGTTTGAATTGCACACTTCAGCATTGACTTACCACGAAGCTTAAGTGAAACGGTGCGTTTTGCACCTTGGCGCGCCAACATATTTGAATAGATACTGACTTCGATTCCTGGCTGGCGCTTTTATTCAAATGCTTTCATATTTTCTCATCTTCCCTCCATTTTCCATATACCATGCTTCATATGTTTTTTTTTAATTTTTTCCAACTTCAAAAAATCATAGCAATTTGAAAATTGATCCAATTTGATCCCAATTTTTTGCATAGTGATCCTTAGGATGTCTATTATTTTTTGATCTTGATTTTACAAGTTGTGCTTGGTTGGATATTATTTTGTGCTAGAATGATTGATCATATGTCTTATTTTGACCTTGCCTTGCTTATACCTTTGTGAAATGCTTGTTTCTTATCCAATGAGCTTGAAATTTTGCATGATGAAACTAGACACATTGCTTGACATTTTGGTTTTGGTTTGACATTTTTCTCAATTACCATTGTTGTTTTATGCATGTGCTAACTTGGTGTGACAATTTGTGTCACACCTTTGCTTGTCCAACTTGTGCCATGTGATTGCCATGCCAAATGATGTCCTATGCTTCTGATTTTTTGTGTGATGCATGTTATAGATGTTTTGAATATGCATTAATTTTCTCAGATTTATTTGAATCATTTCTGTTTTAATTGAGATTTTTCATTCATGTTGATCACATATGAGCTTTGAAATTGCCTTGAACTTCTTTTGATCATGAAATGCTTTTGGTGATGGATTTTGATATGAGACCTTTTGGAATGTGTCAAGATGTGATTGAAGTTGATTCATGTCAAATTTTAGCTCCTGTTTTGAATTTTTCCTTCAACTTTAACCCTAGGCTTTGACCTAGTGGTTTGTTGCTTACATTTGACCTTTGATTTCAGGTTAAGCATTCAAGTTCCATGGTTAATGATGCTTCATCACTTGAATATTGATGTTTGCCTTTGATTACTAATCTTTGTGTGTTTTGTAGGTTGATGTTAACTCATTTGAGTTTGACTTTTGGCTTACACATTTTGTACATTGGGATTGTCTGTTGCTTATTGACTGTTGTCTAATTGTCTGAGTATTGTACTGATTTGTTTAGTGTTTCCACAGGTACATAAGTTGCTTTAAGTTCACTTGAACTTTGCTTTTGCTTGGTTGCTTAACCACTTAGGTATAATCCCTCTTCTTCATGTAGTCTGGAAGACATACTGTTATTGGTAGGCACCTGTCTGAAGCCCTCCTTAAGAGGCAATGTTTGTGTTTGTTTAATCTTTGTGCCAAGCAGGAAAAGTCCTCTTATGAGGCAATTGGCAGATAAAAGAGATGTGTAATCCATCTCCTGCTACTCAGTGTGTCATTCACTTTGCTCACACCATGTGTTGATGCATTGTGAATAATAACCCAAGATCTTATAGAGTCAATCACTTGTGGAGAAGAGTTCCTACTTTCTGAACTCCCACACCTTCTATTACTTAAAGCTCTCCCAGGCCAGGGATAAGAGCTATGAGGCACACCCCTTATCTCCATTTCATCTGCTTCACCCTAACTCTCAATGTTAGGGTTAAGAGCTCAAAATACCCCATTCTAGTTGGCTGTAAAGCCTAACCTTGCTTGAGCCTAATTGATTGTATATAGTTTGTGCTAATTGACTTGTTTGTTTGCTTACTTGATTCATCTGTGCATATTTGCTTGTGTGTGCCTTTGTGCATTTATCATCATTAATTGTATATCATCTTTGTTTGTCCATTGAGGCGTCAATTGTAAGTCCATTTATTGGCAGTTGTTTCCTATGATCTGGAAGGAGTTGGGACTAAGACCATTGATTGGCATCCTATTTCCTTGGAGTCGAGTGTAAGACCATTTATTGGCAACTTGTTTCCTCTTGCTTATTGCATTTGTTTTGCTTGTTGTATGTGAGGAGTCAATTATAAGTCCATTTATTGGCATTTGTTTCCTATGATCATTCTTGGGAGATTGGTATAAGTCCAGTTGATTGGCATCTGATATCCATGTTTTGTTTTGCTTTAGGAGATTGGTATAAGTCCATTGATTGGCATCTGATATCCATGTTTTGTTTGTTTTGTGAGACTAGTATAAGTCCAGTGATTGGCATCTGGTATCCATGTTTCATTTTGTTTTAGGAGATTGGTATAAGTCCATTGATTGGCATCTGATATCCATGTTGCTTTGTGAGATTGGAATAAGTCCATTGATTGGCATCCGATATCCATTTACTTTGTTCATCTATTATTTTTCTTGTGCCTATTCCAAAGGAATCACTTGGATCATCTATATATGATCTCAAAGGTGAATATCTAAGAAGTTTTACTTCCTCACCCTCCTACTTTTTGTTCTTTAAACCTCCATTTGCATGTTAACCCAAACTTGAAAACTATTGTGCAAACATTTTCACTTCTTTTCAAACTAGAAACCTAGGCCTTAAGCCTTTGATTTTCAAACTTCATTTTCATAATACTTCTTTGGAATTGAATTCTAATCACACTTTGACCATCTTTTGTGAATAAATTCTAATTGATTAATTTCACTCATTCAATTGTTTTATGGATTTGTCCATTCTTGATAAGTTTTCATACATTAGCCATAGGTTTGATTTATCCTAGTTGGTTGATGTTAATCTCACCTTTGTCCTTAGTGATTGAATTGTAAGACTTCCTTGCTTATTATAGGGTTAACCCCTCACTAGCAAGTGGAAGCTTTTCTCACATGGTGGACTTGTGGTTGTATAGGTTGAGTTTTCTCCCGGGGATAACGAAAGACCTTATGGTTTTTGTTTTAAAATCAATTCACTTACTTTTTTGGAAATCTTTTAGTCGAACTACGAGGTTTTTATCCTGTAAAGGTACGTAGGCAATGGTTATCCATCCAAACACAAAAATAATAACTTGTACATTCTTTTCTCATCCCTTCCCTCATGTTTGCACAATAAATATTTCATAAACAAATAACATTTCATACAACAAGTTGTGAAAAGGGCTCCCTAGGAGTACCTAGGACGTTTTGGGTGCCTAACACCTTCCCATTGCGTAATTAACCCCTTACCCCGATCTCTGATCTTTTCATTAGTTTTCTATGTGTAAAACTTCTTAGGCTTTTGTTCACTTTTTAGCCATTCCTTTGGATAAATAAAAGTGCGGTGGCGACTCGATTCCTTGTATGCTTTGCTTTTGGTTTAATCAATAAACCATAAAGTGACGAATACACCGCTACAGAAAAGTGGCAACTCTGCTGGGGAAAAATCCTTGGTGGTATTGCCTACTTTTCACCCTTGTTGTATGATATTGTTTATTTTTTATATGACATATTTTTGTACAATTTGGGATTACTGTATTGATTGTAATGCTTGAATTGCTTGATATACAATTGCTGTTTGCTTGGTGATCTCTGTGAGATGAGTTTTATACCCGAACTCGAGTGCACCTTAGGATAGGAGAATAGCATAGTCTTGTCGACTTGTGTGGAGTATTCCTTAGCAAGTTGACTTGCGAGTCCATTCACTTGGTGGAGATCATGTTGGATTAATAATGTCACACAAGTCATTTGTGGTTAGGCATTATTCTTTCAATCATGTGCCTTAGAAGCCAAGGACCTTAGTTTACCAAGCCCATCTTGGCCTATTTTTAGGACGTAGTGCGGAAGTCGTTCAGATGTAAGATCTGATGCAATTGTTACGTGATACTAAACTCATAAGAGTCTCTCTTGAGAATATTTTTGGAATACGAGTATTCGTTCCTCCGATAATATCCGAAAGATGGGACGATGACTATGGGAACCTCTGGTAGAACATGTTCGGCAGGTTTAAACCCTAGTACACTCCCTTTGGGTGGTTCTTAACCAAGACTCCATGCCCGTGACTCTCAACAAACCCGTGATTCATGGTTGAGTCGTTCAGACATCCTTAATATCAATGGAACCTGGGTGTTGATAAGGTGTAAACCCTAATCCACCAAAACGGATGATTGATATTAAGGATGATTGAGTCAGTTCAGGTACCGTTAATATCAATGGAACTTGGGTGTTGATAAGGTGAAAACCCTAATCCACCAAAATGGATGATTGATATTAAGGATATTATGAGCTTTCCCATGACCTTTGTCTGGGTGTGTTTTGATTGATCCTTGAGTGTGATTGATGCATTCATACATTCATGCATTCATCTGCATCCATGTCATCAGAAAAATGAGAAAATTTTCAAGGAACTTAAAGGGTTTATTTGCAAAATTTTCAGACATGGAAAGACCAAAAAGGCATACAAAGAAGTACAGCTTTAGACAGCCCGATGTGAAAGAGTTAAGGAATCTGACATCCTATGTATTAGATCCCTTGGGTTTCAAAGCTCGTTATGGGAAGCTTCTGCCTCTGTTGACTACTCAAGTTGATGAAGGGTTGATGAGTACTTTGGCGCAGTTCTATGATCCTCTGTATCACTGCTTCTCTTTCCCAGTCTTTCAGCTGTTGCCTACGCTTGAGGAGTATGCTCATCTTGTGGGTATTCCGATTCTGGATCAGGTGCCGTTCAGTGGCTTAGAGAGCATTCCGACTTCTCGAGAGATCGCAAACCTGTTGCACATAGATGAATCTTTGATTAAAGCGCATATGACCACCAAAGGTGGAATTCAGGGTCTTCCTTATGAGTTCCTCATCGCTCAAGCTACCGTTTATGGGAAAGCCAGAAGTGAGGATGCCTTTGAGGCTATATTCGTGCTTCTCATCTATGGGTTGGTATTGTTCCCCAACATCGACAAATTTGTGGATGTGAACGCCATTAGGATCTTCTCTGTTCTTAATCCCGTTCCGACTCTGTTGGGTGATGCCTATGTCTCTTTGCATATGAGGAATGCAAAGGGTGGAGGAGTTATTGTGTGCTGTTTACCTCTGTTGTATAAGTGGTTTATTTCTCACTTAGCGCAGACGGTCGCTTTCAAGGAGAACAAGGGATGTCTACGGTGGTATACGAGACTCATGTCTCTCACTAATGACGATATCTCTTGGTATGATCGCATGTATGATACAGTTCAGATCATTGATTATTGTGGTGAATTCCCTAATGTGCCTCTTCTTGGTACATGTGGTGGGATCAGCTACAATCCTATCTTAGCACGTCGTCAGCTTGGGTTCCCCCTAAAGGATAAACCTCATAACATTCTGTTATAAGGTGTGTTCTTTCAGGAGGATAAAGATCCCCAAGGCCTGAAAGCCAGGATGGTCCGCGCTTGGCGCAATATTCACAAGAAGGGTAGAAATGAATTGGGTCCGAAGAACTGCATTGCTTTGGAGCCGTATACGACTTGGGTCAGACAAAGAGCATCAGAGTATCTTATGCCATATGATTATCCGAGACCTACACCGTTGGATGTGGCTGGGCCTTCAACCCTCCCTAACCAAGATGTAGAGGAGTTGAGAGAAGAAGACCTTTCACGTGCCTGGATCCGTGAAAGAGAAGAGTTGCTTCAGCAGCTTAAGGAGAAGGACGCTCTGATCGAGTTTCTCGAGCATCAGGTGATAGATGATCCGAATGATACCTGGACTTCTTTGCTTCCTCAGTCTTCCAAATTCTGGAAGAGGAAGTATGATCGACTTGCTAAGGAGAGAGCGGATATGGAAGCAGCATATGAGAGAGAGATCAAGAAGCTTTGTGCATCTCGTCTTCCAGCATCCCGAGCTTCTAGGGATCCATAGGATGTTTATTTTCCTTATCCCTTGTAATAATCAACAATGTTGTACTTCTTTGTTTCAAATATATTTGATGGGATATCTTCCATATGCTATTAAATGCTTAATATAATTTTTTTTTGCAAATAATACCCTAAAAGTTCCTTGAAATAAAACAAAGCATATGCACAAGCATTACATGCATCATGTGCATAAGCGGGTTTTGTTCAGTTCCTGTCCTGTGGTCTGACCCTGCGATCTTCATTTATTTTAAAGACGCGCCGACTCACCGGTACTACATCAGAGCCATTTCTGCAAGATTGATGGATTATCTAAGGCTCTCCTGGTTAGCCACTTATCTTCTTTCTCATATATTGATGCTGAGGATGAAGTTGGAACGCCTTTCCAAGCTTTATCTATTGCTGAGCCGATTGAGAAGAAGTCGCCTTCATTTGCTTCCTATCGTGATGCAAAACTGGCCATTGAATGTGGTGCAGTTGCTGGTTTAGGGAAGATGATTGAGCTTGAAGACAATAAATCCCGGGCTGGAATTGGCTATTCTTCTGGGGCATTCATCAAGAAAGGGTTGTTCAAGAGTGGAGGTTTCATCCATGCTGATCAAGCTGAAGAAGCTGTTGCGATCTTGGAAGAGGATACAGAGGACTTGGGCAACTTTGTTATTCCTGGTGGTGTCCGCCATAATTGGGTCGCTGTGGATGTTCCTACGGTCATTCATAAGTCAGCGTAATATGTTCACTTTGTTCAAAACCCTTCTCCCATGCCAAAAGGAGAAGTGATGACATTGTTGGCAGCATTTATACAATGATATTTCATTCAATTAATGCATTGTTAAACATTTGTTTTTCCATTTGTTTTCACTTTTTGCTTTTGCATGAAATCGGTGATCACAAAAAACCTAAAAACAAGAATAAAAGCAATCTTTTTTCATCTGCATAATGATTTGCTTGTTTAAATTCTAAAGTTCTTTATTATCCAAAATCATTATGCAGGTTGATTCTAAAACCCATTGACCATAATGATCCAACGCCATCTCCCAATTTTGAATTCCCTGTATTCGAGGCAGAGGAAGATGATGTTGAACAAATTCCTGATGAGATTATCCGTCTCCTTGAGCACGAGAAGAAGATCATTCAGCCGCATCTCGAAGATCTGGAAACAGTCAACTTGGGGTCTGAAGATTGTGTTCGTATGGTGAAGATTGGGGCACTCCTTGAAGAGTCTGTCAAGAAGGGGTTGATCAGTCTGCTACGAGAATATTCTGATATCTTTGCTTGGTCATATGAAGACATGCCAGGTCTAGATACAAATATTGTGCAACATTTCTTGCCTTTGAAGCCTGAGTGCGTGCCTGTGAAGCAAAAGCTCAGAAGAAGTCATCCAGATATGGCAGTGAAGATCAAGGAGGAAGTTCAGAAGCAAATTGATGCGGGGTTTCTGGTGACTTCTACATATCCTCAATGAGTGGCCAATATTGTGCCTGTGCCTAAGAAAGACGGAAAAGTCCGTATGTGTGTTGATTACAGAGATTTGAACAAAGCTAGTCCTAAAGATGATTTTCCTCTACCACATATTGATATGTTGGTAGACAATACAGCTAAATTCAAAGTCTTTTCGTTTATGGACGGATTTTCCGGATATAATCAAATCAAGATGGCACCCGAAGATATGGAGAAGACAACATTCATCACACCTTGGGGAACATTCTGTTATCGAGTGATGCCCTTCGGTTTGAAGAACGCCGGAGCCACGTATCAACGAGCTATGACTACCTTGTTTCATGATATGATGCACAAGGAGATAGAAGTCTATGTTGATGATATGATTGCTAAGTCCCGAACGGAAGTTGAACATGTTGAGCATTTGTTGAAGCTTTTTCAGCGTCTGAGGAAGTTCAGACTTCGCCTGAATCCGAAAAAATGCACATTTGAAGTCCGTTCCGGCAAGTTGTTGGGTTTTGTTGTCAGCGAGAGAGGTATTGAGGTTGATCCTGCAAAGGTCAAAGCAATACAAGAGATGCCTACACCCAAAACTGAGAAGCAAGTCTGAGGTTTTCTTGGCCGCTTGAACTACATTTCCAGATTTATATCCCACATGACTGCCACATGGGCGCCGATATTCAAGCTCCTCTGAAAAGATCAGTCTCATGATTGGACCGAGGATTGCCAGAAAGCTTTCGACAGTATTAAAGAGTATTTGTCTGAACCTCCGATCTTGTCTCCGCCTGTAGAAGGAAGACCTCTGATTATGTATCTAATTGTTCTTGAAGACTCGATTGGTTGTGTACTCGGTCAGCAAGATGAATTAGGGAAGAAAGAATCTGCTATCTACTACCTCAGTAAGAAGTTCACTGATTGTGAGTCTCGGTACTCAATGCTTGAGAAGACGTGCTGTGCTTTGGCTTGGGCTGCTAAGCGTTTACACCAGTACATGATAAATCATACAACTTGGTTGATATCCAGAATGAATCCAAACAAGTATATCTTTGAGAAGCCTGCTTTAACTGGGAGGATTTCCCGTTGGCAGATGTTGTTGTCTGAGTATGATATCGAGTATCGAGCTCAGAAAGCTATCAAAGGTAGTATCTTGGCTGACCATTTAGCGCACCAGCCAATTGAAGATCATCAGTGTGTTCAGTATGACTTCCCAGATGAGGAGATTCTGTATTTGAAAATGAAAGATTGTGATGAGCCTACACTTGATGAAGGTCCGGAACCTGGTTCTAGATGGACAATGGTGTTTGATGGCGCTGTAAATCAGTATGGAAATGGAATTGGGGCAGTAATCATTACTCCTCAAGGCACACATATTCCGTTTACAGCAAGGCTAAATTTCAAATGCACGAATAACATGGCTGAGTACGAAGCCTGCATTATGGGATTGGAAGAATGCATTGATCTGAGGATTAAGCATCTTGATGTGTATGGTGATTCGGCCCTAGTTGTCAATCAGATCAAAGGTGAATGGGAGACGAATCAGCCGGGTCTCATTCCGTATAGAGATTATGCGAGAAGGATTTCAACATTCTTCACAGAAGTTGATTTTCATCATATTCCTCGAGAGGATAATCGGATGGCAGATGCTCTTGCTACGCTTGCTTCAATGATTGTGGTCAAGTATTGGAATAAAGTTCCCAATATTATCGTGATGCGCTTGGATAGACCAGCTCATGTATTTGCAGTTGAAGAAGTCAATGATGACAAGCCTTGGTATTTTGATATCAAGAATTTCCTTCAGAACCAGGTCTACCCGCCTGGGCATCTGTGAAAGATAGGAAAACTTTGAGAAGGTTGTCAGGAAGCTTCTACCTCAGTGGTGAAGTGTTGTACAAGAGAAATTTTGACATGGTTTTGCTCAGATGCCGTGGATAGACACGAAGCAAACCTGTTGATGACAGAGGTCCATGAGGGTTCATTTGGTACTCATTCCAATGGACATGCCATGGCTAGAAAGATGTTGAGAGCAGGCTACTATTGGCTGACAATGGAGTCTGACTACTGCAAATATGTGAAGAAGTGCCACAAGTGTCAGATTTATGCGGATAAGATTCATATTCCTCCGACACTTCTGAATGTAATTTCATCACCATGGCCTTTCTCTATGTGGGGAATCGACATGATCGGCATGATTGAGCCGAAGGCGTCCAATGGACACATGTTTATTCTCGTAGCAATTGATTACTTCACCAAATGGGTTGAGGCCGCATCATATGCGAATGTGACCAGGCAGGTGGTTGTGAAGTTTATCAAGAATCAGATTATTTGCCGTTATGGTGTGCCAGATAAGATCATTACTGATAATGGATCTAATCTGAATAATAAGATGATGGAAGAGTTGTGCGTTGAGTTCAAGATTGCACACCATAACTCCTCTCCTTATAGACCAAAGATGAATGGGGCTGTTGATGGTTGTTACGTACAAAGATTGGCATGAGATGCTGCCATTTGCTTTGCATGGATATCGTACATCTGTCCGCACTTCAACAGGAGCAACCCCTTTCTCTCTTGTTTACGGCATTGCGGTTGTTCTCGCAGTAGAGGTGGAGATCCCATCAATGAGAGTCTTGATGGAAGCCAAGTTGATTGATGCTGAATGGATTCAGAGTCGTTACGACCAATTGAATTTGATTGAAGAGAAAAGATTGACTGCCATGTGTCATGGTCAGTTATATCAGCAGAGAATGAAGAAAGCATTCGATAAGAAGGTCAAGCCTCGTGTGTTCCGAGAAGGTGACCTCGTGCTCAAGAAAGTCTTGTCTTTCGCGCCCGATTCCAGGGGCAAGTGGACTCCAAACTACGAGGGTCCATATGTTGTTAAGAGAGCCTTTTCAGGCGGTGCTTTGATGCTTACAACAATGGATGGGGAGGATTTCACTCGTCCTGTGAATTCAGGTGCAGTCAAGAAATACTTTGCCTAAAAAAAAAAGGAAAAACAGAATAGCTCGCTAAGTTGAAAACCCGAAAGGGCGGCTTAGGCAAAAATGAACGTCTCGGTGGAGAACCCGAAAGGGCGATCCAGGCAAAAATTAGAGACATAAAAAAGAAGATATATTTGCATCCCGCTAGATTGAGTACCTCACCCTGGGGCAATCTAGGCAAAAATTAGGGACTTGGCAAGTAACTGCATCTTGACAAGACTTTCTGTTCCACAGCTGTCTTTTCGTCAGAGATTCCCGATTCGTCGTCAACTGAAGCTTCGAATACATCGGATTCAAATTGGTAGAGAAATGATCATTATGTTAAATGTAGCCCTCTTCCAATATATATCACTGATTTCAAATTTGTATAGATCTATGGAGTCTTGCCATTTGCAGGCTACCATTCCATCAAATAAATTTGAGCTTTTATCCAATTATTTGCACTCTTATTTGTTTCTATTCAACAAATATTTTGCATGTTTTAATTGATAAAATGTCATTGTTTTAAACAAATAATTTTTTTTTCAAATTTTGTTTTAAACAAAGTGAATACTCACAATGATGAAAGGATACTTGAGAATTTCTCAGTGCTCTCCCAAGGGTGGCATGATTTCCAACAGGGTAAGACATTTGTTCATATTCCTGGCATGGTTGTATCCTCTTTCTCCAGATTTGTCGTTAGGGGTTGTTCCCCAAGCGGAGCTTCTGTTGATATTTTGTTCCATAAGCAGAGTGTTTGTTAAGGACTTCACAGTCCTCTCCAACAATATTCTCTCCTCAGCATGGGTGCTTTCCCTTGGAAGATTCAGTGGTTGGTGGGTTGACATCCCGGTACTTCATCACTCTCCTCAGTGCAGTCGCCAGCAGAGTTGTTGGTATGATATACTTCAGCTATGCTATATCTCCCTAACAGAGCTGGTATCCTCAACAGAGATGGTTGGGTGGTGATCTACCATTCATAGTTTTGGTTGATTTCCTGATGCTTTTTATCCCCAGTAGAGTTGCTTGTGCGGCTAGTTTCTACTTGTGTATTCTGTTCTCTTCAGCGATTCTTGCTTGTGCAGTAAATTCTTGTTTCCCAGTTGATGCTGAGAATTCCCCTGCAGAAATCTCGGGATTTCTCCATTTCCCCAACAGATTTGTCTTTGTGGCAGTTTCTGCCTGTTGAGAATTTATGTTCCCTAGTTGGGTTGATTGATGATCCATCATTCAGAGATTTTGAGATCTCAGATCTTTGCTTTTTAGCATGTAGATCCCTAGCAGATTGGCTCTCCAGTTGGATTTCTTGGATTTTTCTTATGGAAGTGTAGTACCAGGCGTTTGATTCCTGGGCCTGTTTGTGTTAGAAATGTCTGTTTTGTCAGCATTCATCAAACATAAATTACGCATATTCATGCATACTCATAAACATTCAGATATTCATATTGAATTTTTTGCCATATATCTTTTGTTTGTTGTTCCCTGCCAATGGTGTTATAGATCTCCTCAGTAGATCTCCCCCAAGCAGATGTCGGGTGTTTAATCTCTCAATATAGAGTCAGCCCCATAAGCAGAAAGTGTATGTCCTTCCTTCTGCAGTTCCCCACTGAGATATATCCTCGTGGATGACGGTTTTTTCCGTTTCCTCCCAACACATATATTGGGATGGATCTTCCTATTGAGTTATACCCTCATCGGAACGAGTCTTGATTCAGTCTGTCTTTTCGGTTTGATCCTGAATTGGCATTTTTCAACTGTCTTTTGTACTTCCCTGTGGAATAAATGAATGAATTGCTCAGTAACCGGCAATAATTCTTTTTATCCCCAGCGGAGTTTGGGCCTCTACCCTTATACCGGTAGTTGTAAGTCCTATGTTCCCTTTTCCCTCTTGGCGGAATTTGTGGTTATATACCTTTTATTCCTCAGCAGGAGTCGGTGGTTTTCTACCCAGTATTCGGTAGTCGTAAGCCCTATTATTTTTCTTGCTCCTCAGCAGTTGGTGGTTTGTTATAAACCCTATTCTGTTTCCCATGCGGAGTTGTGATTCTTTCATTCCCCACGCAGAGAGTTGTTGGTTTTCTACCATGTATTCGGTAGTTATAAATCCTACTTTTTATCCCCTAACAGAGGTAACCGTTGTGGTTCATTCTGGTTGATGGTGGATTCTGTGGTCTTCTACCCAATTTTTTATAGTTGTAAATCCTATGTGGTTGTTGTATCCCTAGCGGAGTCTGTGCTTCTTGTGGATAATTATCGTTTGCTAGCAATTTTATCCTCAGCCAGAGTTTGTGGTCTTCTACCCAGTATTCGGTAGTTGTAAATCCTAATTTCTCCCCTTTGCATAGTTAACCTTGTTGTTCATCCTAACCGATGATGGTTACTCTTTGTGGTTATCTTCATCCAGTATTCGATGTTGATATTCCCTCTTTCTTCTGGGTAATTGCCATATGCTAGCAATTGTATCCCCAGCAGATTTTTCCTTGTGGATAATTGCCGGATGCTAGCAATTTTATCCTCAGTGGGTCCTTTCACCGTATGCCTGTGATTTGTTCCCCGGATCATTGATGTTTATCAATGCATCCCTGGTGAGTCATCTTTCATTTACCCTTTTGTTGGTAATGTTGTTGCTCCCTTTGATCGGTCATCTTTATATACCTAGTTTTGGTATCCCGATGCCTTTCTTCTCGGTTGATTTATCCTTTATTAACCCAGTAACCGGTTGTGGATAATCTTCCATGCGAGTATACTATCCATGTTCTGACGGTAATGGATAATATATCTCATGCACTCTTCAGTCGAAGCCTGTTGTGTTTTCCCAGTCGAGTAAGATTCGTCTTCCTTTTTTGCGGAATCGAATATTCGTTTGTTTCTTGGATAATTGCCGGATGCTTGCAATTTATCCCCTTGAGTTATCTTTCGTTTGCCCTGTTGTTTGTTGGTAACGATTGTTTCTCTTTTCGGTTGGTCACCTATTATATACCCAGTAACCGGTATCCCTGGTGTTCCCTTCCATTCGAGTATATTGTCTACATTCTGACGGTAATAGATAATATATCTCATGCGAGTATATTTTCCACGTTCTGACGGTAATGGATATTATATCTCATGCGCTCTTTGGGTCTTTTTTCCCAGCTGAGTAAGATTCGTTTTCCCGTTGTGGAGTCGAATGTCCATCCTGTAAGTCGATTTGCTTGTTCAAGCCCTCCTTTCGGACGATGAGTGTTTTGGCATATATACCAATTCATGCTAGGTTAGAAATAACGCCAAGCCGAGGCAAGGAACTCTGCTGGGGAGAATGATTACGCTCTTCTTGACCCAGACAATGCTGTTGGAGATACACAGCACAATGAACTCTGTGGGGAGATGACCGGCCATGCGGTGTTCAGGCAGTAACACAATACCGAGACTCTGACTGGGGAGAGAATGGCGTTGTCAACTCCGCTGGGGATATATAACAATTCTGCTGAGGATACTTACTGATCTGACATTCTTGGAACGGTAGAGAAACCAACTCAACTGGGGAGTCACTTGTCGGGAAAACACCAATCCCTCGACCATGCTGGGGGCACAAATTTTGAACTCGACTTAGACGACCCCACTTCTTACACGACTGGACAGTGTTGAAACAACAGGGTCTTCCTTCGAACAAACTTTGGCTCATCTGCTTTAGCCATCAATCAAAGATAGTAAACTGTGGAACGACAAGACATACATGCCCCAGGGGATCGTATGGACGAAATATACTCAAGTGTACTCAACATTGAAAATGATTTTCAGAGGTTTTATCTTTCGCACGTCATTGTCTAGCCTTCATGTCTTTAGATGCAATGTTTATCAAAAATTTGGACGTTTTTGCAAACAAAACAGTAGAATAAAAAAACAAGAGAGCAATTTGACTGAATAGCGGCTTTTATTGATTGAAAATGGCCTATAAAGGCAAATACATCAGGAAGCAATTCCTAGGAAGAGGTAATTGCGCCAAAAGAGAAAATAAAGTATCCTATTGGCAATGTGAACACGGCATTCCACTATTTTCCAATTCTGTTATGCCTCATAGATCTTCAATTTCCCCCAAATTCTTTGCTTTCTGAGAAGAGTGATTGGACCGATTATATCCTTCAAGATGGTAGACACTGAAACGCGATGAAGTATAGATAACTCAGACTGTAGTTTTCGCTTTAATCCCTCTTTTGCCTGGACCGCCTTTTCAGGTTTTCAATCCACTGGGATACCCATTTTTGCCTAAGCCGCCTTTGCAGGTTTTCGACTTACCGGGTGTACATGTTTTTTTCTTCTTTATCCCTAACTTTTGCCCGAACCTTTTTCTTTTCTTTTTTTCTCTTGGTTCGCCGGGATGCCCTTTTTTGCCTGGACTTTCTTTTTTTGTCCAGCGGGTCAGTTTATGCGAAGTAACTTTTTGACTACATCTGAATACACAGGAGACGGAAAATCTTCACCATCCATAGTTGTAAGCATCAAGGCCCCACCAGAAAAGACCTTTTTAACAAGATATGGACCTTCATAATTCGGAGTCCACTTGCCCCTGTTATCTGTACCGGGAGGAAGGATCCTCTTCAAAACTAAGTCACCTGTCTGATAGCTTCGAGGACGCACTTTCTAGTCAAAGGTTTTCTTCATCCTTCTCTGATATAGTTGTCCATGGTGTAACACCTCAAAATTTGCCCTCCTCTTCTTGGGACTAGTTTAGCATATTGAATTTCATTTTGTAGGACATTAGGCATTTGCATATTGCATAGCATATGAGAACAAGTAAGTCATCCTCCTAAGTCTTTCTCAGAAGATAGAGAGGTTAAGAGATTCATGCCTGAGGGTCTCATGGATTGATCACTAGCCATCTGAGGGTTGCTCTTCAATTAGGATTTTATTGGTTCCTCAAGGAGGTTGAGTATTATCTTGGTTGAAAGGATATGTCACCATCATCATGGTCTTATTATCCTCAAGGGATTCATTGTTTATGCTCAGATTCCTTGAGATTAGGGTTTTGACCTCTGGTCAACCCTAATCAATGGCATTCTACCAGTCAGGGATCTTTAAGGAGATGAGGTATTTGGTGATGGTGTGGATCACATGATCATTTTGAAGAGCTTATTAGAGCTAGGGGTTTCATTTTGGAGCCATTTCATCAAGTGGTTGAGGTTCAAAATCATCTGTGCATGTTCAAGTCATCTGTCAACTAGAAAGTCAACAGAAAGTCAACTGAGGGTAAGGAGGTGGAGAAATGAGTTTCAACATCTCATTCATGTTCAAAAGAGGCTTATTAATCATGTCAAATGCATATCTTGAAGAATTTGAGGTCAGATTAAAAGTTTCCAAAAATGGAAAGTGACCTGTAACTGAAAGTTTCCCAAATTGGAAAGTTTTTGGTTCAAATTCAACTTGATCTTGCATCATCAAAAAATCTTCAAATGAAATTTTGTCCAACATTAAAGTTGAATATCTCTTTCTCCCATTTCCAAAAAGTCCAAGATCTTGAATTTATGATGAATGGTTGAAGAGATATGATCAAATCATTGCCAAGGATGCATGGAACTTCTAATGGCCATAACTTTTGATTCATAACTCCAAATTTGGTGGTTCTTTTTGCAAAATGCTTCTCATGACATGAACTTTCCAAAACATTCATCACATTGCATGAATTTCCATCATATCATCATTTGCTATTTCAAGTCAATTTTGGAGGGAAAATGGCCAATTCAAAAATGGTGCATCATGACGACTTTCTACCACTGCCAATGTGTTTAAAAGATGATTTTGAGTGACTTTGATCAAGAAAATGTTACCGTTCATGTCCATTATCTCCTTGCACCATGCAAAATGTCATTTTTGGTCATAACACCTTATTTTGATTAATCACAACTAAACCATGCCTAATTTTAATTAATATGTGATTAGTGAAGCATATAAATAGGAAAACCTAAAAGAATTTCAGTTTAGCTTCATAAATTCTAGATCTAGATCTCAAAATTCTTTTTCCCTCCATTTTTTCTCCAAATTAAAACTTCAATTTCTTCCACATAGTGCATTGATTTTCTTCCATATTCTTCTTCCATATTCTTGCATAAATGTTTGCATGCATCATATTATCATTGTGTTGTCTTTTGTACAGGTTGGTTCCTCTATTTTGGGGTGGGTGTTCTGAGTGGGGCTAAAACCCAGGCCCGAGTAAACACCTAGGATTAGTGTGGTCTCATGTTGCCTCTCATGTTAGGTCAACATGTTTTTGGCGACGTGACATACCACAAGCCGGACGAGGTTCATTTGAGAGTGCTCTTCCTTAGTGGAGTATCCACTTTGGTTGATTCACCTAATCTGAGCTGGTGACTTCGGTGACCGTTCTTTCCCGGATCTTTGGTTTAGACGATCTTATGAGAACTGCAGCGGCACACCCGAAAGGGCAACCCCGTTGAGTATCTTTGCCCGATTGTCGAGACCATTATCCTCCTTAGGATGACCTGATTAGAATCTACCTGTGAGGGGAGGGTTGATTCTTACAGATGCATGTTCTGCTGGTGACTATTGGTTCAGTTATTGATCAGAGTCCTATGTATGAGGCGGATTTATGGATATTTATTTCTGAGACGCCGGAGTTCTGTCCGTGGTATTTATCAGTGGGGATCCGTTTATTTCAGGATTCCCTGGGCTGGTTTAGAGGATCTGGTGGTTATCTGTTCAGAGGACTTTCTGGTGATGATAGTGATGTATTCTCCGATTCCGTTTATTTCGGAATTCCCGAGTTGGATTTATGGTTGCTCAGTACCTCAGGTGGTTGTGATCAGTTCAGAGGCCGTAACTCAGTACAATGGATGTTAAGAGGACTTGGAGGATGGCACAGTGCATTGCATTCATGCATCAGCATCATTCCCATTTTGCATTCATTTGCATCTAACTCATGTCTATCCATACTCAGGGTATATTCTCGATTGAGATTCTGGTTGAGAGACATCCTGATCCCAGAATGTTACCAGGTCCTATGGGCAATAATCTGAAGGATGATCAGTTTCCTCCTTTCTTTGGGGCCATGGAGGATAAAGAAGAAGACCAGTTCTCTGTGCTAAATGAGCAATTTGGTCAGTACGGTGCTCCGCCTCCAAACAAGGAGATTCAGGTGCTAGCAGAAAAGATCAAGGCTCTGGAAAGCTATGCTACTCCTGGGGCTATCAATATGTAAAACATGGGGCTAGTTGAGGGGATTGTGATCTCGCAGAAGTTTAAAGCGCCTGCGTTTGACAAATACAATGGGAGTTCTTGCCCGGAAACTCATCTTCAGGCTTTTGTCCGAAAAATATCTGCCTATACAATGGATCTGAAGCTATGGATGTATTTCTTCCAGGACAGCTTGTCTGGCAGGTCTCTGGAATGGTATACCAAGCTGAGATCATCGGATATCAAAAGCTGGCAGGATTTGGGGGATGCCTTCTTTAAACAATATCAATTCAATGCTGATATGGCTCCTAGCCGTACCCAGCTGCAGGGTATGTCTCAGAAGCCTAACGAAGGGTTTAAAGAATACGCGCAGAGATGGAGGGAGTTGGCTGTCCGAGTCCAACCTCCGCTGGTGGATCAGGAGATGTCTGATCTGTTCATGGGTACCCTGCAGGGGATTTTTGCTGAAAGGATGGTGGGTTGTCCCGTCACTGGCTTTGCAGACATAGTAGTGGCTGGTGAGAGAATTGAAAGCTGGCTGAGAATGGGGAAAATACAAGGAAATGCTCCGGCATCTGGAGTAAAGAAGCTATTTGGGAACGGTCAGCGCAAGAATGAGGGTGAATCGAGTGTTGTGTATGCCCAGAGGGGACAAGGTAGGGATCGTTACTACCAGCATACTGCTGCGGTAACCATTCCTGCTGGTAATCAATTGGTACAACAGTAACATCAGCCACCTCAACAGAGAGCACAGAGAGTTGGGTACCAAGTGAGAGGAAAGGGGATTGATCGTCAGTTTGATAGGCCACCCGTGACATATGTTTTTCTGTTTAAAAAGTTTATGGATCTTGGGTTGGTTCAGCCAAGGACGATGGCTCCAGTAAGACCAGATCGGAGGGCTCCTAACTATGATGAGAACGTCAAGTGTGAATTCCATTCTGGTACACCAGGGCATAACATTGAGGGTTGTAGAGCTTTTAAGCATGTTGTTCAGGATCTGGTAGACTCCAAGGCCATCAATTTTGCACCATCACCGAATGTTAATGCTAATCCCATGCCTGCGCATGGTCAGGTGATGGTGGGTGTAATTGCTGAAGATTCGGATCACGCCTGTGCGGTGAGTGAAGAGAACGACAGTGACTGTGAGCTTGATCAATGGATAAAACCGTGCGTACCAGGGATGGAAGTCCAGAACTGGGAGGACTAAAAGATCATCACTGTCACTCTACGTGAAGAGTAGTATTTCTTGTTTTTCAATTCTGTCTGCATGAAAGCCATACGTTTTGCCCGAAACGTAATGGTTCATTGTAAGGGCCACCTCATGTGTTTCATTTTGCAACATTTTGCATCAGTAATAAATGGATGTTTTCACATTAAAAGCGGTGTTCCCTATTTTTCATTTATTTTTGCAGTTTAAAAACAAATAAAAATGGCAATGTTTGTTTTCACTTTTCCCCCTTTTGATTTGTTTCGTTCCGACTTCAAAAAATAATTCTCCCGATCTCATTGATAACAATTCGGTTACACCTTCGCATGACTTCGACAATTCGATCTATCCTGCCGAAGAAGAAGGCGAAGAAGATTGTGATCTGCTGGAATTAGCCAGATTGTTAAAACAAGAGGAGAAGGTGATTCAACCGCCCGAAGAGCGAGTCAAGATTGTTAATCGGGGTACCGACGAGGTCTTAAAGGAAGTAAAGGTTGGGGCCGCTTCGGAGGCGAGTGTCAAGAGCGGAGGTGATGCCATTCGGTCTCAAGAATACCGGTGCCACGTATTAGAGAGTCTATGGTGACTTTGTTTCATGATATGATTCATCATGAAATCGATTGCTATGTTGATGACATGATAGCAAAGTCCCGAAAAGAAGAGGGGCATTTTGGAGATCTGGCCAAGTTGTTGGGCCGGTTGAGACAATTCAAGCTGAGGTTGAATTCGAATAAGTGCGCTTTCAGAGTGCGGTCTGGTAAGTTGCTGAGGCTTATTGTGAGCAGAAAAAAGGAATCGAGGTTGATCCTGCTAAAGAAAACAAAAGAAAAAAAGCAATACAAGAAGTGCATGAACCGAGAACAGAAAAGAGGTTCGTGGTTTCTTAGACAGATTGAACTGCATTTCACGATTCACATCTCATCTAACAGACACATGTGAAAAAAGATCAAACGGTCAGGTGGAATAATGATTGCCAAGTGGCATATGAAAAAATAAAAGAATATTTGCAGGAACCTCCGATTCCGATGCCTCCCTGTGGAGGGACGACCATTAATTCTGTACTTGACAACCCTCGAGGGGTCTATGGGGTGTGTACTGGGGCAACATGACGAGTCTGGTCGAAAAGAGCATGCAATTTACCTTAGCAAAAAGTTTACCGACTGTGAAACAATATATTCACTGCTCGAGAAAACTTGTTGTACTTTGGCATAGGCTACTCGCCGACTGAGACAGTATATGCTGGTTCATACCACTTTATGGATTTCAAAGATGGGTCCGATCAGGTACGCATTTGAGAAGCCAGCATGAGAAGCCAGCATTGACCGGACGGGTTGCGAGAGGGAAAATGATTTTGATTGAATATGATATTCAGTACACCTCTCAGAAAGCAATCAAAAGGAGTGTATTGTCTGATTATCTCGCCCAACAACTCATTAAGGATTATCAACCAATGAAGTTTGAGTTCCCTGATGAGGACATCATGGTTCTCAAATCGAAAGATTGTGAGGAACCAATCCCGGAGGAGGGGCCCGACCCTGAATCCGAACGGATTCTGATGTCTGACGGGGCCTTTAACGTGAAGGGTAGTGGAGATTGGTGTTGTTTGGGTTATACCGAAGGGATCCCACATTCCTGTTGTTGCCCGGATAACATTTGAATGCACCAACGATGGTGGCTGAGTACGAAGCTTGTATCCTGGGTATCGATCTTCGGCGCGTACATCTACTGGGGCAACGCCTTTCTCACTCGTGTATGGGATGGAAGTCGTGTTACAGGTTGAGGTCCAGATTCCTTCATTGAGAGTCCTGATGGACGTGAAATTGCAAGAGGCTGAATGGGTAAGGATTCGATACGAAGAGTTAAGCCTGATTGAGGAAAAGAGGCTGGCAGCCATCTGTCATGGATAGTTATACCAGCAGCGAATGAAGCATGCTTTTGACCGAAAGGTACGACCTCGGGTATACCACGTGGGCGATTTGGTGTTGAAAAGGATCCTTCCTCCTCAAAACGATCGAAGGGGTAAGTGGACACCCAATTGTGAAGGTCCATTCGTGGTCAAGAAGGTTTTCTCTGGCGGAGCCTTGTTGTTGACGACCATGGATGGCGAGGATTTTCCGTCCCCTGTGAATGCGGACGCAGTTAAAAAATACTTCATATAAGAGACCCGCTGGATGAAAAGAATAAAATAGTCCAGGCAAAAATGGGCATCCCGGCGAACCGAAAAAAAAAGGAAAAGGTTCGGGCAATAATTAGGGATATAAAAAGAAAAAAACTGTACACCCGGCAAGTCGAAAACCTGAAAAGGCGGCTTGGGCAAAAAAGGGTATCCCGGTGGACTGAAAACCCGAAAGGGCGGTCCAGGCAAAAGAGGGATTGAAACGAACAACTGCGTCTAGCATGATCGTTTGTACTTTGGATATGACATGGATAATCCCCGGCAGGGATCGGTCTGAAGCGTCTTGTTCAGAAGGCAGAAAGCACGGAGAGTCTGAGGACATATGGGGTGTAACCGAGTTGGAACTCGATGAGATCACGGTTTCACATTGCCATTAGGATAGATTTTTCCTTTTGTGCGCAATTACCTCTTTTCAGGAATTGCTTCCTTTGTATTGCTCAATTTTGAGCCACACCTTTTCAATCAATAAAATGCATATTCAGTCAAATAATTTTGTTTTTGTTTTCATTACCGCTTTGATTGCAAAAACATCCGTTTATTTTGATAAAGAATCTTTGCATTTTAAGACATACAGGTCCCTTCCAATACATGTTCATAAGATTGAAAACTTGAAATCTTATTCGGAAGGTTGAGTGACCTAGGTGTTGAAATTTTGGCACGCCTGGGGCACGTTTTTATCTAACGATCTCTTTTGCAGGTGCTGTTAGATATTTTCACTCACTCGCAGGTTGTGATATGAAGCCCTTTTGACAAAAGGATCCCCGTGGAGTCCAATCAGGGACAAGGCGTTGAGGAATGGTGAAAAGAATGCAAGAAACGTACGATGATCCTGGAGGATTAATCAAAAAGACTCTTCAAAGTCTGAGGATGGGAAAGTTTGTACGAATCCAAGGGATTCGATCTTCGTGGAGTAAGGAGAAGTCGAGAATACAAGGTGATGAATCAGAAAAGTCCATACGAGTCCGGGAGCTCTCAAAAGTGGAAAGCTGACACTGGAGTTAGATGGTGAATACCAAGGTTCGACGAGTCGACGGGTGTTCTGTGCCAGACCTTCCTTATTTCCCCAAGCAGGGTTGGGATTGTAACTCCCCAGCAGATTCAAGGTCTGTGATTTCCCTAGCAAGGTCGGGATGGTTATCTCCCTAGCAGGTTGAGATTGGTGTTTCCTCAGCAGCCAGGCCTGAAGGTTTCTATTTCCCCAGCGGAGGTGTCTGTTGGTAGCTATTTCCCCTAGCATGGTGGAGCTTGTAAGTTCCCCTGCAAGTCGAAGATTGTTGTTTTCCCCGCAGAATGCGTTGTTGGTTTTTTCCCCAGCGAAGTCCCCAAGTGGATCGGGTCAGTGGAGGTCATCCCTGGTAAGGGTGGTCCTTTCCCCAGCAGCGGTGTTATTCCACAGCAGGGTGGAGATTGGAGTGTTGTTGAGTTCCTCAGCATAGGGCCTCGAGCTCCCCAGAAGAGTCCCTTGAGGGGGATACTTGTTTATGCATTCATCATTTAGAGAAGCATAGCATATTGCATCATAAATTGCGTAGCATTTCCATGGTTGTGGAGCATTACGCCGTAAAAAATCATGCATCAACATTGCAAGCATAAACTAGTCTCAAGCCGTGGTTACCGTTTGAGGATTGGTTTCTCCAGTTGGAAGATGTTACTCTGAGGAGTTTAGCATCATGACGTTAGAGCAACAATGTTCCCCAGTAGTGCGATATTGGAGGGAGAATCTCTATCATGCGAGATGAAAGTTGGAAGGTGTTACTCTGAGGAGTTCAACATCATGATTTTGGAGCAACATCATTCCCCAGTTAGTCCCCGACAAGCGTCTCCCTGGTTTTGACATATGGAGATGTCATCCCTGCGATACCAGTAAGTGTCGTGTTGATCACCGTAATGTCACTTTTCTTTGGTGTCAGTAAACATCATTGTTCGATGTCAGTAAACATCGAGTTCCTTCCCAGTCATCAGTAAATGTCTGGTCGAATTTCCTTTCTTTGGTGTCAGTAAACATCATTGTTCGATGTCGGTAAACATCATTGTTCGATGTCAGTAAACGTCGAGTTCCTTCCTAGTCATCAGTAAATGTCTGGTCGAATTTCCTTTCTTTGGTGTCAGTAAACATCATTGTTCGATGTCAGTAAAAATCATTGTTCGATGTCAGTAAACGTCGAGTTCCTTCCCAGTCATTGGTAAATGTCTGGTCGAATTTCCTTTCTTTGGTGTCAGTAAAAATCATTGTTCGATGTCAGTAAACGTCGAGTTCCTTCCCAGTCATTGGTAAATGTCTGGTCGAATTTCCTTTCTTTGGTGTCAGTAAACATCATTGTTCGATGTCAGTAAACATCGAGTTCCTTCCCAGTCATCAGTAAATGTCTGGTCGAATTTCCTTTCTTTGGTGTCAGTAAACATCATTGTTCGATGTCAGTAAACATCACTGTTCGAAGTTAGTAAACGTCGAGTTCCTTCCCAGTCATTGGTAAATGTCTGGTGGAATTCCTTTCTTTGATGTCAGTAAACATCATTGTTCGATGTCAGTAAACATCGAGTTCCTTCCTAGTCATCAGTAAATGTCTGGTCGAATACCCTCTGATATGTCGCCATCAGAGTGGTGGTTGGTGTTATTTCCGGCATTGCCAACGGAATTATCACAAGAAACTGGAGAACGAGGTTCATGATTTTGGCAAGCAGGAGTAATATGAAGTTGTCGGGGTTCAACTGCGGTGATCCGGGATCATCTGCACGAAAGAAAATATTTGTTCGGGGTCCAAGAAAAGCAAAAAAAATCATCAATCAGAAAGTTCCGGGGTTCAAGAAAAAGCAAAAAAAAAAATAATAATAATCCCCAGCGGATGCGGCGTTCAGGCCATGGTTATTCCTGTGTTACCATTTATTTTGGTATCCAGGTCAACATTCCTTTTCGGTACTCAGGCCGAATTTCACCGTGCCAGACGGATTCTTCTTTTGAGATTGCTTCTTTGCCGATTTTGACAGGCATTGTTAATTATTTCCCATTAGAGCGCAAATTGTTCGTCTGTTCTTGGTATTCAATCACTCTTCACCCTGATCGTCTGAAAGCCGAGGTTGTTCATATCGACAGGTTCACAGTGGATTGAATAGGGGCAGCTATAACACCTCAAAATTTGCCCTCATCTTCTTGGGACTAGTTTAGCATATTGCATTTCATTTTGTAGGACATTAGGCATTTGCATATTGCATAGCATATGAGAACAAGTAAGTCATCCTCCTAAGTCTTTCTCAGAAGATAGAGAGGTTAAGAGATTCATGCCTGAGGGTCTCATGGATTGATCACTAGCCATCTGAGGGTTGCTCTTCAATTAGGGTTTTATTGGTTCCTCAAGGAGGTTGAGTATTATATTGGTTGAAAGGATATGTCACCATCATCATGGTCTTATTATCCTCAAGGGATTCATTGTTTATGCTCAGGTTCCTTGAGATTAGGGTTTTGACCTCTGGTCAACCCTAATCAATGGCATTCTACCAGTCAGGGATCTTTAAGGAGATGAGGTATTTGGTGATGGTGTGGATCACATGATCATTTTGAAGAGCTTATTAGAGCTAGGGGTTTCATTTTGGAGCCATTTCATCAAGTGGTTGAGGTTCAAAATCATCTGTGCATGTTCAAGTCATCTGTCAACCAGAAAGTCAACAGAAAGTCAACTGAGGGTTAGGAGGTGGAGAAATGAGTTTCAACATCTCATTCATGTTTAAAAGAGGCTTATTAATCATGTCAAATGCATATCTTGAAGAATTTGAGGTCAGATCAAAAGTTTCCAAAAATGGAAATTGACCTGTAATTGAAAGTTTCCCAAAATGGAAAGTTTTTGGTTCAAATTCAACTTGATCTTGCATCATCAAAAAAGCTTCAAATGAAATTTTGTTTAACATGAAAGTTGAAGATCTCTTTCTCCGTTTTCCAAAAAGTCCAAGATCTTGAATTTATGATGAATGGTTGAAGAGATATGATCAAATCATTGCCAAGGATGCATGGAACTTCATATGGCCATAACTTTTGATTCATAACTCCAAATTTGGTGATTCTTTTTGCAAAATGCTTCTCATGACATGAACTTTCCAAAACATTCATCACATTGCATGAATTTCCATCGTATGATCATTTGCTATTTCAAGTCAATTTTGTTGGGAAAATGGCCAATGTGTTTAAAAGATGATTTTGAGTGACTTTGATCAAGAAAATGTTACTGTTCACGTCCATTTGCTCCTTGCACCATGCAAAATGTCATTTTTGGTCATAACACCTTATTTTGATTAATCACAACTAAACCATGCCTAATTTTAATTAGTATGTGATTATTGAAGCATATAAATAGGAAAACCTAACAGAATTTCAGTTTAGCTTCATAAATTCTAGATCTAGATCTCAAAATTCTTTTTCCCTCCATTTTTTCTCCAAAACAAAACCTCAATTTCTTCCACATAGTGCATTGATTTTCTTCCATATTCTTGTTCACTGACCTTCATTTAGTATAGATCAAACATTGGTTTGGAAGATTCGAGCAAGAATTAAGCACTTGAAGATCAAGAACATGATGATGGCGATTCAAATCTAAGCTAGATCAAAGCCATTCCAAGCTTCATTTTCAACTTCAGAGGTGTTAACAAGGTTGATAGAAGGGATTTGGATGCTTTTGGACACTTGAATCTACCACTGCCATTGTTGGAGCTTCAAGAGGTACCTAAGTTGCTTTAAGTTCATTTGAACTTTGCTTTGCTTGCTTGTGGTTGGCATACCACTTAGGTATAATCCCTTAGTCTTCATGTAGTTTGGAAGACCTGTCATGTTACTTTGGCAGGCACCTGTCTGAAGCCCTCCTCAAGAGGCAATGTTTGTGGTTGTTTAATTTTGTACCAAGCAGGTTAAGTCCTCTTAAGAGGCAATTGGCAGATAAAAGGGATGTGCAATCCATCCTCTGCTATTCAGTCGTGTCATTCACTGTGCTCACACCATGTGTTGATGCAGTTTGAATAAGAACCCAAGATCTTGTTGTGTCAGTCATGTGGAGAAGAGTTCCTACATTCTGAACTCCCACACTTTCTATTTGATTCAAGCTCTCCCAGGCAAGGGATAAGAGCTATGAGGCATAACCCTCATCTCCATTTCATCTGCTTCACCCTAACTCTCAATGTTAGGGTTAAAAGCTCAAAACACCCATTTCCAGTTGGCTTGTTTCTATAGCCTAGCCTTGTATGAGCCACTTTGTTTGCATATAGTGTGTGTGCTTGCTCTCTTGTGAATGCTTGTTTGCTGTTTATCTGTTGTTTCAACATGCTGCATGTGCGAGTTAGGGTCTGCTTAGATACCTCAACCTAGGACTATTGTGGATTGCAACAACTATTAGACTCGAGTCAGTCTCCCTTTTAGTTTGTTATTCCCAGGTCTCTGGTTAGGTTAGAAAGTTTCTCCCCTATTAAGGGGAACTATGTTGCCCTAATCCTTATATCAGATGAGGTACGTAGGCAGGAGATCGTGCGAGATCTCTCCCGGCACCCTTTTTCTTTTTTGTGTGTGTTTGCTTGACAGTTATTAGGCTCGAGTTCCAGACTCCCTTTTAGCTTGTCTATTTGATAACCTCTTGTGTGTGAGTGTGGAGTCTGACGTAAGTCCTGCGATTGGCAGTCGGTTTCCTGTGTTTGTGTTTGTGTGCTTGGAGTCTAACGTATGTCCAGCGATTGGCAGTCGGTTTCCTGTGTTTGTGTTTGTGTGCTTGGAGTCTGACGTAAGTCCAGCGATTGGCAGTCGGTTTCCTTGTTTGTATTTGTGTGCCTGGAGTCTGACGTAAGTCCAGCGATTGGCAGTCAGTTTCCTTGTTTGTGTTTGTTGCTTGGAGTCGGACGTAAGACCAGCCATTGGCAGTCTGTTTCCATTTGTGTGTTTGTTTTGACGTCTCAGCGTCTGTGCGTGTGTTTTGTTTCGGCGTGCGTTAGCCGAACTACGGTAGCTCTGATTCTCATTCCAGATGAGATATGTAGGCATAGGATGCGACATCCTAGCGAGCCCGTTTCCCATTTCCCCGAACTACGTCGACTCTGATGTTTGTTTCTGACAAACTACGTAGGTCTAGGATGCGATATCCTGCCGAGTTACCTTCCTCCGTCTTTCACCTGTTTCATTCCAGTGTGTGTGTGCAGGCTTTGAGCAATTATTTAGCAAACTTATTATTTCCTTCTGAGCATGGATCCCGTCGAGTACGACGGACGTGAGGGGTGCTAATACCTTCCCCTTGCGTAACCGACTCCCGATCCTTGTAATCTCCGGTCGTAAGACCATTTCCTTTCCAAGTTTACTTCAAGCGTTTCCTTTCCCTCCTTTGGGATAAATAACGCACGGTGGCGGCTCTGCTTGTTTGCTTTTTCCCGCCGGTTGTTTTTCGCGGATGCGACACATGGCACACAGCTGCTAATCACTTTTCCTCAATTAAATTTAACTCATCAAACCTGGCTTGAACCCACTCAGCCTCGTCAAGTTTAACATACATCATCACCCTCAAAGAAGGGATTTCAACTTCTACTGGCAAGACTGCTTCCATGCCATACACAAGTGAAAACGGAGTTGCCCCGGTTGACGTACGCATTGAGGTACGATACCCATGCAAAGCGAAAGGCAACATCTCGTGTCAATCCTTATACGTCACAACCATCTTTTGCACAATCTTCTTAATGTTCTTGTTTGTCGCCTCTACAAAACCATTCATCTTTGGTCTCTAAGGAGAAGAATTGTGGTGTTCGATCTTAAAGTCTTTGCAAAGCTCTTTCATCATCTTGTTATTGAGATTCGAACCATTATCAGTGATGATTCTCTCAGGAACCCCATAACGACAGATAATTTCTTTCAAATGATTCGAGCAACCACTTGTCTGGTAACATTGGCATAGGAAGCTGCTTCCACCCACTTGGTAAAGTAATCAATTGCCACTAGGATGAAGCGATGTCCATTACAAGCAGTAGGCTCAATCTTTCCAATCATATCGACGCCCCACATCGCGAATGGCCAAGGAGCATTCATAATATTCAGAGGGTTTGGTGGTACATGCACTTTATCTGCATAGATCTGACATTTGTGGCACTTCCGAGCGTATTTGAAACAATCAGATTCCATGGTAATCCAGTAATAACCCGCGCTCAATAACTTCTTGGCCATTGCATGACTACCAACATGGGTACCGAAAGATCCCTCGTGTACTTCCTGCATTAACATGTCTGCTTCTTGTCTAACCACGCATCTGAGCAGAACCATGTCAAAGTTCCTCTTGTACAACACACCATCCTTGTTCAAGTAAAAGCTTCCAGCTAGCCTTCTCAATGTCTTCTTGTCATTCTTTGACGCTCCTTCAGGATACTCTTGGTTTTTGAGGAAATTCTTAATATCATAAAACCATGGCTTCTCATCAATAACATCCTCGGCTGCAAACACATACGCATGCCTCTCGAGTCGATTCACAGCAACGTGTGGCACATGATTCTGCCAATGAACTTTAATCATGGAAGACAATGTGGCTAAGGCATCAGCCATTTGATTTTCATCTCGGGGTACATGATACAACTTTACTGTCTTGAAGAAAGTCAGGATCCTTCTGGTGTAATCTCTATAAGGAATCAAATGCGGCTGATGAGTATTCCAGTCTCCGTTGACTTGGTTAATCACTAGAGCAGAATCTCCATAAATGTCCATAATTTTGATCCTTAGATCGATGGCTTCCTCAATCCCCATGATACAAGCCTCGTATTCAGCTTCATTGTTGGTTACTTCAAAAGTCAATCTGGCAGAAAAAGGTATGTGTGCACCTTTAGGATTAATGAGTACTGCCCCAACACCATTTCCATTCACATTTACCGCCCCATCAAACATCAGTGTCCACTTGTCATCGAGATCCGGTCCTTCCTCGACAAGAGGCTCTTCACAATCTTTCATCTTTAAGTACATGATATCTTCATCGGGGAATTCAAACATCATGGCTGATAGTCATCAATTGGTTGCTCGGCTAGGTAATCAGACAGAATACTACCCTTGATGGCCTTTTGCGACGTGTACTGGATATCATACTCTGTCAAAGTCATCTGCCAACGAGCCACCCGTCCGGTGAGAGCTGGCTTCTCAAAGATATACTTTATTGGGTCCATCTTAGAAATTAACAAGGTAGTATGGTTCAACATATACTGTCTTAGTCGGCGAGCAGCCCATGCCAAAGCATAGCAAGTTTTCTCGAGCAGCAAATATCTTGTTTCGCAGTCGGTAAACTTTTTGCTAAGGTAGTATATTGCATGCTCTTTTCGACCAGACTCGTCATGCTGTCCCATTACACACCCCATTGAATTCTCTGTTACTGAAAGGTACATTATCAGAGGCCTCCCCGGAACTGGAGGTATAAGAATTGGAGGTTTCTACAAATATTCTTTTATCTTAACGAAAGCTTTTTGACAATCATTGTTCCACCTGATTGCTTGATCTTTTCTTAGCAATTTAAATATCGGTTCACACGTAGCTGTTAAGTGAGATATGAACCGCGCAATGTAGTTCACCCTCCCTAAAAACCCACGAACCTGCTTTTCCGTTCTTGGTTCAGGCATTTCTTGAATAGTTTTTACTTTCGCTGGATCAACCTCAATCCCTCTCTCACTGACAATGAAACCTAACAGCTTTCCAGATCTCACTCTAAATGTACACTTGTTTGGATTCAGCCTCAGTTTGAACTTTCTCAATCTTTCAAACAACTTTTGCAAGTTTACCAAGTGTTCCTCTTCTGTCTGAGACTTCGCAATCATATCATCCACGTACACTTCAATTTATTTGTGCATCATGTCATGAAAGAGAGTCGTCATAGCTATTTGGTAAGTAGCACCGGCGTTCTTCAACCCAAATGGCATTACCTTATAACAGAACGTGCCCTAAGGTGTAATGAATATCGTCTTCTCCATGTCTTCTGGCGCCATCTTGATCTGATTATAGCCAGAAAATCCATCCATGAAAGAGAAAACCGAGGACTGAGCAGTGTTATCGACCAATCCATCAATGTGAGGTAATGGGAAGTCTTCTTTCGGACTGGCTATGTTTAAATCTCGGTAATCGACACACACCCTGACTTTACCATCCTTCTTCGGCACGGGTACGATGTTGGGCACCCAAGGGGGATAATTGGTAATTGCTAGAAAACCTGCATCCAACTATTTCTGAACCTCCTCTTTGATCTTGACAGCCATATCAGGACTAGTTCTGCGAAGCTTCTGCTTTACGGACGGACAATCTTCTCTGAGAGGTAGCCTGTGCACCACAATATCTGTATCCAAACCAGGCATATCTTGATACGACCATGCGAATACATCCACATATTCCTGCAGCATTTCAATCAGCCCTCTCTTGACCTTTTTCTCTAAAGCAGCCCCTATCTTGATCTATTTCTTTGCGTCCTCAGTTCCAAGGTTAATGACTTCCAACTCTTCCTGATGAGGTTGAATGACCCTTTCCTCCTGTTTCAATAGTCTGGCCAATTCTTCGGGGAGTTCACAATCTTCTTCACTCTCCTCTTCGGCTTGGTAAATGGGACTATCAAAGTCGTACTGAGCCATAACAGAACTGTTTTTAATGGAATCCGCAAGATCAATTCTGCACGAACGATGTTTCATGCTTTATTTTAGAAAAGAGTTCAAGAAAGTCACGAAAAAGAAAAAACATTGCCATTTTTATTGTTTTGAAAATGAAAGTAAAAACAGAAAGACAGTGAGCACAAATTTGATTGCAAAACGTCCTTTATTAATGATAACCATTGAAAATTCAAAACATGATGTGGCCCTACAATGAGTCATTATGCCCTGGGCGGAACGTAAGACTTTCATGCAAAATGCAAAACAAAAGAAAATTACTCTGTCTGAAGAGTAACTTGGACTATTTCTCCAGCAGTCCAGTTGTTGATCTTCTCCCCTGGAGCACATGGGCGCACCCAATTATCCATATCACAATCACTGTCACCATCTTCATTGTCTGTTGCAAAGACATCCCCTTGATTCATCAATCCAGCACTAGTGAAACTACACGGCCCTTTCTGATCCTGAACACCCTGCTCTGATGATTAAAAAGGCTGATAACCAATGCCAAACATGTCTTCTTTTACATGCACATCAATCATCTTTCCCCAGCCTTCCGCGTCACCTGAATGAATGACCTCCAGAGCTTGTTTATAGGACGCAATCGAGGTACCTGGTTTCTTCTGCTCAACAAAAGCCACCTTCTCAATACTGACAGTCTCGAAAGCTTGACATAGAGTTTCACGAATTTCGCCATCCATCTGCACATACTTGAAGGAGGATAAATGGCTCACAAAGATGTCCTATTCACCACACACGGTCACAACATAACCATCCCACACATATTTTAGCTTTTGGTGGAGAGTCGAAGAAACTGCTCCGGCTCCATGTATCCAGGGACGCCCCAATAGACAACTATATGCTGGTTGGATATCCATCACATAGAAGACAATATTAAACACTTCCGGGTCGATCTTCACAGGCAACGTGATTTCATTGATATTAAGGATACCTGATCAGATCAACCATGAATCAAGGGTTTGTTGCAAGTCACGAGCATGGAGTTTAGGTTAAGAATCACCCAAAGGGAGTGTACTAGGGTTTAAACCTGCCAAACATGTTCTACAAAAGGTTCCCTTAGTCATAATCCCATCTCTCGGATATTATCGGAGGAACGACTACTCGTATTCCAAAAATATTCTCAAGAGAGACTCTTATGAGTGTAGTATCGCGCAACAATCGTATCAAATCTTACACTTGAACGACTTTCGCACTACATCCTACGAATAGGCCAAGATGGGTTTGGTAAACTAAGGTCCTTGGCTTCTAAGGTCTATATTGGAAAAAGTAATGTCTAACCACAACTTACTTGTATGACATTATCGATCCCAACATGACCTCCACCAAGTGAATGGGCTTGCAAGTCAACTTGCTAAGGAATAACTCCACACAAGTCAACAAGACTATGCCATTCTCCTATCCTAAGTGCACTCGAGTTCGGGTATAAAACTCATCTCACAAAGATTACCAAAAAAGGGTAGTGGGCTTATCTCTCATAGAATAACCCACCTTAACAAACAAACAAACCAACAACAGAGCCAACAGATACAACAATGATATGTACACAATGCAATGAAGCAGGTAAATGATGAAAAGTAAATAATTGTACAAAAGAATGAACACCCAATAAACAAACAACCTACAAAAGCTAGGAGGGACTCGCTTAGGGAAACCGGGTCCCCAGCAGAGTCGCCAGCTGTCGTAACCTAAAAAATACAGTATGCGAAAAAAACAACCGGCGAAAGAAAATGAAAGAAGAGTCGCCACCGTGCGTTATTTATCCCAAAGGAGGGAAAGGAAACGCTCGAAGTAAACCTGGAAAAAGGAAAGGAAAAGACAAGGTCTCGCAACCAAATCTTGGGTTCGGGAGTCGGTTATGCGAAGGGAAGGTATTAGCACTCCTACGCATCCGTGTTGTTTACTAAAAAAGGGGTTAAATGACTCGCACGGATGTCGCATCCATTGCATACGTATCTCATCTGAATATGAGAATCAGAGTCTTCATAGCTCGGTTGCCTATGGGTTTGGGGGAGTGTGCTCGCTAAGACATCGCGTCTTATGTCTACGTATCTCATCTGGCTTGAGAATCAGAGCAAAACGTAGTTCGGCTAACTACGGGTTAAGGGTTATGTTTTGGGGTGAACGACGTTACTACGCAATCTACCGGATGCTCGACCTTTGGAGACTTACTCGCCTGTAGTAGAAGGAGCACACGTGTGTTTAGGAGAAGAAAAATCAATGAGTTGTTAGGGTTTTAGGGATGCTCATGCAAAAAGGAAGTCCTAGACGAAGGAACAGTGCTACCTTAATTGGCATGCAAACGGGAGACTATACGAAGCCTCACATTCTATGGGGAAACGATCACACCACAAAAAACATGTATCTTAAAGTAAAATGCCACCAAGGGGCTCAAACATTGCCTCCTATCGAGGTCTTCCAGCTAAGAAAGCGGTAAAATACGGGAAAGAGGTAAAAGTACCACACGGATAAAGATCCGAAGTAACAGCAACTAAAGGAGCGAGAAACCCGGAAGTCTTTCCGGCTAAACCATTAAAGAAAGCGAGTCAGTACGGGTAATCGGAATAAACCTCCAGATGGTATCCCTGCAAGTGTATGTGAGTCCTCAAAAAAACTCAACAAAAAGGTTAGACAGACAAGATGAAATCAAGGGAAAACAATACCTTGATGAACACAAAACGAGTTAGAACAAAACAAAACAAAAAGAGAATACTGTCACATTCGTGACTGCATCGCCCAGCGAAAGCTTAGCGAAGCTTCGCGGTGTGCTCGCCTAGCGAAGTTGCTAGCGAGCGCCTGCGGGTTTTGGATTTCTCATTGATAACAGTACAATTTTAAGGACTCCAAACCCTGTGGCATTCATCTCAGAAACGAAATTATTAAACATTCAAGGCATTATTTACATATTCATACACAAATATAAACCCGTGGGCGAAACATGATGTTACCTCATACATTCAGAGTATTCAAATTCAAAGCATAGAGTAATGGGAACAAAGGCATACCTGATGGGAGAGACCGATTAAAATCGAAGGCACGGCTGGGTTTGCAGAGCATTGTTAGGGTTTGCGTGAGGCGGAGGTAAAAAAGTGTGTGAGTCGGAGTGAACTTCTCAAAGCTGTCTGAAGGTTGCTGCAGAGTAGTTCCTAGGTCTCCTTCTCTCAAGCTCTTTCTCCAGTGAATCTCCAGTGTAACTCCAGTGAAACTCCAATGTAACTCTAGTGTTTTTTTCTCTGCTGAAACTTTTGTATTTATAGACTGATTTTCGTGGACTTGTGGGCTCAAATGAGGGAGACCCAAATCCAAAACTTTTCTGTTATTTTCTGAAACGCGTGCCCTTCGCCTAGCGAAGGATTTGCTCGCCTAGCGAGCATAACATGTCACTTTGCTAAGCGAAGCATCTGCTCGCCTAGCGAGCATGACAGCTCAGTAGCAGATTTTTTCTTCTTCAAGCTTAGCGTTCTGAATGATGAATATACCCCATTTGAACCCGTTGGAAGTATCTCAAGCCATTCCCTTGTGTCGACTGATCATCTAAATATAACCCACAAAGTGTCCTGGATGATGTTCAAGCTTCTTGGAGCTAATCTTGATTGACATGATGAAATGCAATGTGAAATGTTAAATGACCTAAAAATGAATGCATGAATGAGGAGGGCAAATTTTGAGGTGTTACAGCAGCACACATCAGCACACTCACATCTGTTTAAGCACATAGCAAATAATCTATTGTCCTGGGGCATCACAGGTGTTACTCCCCCTTTTTGTCAAAAATGTTGCCAAGGCAACACTCTAAATTACAAACCAAAATAAACAGAATTACACATACTTGTGAGTAACACAATCTTTATTTTACTTCACAGTTTCAATCAAGAATGCCCCCTCTTGATCTTGCTTTACAGCTTTGATCAAGACACCACCCACTTGATCTTGCTTCACAGCTTTGATTAAGTAGTCACACACTCTTGCTTTACAGCAGGTACACCCATATCAGATGCCATGACTTTGAGTCTGACATCTTGACATACTCCTGCATGAACATTTTCTTGAAGTCCAGCAGGCACATAGGCTGTCTCATGTTAGGATATCCCCTTAACATCTTGTTACCACACTTGCAGCAGGTAACATAGTTGTGATCTATTGTCCAGTCATAGCACACTTTCAATTGTTTAATAGGTTGAGATATTAAACAATACATCCCAAACATTATTGGTTGCTATAAATCCTCAGAAAGGCATATTCCCAATTTGCCCCTTAAATTTTCAAACTGAGTAGCATCCAGAGCCTTTGTGAATATGTCAGCAAGTTATAGTTCAGTGGCTACATGTTCCAAGGTAATCACTTTGTCTTCCACCAGATCTCCGATGAAGTGATGTCTAATGTCAATATGTTTGGTCCTGCTGTGTTGGATGGGATTCTTGGAAATATTGATCGCACTGAGGTTGTCACAGAACAATGTCATGACATTCTGAGAGACATTGTACTCAGTAAGCATCTGTTTCATCCACACCATTTGGGATCAACTGCTTCCAGCTGCTATGTACTCCGCCTCTACAGTGGACAATGATACACAGTTCTGTTTCTTGCTGAACCATGATATGAGATTTTTTCCCAAGAAGAAACATCCTCCTGATGTGCTTTTTCTATCATCAGCACTCCCAGCCCAATCAGCATCACAATACCCAGATAAGACAGGCTCAAAGCCATGAGAGTATAGCATACCATAGTCAAAGGTACCATTGACATACTTGAGAATCCTCTTGACTTGATTTAAGTGGCTCACTTTGGGTTCTGCTTGGTATCTAACACACACTCCAACTGCATAATAAATATCAGGTCTACTTGCAGTTAGATATAGTAGACTACCTATCATGCTTCTATACAATCATTGATCAACATTGGGACCTCCTTCATCTTTGGTTAATTTTAAAGGAGTAGGTGCAGGAGTTCTTTTGTGTCTAGCATTATCCATACAAAACTTCTTAACTATGATTTTGGCATATTTACTTTGGGAGAGAAACATAGAATCCTCCATTTGGTTAACTTGCATTCCAAGAAAATAAGTCAATTCCCCAACCAGACTCATTTCGAACTCAGATTGCATCTGGTGAACAAAATATTTCACCATTTGCTCTGACATTCCACCAAAGACAATATCATCCACATAAATTTGGGCAATCATGATTTTGCCATCTTCATCCTTCACAAACAGGGTCTTATCTATCCCTCCTTTCTTGTACCCATGAGAGGTCAGAAATTCAGTCAACCTTTCATACCAAGCTCTAGGAGCTTGCTTCAACCCATACAAAGCTTTCCTCAACTTGTACACATGTTTAGGCAGGTTAGGATCACAGAACCCTTTAAGTTGTTCCACATAGACTTCTTCATTCAAGTAGCCATTTAAAATGGCACTCTTCACATCCATTTGGAACAATTTGAACTTTAGAATGCATGCCACACCTAACAGCAATCTTATTGACTCATGTCTTGCAACGGGTGCAAACGTCTCATCAAAATCAACCCCTTCAACTTGAGTATACCCTTGTGCCACTAGTCTTGCTTTATTCCTAGTGATTACTCCTTTCTCATCAGACTTGTTCTTGTAAATCCACTTGGTACCAATGATGTTAGTCCCTTTAGGTCGTGGAACTAGCTCCCATACTTCATTCCTTTTAAACTGCTCCAGTTCATCTTGCATGGCATTGATCCAATATTCATCAGTCAGGGCTTCTTTCACATTTTTTGGTTCAACCTTGGATACAAAACAGGAATTTGAGCTAATTTCCCTTGATCTGGTAGTCACACCACTATTGGGATCCCCTATGATAAGATCCTTAGGATGATCTTTCTGAATTCTGATAGACGGCACTTTGTTGGATGCATCTACCTCACATTCAGGAGGAGTCTCCTGTACTTCTTCAGACTTGACTAGTATGTCTGTTGAAGTATCAAGGAATGTTCCAACATCCTCTATGACATCGACTCCTTCCTCTTTATCATCCACAATAACATTTATGGATTCCATCAGGACATTGGTCCTGGAGTTGAATACTCTGTAGGCTCTGCTGTTAGTTAAGTATCCTAGGAAAATACCCTCGTCACTTTTGGGGTCCATTTTCCTTCTTTGTTCACGATCTGTAAGAATGTAACATATGCTTCCAAAGATATGAAAGTACTTCACAGTGGGTTTTCTGCCTTTCCATATTTCATACAGAGTGGACGAGGTTCCTTTTCTCAAGGTAACTCTATTGTGAACATAGCAAGTTGTATTCATAGCTTCAGCCCAAAAGTGCATAGGAAGCTTCTTTGCATGAATCATAGCTCTGGCAGATTCTTGAATGGTTTTGTTTTTTCCTTTCAACTATCCCATTTTGATGAGGAGTTATAGGAGAGGAAAACTCATGACTTATCCCTTCAGACGAGCAGAACTCATCAAACTTGGAATTTTTAAACTCTGTCCCATGGTCACTCCTAATTCGGACCACACAACTGTCCTTTTCCCTTAGAAGTCTGATGCACAGTTCCTTGAAGACGTCAAATGCATCTGATTTTTCTCTGATGAAGCTTATCCAAGTGTATCTGGAATGGTCATCAACAACCACATAGGCATGTCTCTTTCCACCCAGACTTTCAACCTGCATAGGTCCCATTAAGTCCATGTGCAAAAGTTCCAGAGTTTTGGATGTTGTAGGATGTCCCAGCTTAGGATGTGACATCTTGGTTTGCTTGCCAACCTGGCATTCTCCACAGACTCTTCGTTCATCAATAAGCAACTTTGGGATTCCTCTAACTGCTTCCTTGGATATTATCTTTTTCATTCCCCTCAAATGAAGATGACCAAGACGTCTATGCCACGACTTCACCTCTTGTTCTTCCTTGGCTGAGGAGCAAATTGTGGAGTAGTTTGAGACTTTAGGTTCCCATAGATAGCAGTTATCTTTGGATCTGGATCCTCTCATAACTTCCTGATTATCTCCATTCGTCATAACATATAGTTCCTTAGTGAACTGAACATAGAACCCTTGATCACACAGCTGATTTATGCTAATGAGATTAGCGGTTAGTCCTTTTACTAACAACACATTATTCAGTTCTAGAACTCCAGAGCTATCCAGTTTACCCACACCTTTGATTTTTCCTTTAGCACCATCACCAAAGGTCACATAACTGGTAGTGTGAGGTTGTATATCCACAAATAAATTCTCCATACCAGTCATATGTCTTGAGCAGCCACTATCAAAGTACCAGTCTTCTCTGGTAGATGCCCTTAGAGTTGTGTGAGCTAACCTAGCAACCCATTGACGTTTCTTGATGGGGGCATTGTGCTTATATTCCTAATGCTTAGGTCTGACATGAGGGGTTTGGTTAGGATAACCAGGCAACCTGTAGCAGAAGGCTTTTATATGACCAAATCTACCACAGTAGTGACATCTCCATCTCTGAAATTTCTTCTTCTGATGGTTACTCATCCTGGTTCCCTGATGTTGACACATTGGTTGTGACTTCTGCTTGAATTTCTGAACTTTAGCATTTGAGCGTTTGAGTTCAGTTGAGGATTTCTTCACAAAGCCTAAACCAGACATGGCTCCTGACTTCTGTCCCACCTTTAGGATCTCTTCCAATGTGTCCGTTCCTTTATTTAGCATTTTGATGGATTTTGTCATTTGATCTAGCTTGGAGGTCAGCAAGGTTATCTCACCATTTAGACCATCTATGACTGTCAGATGCTTCTTTTTCTCATCCTCCAGCTCCTTGATGAGGTTCTTCTGCTTTTCTCCTTGGACACGCACTTCTGCGCTTTTGACACATAGCTCTTTATATGATGCAGCAAGTTCATCAAAAGTTAGTTCATCTCCACTTGAGTCATCATCAGATGCACAGACACTAGTTAGTGCAGTGACATGTTTAGCAGATTCTCCTTCAGATTCACTCTCAGAATCTCCTTCAGACCAGGTGACAGATATCCCCTTCTTTTGCATCTTGAGGTAAGTAGGACATTCAGCTCTAACGTGTCCAAAACCTTCACATCCATGAAACTGGATTCCCTTGCCTTGGTTGAACTTTTCTTCAGAAGTTGATCTTTTCCTGATGTCAGACAAGATGTTCTTGACATTTGGTCTACCTTTTTGATCAATCTTCTTTATGAACTTGTTGAACTATCTCCCAAGCATGACTATGGCTTCTGATATGCTTTCGTCACCTCCAGTACTTCCTTCTTCTGACTCCTCTTCAGTATTTGATACAAAAGCTACGCTTCTGTTCTTCTTTTCAACATTCTCACACAAGCCCATTTCAAAAGTTTGGAGAGAACCAATAAGCTCATCAACCTTCATATTGCTGATATCTTGAGCCTCTTCTATGGTTGTGACCTTCATGGCAAATCTCTTTGGAAATGATTTGAGAATCTTTCTTACAAGTTTCTCTTTAGCCATTTTCTCACCTAAGCCACCAGAAGCGTTTGCAATTTCAAGAATATTCATGTGGAAGTCATGAATAGTCTCATCCTCTTTCATCCTCATATTTTCAAACTTGGTGGTCAGCATCTGAAGTTTAGACATCCTCACCTTGGAGGTACCTTCATGAGTTATCTTGAGGGTATCCCAAACTTCCTTAGCCCGTTCATAATGATGCACCAGTCTGAAGATGTTCTTACTTATTCCATTGAACAATGCATTCAAGGCCTTAGAATTTCCAAGGGCTAATGCCTCTTGCTCCTTGTCCCACTCTTCTTCAGGAATTTGCATACTTACTCCATCTTTACCTGTCTTCGTTGGATGTTCCAATCCTTTGTTGACAACTCTCCAGACTTTGCTATCTAGAGACCTCAAGAAGGCTATCATACGAGGCTTCCAGTCATCATAGTTAGAACCATCCAGCATGGGTGGTCTATTTAAGTATCCTACATCCTTGTCCATGGTACTAGAATGTAACTTCCCTAGATCTCACCCAGAAATTAACAGGCAGGGTCCCTGCTCAGATGCCAATTGAAATTCCAGTTAACAGACTTTCGATGTCACACGGGATGTTATGACATCCAATTCTGCGCAGACAAGAATTATGCAGAACTTAAAAAGTAAGTGTAGTAAATAACACAAGGAATTGTTTACCCAGTTCGGTGTCAGACACACCTACGTCTGGGGGCTACCAAGCCAGGGAGGAAATCCACTATTAGTAGTATTAATTCAGACCTTAAACCAACTGTTTGATCCTATCACTTAATACCTACCCAATGCAATTTCAATCTTACACTAAGATCAGAGTTCCTACTCACTCCCCCTCAATCACATCAGTGATTACAACCTTTAATTAGATTAAAGTTAATGGTGAAGTCACACTTCAAACAACTCTTGATTGTGCTTAACAGCTTTAATCAAGATACACAGCACTCATGCTTAAAAGCTTAGAGTGACACAACACTTACAACTCAATGAACACCCTAGTCCAATGCAATCATCTAGGTGATAATTTCTTGGCTCACAAGATACACCTAATACAAGACACACACAAAAATACAGCAGTGAAGAATGATGGACCAATAAAATCTTCACGCCTAAAAATCCCTAGTTCTGAATGAAGGACTGCCATCCTTTTATATTGCAGCACTTGGGCCTTGTGCTTGTATTTCCTAAAATTAAGGTTAAGCAAGTTAACCTAATTTCCACATATTAGGGTGCTAACAAATAGGCTATTTGTTAGGTTCATTAAATGTAGCTCAGTTGTTAGTTTCCTGGATTTTAGCTCAGCTGTTGAATTTCTGAAGAATAGCCTGAGAAAAATGCTGAAACAGAAAAACTAACCATCCTACAATTTAGCATATGCTGTCAGGAATGAATGTCACAACATTCAGTTTGACGTCCAGACCATAGACCATATGCTAAGTCTGTTATTTTTCTGAAAACAGATTGTACAAAATGATGTACCGTAAAAGACCCACCAGTCTATACTTCTGTATCAGCTTACAGTAATAAATGTCAAAACATCCAATTTGCCATTTACAGAATGGCCTTATGCCAGGTCTGTTATTCTCCTGAATAAACAGACTGAGATACATACTGAACTGTAGCAGAAAACCAACCTGCCTATTATTCAGTATATGTTGTCACTGATGAATGTCATAACATCCAGTTTGACATTCAGAGAGTAGGCCTTATGCTAGGTCTGTTATTCCCTTGATAAACAGACTGAAATTAAATACTGAGTTATAGCAGACAACCAACTTTTCTATACCTCAGTATCTGCTGTCAGGGATGAATATCATAACATCTAGTTTGACATTCAGTAAATCCTGTATTAGCTAAACCTGCAGCATACTACTCAAGTATGTCATGACATCAGTCAAGACATTAGAGTATAGTTAGATGTTCTAACACAAAATGCAGTCAATCAAACATCTACAAAGCATGTCATGACATCAGTCAAGACATCAGAGTCCAGCTAGTGTTTTAACATAAAATGCAGCCAATCAAACATCTACAAACTCCCCCTTTGGCAAATTTTTGGCTAAAACAACTTGGCATCACAACAGAGTTCATAGCAGCGGAAACACACATCTAGCAGGGATATTAACCTAGCTAATACACTCAGAGCAGCAGCACACTCAACACACATAAAAGTTTTTAATTAAAACTTCACATATCATCACACATACAGAAGTTAAATAAAAACTTCTAACAGCAGCTGTCGCAACCTGAAAAATACAGTATGCAAAAAAAACAACCGACGAAAGAAAATGACAGAAGAGTCGCCACCGTGCGTTATTTATCCCAAAGGAGGGAAAGGAAACACTCGAAGTAAACCTGGAAAAAGGAAAGGAAAAGACAAGGTCTCGCAACCAAATCTTGGGTTCGGGAGTCGGTTATGCGAAGGGAAGGTATTAGTACCCCTACGCATCCGTAGTACTCTACGGGATCCACTTTTGTACTTCTTGTCTAAAGGGTGTGAGTTTATCTTGTGCTGTTTACTAAAAAAGGGGTTAAATGACTCACACGGATGTCGCATCCATTGCATACGTATCTAATCTGAATATGAGAATCAGAGTCTTCGTAGATCGGCTGCCTATGGGTTTGGGGGAGTGTGATCGCTAAGACATCGCGTCTTATGCCTACGTATCTCATCTGGCCTGAGAATCAGAGCAAAACATAGTTCGGCTAACTACGGGTTAAGGGTTATGTTTTGGGGTGAACGACGTTACTACGCAATCTACCGGATGCTCTACCTTTGGAGACTTACTCGCCTGTAGTAGAAGGAGCACACGTGTGTTTAGGAGAAGAAAAATCAATGAGTTGTTAGGGTTTTGGGGATGCTCATGTAAAAAGGAAGTCTTAGACGAAGGAATAGTGCTACCTTAATTGGCATGCAAACCGGAGACTATATGAAGCCTCACATCCTATGGGGAAACGATCACACCACACAAAACATGTATCTTAAAGTAAATTGCCACCAAGGGGCTCAAACATTGCCTCCTATCGAGGTCTTCCAGCTAAGAAAGCGGTAAAATACGGGAAAGAGGTAAAAGTACCACACGGATAAAGATCCGAAGTAACAGCAACTAAAGGAGCGAGAAACCTGGAAGTCTTTCCGGCTAGACCATCAAAGAAAGCGAGTCACTACGGGTAATCGGAATAAACCTCCAGATGGTATCCCTGCAAGAGTATGTGAGTCCTCACAAAAACTCAACAAAAAGGTTAGACAAACAAGATGAAATTAAGGGAAAACAATACCTTGATGAACATAAAACGAGTTAGAACAAAACAGAACAAAAAGCGAATACTGTCACATTCGCGACTGCATCGCCCAACGAAAGCTTAGCGAAGCTTCGCGGCTTGCTCGCCTAGCGAAGTTGCTAGCGAGCGCCTGCGGGTTTTGGATTTCTCATTGATAACAGTACCATTTTAAGGACTCCAAACCCTATGGCATTCATCTCTGAAACGAAATTATTAAACATTCAAGGAATTATTTACATATTCATACACAAATATAAACCCGTGGGCAAAACCTGATGTTACCTCATACATTTAGAGTATTCAAATTCAAAGCATAGAGTAATAGGAACAAAGGCATACCTGATGGGAGAGACCGATTAAAATCGAAGGCAGGACTGGGTTTGCAGAGCACTATTAGGGTTTGCGTGAGGCGGAGGTAAAAAAGTGTGTGAGTCGGAGTGAACTTCTCAAAGCTGTCTAAAGGTTGCTGCAGAGTAGTTCCTAGGTCTCCTTCTCTCAAGCTCTTTCTCAAGTGAAACTCCATTGAAACTCCAGTGTAACTCTAGTGAAACTCCAGTGTAACTCCAGTTTTTTTTTCTTTGCTGAAACTTTTGTATTTTAGACTGATTTTCGTGGACTTGTGGGCTCAAATGATGGAGACCCAAATCCTAAACTTTTCTGTTATTTTCTGAAACGCGTGCCCTTCGCCTAGCGAAGGATTTGCTCGCCTAGCGAGCATAACAGGTCACTTCGCTAAGCGAAGCATCTGCTCGCCTAGCGAGCATGACAGCTCAGCAGCAAATTTATGCTTCTTCAAGCTTAGCGTTCTGAAAGATGAATAGACCCCATTTGAACCCGTTGGAAGTATCTCAAGCCATTCCCTTGTGTCGACTGATCATCTAAATAGAACCCACAAAGTGTCCTGGATGATGTTCAAGCTTCTTGGAGCTAATCCCGATTGACATGATGAAATGCAATGTGAAATGTTAAATGACCTAAAAATGAATGCATGAATGAGTAGGGCAAATTTTGAGGTGTTATAGCTGCCCTTATTCAATCAACTGTGAACCTGAACGGATGAAAGTAACGGCTATCAGACTTTCAAGGTAAACAGGGATTGAATACCAAAAGAACCGGAGAATTTGCACTCTGTAGGTGACGAATCAAGAGGAGCGAGGCCATTTACCGATGGCGGCTTCAAAACAGATTTGATATTTACCAATATCAACGAAAGCGAGGCCATTTACCGATGGCGGCTTCAAAACAAAATTTGATATTTACCAATATCAAAGAAAGCGAGGCCATTTACCGATGGCAGCTTCACTAGGGAGGAGTTCGATGTTTACCGACATGGAACAGTGGTATTTACAAGTGAAACAAGGCCAGACATTTACCGATGACTCTACTGGGGAATTGATATTTACCGATATTAAAGAAAGCGCTTCACGACCAGACATTTACCGATGACTGGGAAGGAAATTGATGTTTACCGACATCGAACAATGATGTTTATAAGCGAAGCAAGACCAGTCATTTACCGTTGACTGGGAAGGAACTCGATGTTTACCAACATCGAAGAAAGCGCTTCACGACCAGACATTTACCGATGACTGAGAAGGAACTCGATGTTTACCGACATCGAACAGTGATGTTTACCGACACCAAATAAAGGATACATTTATGAAACGAAACCATTTACCGATGGCGAAAATGAAATACTCGATATTTACGGATAGCGAATCTGCTAGGGAATCTTAAACGACAAAACCATTTACCGATGGTTAACAAGTGGCTGATGTTTACCGACATTGAATCAATGATGTTTACCGACACCAAAAAGGGAAAGGACACACACGGCTGTTGACAGAACGATTTTTGTAAAATGCGTATGCATATGTTTGAGTTTTTTATACGGCGTAATGTTCCATACTGAGTGTAAATGCGATGAAATATGGTAGGATGCAATGCAATATGATTCTACATGCAGGGATGCGAAATGCTAGGTTAGAAATAACGCCAAGCCGAGGCAAGGAACTCTGCTGGGGAGAATGATTACGCTCTTCTTGACCCAGACAATGATGTTGGAGATACACAGCACAATGAACTCTGTGGGGAGATGACCGGCCATGCGGTGTTCAGGCAGTAACACAATACCGAGACTCTGACTAGGGAGAGAATGGCGTTGTCAACTCCGCTGGGGATATATAACAATTCTGCTGAGGATACATACTGATCTGACATTCTTGGAACGGTAGGGAAACCAACTCAACTGGGGAGTCACTTGTTGGGAAACCACCAATCCCTCGACCATGCTGGGGGCACAAATTTTGAACTCGACTTAGACGACCCCACTTCTTACACGACTGGACAGTGTTGAAACAACAGGGTCTTCCTTCGGACAAACTTTGGCTCATTTGCTTTAGCCATCAATAAAAGATAGTAAACTGTGGAACGACAAGACATACATGCCCCAGGGGATCGTATGGACGAAATATACTCAAGTGTACTCAACATTCAAAATGATTTTCAGAGGTTTTATCTTTCGCACGTCATTGTCTAGCCTTCATGTTTTTAGATGCAATGTTTATCAAAAATTTGGACGTTTTTGCAAATGGTCTATAAAGGCAAATACATCAGGAAGCAATTCCTAGGAAGAGGTAATTGCGCCAAAAGAGAAAATAAAGTATCCTATTGGCAATGTGAACACGGCATTCCACTATTTTCCAATTCTGTTATGCCTCATAGATCTTTAATTTCCCTCAAATTCTTTGCTTTCTGAGAAGAGTGATTGGACCGATTATATCCTTCAAGATGGTAGACATTGAAACGCAATGAAGTACAGATAACTCAGACTGTAGTTTTCGCTTTAATCCCTCTTTTGCCTGGACCGCCTTTTCAGGTTTTCAATCTACTGGGATACCCATTTTTGCCTAAGCCGCCTTTGCAGGTTTTCGACTTACCGGGTGTACATGTTTTTTTCTTCTTTATCCCTAACTTTTGCCCAAACCTTTTTCTTTTCTTTTTTTCTCTTGGTTCGCTGGGATGCCCTTTTTTGCCTGGACTTTCTTTTTTTGTCCAGCGGGTCAGTTTATGCGAAGTAATTTTTTGACTACATCTGAATTCACAGGAGACGGAAAATCATCACCATCCATAGTTGTAAGCATCAAGGCCCCACCAGAAAAGACCTTTTTAACAAGATATGGACCTTCATAATTCGGAGTCCACTTGCCCCTGTTATCTGTACCGGGAGGAAGGATCCTCTTCAAAACTAAGTCACCTGTCTAATAGCTTCGAGGATGCACTTTCTAATCAAAGGCTTTCTTCATCCTTCTCTGATATAGTTGTCCATGGTGTAACACCTCAAAATTTGCCCTCCTCTTCTTGGGACTAGTTTAGCATATTGCATTTCATTTTGTAGGACATTAGGCATTTGCATATTGCATAGCATATGAGAACAAGTAAGTCATCCTCCTAAGTGTTTCTCAGAAGATAGAGAGGTTAAGAGATTCATGCTTGAGGGTCTCATGGATTGATCACTAGCCATCTGAGGGTTGCTCTTCAATTAGGGTTTTATTGGTTCCTCAAGGAGGTTGAGTATTATCTTGGTTGAAAGGATATGTCACCATCATCATGGTCTTATTATCCTCAAGGGATTCATTGTTTATGCTCATGTTCCTTGAGATTAGGGTTTTGACCTCTGGTCAACCCTAATCAATGGCATTCTACCAGTCAGGGATCTTTAAGGAGATGAGGTATTTGGTGATGGTGTGGATCACATGATCATTTTTAAGAGCTTATTAGAGCTAGGGGTTTCTTTTTGGAGCCATTTCATCAAGTGGTTGAGGTTCAAAATCATCTGTGCATGTTCAAGTCATCTGTCAACCAGAAAGTCAACAAAAAGTCAACTGAGGGTTAGGAGGTGGAGAAATGAGTTTCAACATCTCATTCATGTCCAAAAGAGTCTTATTAATCATGTCAAATGCATATCTTGAAGAATTTGAGGTCAGATTAAAAGTTTCCAAAAATGGAAAGTGACCTGTAACTGAAAGTTTCCCGAAATGGAAAGTTTTTGGTTCAAATTCAACTTGATCTTGCATCATCTAAAAATCTTCAAATGAAATTTTGTCCAACATTAAATTTGAATATCTCTTTCTCCCATTTCCAAAAAGTCCAAGATCTTGAATTTATGATGAATGGTTGAAGAGATATGATCAAATCATTGCCAAGGATGCATGGAACTTCTAATGGCCATAACTTTTGATTCATAACTCCAAATTTGGTGGTTCTTTTTGCAAAATGCTTCCCATGACATGAACTTTCCAAAACATTCATCACATTGCATGAATTTCCATCATATCATCATTTACTATTTCAAGTCAATTTTGGAGGGAAAATGGCCAATTCAAAAATGGTGCATCATGACGACTTTCTACCACTGCCAATGTGTTTAAAAGATGATTTTGAGTGACTTTGATCAAGAAAATGTTACTGTTCACGTCCATTGTCTCCTTGCACCATGCAAAATGTCATTTTTGGTCATAACACCTTATTTTGATTAATCACAACTAAACCATGCCTAATTTTAATTAATATGTGATTAGTGAAGCATATAAATAGGAAAACCTAACAGAATTTCAGTTTAGCTTCATAAATTCTAGATCTAGATCTCAAAATTCTTTTTCCCTCCATTTTTTCTCCAAATCAAAACGTCAATTTCTTCCACATAGTGCGTTGATTTTCTTCCATATTCTTGTTCACTGACCTTCATTTAGTATAGATCAAGCATTGGTTTGGAAGATTCGAGTAAGAATTAAGCACTTGAAGATCAAGAACATGATGATGGAGATTCAAATCTAAGCTAGATCTAAGCCATTCCAAGCTTCATTTTCAACTTCAGAGGTGTTAACAAGGTTGATAGAAGGGATTTGGATGCTTTTGGACACTTGAATCTACCACTGCCATTGTTGGAGCTTCAAGAGGTACCTAAGTTGCTTTAAGTTCATTTGAACTTTGCTTTGCTTGCTTGTGGTTGGCATACCACTTAGGTATAATCCTGTAAGACCCTAATTTTGTCCCTAAGATCTCTCATGGCATCATATCATATCATTACATAGCCTCAAGGATCATTGTGCACCTTGCTTCCTTCCCTGTGGGTGGGGATCTCTTTGAGAGTGATTCTTGATCACCAAGCATGTTTGCATTTGTATATCATTGTTTTTCTTTTTACCACTAACCAAAAGTACAAAAATATGTCATCTAACCTTTGTCTTGCAGATGAAGCATTAACAGGTCAAGGCAATCAAAGGCAGTCATTGAGCAATAGATGGTGGTCATTCTTGAGATTTAGACCCCACAATCATTATCAAGAGTTCATATGAGCTATGATGTCATTTTGAAGCAAAATCCCAAGTGATAGAGGCTTGAATCTCATCAGAACATTCTCAAGTCATCTGAAGACCTAGAAACTCAACTGCAAAGTCAACTGTGGATTTGGAGGTGGGAAGTGGCTAGAAATACTTCATTCATGTTCAAACAAGTCTCATTTGACATTTCAAACACTCACATTGAAGAATTTGAAGTCAGGTCAAGAATTTCCAAAAATAGAAAGTGACCTATAATTTGAAATTTCCAAAAATGGAAAGGTTTTGGACCAACTTCAACTCAATATTACATCATCAAGAAAGCTTCAAATGAAATTTTGTTGAACATGAAAGTTGTAGATCTTTCTCTCCCATTTCCAAAAATCCAAGATCAAGAATTTCTCATGTGTGGTTAAGGAGATATGATCAAATCATGGCAAAGTGTGCATGGGACTTCAAATGAGCATAACTTTTCAACCAAAGCTCCAAAATGAGTGGTTCTTTTTGCAATATTCTTCTCTTGACCTCTAATTTCCAAATCATGCATCACATTACATGAATTGTCATCACATGATCACTTGTTAATCCATGGTTTTTTTGGAGGGAAATTACAAATTTCAAAATTGGTGCATTGTATGAGATTTTTATCATTGCCATTGGATTTAAAAGAGGATTTTAAGTGACTTTGATAAGGAAAGGAGCATTGTTCACGTGTAAATGATACATGCACATGCAAATTTTTATTTTTTGTAATTTGCCTTATTTTCATTAACCAAGCTAATTAGGGATTAACCAAGTGATTAGTAAACCATATAAGTACCTAAACCCTAACAGAATTGAGGAGGTTAATCATTTTTCACACTCCAAGATCCAAATTTCTCTCTCACTTCAAATTTTTCTCTCATTCTTAATTCAAATTTTTTCCAAAGAACCTTGCAATTTTACTTCATATACTTGTTGCCTAGCTTTGATTCTGTGCAGATCAAGTGTTCAATTGGTGAATTCGCGCATGTATCAAGTGGTAGAGGTTCACGAAGATGCAAATGGAATTTCTGTTTTGAGCAAGATCTAGATCCATTCAAGCCTCAATTACTTCGTCAATCTTCATTTCAAGCACTGTGGAGTAGAGTTGAAGCATTACAAGCTGCAGATCGTGTGAATTCCAGCTTCTGCACTTCAAGAGGTCACAATTCGAATCTCTTAATTTTAAAATCCATGGCCATATTATTGTAGATCTAAGCATGCTGATGAATTTGAGCTTTGAATCGTGTGATTTGGTGATGTTTTGAGTTAGTTATGGATGATTGAAAGTTTGATGATGAATTTTATTCTCTTCGATCCGTGCTTGTTTTGATGTTTTTGCATGAATTGATTATGAATCCTTGATGTACATTGCATGACGAATCGATTGGTATACTTTTAGCTGATTTCTGGACACTTTTGTGAAAATATGGAAAATTCAGATGAAGATCATCATGATCTTCATCTTCAACCTTTGGAATGCATGCGTTTCCAAAATTTGCTACAGCTTTGCTTTGGTTTTGCTACGAAAATCTGGAGTTTAGCTACGAATCCATAGGCCACGCTTTCCATGCTCAGCAACACTTTCTTTGTTTATTTCCATGCTGGCTTAGGGTTTCAATTCTACTGGTCCATGTGTATGCATGCTTGGCTTGTTCATAGGCTCACGTTTGTTTGAATTGCACACTTCAGCATTGACTTGCCACGAAGCTTAAGTGAAACGGTGCGTTTTGCACCTTGGCGCGCCAACATATTTGAATAGATACTGACTTCGATTCCTGGCTGGTGCTTTTTTTCAAATGCTTTCATATTTTCTCATCTTCCCTCCATTTTCCATATACCATGCTTCATATGTTTTTTTTTAATTTTTTCCAACTTCAAAAAATCATAGCAATTTGAAAGTTGATCCAATTTGATCCCAATTTTTTGCATAGTGATCCTTAGGATGTCTATTATTTTTTGATCTTGATTTTACAAGTTGTGCTTGGCTGGATATTATTTTGTGCTAGAATGATTGATCATATGTCTTATTTTGACCTTGCCTTGCTTATACCTTTGTGAAATGCTTGTTTCTTATCCAATGAGCTTGAAATTTTGCATGATGAAACTAGACACATTGCTTGACATTTTGGTTTTGGTTTGACATTTTTCTCAATTACCATTGTTGTTTTATGCATGTGCTAACTTGGTGTGACAATTTGTGTCACACCTTTGCTTGTCCAACTTGTGCCATTTGATTGCCATGCCAAATGATGTCCTATGCTTCTGATTTTTTGTGTGATGCATGTTATAGATGTTTTGAATGTGCATTAATTTTCTCAGATTTATTTGAATCATTTCTGTTTTAATTGAGATTTTTCATTCATGTTGATCACATATGAGCTTTGAAATTGCCTTGAACTTCTTTTGATCATGAAATGCTTTTGGTGATGGATTTTGATATGAGACCTTTTGGAATGTGTCAAGATGTGATTGAAGTTGATTCATGTCAAATTTTAGCTCCTGTTTTGAATTTTTCCTTCACCTTTAACCCTAGGCTTTGACCTAGTGGTTTGTTGCTTACATTTGACCTTTGATTTCAGGTTAAGCATTCAAGTTCCATGGTTAATGATGCTTCATCACTTGAATATTGATGTTTGCCTTTGATTACTAATCTTTGTGTGTTTTGTAGGTTGATGTTAACTCATTTGAGTTTGACTTTTGGCTTACACATTTTGTACATTGGGATTGTCTGTTGCTTATTGACTGTTGTCTAATTGTCTGAGTATTGTACTGATTTGTTTAGTGTTTCCACAGGTACATAAGTTGCTTTAAGTTCACTTGAACTTTGCTTTTGCTTGGCTGCTTAACCACTTAGGTATAATCCCTCTTCTTCATGTAGTCTGGAAGACATACTGTTATTGGTAGGCACCTGTCTGAAGCCCTCCTTAAGAGGCAATGTTTGTGTTTGTTTAATCTTTGTGCCAAGCAGGAAAAGTCCTCTTATGAGGCAATTGGCAGATAAAAGAGATGTGTAATCCATCTCCTGCTACTCAGTGTGTCATTCACTTTGCTCACACCATGTGTTGATGCATTGTGAATAATAACCCAAGATCTTATAGAGTCAATCACTTGTGGAGAAGAGTTCCTACTTTCTGAACTCCCACACCTTCTATTACTTAAAGCTCTCCCAGGCCAGGGATAAGAGCTATGAGGCACACCCCTTATCTCCATTTCATCTGCTTCACCCTAACTCTCAATGTTAGGGTTAAGAGCTCAAAATACCCCATTCTAGTTGGTTGTAAAGCCTAACCTTGCTTGAGCCTAATTGATTGTATATAGTGTGTGCTAATTGACTTGTTTGTTTGCTTACTTGATTCATCTGTGCATATTTGCTTGTGTGTGCCTTTGTGCATTTATCATCATTAATTGTATATCATTTCATGATCATTGTTGATATCTCTGTGACATCTTTGTTTGTCCATTGAGGAGTCAATTGTAAGTCCATTTATTGGCAGTTGTTTCCTATGATCTGGAAGGAGTTGGGACTAAGACCATTGATTGGCATCCTATTTCCTTGGAGTCGAGTGTAAGACCATTTATTGGCAACTTGTTTCCTCTTGCTTATTGCATTTGTTTTGCTTGTTGTATGTGAGGAGTCAATTATAAGTCCATTTATTGGCATTTGTTTCCTATGATCATTCTTTGGAGATTGGTATAAGTCCAGTTGATTGGCATCTGATATCCATGTTTTGTTTTGCTTTAGGAGATTGGTATAAGTCCATTGATTGGCATCTGATATCCATGTTTTGTTTGCTTTGTGAGACTAGTATAAGTCCAATGATTGGCATCTGGTATCCATGTTTCATTTTGTTTTAGGAGATTGGTATAAGTCCATTGATTGGCATCTGATATCCATGTTACTTTGTGAGATTGGAATAAGTCCATTGATTGGCATCCGATATCCATTTACTTTGTTCATCTGTTATTTTGCTTGTGCCTATTCCAAAGGAATCACTTGGATCATCTATATATGATCTCAAGAGGTGAATATCTAAGAAGTTTTACTTCCTCACCCTCCTACTTTTTGTTCTTTAAACCTCCATTTGCATGTTAACCCAAACTTGAAAACTATTGTGCAAACATTTTCACTTCTTTTCAAACTAGAAACCTAGGCCTTAAGCCTTTGATTTTCAAACTTCATTTTCATAATACTTCTTTGGAATTGAATTCTAATCACACTTTGACCATCTTTTGTGAATAAATTCTAATTGATTAATTTCACTCATTCAATTGTTTTATGGATTTGTCCATTCTTGATAAGTTTTCATACATTAGCCATAGGTTTGATTTATCCTAGTTGGTTGATGTTAATCTCACCTTTGTCCTTAGTGATTGAATTGTAAGACTTCCTTGCTTATTATAGGGTTAACCCCTCACTAGCAAGTGGAAGCTTTTCTCACATGGTGGACTTGTGGTTGTATAGGTTGAGTTTTCTCCCGGGGATAACGAAAGACCTTATGGTTTTTGTTTTAAAATCAATTCACTTACTTTTTTGGAAATCTTTTAGTCGAACTACGAGGTTTTTATCCTGTAAAGGTACGTAGGCAATGGTTATCCATCCAAACACAAAAATAATAACTTGTACATTCTTTTCTCATCCCTTCCCTCATGTTTGCACAATAAATATTTCATAAACAAATAACATTTCATACAACAAGTTGTGAAAAGGGCTCCCTAGGAGTACTTAGGACGTTTTGGGTGCCTAACACCTTCCCATTGCGTAATTAACCCCTTACCCCGATCTCTGATCTTTTCATTAGTTTTCTATGTGTAAAACTTCTTAGGCTTTTGTTCACTTTTTAGCCATTCCTTTGGATAAATAAAAGTGCGGTGGCGACTCGATTCCTTGTATGCTTTGCTTTTGGTTTAATCAATAAACCATAAAGTGACGAATACACCGCTACAGAAAAGTGGCGACTCTGCTGGGGAAAAATCCTTGGTGGTATTGCCTACTTTTCACCCTTGTTGTATGATATTGTTTATTTGTTATATGACATATTTTTGTACAATTTGGGATTACTGTATTGATTGTAATGCTTGAATTGCTTGATATACAATTGCTGTTTGCTTGGTGATCTCTGTGAGATGAGTTTTACACCCGAACTCGAGTGCACCTTAGGATAGGAGAATGGCATAGTCTTGTCGACTTGTGTGGAGTATTCCTTAGCAAGTTGACTTGCGAGTCCATTCACTTGGTGGAGATCATGTTGGATTAATAATGTCACACAAGTCATTTGTGGTTAGGCATTATTCTTTCAATCATGTGCCTTAGAAGCCAAGGACCTTAGTTTACCAAGCCCATCTTGGCCTATTTTTAGGACGTAGTGCGGAAGTCGTTCAGATGTAAGATCTGATGCAATTGTTACGCGATACTAAACTCATAAGAGTCTCTCTTGAGAATATTTTTGGAATACGAGTATTCGTTCCTCCGATAATATCCGAAAGATGGGACGATGACTATGGGAACCTCTGGTAGAACATGTTCGGCAGGTTTAAACCCTAGTACACTCCCTTTGGGTGGTTCTTAACCAAGACTCCATGCCCGTGACTCTCAACAAACCCGTGATTCATGGTTGAGTCGTTCAGACATCCTTAATATCAATGGAACCTGGGTGTTGATAAGGTGTAAACCCTAATCCACCAAAATGGATGATTGATATTAAGGATGATTGAGTCAGTTCAGGTACCGTTAATATCAATGGAACTTGGGTGTTGATAAGGTGAAAACCCTAATCCACCAAAATGGATGATTGATATTAAGGATACTATGAGCTTTCCCATGACCTTTGTCTGGGTGTGTTTTGATTGATCCTTGAGTGTGATTGATGCATTCATACATTCATGCATTCATCTGCATCCATGTCATCAGAAAAATGAGAAAATTTTCAAGGAACTTAAAGGGTTTATTTGCAAAATTTTCAGACATGGAAAGACCAAAAAGGCATACAAAGAAGTACAGCTTTAGACAGCCCGATGTGAAAGAGTTAAGGAATCTGACATCCTATGTATTAGATCCCTTGGGTTTCAAAGCTCGTTATGGGAAGCTTCTGCCTCTGTTGACTACTTAAGTTGATGAAGGGTTGATGAGTACTTTGGCGCAGTTCTATGATCCTCTGTATCACTGCTTCTCTTTCCCAGTCTTTCAGCTTTTGCCTACGCTTGAGGAGTATGCTCATCTTGTGGGTATTCCGATTCTGGATCAGGTGCCGTTCAGTGGCTTAGAGAGTATTCCGACTTCTCGAGAGATCGCAAACCTGTTGCCCATAGATGAATCTTTGATTAAAGCGCATATGACCACCAAAGGTGGAATTCAGGGTCTTCCTTCTGAGTTCCTCATCGCTCAAGCTACCGTTTATGGGAAAGCCAGGAGTGAGGATGCCTTTGAGGCTATATTCGTGCTTCTCATCTATGGGTTGGTATTGTTCCCCAACATCGACAAATTTGTGGATGTGAACGCCATTAGGATCTTCTCTGTTCTTAATCCCGTTCCGACTCTGTTGGGTGATGCCTATGTCTCTTTGCATATGAGGAATGCAAAGGGTGGAGGAGTTATTGTGTGCTGTTTACCTCTGTTGTATAAGTGGTTTATTTCTCACTTAGCGCAGACGGTCGCTTTCAAGGAGAACAAGGGATGTCTACGGTGGTATACGAGACTCATGTCTCTCACTAATGACGATATCTCTTGGTATGATCGCATGTATGATACAGTTCAGATCATTGATTATTCTGGTGAATTCCCTAATGTGCCTCTTCTTGGTACATGTGGTGGGATCAGCTACAATCCTATCTTAGCACGTCGTCAGCTTGGGTTCCCGCTAAAGGATAAACCTCATAACATTCTGTTATAAGGTGTGTTCTTTCAGGAGGGTAAAGATCCCCAAGGCCTGAAAGCCAGGATGGTCCGCGCTTGGCGCAATATTCACAAGAAGGGTAGAAATGAATTGGGTCCGAAGAACTGCATTGCTTTGGAGCCGTATACGACTTGGGTCAGACAGAGAGCATCAGAGTATCTTATGCCATATGATTATCCGAGACCTACACCGTTGGATGTGGCTGGGCCTTCAACCCTCCCTAACCAAAATGTAGAGGAGTTGAGAGAAGAAGACCTTTCACGTGCCTGGATCCGTGAAAGAGAAGAGTTGCTTCAGCAGCTTAAGGAGAAGGACGCTCTGATCGAGTTTCTCGAGCATCAGGTGATAGATGATCCGAATGATACCTGGACTTCTTTGCTTCCTCAGTCTTCCAAATTCTGGAAGAGGAAGTATGATCGACTTGCTAAGGAGAAAGCGGATATGGAAGCAGCATATGAGAGAGAGATCAAGAAGCTTTGTGCATCTCGTCTTCCAGCATCCCGAGCTTCTAGGGATCCATAGGATGTTTATTTTCCTTATCCCTTGTAATAATCAACAATGTTGTACTTCTTTGTTTCAAATATATTTGATGGGATATCTTCCATATGCTATTAAATGCTTAATATAATTTTTTTTTGCAAATAATACCCTAAAAGTTCCTTGAAATAAAACAAAGCATATGCACAAGCATTACATGCATCATGTGCATAAGCGGGTTTTGTTCAGTTCCTGTCCTGTGGTCTGACCCTGCGATCTTCATTTATTTTAAAGACGCGCCGACTCACAAGTACTACATCAGAGCCATTTCTGCAAGATTGATGGATTATCTAAGGCTCTCCTGGTTAGCCACTTATCTTCTTTCTCATATATTGATGCTGAGGATGAAGTTGGAACGCCTTTCCAAGCTTTATCTATTGCTGAGCCGATTGAGAAGAAGTCGCCTTCATTTGCTTCCTATCGTGATGCAAAACTGGCCATTGAATGTGGTGCAGTTGCTGGTTTAGGGAAGATGATTGAGCTTGAAGACAATAAATCCCGGGCTGGCATTGGCTATTCTTCTGGGGCATTCATCAAGAAAGGGTTGTTCAAGAGTGGAGGTTTCATCCATGCTGATCAAGCTGAAGAAGCTGCTGCTATCTTGGAAGAGGATGCAGAGGACTTGGGCAACTTTGTTATTCCTGGTGGTGTCCGCCATAATTGGGTCGTTGTGGATGTTCCTACGGTCATTCATAAGTCAGCGTAATATGTTCACTTTGTTCAAAACCCTTCTCCCATGCCAAAAGGAGAAGTGATGACATTGTTGGCAGCATTTATACAATGATATTTCATTCAATTAATGCATTGTTAAACATTTGTTTTTCCATTTGTTTTCACTTTTTTCTTTTGCATGAAATCGGTGATCACAAAAAACCTAAAAACAAGAATAAAAGCAATCTTTTTTCATCTGCATAATGATTTGCTTGTTTAAATTCTAAAGTTCTTTATTATCCAAAATCATTATGCAGGTTGATTCTAAAACCCATTGACCATAATGATACAACGCCATCTCCCAATTTTGAATTCCCTGTATTCGAGGCAGAGGAAGATGATGTTGAACGAATTCCTGATGAGATTATCCGTCTCCTTGAGCACGAGAAGAAGATCATTCAGCCGCATCTCGAAGATCTGGAAACAGTCAACTTGGGGTCTGAAGATTGTGTTCGTATGGTGAAGATTGGGGCACTCCTTGAAGAGTCTGTCAAGAAGGGGTTGATCAGTCTGCTACGAGAATATTCCGATATCTTTGCTTGGTCATATGAAGACATGCCAGGTCTAGATACAGATATTGTGCAACATTTCTTGCCTTTGAAGCCTGAGTGCGTGCCTGTGAAGCAAAAGCTCAGAAGAACTCATCCAGATATGGCAGTGAAGATCAAGGAGGAAGTTCAGAAGCAAATTGATGCGGGGTTTCTGGTGACTTCTACATATCCTCAATGAGTGGCCAATATTGTGCCTGTGCCTAAGAAAGACGGAAAAGTCCGTATGTGTGTTGATTACAGAGATTTGAACAAAGCTAGTCCTAAAGATGATTTTCCTCTACCACATATTGATATGTTGGTAGACAATACAGCTAAATTCAAAGTCTTTTCGTTTATGGACGGATTTTCCGGATATAATCAAATCAAGATGGCACCCGAAGATATGGAGAAGACAACATTCATCACACCTTGGGGAACATTCTGTTATCGAGTGATGCCCTTCGGTTTGAAGAACGCCGGAGCCACGTATCAACGAGCTATGACTACCTTGTTTCATGATATGATGCACAAGGAGATAGAGGTCTATGTTGATGATATGATTGCTAAGTCCCGAACGGAAGTTGAACATGTTGAGCATTTGTTGAAGCTTTTTCAGCGTCTGAGGAAGTTCAGACTTCGCCTGAATCCGAACAAATGCACATTTGAAGTCCGTTCTGGCAAGTTGTTGGGTTTTGTTGTCAGCGAGAGAGGTATTGAGGTTGATCTTGCAAAGGTCAAAGCAATACAAGAGATGCCTACACCCAAAACTGAGAAGCAAGTCCGAGGTTTTCTTGGCCGCTTGAACTACATTTCCAGATTTATATCCCACATGACTGCCACATGGGCGCCGATATTCAAGCTCCTCTGAAAAGATCAGTCTCATGATTGGACCGAGGATCGCCAGAAAGCTTTCGACAGTATTAAAGAGTATTTGTCTGAACCTCCGATCTTGTCTCCGCCTGTAGAAGGAAGACCTCTGATTATGTATCTAATTGTTCTTGAAGACTCGATGGGTTGTGTACTCGGTCAGCAAGATGAATTAGGGAAGAAAGAATCTGCTATCTACTACCTCAGTAAGAAGTTCACTGATTGTGAGTCTCGGTACTCAATGCTTGAGAAGACGTGTTGTGCTTTGGCTTGGGCTGCTAAGCGTTTACACCAGTACATGATAAATCATACAACTTGGTTGATATCCAGAATGAATCCAAACAAGTATATCTTTGAGAAGCCTGCTTTAACTGGGAGGATTTCCCGTTGGCAGATGTTGTTGTCTGAGTATGATATCGAGTATCGAGCTCAGAAAGCTATCAAAGGTAGTATCTTGGCTGACCATTTAGCGCACCAGCCAATTGAAGATCATCAGTGTGTTCAGTATGACTTCCCAGATGAGGAGATTCTGTATTTGAAAATGAAAGATTGTGATGAGCCTACACTTGATGAAGGTCCGGAACCTGGTTCTAGATGGACAATGGTGTTTGATGGCGCTGTAAATCAGTATGGAAATGGAATTGGGGCAGTAATCATTACTCCTCAGGGCACATATATTCCGTTTACAGCAAGGCTAAATTTCAAATGCACGAATAACATGGTTGAGTACGAAGCCTGCATTATGGGATTGGAAGAATGCATTGATCTGAGGATTAAGCATCTTGATGTGTATGGTGATTCGGCCCTAGTTGTCAATCAGATCAAAGGTGAATGGGAGACGAATCAGCCGGGTCTCATTCCGTATAGAGATTATGCGAGAAGGATTTCAACATTCTTCACAGAAGTTGATTTTCATCATATTCCTCGAGAGGATAATCGGATGGCAGATGCTCTTGCTACGCTTGCTTCAATGATTGTGGTCAAGTATTGGAATAAAGTTCCCAATATTACCGTGATGCGCTTGGATAGACCAGCTCATGTATTTGCAGTTGAGGAAGTCAATGATGACAAGCCTTGGTATTTTGATATCAAAAATTTCCTTCAGAACCAGGTCTACCCGCCTGGGCATCTGTGAAAGATAGGAAAACTTTTAGAAGGTTGTCAGGAAGCTTCTACCTCAGTGGTGAAGTGCTGTACAAGAGAAATTTTGACATGGTTTTGCTCAGATGCCGTGGATAGACACGAAGCAAACCTGTTGATGACTGAGGTCCATGAGGGTTCATTTGGTACTCATTCCAATGGACATGCCATGGCTAGAAAGATGTTGAGAGCAGGCTACTATTGGCTGACAATGGAGTGTGACTACTGCAAATATGTGAAGAAGTGCCACAAGTGTCAGATTTATGCGGATAAGATTCATATTCCTCCGACACTTCTAAATGTAATTTCATCACCATGGCCTTTCTCTATGTGGGGAATCGACATGATCGGCATGATTGAGCCGAAGGCGTCCAATGGACACATGTTTATTCTCGTAGCAATTGATTACTTCACCAAATGGGTTGAGGCCGCATCATATGCGAATGTGACCAGGCAGGTGGTTGTGAAGTTTATCAAGAATCAGATTATTTGCCGTTATGGTGTGCCAGATAAGATCATTACTGATAATGGATCTAATCTAAATAATAAGATGATGGAAGAGTTGTACGCTGAGTTCAAGATTGCACACCATAACTCCTCTCCTTATAGACCAAAGATGAATGGGGCTGTTGAAGCGGCTAACAAGAATATCAAGAAGATTATCCAGAAGATGGTTGTTACGTACAAAGATTGGCATGAGATGCTGCCATTTGCTTTGCATGGATATCGTACATCTGTCCGCACTTCAACAGGAGCAACCCCTTTCTCTCTTGTTTACGGCATGGAGGTTGTTCTCGCAGTAGAGGTGGAGATCCCATCAATGAGAGTCTTGATGGAAGCCAAGTTGATTGATGCTGAATGGATTCAGAGTCGTTACGACCAATTGAATTTGATTGAAGAGAAAAGATTGACTGCCATGTGTCATGGTCAGTTATATCAGCAGAGAATGAAGAAAGCATTCGATAAGAAGGTCAAGCCTCGTGTGTTCCGAGAAGGTGACCTCGTGCTCAAGAAAGTCTTGTCTTTCGCGCCCGATTCCAGGGGCAAGTGGACTCCAAACTACGAGGGTCCATATGTTGTTAAGAGAGCCTTTTCAGGCGGTGCTTTGATGCTTACAACAATGGATGGGGAGGATTTCACTCGTCCTGTGAATTCAGATGCAGTCAAGAAATACTTTGCCTAAAAAAAAGGAAAAACAGAATAGCTCGCTAAGTTGAAAACCCGAAAGGGCGGCTTAGGCAAAAATGAACGTCTCGGTGGAGAACCCAAAAGGGCGATCCAGGCAAAAATTAGAGACATAAAAAAGAAGATATATTTGCATCCCGCTAGATTGAGTACCTCACCCTGGGGCAATCTAGGCAAAAATTAGGGACTTGGCAAGTAATTGCATCCTGACAAGACTTTCTGTTCCACAGCTGTCTTTTCGTCAGAGATTCCCGATTCGTCGTCAACTGAAGCTTCGAATACATCGGATTCAAATTGGTAGAGAAATGATCATTATGTTAAATGTAGCCCTCTTCCAATATATATCACTGATTTCAAATTTGTATAGATCTATGGAGTCTTGCCATTTGCAGGCTACCATTCCATCAAATAAATTTGAGCTTTTATCCAATTATTTGCACTCTTATTTGTTTCAATTCTACAAATATTTTGCATGTTTTAATTGATAAAATGTCATTGTTTTAAACAAATAAATTTTTTTTCAAATTTTGTTTTAAACAAAGTGAATACTCACAATGATGAAAGGATACTTGAGAATTTCTCAGTGCTCTCCCAAGGGTGGCATGATTTCCAACAAGGTAAGACATTTGTTCATATTCCTGGCATGGTTGTATCCTCTTTCTCCAGATTTGTCGTTAGGGGTTGTTCCCCAAGCGGAGCTTCTGTTGATATTTTGTTCCATAAGCAGAGTGTTTGTTAAGGACTTCACAGTCCTCTCCAACAATATTCTCTCCTCAGCATGGGTGCTTTCCCTTGGAAGATTCAGTGGTTGGTGGGTTGACATCCCGGTACTTCATCACTCTCCTCAGTGCAGTCGCCAGCAGAGTTGTTGGTATGATATACTTCAGCTATGCTATATCTCCCTAACAGAGTTGGTATCCTCAACAGAGATGGTTGGGTGGTGATCTACCATTCATAGTTTTGGTTGATTTCCTGATGCTTTTTATCCCCAGTAGAGTTGCTTGTGCGGCTAGTTTCTACTTGTGTATTCTGTTCTCTTCAGCGATTCTTGCTTGTGCAGTAAATTCTTGTTTCCCATTTGATGCTGAGAATTCCCCTGCAGAAATCTCGGGATTTCTCCATTTCCCCAACAGATTTGTCTTTGTGGCAGTTTCTGCCTGTTGAGAATTTATGTTCCTCAGTTGGGTTGATTGATGATCCATCATTCAGAGATTTTGAGATCTCAGATCTTTGCTTTTTAGCATGTAGATCCCTAGCAGATTGGCTCTCCAGTTGGATTTCTTGGATTTTTCTTATGGAAGTGTAGTACCGGGCGTTTGATTCCTGGGCCTGTTTGTGTTAGAAATGTTTGTTTTGTCAACATTCATCAAACATAAATTACGCATATTCATGCATACTCATAAACATTCAGATATTCATATTGAATTTTTTGCCATATATCTTTTGTTTGTTGTTCCCTGCCAATGGTGTTATAGATCTCCTCAGTAGATCTCCCCCAAGCAGATGTCGGGTGTTTAATCTCTCAATATAGAGTCAGCCCCATAAGCAGAAAGTGTATGTCCTTCCTTCTGCAGTTCCCCACTGAGATATATCCTCGTGGATGACGGTTTTTTCCGTTTCCTCCCAACACATATATTGGGATTGATCTTCCTATTGAGTTATACCCTCATCGGAACGAGTCTTGATTCAGTCTATCTTTTCGGTTTGATCCTGAATTGGCATTTTTCAACTGTCTTTTGTACTTCCCTATGGAATAAATGAATGAATTGCCCAGTAACCGGCAATAATTCTTTTTATCCCCAGCGGAGTTTGGGCCTCTACCCTTATACCGGTAGTTGTAAGTCCTATGTTCCCTTTTCCCTCTTGGCGGAATTTGTGGTTATATACCTTTTATTCCTCAGCAGGAGTCGGTGGTTTTCTACCCAGTATTCGGTAGTCGTAAGCCCTATTATTTTTCTTGCTCCTCAGCAGTTTGTGGTTTGTTAGAAACCCTATTCTGTTTCCCGTGCGGAGTTGTGATTCTTTCATTCCCCACGCAGAGAGTTGTTGGTTTTCTACCATGTATTCGGTAGTTATAAATCCTACTTTTTATCCCCTAGCAGAGGTAACCGTTGTGGTTCATTCTGGTTGATGGTGGATTCTGTGGTCTTCTACCCAATTTTTTATAGTTGTAAATCCTATGTTGTTGTTGTATCCCTAGCGGAGTCTGTGCTTCTTGTGGATAATTGTCGTTTGCTAGCAATTTTATCCTCAGCCAGAGTTTGTGGTCTTCTACCCAGTATTCGGTAGTTGTAAATCCTAATTTCTCCCCTTTGCATAGTTAACCTTGTTGTTCATCCTAACCGATGATGGTTACTCTTTGTGGTTATCTTCATCCAGTATTCGATGTTGATATTCCCTCTTTCTTCTGGGTAATTGCCATATGCTAGCAATTGTATCCCCAGCAGATTTTTCCTTGTGGATAATTGCCGGATGCTAGCAATTTTATCCTCAGTGGGTCCTTTCACCGTATGCCTGTGATTTGTTCCCCGGATCATTGATGTTTATCAATGCATCCCTGGTGAGTCATCTTTCATTTACCCTTTTGTTGGTAATGTTGTTGCTCCCTTTGATCGGTCATCTTTATATACCTAGTTTTGGTACCCCGATGCCTTTCTTCTCGGTTGATTTATCCTTTATTAACCCAACAACCGGTTGTGGATAATCTTCCATGCGAGTATACTATCCAAGTTCTGACGGTAATGGATAATATATCTCATGCACTCTTCAGTCGAAGCCTGTTGTGTTTTCCCAGTCGAGTAAGATTCGTGTTCCTTTTTTGCGGAATCGAATATTCGTTTGTTTCTTGGATAATTGCCGGATGCTTGCAATTTATCCCCTTGAGTTATCTTTCATTTGCCCTGTTGTTTGTTGGTAACGATTGTTTCTCTTTTCGGTTGGTCACCTATTATATACCCAGTAACCGGTATCCCTGGTGTTCCCTTCCATGCGAGTATATTGTCTACATTCTGACGGTAATAGATAATATATCTCATGCGAGTATATTTTCCACGTTCTGACGGTAATGGATATTATATCTCATGCGCTCTTTGGGTCTTTTTTCCCAGCTGAGTAAGATTCGTTTTCCCGTTGTGGAGTCGAATGTCCATCCTGTAAGTCGATTTTCTTGTTCAAGCCCTCCTTTCGGATGATGAGTGTTTTGGCATATATACCAATTCATGCTAGGTTAGAAATAACGCCAAGCCGAGGCAAGGAACTCTGCTGGGGAGAATGATTACGCTCTTCTTGACCCAGACAATGCTGTTGGAGATACACAGCATAATGAACTCTGTGGGGAGATGACCAGCCATGCGGTGTTCAGGCAGTAACACAATACCGAGACTCTGACTGGGGAGAGAATGGCGTTGTCAACTCCGCTGGGGATATATAACAATTCTGCTGAGGATACTTACTGATCTGACATTCTTGGAACGGTAGAGAAACCAACTCAACTGGGGAGTCACTTGTCGGGAAAACACCAATCCCTCGACCATGCTGGGGGCACAAATTTTGAACTCGACTTAGACGACCCCACTTCTTACACGACTGGACAGTGTTGAAACAACAGGGTCTTCCTTCGAACAAACTTTGGCTCATCTGCTTTAGCCATCAATCAAAGATAGTAAACTGTGGAACGACAAGACATACATGCCCCAGGGGATCGTATGGACGAAATATACTCAAGTGTACTTAACATTCAAAATGATTTTCAGAGGTTTTATCTTTCGCACGTCATTGTTTAGCCTTCATGTTTTTAGATGCAATGTTTATCAAAAATTTGGACGTTTTTGCAAACAAAACAGTAGAATAAAAAAACAAGAGAGTAATTTGACTGAATAGCGACTTTTATTGATTGAAAATGGCCTATAAAGGCAAATACATCAGGAAGCAATTCCTAGGAAGAGGTGATTGCGCCAAAAGAGAAAATAAAGTATCCTATTGGCAATGTGAACACGGCATTCCACTATTTTCCAATTCTGTTATGCCTCATAGATCTTCAATTTCCCCCAAATTCTTTGCTTTCTGAGAAGAGTGATTGGACCGATTATATCCTTCAAGATGGTAGACACTGAAACGCGATGAAGTATAGATAACTCAGACTGTAGTTTTCGCTTTAATCCCTCTTTTGCCTGGACCGCCTTTTCAGGTTTTCAATCCACTGGGATACCCATTTTTGCCTAAGCCGCCTTCGCAGGTTTTCGACTTACCGGGTGTACATGTTTTTTTCTTCTTTATCCCTAACTTTTGCCCGAACCTTTTTCTTTTCTTTTTTTCTCTTGGTTCGCCGGGATGCCCTTTTTTGCCTGGACTTTCTTTTTTTGTCCAGCGGGTCAGTTTATGCGTAGTAACTTTTTGACTACATCTGAATTCACAGGAGACGGAAAATCTTCACCATCCATAGTTGTAAGCATCAAGGCCCCACCAGAAAAGACCTTTTTAACAAGATATGGACCTTCATAATTCGGAGTCCACTTGCCCCTGTTATCTGTACCGGGAGGAAGGATCCTCTTCAAAACTAAGTCACCTGTCTGATAGCTTCGAGGACGCACTTTCTAGTCAAAGGTTTTCTTCATCCTTCTCTGATATAGTTGTCCATGGTGTAACACCTCAAAATTTGCCCTCCTCTTCTTGGGACTAGTTTAGCATATTGCATTTCATTTTGTAGGACATTAGGCATTTGCATATTGCATAGCATATGAGAACAAGTAAGTCATCCTCCTAAGTCTTTCTCAGAAGATAGAGAGGTTAAGAGATTCATGCCTGAGGGTCTCATGGATTGATCACTAGCCATCTGAGGGTTGCTCTTCAATTAGGATTTTATTGGTTCCTCAAGGAGGTTGAGTATTATCTTGGTTGAAAGGATATGTCACCATCATCATGGTCTTATTATCCTCAAGGGATTCATTGTTTATGCTCAGGTTCCTTGAGATTAGGGTTTTGACCTCTGGTCAACCCTAATCAATGACATTCTACCAGTCAGGGATCTTTAAGGAGATGAGGTATTTGGTGATGGTGTGGATCACATGATCATTTTGAACAGCTTATTAGAGCTAGGGGTTTCATTTTGGAGCCATTTCATCAAGTGGTTGAGGTTCAAAATCATCTGTGCATGTTCAAGTCATCTGTCAACCAGAAAGTCAACAGAAAGTCAACTGAGGGTTAGGAGGTGGAGAAATGAGTTTCAACATCTCACTCATGTTCAAAAGAGGCTTATTAATCATGTCAAATGCATATCTTGAAGAATTTGAGGTCAGATTAAAAGTTTCCAAAAATGGAAAGTGACCTGTAATTGAAAGTTTCCCAAAATGGAAAGTTTTTGGTTCAAATTCAACTTGATCTTGCATCATCCAAAAAGCTTCAAATGAAATTTTGTCCAACATTAAAGTTGAATATCTCTTTCTCCCATTTCCAAAAAGTCCAAGATCTTGAATTTATGATGAATGGTTGAAGAGATATGATCAAATCATTGCCAAGGATGCATGGAACTTCTAATGGCCATAACTTTTGATTCATAACTCCAAATTTGGTGGTTCTTTTTGCAAAATGCTTCTCATGACATGAACTTTCCAAAACATTCATCACATTGCATGAATTTCCATCATATCATCATTTGCTATTTCAAGTCAATTTTGGAGGGAAAATGGCCAATTCAAAAATGGTGCATCATGACGACTTTCTACCACTGCCAATGTGTTTAAAAGATGATTTTGAGTGACTTTGATCAAGAAAATGTTACTGTTCACGTCCATTATCTCCTTGCACCATGCAAAATGTCATTTTTGGTCATAACACCTTATTTTGATTAATCACAACTAAACCATGCCTAATTTTAATTAATATGTGATTAGTGAAGCATATAAATTGGAAAACCTAACAGAATTTCAGTTTAGCTTCATAAATTCTAGATCTAGATCTCAAAATTCTTTTTCCCTCCATTTTTTCTCCAAATCAAAACTTCAATTTCTTCCACATAGTGCATTGATTTTCTTCCATATTCTTGGTCACTGACCTTCATTTAGTATAGATCAAACATTGGTTTGGAAGATTCGAGCAAAAATTAAGCACTTGAAGATCAAGAACATGATGATGGAGATTCAAATCTAAGCTAGATCTAAGCCATTCCAAGCTTCATTTTCAACTTCAGAGGTGTTAACAAGGTTGATAGAAGGGATTTGGATGCTTTTGGACACTTGAATCTACCACTGCCATTGTTGGAGCTTCAAGAGGTACCTAAGTTGCTTTAAGTTCATTTGAACTTTGCTTTCCTTGCTTGTGGTTGGCATACCACTTAGGTATAATCCTGTAAGACCCCAATTTTGTCCCTAAGATCTCTCATGGCATCATATCATATCATTACATAGCCTCAAGGATCATTGTGCACCTTGCTTCCTTCCCTGTGGGTAGGGATCTCTTTGAGAGTGATTCTTGATCACCAAGCATGTTTGCATTTGTATATCATTGTTTTTCTTTTTACCACTAACCAAAAGTACAAAAATATGTCATCTAACCTTTGTCTTGCAGATGAAGCATTAACAGGTCAAGGCAACCAAAGGCAGTCATTGAGCAATAGATGGTGGTCATTCTTGAGATTTAGACCCCACAATCATTATCAAGAGATCATATGAGCTATGATGTCATTTTGAAGCAAAATCCCAAGTGATAGAGGCTTGAATCTCATCAGAACATTCTCAAGTCATCTGAAGACCTAGAAAGTCAACTGCAAAGTCAACTGTGGATTTGGAGGTGGGAAGTGGCTAGAAATACTTCATTCATGTTCAAACAAGTCTCATTTGACATTTCAAACACTCACATTGAAGAATTTGAAGTCAGGTCAAGAATTTCCAAAAATAGAAAGTGACCTATAATTTGAAATTTCCAAAAATGGAAAGGTTTTGGACAAACTTCAACTCAATATTACATCATCAAGAATGATTCAAATGAAATTTTGTGGAACATGAAAGTTGTAGATCTTTCTCTCCGATTTCCAAAAAGTCCAAGATCAAGAATTTCTCATGTGTGGTTAAGGAGATATGATCAAATCATGGCAAAGTGTGCATGGGACTTCAAATGAGCATAACTTTTCAACCAAAGCTCCAAAATGAGTGGTTCTTTTTGCAATATTCTTCTCTTGACCTCTAATTTACAAATCATGCATCACATTACATGAATTGTCATCACATGGTCACTTGTTAATCCATGGTTTTTTTGGAGGGAAATTACAAATTTCAAAATTGGTGCATTGTATGAGATTTTTATCATTGCCATTGGATTTAAAAGAGGATTTTAAGTGACTTTGATAAGGAAAGGAGCATTGTTCACGTGTAAATGATACATGCACATGCAAATTTTTATTTTTTGTAATTTGCCTTATTTTCATTAACCAAGCTAATTAGGGATTAACCAAGTGATTAGTAAACCATATAAGTACCTAAACCCTAACAGAATTGAGGAGGTTAATCATTTTTCACACTCCAAGATCCAAATTTCTCTCTCACTTCAAATTTTTCTCTCATTCTTAATTCAAATTTTTTCCAAAGAACCTTGCAATTTTACTTCATATACTTGTTGCCTAGCTTTGATTCTGTGCATATCAAGTGTTCAATTGGTGAATTCGCGCATGTATCAAGTGGTAGAGGTTCATGAAGATGCAAATGGAATTTCTGTTTTGAGCAAGATCTAGATCCATTCAAGCCTCAATTACTTCATCAATCTTCATTTCAAGCACTGTGGAGTAGAGTTGAAGCATTACAAGCTACAGATCGTGTGAATTCCAGCTTCTGCACTTCAAGAGGTCACAATTCGAATCTCTTAATTTTAAAATCCATGGCCATATTATTGTAGATCTAAGCATGCTGATGAATTTGAGCTTTGAATCGTGTGATTTGGTGCTGTTTTGAGTTAGTTATGGATGATTGAAAGTTTGATGATGAATTTTATTCTCTTCGATCCGTGCTTGTTTTGATGTTTTTGCATGAATTGATTATGAATCCTTGATGTACATTGCATGACGAATCGATTGGTATACTTTTAGCTGATTTCTGGACACTTTTGTGAAAATATGGAAAATCCAGATGAAGATCATCATGATCTTCATCTTCAACCTTTGAAATGCATGCGTTTCCAAAATTTGCTACAACTTTGCTTTGGTTTTGCTACGAAAATCTGGAGTTTAGCTACGAATCCATAGGCCACGCTGTCCATGCTCAGTAACACTTTCTCTATTTATTTCCATGCTGGCTTAGGGTTTCAATTCTACTGGTCCATGTGTATGCATGCTTGGCTTGTTCATAGGCTCACGTTTGTTTGACTTGCACACTTCAGCATTGACTTGCCACGTAGCTTAAGTGAAACGGTGCATTTTGCACCTTGGCGCGCCAACATATTTGAATAGATACTGACTTTGATTCCTGGCTGGCGCTTTTATTCAAATGCTTTCATATTTTCTCATCTTCCCTCCATTTTCCATATACCATGCTTCATATGTTTTTTTTAATTTTTTCCAACTTCAAAAAATCATAACAATTTGAAAATTGATCCAATTTGATCCCAATTTTTTGCATAGTGATCCTTAAGATGTCTATTATTTTTTGATCATGATTTTACAAGTTGTGCTTGGCTGGATATTATTTTGTGCTAGAATGATTGATCATATGTCTTATTTTGACCTTGCCTTGCTTATACCTTTGTGAAATGCTTGTTTCTTATCCAATGAGCTTGAAATTTTGCATGATGAAACTAGACACATTGCTTGACATTTTGGTTTTGGTTTGACATTTTTCTCAATTACCATTGATGTTTTATGCATGTGCTAACTTGGTGTGACAATTTGTGTCACACCTTTGCTTGTCCAACTTGTGCCATGTGATTGCCATGCCAAATGATGTCCTATGCTTCTGATTTTTTGTGTGATGCATGTTATAGATGTTTTGAATGTGCATGAATTTTCTCAGATTTATTTGAATCATTTCTGTTTTAATTGAGATTTTTGATTCATGTTGATCACATATGAGCTTTGAAATTGCCTTGAACTTCTTTTGATCATGAAATGCTTTTGGTGATGGATTTTGATATGAGACCTTTTGGAATGTGTCAAGATGAGATTGAAGTTGAATCATGTCAAATTTTAGCTCCTGTTTTGAATTTTTCCTTCACCTTTGACCCTAGGCTTTGACCTAGTGGTTTGTATTGGTGTAAGCCCTAGAGGCCAATATTTTGGTACTTGTATCGAATTATTTATTAATAATAAAAGGCATTTTCTTTATTATGGTTGATTAATAAAGTCCCTAGAATAGATAGTCCGTTTAATGTATTAAGTGTGACTTAATCATGAGAACACATTAAACATAAGGGCACTATTCTTAAAGTATCCGTAGTCGAGCTTTAATGTGAAGTGGGATAACATTAAAGCATTAAGACTATTATGTTTGTAGACTGATGATCACATCTCATGGATCATGGATAAAGAGTTATCAAGTCTTAAACATAGGTATGAATATTAGGAGTAATATTTATACTGGATTGACCCGCTATGAGAATACTATATAGAAAGTTATGCAAAGTGTCATAAGTTATTCTCATGGTGATAATAGTGTATACCACTCTTCGACCTGAAACCACTATGGATCCTAGATGTAGAGTTGAGTGCCTTATTACTGATCCAACGTCATCCGTAACTGGATGACCATAAAGATAGTTGATGAGTACTCCACGAAGCATGCTGAGGGACATGAGTGTCCTAGATGGAATTTGCCAATCCTGCGTAACAGGATAAATGTCTATGGGCCCAATATTGAACTGGACAAGGGTGACACGGTCTATACCTTGTGTTCAATATAGACATAAGGGCAAAGGGGTAATTATACACATAATTATTATCACAGGAGGTTTTGTCAGATCACATGACATTTTCGTGACTTGGGTAGCAGTGATGTGTTGCTAGATACCGCTCACTGTTTATTATGTTAAATGTGTGATTTAATATAATTGCCAACGTCGCGAAAACCTATAGGGTCACACACAAAGGACGGATTGATGAGAGATAGAATAATTAAGGAACACCGTAAGGTACGGTGCACTTAAGTGGGAGACGAAATATGGTAAGGTACCAAATACTTAAGTGATTTTGGCATATTATGAGATATGGGCCAAAATGCACTTAAGTGGGCTTTTTGGCTTGAAGCCCACACAAGTGGTTCTATAAATAGAACCCCTTGGGTAGAAGCATTGTCACTCCATTCCACTCAGACAGAAATTCAAGTAGAGACTTGGAATTTTGTTTCCCTCTTTCTCTCAGTCAAAGCCTTCATTCATAACAGCTAGCACTGCGATTGAAGGAATCCGTTCGTGTGGACTGAGTAGAGACGTTGTCATCGTTCAACGTTCGTGATCGCCCCGTGGATCTGTATCAAAGGTTTTGATCATTATCAGAGATCTGCACCAAAGGTTTGAATCGCCACAAGAGGTAACGATTCTATCACTGATCATGCCCATTCGTAAGGATCACTAAATGGAGAAAATTTTAAATTCCGCTGCGCCTTGGATGGCTATTCTCCAACAGTTTGTTGCTTACATTTGACCTTTGATTTCAGGTTAAGCATTCAAGTTCCATGGTTAATGATGCTTCATCACTTGAATATTGATGTTTGCCTTTGATTAATAATCTTTGTGTGTTTTGTAGGTTGATGTTAACTCATTTGAGTTTGACTTTTGGCTTACACATTTTGTACATTGGGATTGTTTGTTGCTTATTGACTGTTGTCTAATTGTCTGAGTATTGTACTGATTTGTTTAGTGTTTCCACAGGTACATAAGTTGCTTTAAGTTCACTTGAACTTTGCTTTTGCTTGGTTGCTTAACCACTTAGGTATAATCCCTCTTCTTCATGTAGTCTGGAAGACCTACTGTTATTGGTAGGCACCTGTCTGAAGCCCTCCTTAAGAGGCAATGTTTGTGTTTGTTTAATCTTTGTGCCAAGCAGGAAAAGTCCTCTTATGAGGCAATTGGCAGATAAAAGAGATGTGTAATCCATCTCCTGCTACTCAGTGTGTCATTCACTTTGCTCACACCATGTGTTGATGCATTGTGAATAATAACCCAAGATCTTATAGAGTCAATCACTTGTGGAGAAGAGTTCCTACTTTCTGAACTCCCACACCTTCTATTGCTTAAAGCTCTCCCAGGCCAGGGATAAGAGCTATGAGGCACACCCCTCATCTCCATTTCATCTGCTTCACCCTAACTCTCAATGTTAGGGTTAAGAGCTCAAAATACCCCATTCTAGTTGGTTGTAAAGCCTAACCTTGCTTGAGCCTAATTGATTGTATATAGTGTGTGCTAATTGACTTGTTTGTTTGCTTACTTGATTCATCTGTGCATATTTGCTTGTGTGTGCCTTTGTGCATTTATCATCATTAATTGTATATCATTTCATGATCATTGTTCATATCTCTGTGACATCTTTGTTTGTCCATTGAGGAGTCAATTGTAAGTCCATTTATTGGCAGTTGTTTCCTATGATCTGGAAGGAGTTGGGACTAAGAGCATTGATTGGCATCCTATTTCCTTGGAGTCGAGTGTAAGACCATTTATTGGCAACTTGTTTCCTCTTGCTTATTGCATTTGTTTTGCTTGTTGTATGTGAGGAGTCAATTATAAGTCCATTTATTGGCATTTGTTTCCTATGATCATTCTTTGGAGATTGGTATAAGTCCAGTTGATTGGCATCTGATATCCATGTTTTGTTTTGCTTTAGGAGATTGGTATAAGTCCATTGATTGGCATCTGATATCCATGTTTTGTTTGCTTTGTGAGACTAGTATAAGTCCAGTGATTGGCATCTGGTATCCATGTTTCATTTTGTTTTAGGAGATTGGTATAAGTCCATTGATTGGCATCTGATATCCATGTTGCTTTGTGAGATTGGAATAAGTCCATTGATTGGCATCCGATATCCATTTACTTTGTTCATCTGTTATTTTGCTTGTGCCTATTCCAAAGGAATCACTTGGATCATCTATATATGATCTCAAGAGGTGAATATCTAAGAAGTTTTACTTCCTCACCCTCCTACTTTTTGTTCTTTAAACCTCCATTTGCATGTTAACCCAAACTTGAAAACTATTGTGCAAACATTTTCACTTCTTTTCAAACTAGAAACCTAGGCCTTAAGCCTTTGATTTTCAAACTTCATTTTCATAATACTTCTTTGGAATTGAATTCTAATCACACTTTGACCATCTTTTGTGAATAAATTCTAATTGATTAATTTCACTCATTCAATTGTTTTATGGATTTGTCCATTCTTGATAAGTTTTCATACATTAGCCATAGGTTTGATTTATCCTAGTTGGTTGATGTTAATCTCACCTTTGTCCTTAGTGATTGAATTGTAAGACTTCCTTGCTTATTATAGGGTTAACCCCTCACTAGCAAGTGGAAGCTTTTCTCACATGGTGGACTTGTGGTTGTATAGGTTGAGTTTTCTCCCGTGGATAACGAAAGACCTTAGGGCTTTTGTTTTAAAATCAATTCACTTACTTTTTTGGAAATCTTTTAGCCGAACTACGAGGTTTTGATCCTGTAAAGGTACGTAGGCAATGGTTATCCATCTAAACACAAAAATAATAACTTGTACATTCTTTTCTCATCCCTTCCCTCATGTTTGCACAATAAATATTTCATACATAAATAACATTTCATACAACAAGTTGTGAAAAGGGCTCCCTAGGAGTACCTAGGACGTTTTGGGTGCCTAACACCTTCCCATTGTGTAATTAACCCCTTACCCCGATCTCTGATCTTTTCATTAGTTTTCTATGTGTAAAACTTCTTAGGCTTTTGTTCGCTTTTTAACCATTCGTTTGGATAAATAAAAGTGCGGTGGCGACTCGATTCCTTGTATGCTTTGCTTTTGGTTTAATCAATAAACCATAAAGTGACGAATACACCGCTACAAATCCCTTAATCTTCATGTAGTTTGGAAGACCTGTCATGTTACTTTGGCAGGCACCTGTCTGAAGCCCTCTTTAAGAGGCAATGTTTGTGGTTGTTTAATTTTGTACCAAGCAGGTTAAGTCCTCTTAAGAGGCAATTGGCAGATAAAGGGATGTGCAATCCATCCCCTACTATTCAGTCGTGTCATTCACTGTGCTCAAACCATGTGTTGATGCACTTTGAATAAGAACCCAAGATCTTGTTGTGTCAGTCATGTGTAGAAGAGTTCCTACATTCTGAACTCCCACACTTTCTATTTGATTCAAGCTCTCCTAGGCCAGGGATAAGAGCTATGAGGCATAACCCTCATCTCCATTTCATCTGTTTCACCCTAACTCTCAATGTTAGGGTTAAGAGCTCAAAACACCCATTTCCAGTTGGCTTGTTTCTATAGCCTAGCCTTGTATGAGCCACTTTGTTTGCATATAGTGTGTGTGCTTGCTCTCTTGTGAATGCTTGTTTGCTGTTTATCTGTTGTTTCAACTTGTTGCCTGTGCGAGTTAGGATCTGCTTAGATATCTCAACCTAGGACTATTGTGGATTGCATGACAACTATTAGGCTCGAGTCAGTCTCCCTTTTAGTTTGTTATTCCCAGGTCTCTGGTTAGGTTAGAAAGTTTCTCCCCTGTTAAGGGGAACTACGTTGCCCTGATCCTCATACCAGATGAGGTACGTAGGCAGGAGATCGTACGAGATCTCTCTGGGCACCCTTTTTCTTTTTTGTGTGTGTTTGCTTGACAGTTATTAGGCTCGAGTTCCAAACTCCTGTTTAGCTTGTCTGTTTGATAACCTCTTGTGTGTGAGTGTGGAGTCTGACATAAGTCCAGCGATTGGCAGTCGGTTTCCTTTGTTTGTGTTTGTGTGCTTGGAGTCTGACGTAAGTCCAGTGATTGGCAGTCGGTTTCCTGTGTTTGTGTTTGTGTGCATGGAGTCTGACGTAAGTCCAGCGATTGGCAGTCGGTTTCCTTGTTTGTGTTTGTGTGCCTGGAGTCTGACGTAAGTCCAGCGATTGGCAGTCGGTTTCCTTGTTTGTGTTTGTTGCTTGGAGTCGGACATAAGACCAGCCATTGGCAGTCTGTTTCCATTTGTGTGTTTGTTTTGACGTCTCAGCGTCTGTGCGTGTGTTTTGTTTCGTCGTGCATTAGCCGAACTACGGTAGCTCTGATTCTCATTCCAGATGAGATACGTAGACATAGGATGCGACATCCTAGCGAGCCCATTTCCCATTTCCCCGAACTACGTCGACTCTGATGTTTGTTTCTGACAAACTACGTAGGCCAAGGATGCGATATCCTGCCGAGTTACCTTCCTCCGTCTTTCACCCGTTTCATTCCAGTGTGTGTGCAGGCTTTGAGCAGTTATTTAGCAACCTTATTCTTTCCTTCTGAGCGTGGATCCCGTCGTGTACGACGGATGTGAGGGGTGCTAATACCTTCCCCTTGCGTAATCGACTCCCGATCCTTGGAATCTCCGGTCGTAAGACCATTTCCTTTCCAGGTTTACTTCGAGCGTTTCCTTTCCCTCCTTTGGGATAAATAACGCACGGTGGCGGCTCTGTTTGTTTGCTTTTTCCTGTCGGTTGTTTTTCGCGGATGCGACAGCTGGCGACTCTGCTGGGGACTTAAGAAGTTGACCTCTTGCTGGTCCATCTTCCCTAAGCGAGTCACTCCTAGCGTTCTCTAGGATAGTTTTGGTTGCTTGTGCTGCTCTATTTATTGCATTTATGATTATTATGTTGTGTGTATATTTGCATAAATGTTTGCCTGCATCATATTATCATTGTGTTGTCTTTTGTACAGGTTGGTTCCTCTATTTTGGGGTGGGTGTTCTGAGTGGGGCTAAAACCCAGGCCCGAGTAAACACCTAGGATTAGTGTGGTCTCATGTTGCCTCTCATGTTAGGTCAACATGTTTTTGGCGACGTGACATACCACAAGCCGGACGAGGTTCATTTGAGAGTGCTCTTCCTTAGTGGAGTATCCACTTTGGTTGATTCACCTAATCTGAGCTGGTGACTTCGGTGACCGTTCTTTCCCGGATCTTTGGTTTAGACGATCTTATGAGAGCTGCAGCGGCACACCCGAAAGGGCAAACCCGTTGAGTATCTTTGCCCGATTGTCGAGACCATTATCCTCCTTAGGATGACCTGATTAGAATTTACCTGTGAGGGGAGGGTTGATTCTTACAGATGCATGTTCTGCTGGTGACTATTGGTTCAGTTATTGATCAGAGTCCTATGTATGAGGCGGATTTATGGATATTTATTTATGAGACGCCGGAGTTCTATCCGTGGTATTTATCAGTGGGGATCCGTTTATTTCAGGATTCCCTGGGCTGGTTTAGAGGATCTGGTGGTTATCTGTTCAGAGGACTTTCTGGTGATGATAGTGATGTATTCTCCGGTTCCGTTTATTTCGGAATTCCCGAGTTGGATTTATGGTTGCTCAGTACCTCAGGTGGTTGTGATCAGTTCAGAGGCCGTAACTCAGTACAATGGATGTTAAGAGGACTTGGAGGATGGCACAGTGCATTGCATTCATGCATCAGCATCATTCCCATTTTGCATTCATTTGCATCTAACTCATGTCTATCCATACTCAGGGTATATTCTCGATTGAGATTCTGGTTGAGAGACATCCTGATCCCAGAATGTTACCAGGTCCTATGGGCAATAATCTGAAGGATGATCAGTTTCCTCCTTTCTTTGGGGCCATGGAGGATAAAGAAGAAGACCAGTTCTCTGTGCTAAATGAGCAATTTGGTCAGTACGGTGCTCCGCCTCCAAACAAGGAGATTCAGGTGCTAGCAGAAAAGATCAGGGCTCTGGAAAGCCATGCTACTCCTGGGGCTATCAATATGTCAAACATGGGGCTAGTTGAGGGGATTGTGATCTCGCAGAAGTTTAAAGCGCCTGCGTTTGACAAATACAATGGGAGTTCTTGCCCGGAAACTCATCTTCAGGCTTTTGTCCGAAAAATATCTGCCTATACAATGGATCTGAAGCTATGGATGTATTTCTTCCAGGACAGCTTGTCTGGCGGGTCTCTGGAATGGTATACCCAGCTGAGATCATCGGATTTAAAAGCTGGCAGGATTTGGGGGATGCCTTCTTTAAACAACATCAATTCAATGCTGATATGGCTCCTAGCCGTACCCAGCTGCAGGGAATGTCTCAGAAGCCTAACGAAGGGTTTAAAGAATACGCGCAGAGATGGAGGGAGTTGGCTGTCCGAGTCCAACCTCCGCTGGTGGATCAGGAGATGTCTGATCTGTTCATGGGTACCCTGCAGGGGATTTTTGCTGAAAGGATGGTGGGTTGTCCCGTCACTGGCTTTGCAGACATAGTAGTGGCTGGTGAGAGAATTGAAAGCTGGCTGAGAATGGGGAAAATACAGGGAAATGCTCCGGCATCTGGAGTAAAGAAGCTATTTGGGAACGGTCAGCGCAAGAATGAGGGTGAATCGAGTGTTGTGTATGCCCAGAGGGGACAAGGTAGGGATCGTTACTACCAGCATACTGTTGCGGTAACCATTCCTGCTGGTAATCAATTGGTACAACAGCAACATCAACCACCTCAACAGAGAGCACAGAGAGTTGGGTACCAAGTGAGAGGAAAGGGGATTGATCGTCAGTTTGATAGGCCACCCGTGACATATGTTTTTCTGTTTAAAAAGTTTATGGATCTTGGGTTGGTTCAGCCAAGGACGATGGCTCCAGTAAGACCAGATCGGAGGCCTCCTAACTATGATGAGAACGCCAAGTGTGAATTCCATTCTGGTACACCAGGGCATAACATTGAGGATCTGGTAGACTCCAAGGCCATCAATTTTGCACCATCACCGAATGTTAATGCTAATCCCATGCCTGCGCATGGTCAGGTGATGGTGGGTGTAATTGCTGAAGATTCGGATCACGCCTGTGCGGTGAGTGAAGAGAACGACAGTGACTGTGAGCTTGATCAATGGATAAAACCGTGCGTACCAAGGATGGAAGTCCAGAACTGGGAGGACTAAAAGATCATCATTGTCACTCTACGTGAAGAGTAGTATTTCTTGTTTTTCAATTCTGTCTGCATGAAAGCCATACGTTTTGCCCGAAACGTAATGGTTCATTGTAAGGGCCACCTCATGTGTTTCATTTTGCAACATTTTGCATCAGTAATAAATGGATGTTTTCACATTAAAAGCGGTGTTCCCTATTTTTCATTTATTTTTACAATTTAAAAACAAATAAAAATGGCAATGTTTGTTTTCATTTTTCCCCCTTTTGATTTGTTTCGTTCCGACTTCAAAAAATAATTCTCCCGATCTCATTGATAACAATTCGGTTACACCTTCGCATGACTTCGACAATTCGATCTATCCTGCCGAAGAAGATTGTGATTTGCTGGAATTAGCCAGATTGTTAAAACAAGAGGAGAAGGTGATTCAACCGCCCGAAGAGCGAGTCAAGATTGTTAATCGGGGTACCGACGAGGTCTTAAAGGAAGTAAAGGTTGGGGCCGCTTCGGAGGCGAGTGTCAAGAGCGGAGGTGATGCCATTCGGTCCCAAGAATACCGGTGCCACGTATTAGAGAGTCTATGGTGACTTTGTTTCATGATATGATTCATCATGAAATCGATTGCTATGTTGATGACATGATAGCAAAGTCCCGAAAAGAAGAGGGACATTTGGTAGATCTGGCCAAGTTGTTGGGCCGGTTGAGACAATTCAAGCTGAGGTTGAATTCGAATAAGTGCGCTTTCAGAGTGCGGTCTGGTAAGTTGCTGAGGCTTATTGTGAGCAGAAAAAAGGAATCGAGGTTGATCCTGCTAAAGAAAACAAAAGAAAAAAAAGCAATACAAGAAGTGCCTGAACCGAGAACAGAAAAGAGGTTCGTGGTTTCTTAGACAGATTGAACTGCATTTCACGATTCACATCTCATCTAACAGACACATGTGAAAAAAGATCAAACGGTCAAGTGGAATAATGATTGCCAAGTGGCATATGAAAAAATAAAAGAATATTTGCAGGAACCTCCGATTCCGATGCCTCCCTGTGGAGGGACGACCATGAATTTTGTACTTGACAACCCTCGAGGGGTCTATGGGGTGTGTACTGGGGCAACATGACGAGTCTGGTCGAAAAGAGCATGCAATTTACCTTAGCAAAAAGTTTACCGACTGTGAAACAATATATTCACTGCTCGAGAAAACTTGTTGTACTTTGGCATAGGCTGCTCGCCGACTGAGACAGTATATGCTGGTTCATACCACTTTATGGATTTCCAAGATGGGTCCGATCAGGTACGCATTTGAGAAGCCACCATTGACCGGACGGGTTGCGAGAGGGAAAATGATTTTGATTGAATATGATATTCAGTACACCTCTCAGAAAGCAATCAAAAGGAGTGTATTGTCTGATTATCTCGCCCAACAACTCATTAAGGATTATCAACCAATGAAGTTTGAGTTCCCTGATGAGGACATCATGGTTCTCAAATCGAAAGATTGTGAGGAACCAATCCCGGAGGAGGGGCCCGACCCTGAATCCGAACGGATTCTGATGTCTGACGGGGCCTTTAACGTGAAGGGTAGTGGAGATTGGTGTTGTTTTGGTTATACCGAAGGGATCCCACATTCCTGTTGTTGCCCGGATAACATTTGAATGCACCAACGATGGTGGCTGAGTACGAAGCTTGTATCCTGGGTATCGATCTTCGGCGCGTACATCTACTGGGGCAACGCCTTTCTCACTCGTGTATGGGATGGAAGCCGTGTTACAGGTTGAGGTCCAGATTCCTTCATTGAGAGTCCTGATGGACGTGAAATTGCAAGAGGCTGAATGGGTAAGGATTCGATACGAAGAGTTAAGCCTGATTGAGGAAAAGAGGTTGGCAGCCATCTGTCATGGATAGTTATACCAGCAGCAAATGAAGCATGCTTTTGACCGAAAGGTACGACCTCGGGTATACCACGTGGGCGATTTGGTGTTGAAAAGGATCCTTCCTCCTCAAAACGATCGAAGGGGTAAGTGGACACCCAATTGTGAAGGTCCATTCGTGGTCAAGAAGGTTTTCTCTGGCGGAGCCTTGTTGTTGACGACCATGGATGGCGAGGATTTTCCGTCCCCTGTGAATGCGGACGCAGTTAAAAAATACTTCATATAAGAGACCCGCTGGATGAAAAGAATAAAATAGTCCAGGCAAAAATGGGCATCCCGGCGAACCGAAAAAAAAAGGAAAAGGTTCGGGCAAAAATTAGGGATATAAAAAGAAAAAAAATGTACACCCGGCAAGTCGAAAACCTGAAAAGGCGGCTTGGGCAAAAAAGGGTATCCCGGTGGACTGAAAACCCGAAAGGGCGGTCCAGGCAAAAGAGGGATTGAAACGAACAACTGCGTCTAGCATGATCGTTTGTACTTTGGATATGACATGGATAATCCCCGGCAGGGATCGGTCTGAAGCGTCTTGTTCAGAAGGCAGAAAGCACGGAGAGTCTGAGGACATATGGGGTGTAACCGAGTTGGAACTCGATGAGATCACGGTTTCACATTGCCATTAGGATAGATTTTTCCTTTTGTGCGCAATTACCTCTTTTCAGGAATTGCTTCCTTTGTATTGCTCAATTTTGAGCCACACCTTTTCAATCAATAAAATGCATATTCAGTCAAATAATTTTGTTTTTGTTTTCATTACCGCTTTGATTGCAAAAACATCCGTTTATTTTGATAAAAAATCTTTGCATTTTAAGACATACAGGTCCCTTCCAATGCATGTTCATAAGATTGAAAACTTGAAATCTTATTCGGAAGGTTGAGTGACCTAGGTGTTGAAATTTTGGCACGCCTGGGGCACGTTTTTATCTAATGATCTCTTTTGCAGGTGCTGTTAGATATTTTCACTCACTCGCAGGTTGTGATATGAAGCCCTTTTGACAAAAGGATCCCCGTGGAGTCCAATCAGGGACAAGGCGTTGAGGAATGGTGAAAAGAATGCAAGAAACGTACGATGATCCTGGAGGATTAATCAAGAAGACTCTTCAAAGTCTGAGGATGGGAAAGTTTGTACGAATCCAAGGGGTTCGATCTTCGTGGAGTAAGGAGAAGTCGAGAATACAAGGTGATGAATCAGAAAAGTCCATACGAGTCCGGGAGCACTCAAAAGTGGAAAGCTGACACTGGAGTTAGATGGTGAATACCAAGGTTCGACGAGTCGACGGGTGTTCTGTGCCAGACCTTCCTTATTTCCCCAAGCAGGGTTGGGATTGTAACTCCCCAGCAGATTCAAGGTTTGTGATTTCCCTAGCAAGGTCAGGATGGTTATCTCCCTAGCAGGTTGAGATTGGTGTTTCCTCAGCAGCCAGGCCTGAAGGTTTCTATTTCCCCAGCGGAGGTGTCTGTTGGTAGCTATTTCCCCTAGCATGGTGGAGCTTGTAAGTTCCCCTGCAAGTCGAAGATTGTTGTTTTCCCCGCAGAATGCGTTGTTGGTTTTTTCCCCAGCGAAGTCCCCAAGTGGATCGGGTCAGTGGAGGTCATCCCTGGTAAGGGTGGTCCTTTCCCCAGCAGCGGTGTTATTCCACAGCAGGGTGGAGATTGGAGTGTTGTTGAGTTCCTCAGCAGAGGGCCTCGAGCTCCCCAGAAGAGTCCCTTGGGGGGGATACTTGTTTATGCATTCATCATTTAGAGAAGCATAGCATATTGCATCATAAATTGCGTAGCATTTCCATGGTTGTGGAGCATTACGCCGTAAAAAATCATGCATCAACATTGCAAGCATAAACTAGTCTCAAGCCGTGGTTACCGTTTGAGGATTGGTTTCTCCAGTTGGAAGATGTTACTCTGAGGAGTTTAGCATCATGACGTTAGAGCAACAATGTTCCCCAGTATTGCGATATTGGAGGGAGAATCTCTATCATGCGAGATGAAAGTTGGAAGGTGTTACTCTGAGGAGTTCAACATCATGATTTTGGAGCAACATCATTCCCCAGTTAGTCCCCGACAAGCGTCTCCCTGGTTTTGACATATGGAGATGTCATCCCTGCGATACCAGTAAGTGTCGTGTTGATCCCCGTAATGTCACTTTTCTTTGGTGTCAGTAAACATCATTGTTCGATGTCAGTAAACATCGAGTTCCTTCCCAGTCATCAGTCAATGTCTGGTCGAATTTCCTTTCTTTGGTGTCAGTAAACATCATTGTTCGATGTCGGTAAACATCATTGTTCGATGTCAGTAAACGTCGAGTTCCTTCCTAGTCATCAGTAAATGTCTGGTCGAATTTCCTTTCTTTGGTGTCAGTAAACATCATTGTTCGATGTCAGTAAAAATCATTGTTCGATGTCAGTAAACGTCGAGTTCCTTCCCAGTCATTGGTAAATGTCTGGTCGAATTTCCTTTCTTTGGTGTCAGTAAAAATCATTGTTCGATGTCAGTAAACGTCGAGTTCCTTCCCAGTCATTGGTAAATGTATGGTCGAATTTCCTTTCTTTGGTGTCAGTAAACATCATTGTTCGATGTCAGTAAACATCGAGTTCCTTCCCAGTCATCAGTAAATGTCTGGTCGAATTTCCTTTCTTTGGTGTCAGTAAACATCATTGTTCGATGTCAGTAAACATCATTGTTCGAAGTTAGTAAACGTCGAGTTCCTTCCCAGTCATTGGTAAATGTCTGGTGGAATTCCTTTCTTTGATGTCAGTAAACATCATTGTTCGATGTCAGTAAATATCATTGTTCGATGTCAGTAAACATCGAGTTCCTTCCTAGTCATCAGTAAATGTCTGGTCGAATACCCTCTGATATGTCGCCATCAAAGTGGTGGTTGGTGTTATTTCCGGCATTGCCAACGGAATTATCACAAGAAACTGGAGAACGTGGTTCATGATTTTGGCAAGCAGGAGTAATATGAAGTTGTCGGGGTTCAACTGCGGTGATTCGGGATCATCTGCACGAAAGAAAATATTTGTTCGGGGTCCAAGAAAAGCAAAAAAAATCATCAATCAGAAAGTTCCGGGGTTCAAGAAAAAGCAAAAAAAAAAATAATAATAATCCCCAGCGGATGCGGCGTTCAGGCCATGGTTATTCCTGTGTTACCATTTATTTTGGTATCCAGGTCAACATTCCTTTTCGGTACTCAGGCCGACTTTCACCGTGCCAGACGGATTCTTCTTTTGAGATTGCTTCTTTGCCGATTCTGACAGGCATTGTTAATTATTTCCCATTAGAGCGCAAATTGTTCGTCTGTTCTTGGTATTCAATCACTCTTCACCCTGATCGTCTGAAAGCCGAGGTTGTTCATATCGACAGGTTCACAGTGGATTGAATAGGGGCAGCTATAACACCTCAAAATTTGCCCTCCTCTTCTTGGGACTAGTTTAGCATATTGCATTTCATTTTGTAGGACATTAGGCATTTGCATATTGCATAGCATATGAGAACAAGTAAGTCATCCTCCTAAGTCTTTCTCAGAAGAGAGAGAGGTTAAGAGATTCATGCCTGAGGGTCTCATGGATTGATCACTAGCCATCTGAGGGTTGCTCTTCAATTAGGGTTTTATTGGTTCCTCAAGGAGGTTGAGTATTATCTTGGTTGAAAGGATATGTCACCATCATCATGGTCTTATTATCCTCAAGGGATTCATTGTTTATGCTCAGGTTCCTTGAGATTAGGGTTTTGACCTATAGTCAACCCTAATCAATGGCATTCTACCAGTCAGGGATCTTTAAGGAGATGAGGTATGTGGTGATGGTGTGGATCACATGATAATTTTTAAGAGCTTATTAGAGCTAGGGGTTTCATTTTGGAGCCATTTCATCAAGTGGTTGAGGTTCAAAATCATCTGTGCATGTTCAAGTCATCTGTCAACCAGAAAGTCAACAGAAAGTCAACTGAGGGTTAGGAGGTGGAGAAATGAGTTTCAACATCTCATTCATGTTTAAAAGAGGCTTATTAATCATGTCAAATTCATATCTTGAAGAATTTGAGGTCAGATCAAAAGTTTCCAAAAATGGAAACTAACCTGTAATTGAAAGTTTCCCAAAATGGAAAGTTTTTGGTTCAAATTCAACTTGATCTTGCATCATCAAAAAAGCTTCAAATGAAATTTTGTTTAACATGAAAGTTGAAGATCTCTTTCTCCCTTTTCCAAAAAGTCCAAGATCTTGAATTTATGATGAATGGTTGAAGAGATATGATCAAATCATTGCCAAGGATGCATGGAACTTCATATGGCCATAACTTTTGATTCATAACTCCAAATTTGGTGATTCTTTTTGCAAAATGCTTCTCATGACATGAACTTTCCAAAACATTCATCACATTGCATGAATTTCCATCGTATGATCATTCGCTATTTCAAGTCAATTTTGGAGGGAAAATGGCCAATTCAAAAATGGTGCATCATGAGGACTTTCTACCATTGCCAATGTGTTTAAAAGATGATTTTGAGTGACTTTGATCAAGAAAATGTTACTGTTCACGTCCATTTGCTCCTTGCACCATGCAAAATGTCATTTTTGGTCATAACACCTTATTTTGATTAATCACAACTAAACCATGCCTAATTTTAATTAGTATGTGATTATTGAAGCATATAAATAGGAAAACCTAACAGAATTTCAGTTTAGCTTCATAAATTCTAGATCTAGATCTCAAAATTCTTTTTCCCTCCATTTTTTCTCCAAATCAAAACCTCAATTTCTTCCACATAGTGCATTGATTTTCTTCCATATTCTTGTTCACTGACCTTTATTTAGTATAGATCAAGCATTGGTTTGGAAGATTCGAGCAAGAATTAAGCACTTGAAGATCAAGAACATGATGATGGCGATTCAAATCTAAGCTAGATCAAAGCCATTCCAAGCTTCATTTTCAACTTCAGAGGTGTTAACAAGGTTGATAGAAGGGATTTGGATGCTTTTGGACACTTGAATCTACCACTGCCATTGTTGGAGCTTCAAGAGGTACCTAAGTTGCTTTAAGTTCATTTGAACTTTGCTTTGCATGCTTGTGGTTGGCATACCACTTAGGTATAATCCCTTAGTCTTCATGTAGTCTGGAAGACCTGTCATGTTACTTTGGCAGGCACCTGTCTGAAGCCCTCCTCAAGAGGCAATGTTTGTGGTTGTTTAATTTTGTACCAAGCAGGTTAAGTCCTCTTAAGAGGCAATTGGCAGATAAAAGGGATGTGCAATCCATCCCCTGCTATTCAGTCGTGTCATTCACTGTGCTCACACCATGTGTTGATGCACTTTGAATAAGAACCCAAGATCTTGTTGTGTCAGTCATGTGGAGGAGAGTTCCTACATTCTGAACTCCCACACTTTCTATTTGATTCAAGCTCTCCCAGGCCAGGGATAAGAGCTATGAGGCATAACCCTCATCTCCATTTCATCTGCTTCACCCTAACTCTCAATGTTAGGGTTAAAAGCTCAAAACACCCATTTCCAGTTGGCTTGTTTCTATAGCCTAGCCTTGTATGAGCCACTTTGTTTGCATATAGTGTGTGTGCTTGCTCTCTTGTGAATGCTTGTTTGCTGTTTATCTGTTGTTTCAACTTGCTGCCTGTGCGAGTTAGGGTCTGCTTAGATACCTCAACCTAGGACTATTGTGGATTGCAATAACTATTAGACTCGAGTCAGTCTCCCTTTTAGTTTGTTATTCCCAGGTCTCTGGTTAGGTTAGAAAGTTTCTCCCCTATTAAGGGGAACTATGTTGCCCTGATCCTTATATCAGATGAGGTACGTAGGCAGGAGATCGTGCGAGATCTCTCCCGGCACCCTTTTTCTTTTTTGTGTGTGTTTGCTTGACAGTTATTAGGCTCGAGTTCCAGACTCCCTTTTAGCTTGTCTATTTGATAACCTCTTGTGTGTGAGTGTGGAGTCTGACGTAAGTCCTGCGATTGGCAGTCGGTTTCCTGTGTTTGTGTTTGTGTGCTTGGAGTCTAACGTATGTCCAGCGATTGGCAGTCGGTTTCCTGTGTTTGTGTTTGTGTGCTTGGAGTCTGACGTAAGTCCAGCGATTGGTAGTCGGTTTCCTTGTTTGTATTTGTGTGCCTGGAGTCTGACGTAAGTCCAGCGATTGGCAGTCAGTTTCCTTGTTTGTGTTTGTTGCTTGGAGTCGGACGTAAGACCAGCCATTGGCAGTCTGTTTCCATTTGTGTGTTTGTTTTGACGTCTCAGCGTTTGTGCGTGTGTTTTGTTTCGGCGTGCGTTAGCCGAACTACGGTAGCTCTGATTCTCATTCCAGATGAGATATGTAGGCATAGGATGCGACATCCTAGCGAGCCCGTTTCCCATTTCCCCGAACTACGTCGACTCTGATGTTTGTTTCTGACAAACTACGTAGGTCTAGGATGCGATATCCTGCCGAGTTACCTTCCTCCGTCTTTCACCTGTTTCATTCCAGTGTGTGTGCAGGCTTTGAGCAATTATTTAGCAAACTTATTATTTCCTTCTGAGCATGGATCCCGTCGAGTACGACGGACGTGAGGGGTACTAATACCTTCCCTTTGCGTAACCGACTCCCGATCCTTGTAATCTCCGGTCGTAAGACCATTTCCTTTCCAAGTTTACTTCGAGCGTTTCCTTTCCCTCCTTTGGGATAAATAACGCACGGTGGCGGCTCTGTTTGTTTGCTTTTTCCCGCCGGTTGTTTTTCGCGGATGCGACACATGGCACACAGCTGCTAATCGCTTTTCCTCAATTAAATTTAACTCATAAAACCTGGCTTGAACCCACTCAGCCTCGTCAAGTTTAACATACATCATCACCCTCAAAGAAGGGATTTCAACTTCTACTGGCAAGACTGCTTCCATGCCATACACAAGTGAAAACGGAGTTGCCCCGGTTGACGTACGCATTGAGGTACGATACCCATGCAAAGCGAAAGGCAACATCTCGTGTCAATCCTTATACGTCACAACCATCTTTTGCACAATCTTCTTAATATTCTTGTTTGCCGCCTCTACAAAACCATTCATCTTTGGTCTGTAAGGAGAAGAATTGTGGTGTTCGATCTTAAAGTCTTTTCAAAGCTCTTTCATCATCTTGTTATTGAGATTCGAACCATTATCAGTGATGATTCTCTCAGGAACCCCATAACGACAGATAATTTCTTTCTTAATGATTCGAGCAACCACTTGTCTGGTAACATTGGCATAGGAAGCTGCTTCCACCCACTTGGTAAAGTAATCAATCGCCACTAGGATGAAGCGATGTCCATTACAAGCAGTAGGCTCAATCTTTCCAATCATATCGACGCCCACATCGCGAATGGCCAAGGAGCATTCATAATATTCAGAGGGTTTGGTGGTACATGCACTTTATCTGCATAGATCTGACATTTGTGGCACTTCCGAGCGTATTTGAAACAATCAGATTCCATGGTAATCCAGTAATAACCCGCGCTCAATAACTTCTTGGCCATTGCATGACTACCAGCATGGGTACCGAAAGATCCCTCGTGTACTTCCTGCATTAACATGTCTGCTTCTTGTCTAACCACGCATCTGAGCAGAACCATGTCAAAGTTCCTCTTGTACAACACACCATCCTTGTTCAAGTAAAAGCTTCCAGCTAGCCTTCTCAATGTCTTCTTGTCATTCTTTGACGCTCCTTCAGGATACTCTTGGTTTTTGAGGAAATTCTTAATATCATAAAACCATGGCTTCTCATCAATAACAGCCTCGGCTGCAAACACATACGCATGCCTCTCGAGTCGATTCACAGCAACGTGTGGCACATGATTCTGCCAATGAACTTTAATCATGGAAGACAATGTGGCTAAGGCATCAGCCATTTGATTTTCATCTCGGGGTACATGATACAACTTTACTGTCTTGAAGAAAGTCAGGATCCTTCTGGTGTAATCTCTATAAGGAATCAAATGCGGATGATGAGTATTCTAGTCTCCATTGACTTGGTTAATCACTAGAGCAGAATCTCCATAAATGTCCATAATTTTGATCCTTAGATCGACGGCTTCCTCAATCCCCATGATACAAGCCTCGTATTCAGCTTCATTGTTGGTTACTTCAAAAGTCAATCTGGCGGAAAAAGGTATGTGTGCACCTTTAGGATTAATGAGTACTGCCCCAACACCATTTCCATTCACATTTACCGCCCCATCAAACATCAATGTCCACTTGTCATCGAGATCCGGTCCTTCCTCGACAAGAGGCTCTTCACAATCTTTCATCTTTAAGTACATGATATCTTCATCGGGGAATTCAAACATCACGGCTGATAGTCATCAATTGGTTGCTCGGCTAGGTAATCAGACAGAATACTACCCTTGATGGCCTTTTGCGACGTGTACTGGATATCATACTCTGTCAAAGTCATCTGCCAACGAGCCACCCGTCCGGTGAGAGTTGGCTTCTCAAAGATATACTTTATTGGGTCCATCTTAGAAATTAACAAGGTAGTATGGTTCAACATATACTGTCTTAGTCGGCGAGCAGCCCATGCCAAAGCATAGCAAGTTTTCTCGAGCAGCAAATATCTTGTTTCGCAGTCGGTAAACTTTTTGCTAAGGTAGTATATTGCATGCTCTTTTCGACCAGACTCGTCATGCTGTCCCATTACACACCCCATTGAATTCTCTGTTACTGAAAGGTACATTATCAGAGGCCTCCCCGGAACTGGAGGTATAAGAATTGGAGGTTTCTACAAATATTCTTTTATCTTAACGAAAGCTTTTTGACAATCATTGTTCCACCTGATTGCTTGATCTTTTCTTAGCAATTTAAATATCGGTTCACACATAGCTGTTAAGTGAGATATGAACCGCGCAATGTAGTTCACCCTCCCTAAAACCCACGAACCTGCTTTTCCGTTCTTGGTTCAGGCATTTCTTGAATAGTTTTTACTTTCGCTGGATCAACCTCAATCCCTCTCTCACTGACAATGAAACCTAACAGCTTTCCAGATCTCACTCCAAATGTACACTTGTTTGGATTCAGCCTCAGTTTGAACTTTCTCAATCTTTCAAACAACTTTTGCAAGTTTACCAAGTGTTCCTCTTCTGTCTGAGACTTCGCAATCATATCATCCACGTACACTTCAATTTATTTGTGCATCATGTCATGAAAGAGAGTCGTCATAGCTATTTGGTAAGTAGCACCGGCGTTCTTCAACCCAAATGGCATTACCTTATAACAGAACGTGCCCCAAGGTGTAATGAATATCGTCTTCTCCATGTCTTCTGGCGCCATCTTGATCTGATTATAGCCAGAAAATCCATCCATGAAAGAGAAAACCGAGGACTGAGCAGTGTTATCGACCAATCCATCAATGTGAGGTAATGGGAAGTCTTCTTTCGGACTGGCTCTGTTTAAATCTCGGTAATCGACACACATCCTGACTTTACCATCCTTCTTCGACACGGGTACGATGTTGGGCACCCAAGAGGGATAATTGGTAACTGCTAGAAAACCTGCATCCAACTATTTCTAAACCTCCTCTTTGATCTTGACAGCCATATCAGGACTAGTTCTGCGAAGCTTCTGCTTTACGGACGGACAATCTTCTCTGAGAGGTAGCCTGTGCACCACAATATCTGTATCCAAACCAGGCATATCTTGATACGACCATGCGAATACATCCACATATTCCTGCAGCATTTCAATCAGCCCTCTCTTGACCTTTTTCTCTAAAGCAGCCCCTATCTTGATCTATTTCTTTGCGTCCTCAGTTCCAAGGTTAATGACTTCCAACTCTTCCTGATGAGGTTGAATGACCCTTTCCTCCTGTTTCAATAGTCTGGCCAATTCTTCGGGGAGTTCACAATCTTCTTCACTCTCCTCTTCGGCTTGGTAAATGGGATTATCAAAGTCGTACTGAGCCATAACAGAACTGTTTTTAATGGAATCCGCAAGATCAATTCTGCACGAATGATGTTTCATGCTTTATTTTAGAAAAGAGTTCAAGAAAGTCACGAAAAAGAAAAAACATTGCCATTTTTATTGTTTTGAAAATGAAAGTAAAAACAGAAAGACAGTGAGCACAAATTTGATTGCAAAACGTCCTTTATTAATGATAACCATTGAAAATTCAAAACATGATGTGGCCCTACAATGAGTCATTATGCCCTGGGCGGAACGTAAGACTTTCGTGCAAAATGCAAAACAAAAGAAAATTACTCTATCTGAAGAGTAACTTGGACTATTTCTCCAGCAGTCCAGTTGTTGATCTTCTCCCCTGGAGCACATGGGCGCACCCAATTATCCATATCACAATCACTGTCACCATCTTCATTGTCTGTTGCAAAGACATCCCCTTGATTCATCAATCCAGCACTAGTGAAAGTACACGGCCCTTTCTGATCCTGGACACCCTGCTCTGATGATTGAAAAGGCTGATAACCAATGCCAAACATGTCTTATTTTACATGCACATCAATCATCTTTCCCCAGCCTTCCGCGTCACCTGAATGAATGACCTCCAGAGCTTGTTTATAGGACGCAATCGAGGTACCTGGTTTCTTCTGCTCAACAAAAGCCACCTTCTCAATACTGACAGTCTCGAAAGCTTGACATAGAGTTTCACGAATTTCGCCATCCATCTCCACATACTTGAAGGAGGATAAATGGCTCACAAAGATGTCCTATTCACCACACACGGTCACAACATGACCATCCCACACATATTTTAGCTTTTGGTGGAGAGTCGAAGAAACTGCTCCGGCTCCATGTATCCAGGGACGCCCCAACAGACAACTATATGCTGGTTGGATATCCATCACATAGAAGACAATATTAAACACTTCCGGGCCGATCTTCACAGGCAACGTGATTTCACCACAAACTGATCGCTTGGATCCATCAAAAGCACGGACAACGAGGTCACTTGGTGTGAGGACAACCCCTTCGGCATGAAGCTTACTCAGAGCCTTTTTGGGCAACACATTCAACGAAGAACCGGTATCAACCAAAACATGCGACAAAACGGCGCCTTTGCATTCCATCGTGATATGCAGAGCTCTATTATGATTGCGACCCTCAGGTGTCAAGTCTAGATCCGTGAATCCCAAACCATGTCTCGTGTTAACATTTGCAATAACACCTTCAAGCTGGTTGACAGAAATCTCTTGAGGTACATAAGCCATATTCAACATTTTCAACAGGGCGTTACGGTGTGCCTCGAAACACATTAACAGAGAGAGAATAGAGATTTTTGACGGTGTCTGGTTCAACTGATCCACGATCTTATAATCACTTCTCTTGATAATTCTCATGAATTCCTCTACGTCCTTCTCAAAAGAACCCTCGGGCACCTCCTTTCCCACTGGTTCTTCTTCAACTACAACTTGTTTTCCTTTTGTTCTAGCAAGAGCCTCAGCATTGTTATCCTTCGGAACCTGTGGTGCAAACAAACAACCACTTCTCGTGAATCCTCCGGGTCCTCCCACATTACCCACAGCCAAACCAACTGTTACTGGAGTCTGATTTGACAAACCAATCGTCACTGAAGTATGATTTACTGATCTGGTCTAATTCTTAGGTCTTTTATTTCTGCAAGAAGCATTGTCATATTGCCACGGAATTGCTATTCTAAAAAATTCTTCCACTAGAAGCAGCAATGGTGGTAGGAGTACTGATAGTTACTAGAGCATTAATAATCGCGGGAACACCAACAGTCACCGAAGCAGATATGGTCACAGGCGCAACTACGGTCACAGGAGTACCACTAGTCACAGGCGCACTAGTAGTTCTTGGAGCATGTACAGGACCTTCTGACGGTGTAAAGTAAATGGTAACAGTCGATACCTCTTCACGGTCTTTCACTACTCGATCAAACTGTAAACAACCTTCATTCATCAATTCCTGGATACCTTCTTTCAATTTCACACAGCCGTTTTCATGATTACCACAATCTGAACAATTCTTGTCACATCCCGGGAATACTCCCATTCTAAGCAGACGTTCCTTCACCACAAACAACGAAGTCTGAACGTCATTAACATCGACTACCAAGTTCAAATTTTCCCCATCTTCCACACTATTTACTCTGGGCCCTCCATGTTGAGGAATAGGATTATTCACCATATTCGGAGTAGGAGAAAAGTTAATCGTCTTGGCGTCAATTAAATCTTGAACTTTATGGTGAAAGGCCCGACAATTCTCGATGTGGTGCCCCGACGCACCAGAATGAAAATCACAATGGACATTAGCATCATAACCAGCGGGAATCCTTGTTAATGGAGCCATAGTGTGAAGTTCAACAAACTTCAACCTGAGCAGTTCAGGGAGTAATTCAGCATAAGTCATTGGCAACGGATCAAAATGACGATCGGGCATTCTTTGTTTTGGTTGGAATGGGCGTTGCTGTTGTTGTTATGGTTGGGTTGCTGGAATAGTCACAACAGCAACTTGACGGTATTGTTGTCCTTTGTTTCCATTTCTCTGATTATATATAGCATTTGTCTCACCCTCTCTTCTTCTGGGTGCCCCTGAAAATGGTTTCTTAGCACTTGAAGAACCAGGGTCTTGGATTTTTCCCGTTTTGATAAGACTTTCAGTTCTTTCTCCGCAAATCACAACATCCGAAAAACTACCAAATGGACAACTTCCCATACGATCCATGAAAACACCTTGCAAGGTTCCAATGAACATATGTGTCAATTCTCTCTCCAAAATCGGAGGTTGTACTCTCGCAGCTAGTTCACGCCACCTCCGGGCGTATTCCTTGAAACTCTCATCGGTCTTTTGAAACAAACTCTGCAACTGGGTTCTTCTCGGAGCCATGTCCATGTTATGCTTGTACTGCCTCAGAAAAGCTTCACCTAACTCTCTCCAGCTTCTGACAGATTCTTTTCTCAAGTCCATGTACCAATCCAAAGAGGCTCCAGACAAGCTGTCTTGGAAAAAGTACATCCACATCTTTTCATCATCAGTATAAGCGGATATCTTCCGGTAGTAAGCTTGCACATGAGTTCGGGGACAAGAAGTGCCATTGTACTTGTCGAAAGATGGCGCTTTGAACTTGTACGGGATCCTCAAACCATCAACTAAACCCATATTAGAAACATCAAAACCCAAAGAATTCTGGCACTCCATGGCACGAATCTTTTCAGCAAGGGCGTCGACCTTTCTATCTCTCTCCTTCGTCTTTCCAAATTCATCATCATCACTAGGAATAGTGAATATATCTTCTTGCTTGTCAACCAAATGAGAAGGATGGTGAACTGGAGCACGTGCCGCTCGGACATTAGCAGCCTCCGTAATGAGGGGTTGTCCATTGATTCTAACACCACGCAATTCATCACCAGTAGCATGGTTGTTGACAGGGTTGGTAATAGCAGCGTCATCGACAGGGGTCCCTCCTGGCGGATTCTGACCGACAGGGGGATTCACAGCTTCTTGTCTCTGGACCAAGGCTCGGAGTTCTTCTTGTTCTTGCACTACCCCTTGCATCATACTCATGAATTGGGCCATGCTGGTCCTCATCTCTGCTAGATCTGCTTGAAAGCTTTCCATTACTCTCTGTTGGTTTCTGCGGGTACCGTACCGGTGAATGCCTGAGTCAGCTATCCTGCTGATGGGACACCAAACAAACTAAGAACACTGCGGAGGTACCTGTTATGCAAGACATGATAATGGACATGCAAATGCAATGACATGTTTATCAATTTTAAAGGGTATTCTACCCCCTTAATTCCAGTCTCTCATCAGATAAAATATCCCTTTTAAAAAGTACCCGAAAAACCCCGACTAGAATCAAGAATAAGATATAAACCCCACAGAAATGGATAAACATGTGTTAAATGATATGAATGCAAATGATGTGAATGCAAAGTGATGTGAATGCAATGAAGTGGCATGTCAATCAGGATTGCTGTATCTGCTTGAACATCTGTCGGGTTGCACTGTCTGAAGAGAAACTAGGAGGATCAAGCAAAGCACACCAAACAAAGGTCATGGGATGGATCATGTTATCCTTAATAACAACCATCCATTTCGGTGGATTATGGTTTACACCTTATCAACACCTAAGTTTCATTGATATTAAGGATACCTGATCAGATCAACCATGAATCAAGGGTTTGTTGCAAGTCACGAGCATGGAGTTTAGGTTAAGAATCACCCAAAGGGAGTGTACTAGGGTTTAAACCTGCCAAACATGTTCTACAAAAGGTTCCCTTAGTCATAATCCCATCTCTCGGATATTATCGGAGGAACGACTACTCGTATTCCAAAAATATTCTCAAGAGAGACTCTTATGAGTGTAGTATCGCGCAACAATCGTATCAAATCTTACACTTGAACGACTTTCGCACTACATCCTACGAATAGGCCAAGATGGGTTTGGTAAACTAAGGTCCTTGGCTTCTAAGGTCTATATTGGAAAAAGTAATGTCTAACCACAACTTACTTGTATGACATTATCGATCCCAACATGACCTCCACCAAGTGAATGGGCTTGCAAGTCAACTTGCTAAGGAATAACTCCACACAAGTCAACAAGACTATGCCATTCTCCTATCCTAAGTGCACTCGAGTTCGGGTATAAAACTCATCTCACAAAGATTACCAAACAAGGGTAGTGGGCTTATCTCTCATAGAATAACCCACCTTAACAAACAAACAAACCAACAACAGAGCCAACAGATACAACAATGATATGTACACAATGCAATGAAGCAGGTAAATGATGAAAAGTAAATAATTGTACAAAAGAATGAACACCCAATAAACAAACAACCTACAAAAGCTAGGAGGGACTCGCTTAGGGAAACCGGGTCCCCAGCAGAGTCGCCAGCTGTCGTAACCTGAAAAATACAGTATGCGAAAAAACAACCGGCGAAAGAAAATGAAAGAAGAGTCGCCACCGTGCGTTATTTATCCCAAAGGAAGGAAAGGAAACGCTCGAAGTAAACCTGGAAAAAGGAAAGGAAAAGACAAGGTCTCGCAACCAAATCTTGGGTTCGGGAGTCGGTTATGCGAAGGGAATGTATTAGCACTCCTACGCATCCGTAGTACTCTACGGGATCCACTGTTATAGTTCTTGTCTAAAGGGTGTGAGTTTATCTTGTGTTGTTTACTAAAAAAGGGGTTAAATGACTCGCACGGATGTCGCATCCATTGCATACGTATCTCATCTGAATATGAGAATCAGAGTCTTCATAGCTCGGTTGCCTATGGGTTTGGGGGAGTGTGCTCGCTAAGACATCGCGTCTTATGTCTACGTATCTCATCTGGCCTGAGAATCAGAGCAAAACGTAGTTCGGCTAACTACGGGTTAAGGGTTATGTTTTGGGGTGAACGACGTTACTACGCAATCTACCGGATGCTCGACCTTTGGAGACTTACTCGCCTGTAGTAGAAGGAGCACACGTGTGTTTAGGAGAAGAAAAATCAATGAGTTGTTAGGGTTTTAGGGATGCTCATGCAAAAAGGAAGTCCTAGACGAAGGAACAGTGCTACCTTAATTGGCATGCAAACGGGAGACTATACGAAGCCTCGCATCCTATGGGGAAACGATCACACCACAAAAAACATGTATCTTAAAGTAAAATGCCACCAAGGGGCTCAAACATTGCCTCCTATCGAGGTCTTCCAGCTAAGAAAGCGGTAAAATACGGGAAAGAGGTAAAAGTACCACACGGATAAAGATCCGAAGTAACAGCAACTAAAGGAGCGAGAAACCCGGAAGTCTTTTCGGCTAAACCATTAAAGAAAGCGAGTCAGTACGGGTAATCGGAATAAACCTCCAGATGGTATCCCTGCAAGTGTATGTGAGTCCTCAAAAAAACTCAACAAAAAGGTTAGACAAACAAGATGAAATCAAGGGAAAACAATACCTTGATGAACACAAAACGAGTTAGAACAAAACAGAACAAAAAGAGAATACTGTCACATTCGTGACTGCATCGCCCAGCGAAAGCTTAGCGAAGCTTCGCGGCGTGCTCGCCTAGCGAAGTTGCTAGCGAGCGCCTGCGGGTTTTGGATTTCTCATTGATAACAGTATAATTTTAAGGACTCCAAACCCTGTGGCATTCATCTCAGAAACGAAATTATTAAACATTCAAGGCATTATTTACATATTCATACACAAATATAAACCCGTGGGCGAAACCTGATGTTACCTCATACATTCAGAGTATTCAAATTCAAAGCATAGAGTAATGGGAACAAAGGCATACCTGATGGGAGAGACCGATTAAAATCGAAGGCACGACTGGGTTTGCAGAGCATTGTTAGGGTTTGCGTGAGGCGGAGGTAAAAAAGTGTGTGAGTCGGAGTGAACTTCTCAAAGCTGTCTGAAGGTTGCTGCAGAGTAGTTCCTAGGTCTCCTTCTCTCAAGCTCTTTCTCCAGTGAATCTCCAGTGTAACTCCAGTGAAACTCCAATGTAACTCCAGTGTTTTTTTCTCTGCTGAAACTTTTGTATTTATAGACTGATTTTCATGGACTTGTGGGCTCAAATGAGGGAGACCCAAATCCAAAACTTTTCTGTTATTTTCTGAAACGCGTGCCCTTCGCCTAGCGAAGGATTTGCTCGCCTAGCGAGCATAACATGTCACTTTGCTAAGCGAAGCATCTGCTCGCCTAGCGAGCATGACAACTCAGTAGCAGATTTTTTCTTCTTCAAGCTTAGCGTTCTGAATGATGAATATACCCCATTTGAACCCGTTGGAAGTATCTCAAGCCATTCCCTTGTGTCGACTGATCATCTAAATATAACCCACAAAGTGTCCTGGATGATGTTCAAGCTTCTTGGAGCTAATCCTGTTTGACATGATGAAATGCAATGTGAAATGTTAAATAACCTAAAAATGAATGCATGAATGAGGAGGGCAAATTTTGAGGTGTTACAGCAGCACACATCAGCACACTCACATCTGTTTAAGCACATAGCAAATAATCTATTGTCCTGGGGCATCACAGGTGTTACTCCCCCTTTTTGTCAAAAATGTTGCCAAGGCAACACTCTAAATTACAGACCAAAATAAACAGAATTACACATACTTGTGAGTAACACAATCTTTATTTTACTTCACAGTTTCAATCAAGAATGCCCCCTCTTGATCTTGCTTTACAGCTTTGATCAAGACACCACCCACTTGATCTTGCTTCACAGCTTTGATTAAGTAGTCACACACTCTTGCTTTACAGCAGGTACACCCATATCAGATGCCATGACTTTGAGTCTGACATCTTGACATACTCCTGCATGAACATTTTCTGGAAGTCCAACAGGCACATAGGCTGTCTCATGTTAGGATATCCCCTTAACATCTTGTTACCACACTTCCAGCAAGTAACATAGTTGTGATCTATTATCCAGTCATAGCACACTTTCAATTGTTTAATAGGTTGAGATATTAAACAATACATCCCAAACATTATTGGTTGCTATAAATCCTCAGAAAGGCATATTCCCAATTTGCCCCTTAAATTTTCAAACTGAGTAGCATCCAGAGCCTTTGTGAATATGTCATAAAGTTATAGTTCAGTGGCTACATGTTCCAAGGTAATCACTTTGTCTTCCACCAGATCTCCGATGAAGTGATGTCTAATGTCAATATGTTTGGTCCTGCTGTGTTGGATGGGATTCTTGGAAATATTGATCGCACTGAGGTTGTCACAGAACAATGTCATGACATTCTGAGAGACATTGTACTCAGTAAGCATCTGTTTCATCCACACCATTTGGGAACAACTGCTTCCAACTGCTATGTACTCCGCCTCTACAGTGGACAATGATACACACTTTTGTTTCTTGCTGAACCATGATATGAGATTTTTTCCCAAGAAGAAACATCCTCCTGATGTGCTTTTTCTATCATCAGCACTCCCAGCCCAATCAGCATCACAATACCCAGATAAGACAGGCTCAGAGCCATGAGAGTATAGCATACCATAGTCACAGGTACCATTGACATACTTGAGAATCCTCTTGATTTGATTTAAGTGGCTCACTTTGGGTTCTGCTTGGTATCTAACACACACTCCAACTGCATAATAAATATCAGGTCTACTTGCAGTTAGATATAGTAGACTACCTATCATGCTTCTATACAATCATTGATCAACACTGGGACCTCCTTCATCTTTGGTTAATTTTAAAGGAGTAGGTGCAGGAGTTCTTTTGTGTCTAGCATTATCCATACAAAACTTCTTAACTATGATTTTGGCATATTTACTTTGGGAGAGAAACATAGAATCCTCCATTTGGTTAACTTGCATTCCAAGAAAATAAGTCAATTCCCCAACCAGACTCATTTCGAACTCAGATTGCATCTGGTGAACAAAATGTTTCACCATTTGCTCTGACATTCCACCAAAGACAATATCATCCACATAAATTTGGGCAATCATGATTTTGCCATCTTCATCCTTCACAAACAGGGTCTTATCTATCCCTCCTTTCTTGTACCCATGAGAGGTCAGAAATTCAGTCAACCTTTCATACCAAGCTCTAGGAGCTTGCTTCAACCCATACAAAGCTTTCCTCCACTTGTACACATGTTTAGGCAGGTTAGGATCACAGAACCCTTTCAGTTGTTCCACATAGACTTCTTCATTCAAGTAGCCATTTAAAATGGCACTCTTCACATCCATTTGGAACAATTTGAACTTTAGAATGCAGGCCACACCTAACAGCAATCTTATTGACTCAAGTCTTGCAACGGGTGCAAACGTCTCATCAAAATCAACCCCTTCAACTTGAGTATACCCTTGTGCCACTAATCTTGCTTTATTCCTAGTGATTACTCCTTTCTCATCAGACTTGTTCTTGTAAATCCACTTGGTACCAATGATGTTAGTCCCTTTAGGTCGTGGAACTAGCTCCCATACTTCATTCCTTTTAAACTGCTCTAGTTCATCTTGCATGGCATTGATCCAATATTCATCAGTCAGGGCTTCTTTCACATTTTTTGGTTCAACCATGGATACAAAACAGGAATTTGAGCTAATTTCCCTTGATCTGGTAGTCACACCACTATTGGGATCCCCTATGATAAGATCCTTAGGATGATCTTTCTGAATTCTGATAGACGACACTTTGTTGGATGCATCTACCTCACATTCAGGAGGAGTCTCCTGTACTTCTTCAGACTTGACTAGTATGTCTGTTGAAGTATCAAGGAATGTTCCAACATCCTCTATGACATCGACTCCTTCCTCTTTATCATCCACAATAACATTTATGGATTCCATCAGGACATTGGTCCTGGAGTTGAATACTCTGTAGGCTCTGCTGTTAGTTGAGTATCCTAGGAAAATACCCTTGTCACTTTTGGGGTCCATTTTCCTTCTTTGTTCACGATCTGTAAGAATGTAACATATGCTTCCAAAGATATGAAAGTACTTCACAGTGGGTTTTCTGCCTTTCCATATTTCATACAGAGTGGACGAGGTTCCTTTTCTCAAGGTAACTCTATTGTGAACATAGCAAGTTGTATTCATAGCTTCAGCCCAAAAGTGCATAGGAAGCTTCTTTGCATGAATCATAGCTCTGGCAGATTCTTGAATGGTTTTGTTTTTTCCTTTCAACTATCCCATTTTGCTGAGGAGTTATGGGAGAGGAAAACTCATGACTTATCCCTTCAGACGAGCAGAACTCATCAAACTTGGAATTTTTAAACTCTGTCCCATGGTCACTCCTAATTCGGACCACACAATTGTCCTTTTCCCTTAGAAGTCTGATGCACAGTTCCTTGAAGACGTCAAATGCATCTGATTTTTCTCTGATGAAGCTTATCCAAGTGTATCTGGAATGGTCATCAACAACCACATAGGCATGTCTCTTTCCACCCAGACTTTCAACCTGCATAGGTCCCATTAAGTCCATGTGCAAAAGTTCCAGAGTTTTGGATGTTGTAGGATGTCCCAGCTTAGGATGTGACATCTTGGTTTGCTTGCCAACCTGGCATTCTCCACAGACTCTTCCTTCATCAATAAGCAACTTTGGGATTCCTCTAGCTGCTTCCTTGGATATTATCTTTTTCATTCCCCTCAAATGAAGATGACCAAGACGTCTATGCCACGACTTCACCTCTTGTTCTTCCTTGGCTGAGGAGCAAATTGTGGAGTAGTTTGAGACTTTAGGTTCCCATAGATAGCAGTTATCTTTGGATCTGGATCCTCTCATAACTTCCTGATTATCTCCATTCGTCACAACACATAGTTCCTTAGTGAACTGAACATAGAACCCTTGATCACACGGCTGATTTATGCTGATGAGATTAGCGGTTAGTCCTTTTACTAACAACACATTATTCAGTTCTAGAACTCCAGAGCTATCCAGTTTACCCACACCTTTGATTTTTCCTTTAGCACCATCACCAAAGGTCACATAACTGGTAGTGTGAGGTTGTATATCCACAAATAAATTCTCCATACCAGTCATATGTCTTGAGCAGCCACTATCAAAGTACCAGTCTTCTCTGGTAGATGCCCTTAGAGTTGTGTGAGCTAACCTAGCAACCCATTGACGTTTCTTGATGGGGGCATTGTGCTTATATTCCTAATGCTTAGGTCTGACATGAGGGGTTTGGTTAGGATAACCATGCAACCTGTCGCAGAAGGCTTTTATATGACCAAATCTACCACAGTAGTGACATCTCCATCTCTGAAATTTCTTCTTCTGATGGTTACTCATCCCGGTTCCCTGATGTTGAGACATTGGTTGTGACTTCTGCTTGAATTTCTGAACTTTAGCATTTGAGCGTTTGAGTTCAGTTGAGGATTTCTTCACAAAGCCTAAACCAGACATGGCTCCTGACTTCTGTCCCACCTTTAGGATCTCTTCCAATGTGTCCGTTCCTTTATTTAGCATTTTGATGGATTTTGTCATTTGATCTAGCTTGGAGGTCAGCAAGGTTATCTCACCATTTAGACCATCTATGACTGTCAGATGCTTCTTTTTCTCATCCTCCAGCTCCTTGATGAGGTTCTTCTGCTTTTCTCCTTGGACACGCACTTCTGCGCTTTTGACACATAGCTCTTTATATGATGCAGCAAGTTCATCAAAAGTCAGTTCATCTCCACTTGAGTCATCATCAGATGCACAGACACTAGTTAGTGCAGTGACATGTTTAGCAGATTCTCCTTCAGATTCACTCTCAGAATCTCCTTCAGACCAGGTGACAGATAGCCCCTTCTTTTGCATCTTGAGGTAAGTAGGACATTTAGCTCTAACGTGTCCAAAACCTTCACATCCATGAAACTGGATTCCCTTGCCTTGGTTGAACTTTTCTTCAGAAGTTGATCTTTTCCTGATGTCAGACAAGATGTTCTTGACATTTGGTCTACCTTTTTGACCAATCTTCTTTATGAACTTGTTGAACTATCTCCCAAGCATGACTATGGCTTCTGATATGCTTTCGTCACCTCCAGTACTTCCTTCTTCTGACTCCTCTTCAGTATTTGATACAAAAGCTACGCTTCTGTTCTTCTTTTCAACATTCTCACACAAGCCCATTTCAAAAGTTTGGAGAGAACCAATAAGCTCATCAACCTTCATATTGCTGATATCTTGAGCCTCTTCTATGGCTGTGACCTTCATGGCAAATCTCTTTGGAAATGATTTGAGAATCTTTCTTACAAGTTTCTCTTTAGCCATTTTCTCACCTAAGCCACCAGAAGCGTTTGCAATTTCAAGAATATTCATGTGGAAGTCATGAATAGTCTCATCCTCTTTCATCCTCTTATTTTCAAACTTGGTGGTCAGCATCTGAAGTTTAGACATCCTCACCTTGGAGGTACCTTCATGAGTTATCTTGAGGGTATCCCAAACTTCCTTAGCCCGTTCATAATGATGCACCAGTTTGAAGATGTTCTTACTTATTCCATTGAACAATGCATTCAAGGCCTTAGAATTTCCAAGGGCTAATGCCTCTTGCTCCTTGTCCCACTCTTCTTCAGGAATTTGCATACTTACTCCATCTTTACCTGTCTTCGTTGGATGTTCCAATCCTTTGTTGATAACTCTCCAGACTTTGCTATCTAGAGACCTCAAGAAGGCTATCATACGAGGCTTCCAGTCATCATAGTTAGAACCATCCAGCATGGGTGGTCTATTTAAGTATCCTACATCCTTGTCCATGGTACTAGAATGTAACTTCCCTAGATCTCACCCAGAAATTAACAGGCAGGGTGCCTGCTCTGATGCCAATTGAAATTCTAGTTAACATACTTTCGATGTCACACAGGATGTTATGACATCCAATTCTGCGCAGAGAAGAATTATGCAGAACTTAAAAAGTAAGTGCAGTAAATAACATAAGGAATTGTTTACCCAGTTCGGTGTCACACACACCTAGGTCTGGGGGCTACCAAGCCAGGGAGGAAATCCACTATTAGTAGTATTAATTCAGACCTTAAACCAACTGTTTAATCCTATCACTTAGTACCTACCCAATGCAATTTCAATCTTACACTAAGATTAGAGTTCCTACTCACTCCCCCTTAATCACCTCAGTGATTACAACCTTTAATTAGATTAAAGTTAATGGTGAAGTCACACTTCAAACAACTCTTGATTGTGCTTAACAGCTTTAATCAAGATACACAGCACTCACGCTTAAAAGCTTAGAGTGATACAACACTTACAACAAAATGAACACCCTAGTCCAATGCAATCATCTAGGTGATAATTGCTTGGCTCACAAGATACACCTAATACAAGACACACACAAAAATATAGCAGTGAAGTATGATGGACCAATAAAATCTTCACGCCTAAAAATCCCCAGTTCTGAATGAAGGACTGCCATCCTTTTATATTGCAGCACTTGGGCCTTGTACTTGTATTTCCTAAAATTAAGGTTAAGCAAGTTAACCAAATTTCCACATATTAGGGTGCTAACAAATAGGCTATTTGTTAGGTTCATTAAATGTAGCTCAGTTGTTAGTTTCCTGGATTTTAGCTCAGCTGTTGAATTCCTAAAGAATAGCCTGAGAAAAATGCTGAAACAGAAAAACTAACCATCCTACAATTTAGCATATGCTGTCAGGAATGAATGTCACAACATTCAGTTTGACGTCCAGACCATAGACCATATGCTAAGTCTGTTATTTTTCTGAAAACAGACTGTACAAAATGTTGTACTGTAAAAGACCCACCAGTCTATACTTCAGTATCAACTTATAGTAATAAATGTCAAAACATCCAATTTGACATTTATAGAATGGCCTTATGCCAGGTCTGTTATTCTCCTGAATAAACAGCCTGATATGCATACTGAACTGTAGCAGAAAACCAACCTGCCTAGTATTCAGTATATGCTGTCACTGATGAATGTCATAACATCCAGTTTGACATTCAGATAGTAGGCCTTATTCCAGGTCTGTTATTCCCTTGATAAACAGACTGAAATTAAATACTGAGTTATAGCAGACAACCAACTTTTCTATACCTCAGTATCTGCTATCAGAGATGAATATCATAACATCTAGTTTGACATTCAGTAAATCCTGTATTTGCTAAACCTGCAGCATATTACACAAGTATGTCATGACATTAGTCAAGACATCAGAGTACAATTAGATGTTCTAACACAAAATGCAGTGAATCAAACATCTACAAAGCATGTCATGACATCAGTCAAGACATCAGAGTCTAGCTAGTGTTTTAACATAAAATGCAGCCAATCAAACATCTACAGGGGGAGACTTACAATCTCACTTACTAGAATGTTATGCCTTTGTTTCAAAATTTAGTGCTATGTTAAGCAATCGTAATTGGACTTATGTAGAAGTCACAACTATCTGAGGTCGGGCAATAAATCTTTTGGTGTTAATGCATGTTAGAGATATGAATGAACCATACTCCTAAAACATACCACACACAAAAAGAAAATGATCAAAGGGTGGACCTAATCTCATTCATATTTGTATTGGTTCATGAACCATTAGGCCTTAAGATATTAAAATGTCATTGGCCAATGAAAGCAATGGGATAGAAAGGGATTGAAGATGAAGAGGAAGGGGAAATGAGACAAACACAAATTGGTCATGGGAGGAATTTTATAAAATTAAAATCATTCATTCATTTTGGGAGATGAAATGTGTTGGTGTAAGCCCTAGAGGCCAATACTTTTGATACTTGTATCGAGTTATTTAGTAATAATAAAAGGCTTTTTCTTTATTACGTTTGTTTAATAAAGTCCCTAGAATAGCTAGTCCATTTAATGTATCAAGTGTGACTTGATCATGAGATCACATTAAACATAAGGACACTATTCTTAAAGTATTCGTAGTCGAGATTTATTGTGAAGTGGGATAATACTAAAGCATTAAGAATGTTATGTATATAGACTGATGATCACATCTCATGGATCATGGATAAGGAGTTATCAAGTCTTAAACATAGGTATGAATATTAAGAGTAATATTTATACTGGATTGACCCACTATGAGAATACTATATAGAATGTTATGCAAAGTGTCATAAGTTATTCTCATGGTGATAGTGGTGTATACCACCCTTCGACCTGAAACCACTATGGACCCTAGATGTAGAGTCGAGTGCTTTATTATTGATCAAACGTTGGCCGTTACTGGATAACCATAAAGACAATTGATGGGTACTCCACGAAGCATGCTGAGGGACATGAGTGACCTATATGGAATTTTCCCATCCTGCATTACAGGATAAATGTTTATGGGCCCAATATTGAACTCGACAAGGATGACACGGTCTATGCCTTGTGATCAATATAGACATAAGGGCAAAAGGGTAATTCTACACATAAGTATTATCACAGAAGGATTTGTCAGATCACATGAAATTTTCGTGTCTTGGGTAGCAGTGATGTGTTGCTAAATACCGCTCACTGTTTATTATGTTAAATGTGTGATTTAATATACTTGCCAACGTCACGAAAACCTACATGGTCACACACAAAGGACAGATTGATGAGAGATAGAGTAACTAAGTAACACCGTAAGGTACGGTGCACTTAAGTGAATTATAGAACATCGTAAGGTACGGTGTACTTGAGTAGAATATGAAATATGGTAAGGTACCACGAGCTTAAGTGATTTTGGGCATATTATAAGATATGGGCCAAAATACACTTAAGTGAGCTTTTTAGCTTGAAGCCCACACAAGTGGTTCTATAAATAGAACCCTTGTGCAGAGGCATTAATTGCGGTTGCATTATTTTCGTTTTCTCTCTCTCTCTCTCTCACTCAAAGCCTTCATTCGTACCAGCTAGCACTGAGATTTAAGGAATCTGTTAGTGTGGACTGAGTAGAGACGTTGTCATCAACGTTCGTGATCGCTCCGTAGATCTGCATCAAAGGTTTTGATCGTCATAAGAGATCTGCACCAAAGGTTTCAATCGTCACAGGAGGTAAATATTCTATCATTGATCATGACCATTCGTAAGGATCACTAAAGAAGAAAATTTTAATTTCCGCTGCGTTCTGGATCACAATTCTCCTTCAAAATGTACATTTCATCAATTTCCTAAATCCAGTGATTTTAATCCAACAAAAGTCAAATCAACCTTGTCCAAGGTCCAAACACAATAGTCAAACTTCACAAGTCAATAAAAATAGCTCATCACAATTTATTTTCAATTAAACAAATTAAAAATCAATTAAAAAATGCATTAAATTAAACTATGTTTGATCAAAAACCTAAAACCTCTTCAAAACACCAAATAAATGGCCAAGAGATTTATCATAGGTCAAACAAGGTCAAAGGACCTTGGAGAAAAAATTTCACCATTTTTGAAAAGTCGGGAGTATTTTTAAACAATTAAAAATATGCACAAAAACAATTAAATCATGAAAAATATCAATATTGATCCAAAAAATAATTTTAATTTAGAAAATGAAAGAAAAAAACATTTGAAAAGTTTTTGTGAAAGTCCCATATTTTTTGGATCAATAATGAAATTAATATGAATTAAAGAAAATAAAGCAATAAAAATGAAAATTCAGAAATTACAAAATATGTGAACCATCTGATCTCCCTCATTAATTGAGGTGGCAGATCAAATGGTCCAAAATGCGCGTTCCATGTGGTCTTTAGTCAACTTAGCAGCACGCGTGGTAATAACAATCAACACTCAAGATTACAACAATTTAAATGAATCATATGGGTGCGAAGCTTGCCAACACATCGCCAGAGCCAGAGCTCCGGTCTTCTTCTCCGGTAGACCTCCCCGGACTGGTCCACCTTCAACCATCACCAGAATGAAAAAGCAAGACATGGGTTTAAATAAAAAATGCTCAGGAGCTCGAATTTGGCCTTAATTTTGTCTAACTCCAAGTATATGAGAAGATACAGGGAGTTTAATTTTGAGGATCATGAACTGAGTTGCTTCGATTTGACCTCAAAGCAACTCAATCTTGTTGCCTACATTCGTAGGACTTAAGACAACCAAAAACCAACAAGAATAATGGTGAAATAATAGAGAATCAAAGAGTGGAAATTTCTGAAAATTCACCTTCGAGTTGATCCAATTTGACTTGATCTTGATCTGGATTTGATTGCTTTCTTCTCCTCTTGCTTGCAGAAACCAAATGAACTGAAAATGGAAGTGATTTCTAGAGTTTGAACTTCCAAACAGAAGTCAAAGTTCAAGCTCGATTTCAAGAGAAATCTCAGACAATTCTATGGCGGTGAGGGTTTGCAGAGGTCTAGCAAAGCTTGGGCAAGGTCTTGATGATGAATCGGAAGCCTTAAGCTTGTTTAAATAGGCAATGTGTTTGATATTTGCACCACTTCAAATTTGGATAATGTTTGAAATCTCTTTGCATGGGCGCATGGGAAATCATTTGGGCCTCAAGAGTGATGTAATCCAACTCAAAATCATGTACAAAGTCTGCTGAAATAATCATGTGCAAGCATGCAAATGGAAATGATCATGTGACGTTCAATCTTGCCAAATCACTACCCCTAATGAAGCCATACGCGAGTCCTTCAATTTTGGTCCAAATGAGATGATCTTGTATTTTTTAGAAAGGTGATATGAAGGGGAACATCTTTCATGTTTAACACTTTTTCATTTGAAGCTTGGATCATGATGAATTTTGAGGAGGAAGTTTGGAAAATCAAACATATTTGAAAAATTTCTAAGTCCCATGTCAAATGTTCACTTCTTCCACCTTGAATAACTTTTACTATGGACTTCAAATGAGAAAAGTTCCTTACTCAAAGTTGTATATCTTTCAAACCTATTAAATTTGGTCACCAATTTGACCTCATTTGGATTTGTCATGAAGGAGATATGCATTTTATAAGTTGAGGAAAAACACTTGTTCAATGGTATTGACCCAAAATGACCTATAATTTTTCCTCTTGCCACATGCATTTACAAGTTAAATTTGAACTTCCTCCACACATAAAAGTTGAATTAGACATGTTGAATTTAATCATGGAATTTTAATGGCTTTCATATCATAAAAATTGAGCAAGTCACAGTCTTGGGAAGTTGACCTCTAAATTAGGGTTTAGACAAAATGACCTATAATCTTTCCCCATAAAAATTGACTTTACAAGAAAAAATAGCTCTTGACCTAAACATAAAATTTGTTTGTAATGTCATTTAAAGTAACTTTTATCTTGGAATCATTTTCATATGATAAAAATTGTAGGAGATAGGGTCTAGGGAACCCCAGTTTTAACAAGTTGACTTCCTCTGGTCAACCACCATGAACAATCTTGCTAGCTTGATATTATATTGACTTTTAGGACACATGGAGTATCATATATGCATAACATGATGTAATGTAAAGTATCCCTTGAAATATTTGATCAATGTTTGAAGGAGTCACACAAGATACCCAGATGAATTAGGGTTTCCAAGGCAATCCAACTCCAAACTCTTGATGATTTCTTGATCAAAATAACATGTGAAGATCATGGGTATTCATATATGATACTTAGATCCAATGTGGACAAATTCTTGATTGATCTCCTTTCAATGAGGATCTTAAACCCTAGATATGAGCTTGATAAATCATAGGTGAGCATGCACACTACCTACAAAAGACTTAAACTATACAATGACATATTTTATGGTATTTTGGTTAGTAAATAATGAAAAACAAAGTATGATACAATCAGATGTGCTTGGTGGTCTCTCCCAATGCAAACCCAATGAATAAGGGGTAAAAAGGATGCCAAGGTGTGATCTAAATGCTAATGCATATGATGGATGAGATAACATGAGGGATCTTTGGGTCAAAATTGGGGTCTTACAGTAATGGCATTGGGGAAGTGATTATTACTCCTCAAGGCACTCATTTTCCATTTATAGCTAGGTTACCTTTTAAGTGTAGAAATAATATTGCTGAGTATGAAGCTTGCATTATGGGGCTTGAAGAGGCCATTGATCTCAGAATCAAATATCTTGACGTCTATGGAGATTCAATTTTGGTTGTGAATCATATCAAAGGTTGAGTTTCTTCATATCCCTCGAGATGAAAACCGAATGGCAAATGCTTTTGCAACATTGTCTTCCATGGTTGTGGTGAAATTTTGGAACGAAGTTCCCAATTTGACTGTGATGTGTCTTGATAAGCCAACTCATGTGTTTGCTGCTGAAGAAGTCAAAGATAAAAAGCCTTGACATTTTGATATCAAATGTTTCCTCCGAAGTCATATTTACTCGCTTGGGTCATCTTTCGAAGATAATAAGACTTTTAGAAGATTAGATGGAAACTTCTACTTGAATGGTGATGTGTTTTACAAAAGAAATTTCGATATGGTTTTGCTCAAATGAGTGGATAGACACGAAGCAGGCCTTTTAATGACTGAAGTCCATGAAGGTACCTTCGGTACCCATTCCAATGGACATGATATGGCAAAGAAGATGTTAAGAGCAGGTTGCGCATGGCTTACAATGAAATCTCTCTGTTTCAAGTCTGTGAAGAAATGTCATAAGTGTCAAATTTATGTAGATAAGATTCATGTTCCTCTGACACTGTTGAATGTCATTTCCTCTTTATGGCCCTTCTCCATGTGGGGAATTGATATGATTGGTATGATTGATCCCAAAGCTTCGAACTGACATCGTTTCATTCTGGTGGCTATTGAATACTTCACAAAGTGGGTTGAAGCGACATCATATGCAAATGTGACAAAGCAAGTTGTTGTAAGGTTTATGAAGAATCGACAAGATCTTTATTGATAATGGATTGAACTTGAACAATAATATGGTGGAAGCTCTTTGCAAAGACTTCAAGATTGCACATCATAATTCTTCTCCCTACAAACCCAAGATGAATGGGGTTGTTGAAGCTGCGAATTAGAACATTAAGAAGATCATTCAAAAGATGGTGGTAACATATAAATATTGGCATGAGATGCTCCCATTTGCTTTGCATGGGTATGTACATCCATCTGCACTTCAACAGGGGCAACCCTTTTCTCTCTTGTTTATGACATGGAAGTTATGCTCCCCATGGAGGTTGAGATCCCGTCATTGTGTGTTTTGATTGAAGCCAAGTTGACAGAAGTTGAATGGTGCCAGACCAGATATGATCAGTTGAATTTGATTGAAGCGAAGAGATTGACTGCCATGTGTCATGGTCAATTATATCAGCAGAGCATGAAGAAATCTTTTGATAAGAAGGTCAAGCCCCGTGTGTTTAGAGAAGGTGACCTCGTGCTCAAGAAGATTTTATCTTTCAAACCTGATGCTAGGGGCAAATGGACTCCTAATTACAAAGGCCCATATGTTGTTAAGAGAGCCTTTTCAGGCGGTGCATTAATTCTTACAACTATGGATGGTGAAGAGTTCATGCATCCTATGAATGCCGATGCAGTCAAGAAATACTTCGCCGGAAAAACGAAAAGAACAGCTCGCTGAGTTGAAAATTTGAAAGGGCGGCTTAGGAAAAAATGAGCGTCTTGGTGGATTGAAAACCCGAAAGAGAGATCCAGGCAAAAAAATAGAGACATAAAATAGAAAATTTATCCAAGTGGATTGAGTACTCTACCTTGGGGCAATCTAGGAAAAAATTAGGAATTATGGCAAGTAACTGCACTCGGCCGGTTTTTAGCAGTCATTTGGTTCTATTTATCATTCTCAACCAAAGACAAGCACAATGGATTTTGAATTTGGTAGGGAGAGTAGTGATAATTGTATTAAATATAGCCCTTTTCCATGGAAATTACCATTTTCAAACTTTGTAAAGATCCATGGAGTCCCGTCATTTACGGACTACCATTGTATTAATTAAAGTTGAGCTTTTATCCAATTATTTCTATACTTACTTACTTCTGCTAAATAAAATTGAATTTTTATGATGATAATTTTGAAATAAATTAATGGATGATTATTTTTCCTAAAATAATAAAAACATTCACTTTGAGAATAATCGATTTCAGCAAGGAATGTCAACAGCAATCCGAGAACAGTTAAGTCTTGAAGTGTGAAGCATTGTTGGTCTTCCCCAAGCAATTGGTTTAGTAACTCTTTTCCTCCCCAACAGTTCGTCATTTACCCTAGGCTTGGTTAATGAGTTTATCCCTGATTAATCTCCTCTCCCTAGTAGGGATGGTGGGTTTTATCGCTAGTTGAGCTGATGATTGGTCCCTGTAGCAGTAAATTCATGACCATTAAGCTATTGATAAACTTAACATCAATTAAACCAGAGTCGCCATCGTGCTTTTATTATTTCCAAGGGAAAAGGGAAAAGTACGAACAAAACCCAAAGATAATAATTTTTCAAATCAAAACTAATAAAATGCCAGAGATTACAAGTAAGGGGGTCAGTTACACAAAGGGAAGGTATTAGCACCCAAAGTGTCCTAGGTACTCCTAGGGAGCCCTTTTTTGTGTGCATATGTGTTTTTGGTATAAAAGATGTTTGCAATAAATAGAGTGTGGGGATGATAAAAGAATTCATTAGTTATATTTTTGTGTTTGACAAGACCTTCAGACTTGTGCCTATGTACTAACATTAAATAAGGGATCAAAACCTCGTAGTTCGTGGTATCAATTTCAAAGTGAGTTGCTTGTTTTTATCAAAAGTTTAAGTTTAAGAAAAGGCACAAAGGGCCTAAAAAGGTTTGAATGAGTGTTAGTTCTTTTTTGGCTTTTGAAATTTTAAGTCAATATGATTAGATTCATTTACAAGTTTGATTTAACAAAAGAGTTTAAAAATGCAATGGCATAAGGCCAACGTTTCTAATTTGCAAAGAGTCTAAGTTTAGAAATCACAAGCAAAGAAGATTTTAAAAAAAGAAGGGAGATATTTGAAATTTAAGAAGTGGGAGGAGATGAAGAGACTAATCATAAGCAAAAATTTAAAAGTTGAGAGTTGAAAAGATCTGACCAATGGGATGCAATCCAATAGACAAGAATGTCATATAGAAACCCAATTCTCCCTTGGACTTTAGAATCAAGCAATATCAATACACACATAGCAAGATGAAGAGTAAGGCATCAAATAAAGACAACCACATTCAAGCTAGCAACTTCATGATCTTCTTCATCATCTCCCATGTATCAAATGACATATTCCCTGAATAGCTCAGAATGACATATTAGGCACAAGTCCAAAGTTACAGCATCATCAAGATCATGTAGCAGATCAACTCAAATGGATCTTCAATACTTGCATCAGATGAAAGTTGACTTCTCAAGCACTTGGTTTCATGAAAGTTGGCATTGGCCAAGTCCTTTTGCATAGGGAGTGTTTCCTAATTCTAAGCCCAATTGTGTCAGATCCAATCCAACAGTCCACACAAATGTTTTTTAAGGTTTTTTGTTGTTATTATGTACATTAAAGTCAAAAGACTACAAACTCAAACCAAACAAGTATATACAATCACAATATAATTACAAGATATGGCTCAAGTGAGAAAAGTGAAAATGGCATTGAAGTAAACAAGTTAAATGGTATGAATAATGGCAGATGAATAAAGGATGAAAATTAAAGTGCCTAAAAAGTAAATGGATTGAAATTAAATGTTAGTTGTTAGTTGATTAGAAGTTAGTATTACTTTTGCTTTTGTTTTGTTTAAGTGATTCTTTGGAGACACTTAACCCACTATTCACAAGCATGGATCCTTGAACCAAGACATCTTCCAAAGGAAGGAAAAAAGGTCAAGTTTCCACACAATACGATGAAAGAGGGGAGACTTACAATCCCACTTACTATAATGATATGCCTTTTGTGTCAAAATTTAGCGCTATGTTAAGCAATCGTAATTGGACTTATGTAGAAGTCACAACTATTTGAGGTCGGGCAATAAAAAAATTGGTGTTAATGTATGTTAGAGACATGGTATAATGAATCATGCTCCTAAAACATACCATACACAAAAAGAAATGGCAAAAAGGTGGACCTAATCTCATCCATACTTATGTTGATTTTACAATCAACTAGCCTTAGGATATAAAGATATCATAGGTCAATGAAATAGATGGAGAAATAATAGAATTGAGATGAAGAGGGAGGGGGAATGAGATAAACACAAATTAGTCAAAGGAGGAGTTTTATCAAATTAAAATCATTCATTCATTTTGGGAGATGAAGTGTACATTTCATCAATCCCCTAAATCCAATGATTTTAACTCAACAAAGTCAAATCAACCTTGACCAAGGCCCAACAACACAAGTCAAACTCAACAAGTCAATACTAATAGCTCAACACAATTTATTGGCAATTAAACAATTAAAAATCAATTAAAAAATGCATTAAATTAAATTATGGTTGGTCAAAATCCTAAACCTCATCAAAACACCAAACAAATGGCCATGAGATTTATCATAGGTCAAAAGACCTTGGAGAAAAAATTTCATTATTTTTGGAAACTTAAAACTATTTTTAAACAATTAAAAAAAATGCTTAAAAACAATTAAATCATGAAAAATGTTAATAATGATCAAAAAAATAATTTTAATTCAGAAAATGAAAGAGGAATTTATTTAATTTTTTTTGGTGAAAGTCTCATATTTGTTGGATCAATATTAAAATTAATATGAATTAATGAAAATAAGTCAAATAAAATGAAAATCAGAAAATGCTAAAAAACGTGGACCACTTCATCTCCCTTAATAATTGAGGTGGCAGATCAAGTGGATCTCAGCGCGCGTTCCACAATGGACTTAAGTCAATGCGCTACAGAGATGGTAATGAAAACTAATGTGTTAGATTAAAACTTTTGAAAGGATCTTATGGTTCAGAAGCGTGCCAACACACCGTCGGAGCTACAACTCCAGTCTTTTTCTCGGGTGGACCTCGTCGGACTGCTCCACCCTCAACCATCACCAAAATGAAAAAGGAGGACAAGAATTTAAAGTAAAAATACTCAGAAGCTCGAATCTGGCATCAATTTTACCTAACACCAAGTATATTGAAAGATACAGGGACTTGAAATTTGATGATCATAATCTGAGTTGCTTCGATTTGACCTCAAAGCAACTCAATCTTCTTGTCTATATTTGTAGGACTTCAGGCAAACAAAAATCAAGAAGAATTATGGAGAATTGAGTGAGAATCGAAGAGATGAAAAAAATGAGAAAATCACCTCCACTGCAGGTTCAGATGGCCACGATCTTGCTTCAAATTTCACTTGGCCTTGCTCTCGGTGCTTGATGGAGTAGAATTAGATCAAAGAAGAAGCAAGGCTCTTGGAGATTTGAATATCAAAATAGTGGAGATTCAAACTCGATTTCCAATGGAAATCCTCAAGTTTATCCTCTGAATGAATGTGTTTAGGGCTAGGGATTCAAAGCTGGCGTGCAAGTGTCCCTAATTCTGATCATGGAGGGTTCTATTTATAGCCAAAGCACTTGATAGTTGCACACTCTTTCAAAACTCCAAAAATAGCAATTGCCTTTGCATGGATGCATGGTCGTGTGATAGGCCCATGTAATCATTCAATCAGGTCCAAAATCATGTAGAAACATTGTTAAAGTCATGTTAGCAAGCCATGCATTTGTGTATGAGAAATGGAAGTTCAATTATGCCAAATGGTCATCCATCTTTAAGCCATGTGCAAGTCACTCATACTTTGTCCAAATGGGATGAATTTGTACTTTTTGGAAAGGTTAGATCAAGGGGAACAACTTTCATATTGAACATTTTTTCATTTGAAGCTTGGATCATGATGCATTTTTAGGTGGAAGTTTTAAAAATCAAACATATCAAAAAAAATCTAAGTACCAAGCCATATGTTCACTTCTTCCACCTTGGCTAACTTTTTCTATGAGCTTCAAATGAGAATAGTTCCTTCATAAAAGTTATAGCTATATCAAAGTCCTTCAAAATGGTCACACATTTGACCTCATTTGGATTTAGCATGAAGGAGTTATGCATTTTAGAAGTTGAGGAAAATCACTTGTTCAATGGCATTGGTCCAAAATGACCTATAATGTCTCCTCATATCAAATGCATTTAAAAGTTGAATTTGCTATTCCTCCAAACATAAAGGTTGAAGTAGACATCTTGAATTTTATCAAGCAATATTAATGGCTTTCATATCATAAACATTGAGCAAGTTATGGTCTTGGGAAGTTGACCTCCAAATTAGGGTTTAGACAAAATGACATATAATCTTTCATCATAAAAATGACTTTCCACGAAAAACTAGCTCTAGACCTACATATTAATGTTGTTTGGAATGTCATTTATAGTAACTTTTCTCTTGGAATCATTTTCATATGATACAAATTGTAGGAGATAGGGTCTAGGGAACCCCAGTTTTGATCAGTTAACTTCCTTTGGTCAACCACCATGAACCAACTTTCTAGCTTACTATTCTCTTGACTTTTGGAACTCATTGAGGATCATATATGCATAAGATGATGAAATGTTAAGTATCCCTTGAAATATTTGATCAATTGTTGAATAAGCTTGTTGAAGAAGTCTCATAGATACCCAGATGAATTAGAGTTTCCAAGCCAAATAAATTCCAAACTCTTGATGAATTCTTGATCAAAATAACATGTGAATATAATTGGGATCCATATATGATACTTAGAGACATAGTAGACCAATTCTTGATTGAGATCCTTGCAATGAGGGTCTTAAACCCTAGATATGAGCTCGATAGATCAAAGGTGAGCATGTGCACTACCTACAAAAAGAGTCAAACTATACAATGACATATTTTTGGTATTTTGGTTAGTAAATGATAAAATATAAAGTATGATACAATCAAATGGTGCTTGGTGATCTCTCCCAATGCAAGCCCAATGAATGAGGGGTAAGGAGGATGCCAAGGTATGATCCCAATGCTAATACATAGGATGATAATAGCATGAAGGATATTAGGGTCAAAATTGGGGTCTTACAATCCCCTTTCCAAATCCATATTCCCCAAATGTGGTTCTCATGTTTTGTATCCCCCTATTAAGTGATTTGTGATTGGACCCTAGGGATCTGGAACCTTTGCCTTGGAATTAGTTTACGTCACAAATTCCCATAAGAATTCGTGATTATTGAGGAATGTAACGGTCTTGGTCACAGCATCCCCAACAATTTGCTTAAATCCTTATGCAGAATGTTGCCTCTCGTATTCCCCGGCGGAGTTCATCTTCTGATATATGTTCCCTCTTTCCCGGTAGTGTTGGATTCTAAGTAGTATTTAATTTAGTCTCTTGCAAGGTTGCTCCCATTTAACATGGTTTTAACTTAAAATTCCCCACAGTATTGACAATTTGGATCCTCAGAAGATCCTTCTCTATCCTCGGCATGCTAGAATAGTCATCCTTCAGCAGTGCTCTCTCCCCTCAGAGTTTGTCGTAATTAATTGGAAGCATGTTCTTTATGACTCCCCCATCCAGAGCTGATTTATGCAGAGCTAGATGATTTATTTTCATCCCTAACAGATTCTCCAGTTTGTGTTTCCATCTAGTTGAGATTAGCCGAGTGTTGCAATGATGATTCAAATCTTTGTTATTTGTATCCTTTGTGTCGTTTTGTCAGCATAATCATAATCATAATCACATACATACATATTCATGCATATAACACAGCATCATATATTTCATTGTGCATCTTATCGCATTAACTTTTTCATCTGATCCCCTGCTTTGGTAATATTATGTTTCCATGTATATTTGGTGTGTTTGTCCTCCTTCAATTGCAGAGTGTCATCCCCTTAAGTAGAAAAAGTTTACCCTTTCTCATTCCCCACTGAGTTATTTCCTCATGGATGGTGATTATTTCAGTTTCCTCCCTAGTTTATTATATGGATGAAACCTCTCCCCCTGAGTTATATCCTCATTGGGTTGAGTCTTTGTTTGGACGTTTCCTTATAGTTATTACCTAGATAGATATTTTGGTCCCCTGAGAGTCTACTACCAAGTAACTGGTAATATTCTTCTCAATATTTGAGTACATTACTTTTGCCCAATACCAGGTAAAATGTAATATACTTCCTTGTTTTCCCCCGCAGATTTGTTTTCACGTTTCCCTAGTGAGTTTATCCTTGATATGTTCATCCTAACCAATGACGAATATTCTTCCTTTTTGGTTTTCTACCCAATGAAACGTAGTTGTTATCCCAATTTTATTCCCCGAAGAGTTTATCCTTGATATGTTCTCTTTGATCGGTGACAAATTTTCTTTCATTTTTGGTATTCTACCCAGTAACTGGTAGTTGTAATTCCTACTTTCCCCTACTGAGTCTATCCTTGATATGTTCACCTTGATCGGTGACGGATTTTCTCTCCTTTTTGGTATTCTATCCAGTAACTGGTAGATATAATTCCTACTTTTCCCTGGCAGTCTATCATTGATATGTTTACCCTAACCGGTAACGGATATTCTTCCTCTTTCCCAGGTGGTCTGTCCTTGTTATGCTTATCCTAACCGATGATGGATATTCTTCGTTTGAGTTTATCCTTGATATGTTCACTCTAATCAGGTGACAAATACTATCTCTTTGGTCGTTTTTCCAGTAGCCGGTAGTTGTAAATCCTATTTGATTTCTCTCCCTAGTAGGTTATTCTTACCCAGTAACCGGTAACAATTACACCTCTTTTTCTCAGCGAGTCATTCTTGATATGTTTACCCTAACCGGTAACGGATGTCCCTCTGTCAGAGTGTATTATCTCTGTACCCAGTAACCGGTAGTAGATAATATATCTCTTGTACTCCTGTGTTGAAGTCTACTATTCCTCAATTGAGTTTGAGTGTGTATTTCCTCAGCAGAAAGTGCCTTTTCCAATTTGGTTCTAGTATTTCAGCTTTGTTTTGATCTACCTGTTTCCCCTGCAGATTTCCTTGGTTCCCCAACCAAGTCTTTCCATTAATTTATTTTCATGAGAATTCCCCTTGTGTCTCCAGCAGTTTTAAGTCGTGGCCTGGCCTATGCATAGCTTGTTATCCTTCTAGAGTCTCTGTCTCCCCAATGAGTTTTCCTTACGGAATACATTTTACTCCTATGGACCTCTAATCTCTTCCGGATTATTTTCCTTTGTGGCAATATATTCCCCCATTAATATTTATTTTTACATACATACCATATGCACCATGAGGTCTCTTAGGGACCAAAATTAGTTTCTAGATGTTGTTATTTAAGTCCAGTCTATTGATTTGATACGAAGATTTTAACCTTCTCATGCTCAGTTAGAATGTTCTTAAATAGGGGCAGCTGTAAGACCCCAATTTTGACCCTAAGATCCCTCATGCTATATCATTACATACATTGGCTTTGGGATCACACATTGGCATCCTCCTTCCCTCTTATTCATTGGGTTTGCATTGGGAGAGATCACCAAGCAGATTTGATTTTATCATACTGTGTTTTTCTTTGTTTACTAACCAAAATACCAAAAATATGTTTATGTATAGCTTTATTTCTTTTGTAGGTAGTGGGTGCATCCACCAATGCCTTGTCAAGCTCATATATAGGGTTTAAGACCCTCAGTATAAGGATATCAATCAAGGGATGGTTCACATTGGTTCTATATATCATATATGGGTCCCCATAATCGTCACTTATCATTTTTATCAAGAAATCATCAAGAGTTTGAAGCTTGTTTGCCTTGGAAGCCCTAATTCATCTAGGTATCTTGTGTGACTTCCTCGGCAAGTTTCTTCAACAATTGATCAAATATTTCAAGGGATGCTTCATATTACATCATTTTATGCATATATGATCCTCCATTAGTCCCAAATAGCAAAGTAACTTCAAGTTTGCAAGATGGTTCAAAGAGGTTGACCAGAGAAAGTCAATTGGTCAAAACTAGGGCTCCCTAGACCCTACCTCCTACAATTTTTATCATATGAAAATGATTCCAAGTGAAACTTTACTCCTTATGACATTACAAACAACTTTCATGTTTATGTCAAGAACTAGTTTTTCTTGGAAAGTCATTTTTTATGGTGAAAGATTATAGGTCATTTTGTTTGTGCCCTAGTTAGGAGTCCAATCTCCAAAGACCATAACTTTCTCAATTTTTATTAGATGAAGTCCATCCAAGTTTCATGATCAATTTATGGATGTCCTCTCCAACTTTTAATCTTTGAGAAACTTCAAATTCAACATGAAAGGGGATGTGCCAAGAGAAAACATTATAGGTCATTTTGGGTCATTACCATTGAACAAGCAATTTTCCTCAGCTTCTAAAATGCATAACTCCTTCATGCCAAATCCAAATGAGGTCAAATATGTCACCAAATTTAATAGGTTTGAAATATCTACAATTTTGGTGAAGGAACTTTTTCCATTTGAAGATCATAGCAAACGTTATTCAAGGTGGAAAAAGTGAACATTTGACTTGGTACTTAGAATTTTTTTAATTATGTTTGATTTCCCAAACTTAAACCTCAAAATTCATCATGATCCATGCTTCAAATGGAAAAGTGTTCAACATGGAAATTGTTCCCCTTGATCTCAAAATTCCAAAACTTCCAAAGTCACATCATTTGGACAAGGTTTGAATGAGTTGCGCATGGTTACTCTTCAGGGTTCCATTTGGATGAATCTCATGATCACTTCTCAATTTCAAATGCATGGCTTCATGTCAGACTTTCAGCATCACTCATGATCATTTTTGGAACTGATTACAACATTTTATAGGCCTATCACACGCCCATGCATGCACATGAGAATTACTAGTTTTGACAAATTATAGAAGGGTGTGGAAATCAATTGCCAAGCCTATAAACACATTGCCCCATGCTCAGAATTGGGGACACCTTCCCCAAGCTTTTCTCCTACGACCTTCCCACCACCATTAAAGGATAATCTTGAAGATTTTTAATTGAAAATCGAGTTTCAAGTTCACGTCTGTTTTGAAGTTGAAACTCCTAGAATCCAAGCCATCTAAGATATCAATTCACCTCCTACAATGAAGTGGAAGCAAGCCCAAGCCAATTGAGATCCATATCATGCTTTATCATTGCAAATAGAAGGTGAAATTTGTCAAACTTTCTCTCTTTGATTATCACTCAATTCTTCACAATTCTCTTTGATTTTTGGTTGGCTTAAGTCCTACCAATGTAGGCAACTAGATTGAGTTGCTTTGAGGTTAAATCGAAGAAACTCAAATCATGAATCTCAAATTTCAAATCCATGTATCTTTCAATATAATTGGAATTGAAAGAAATAGAGGTCAGGTTCGTGCTACTGAGCATTTTTCCTTTATAATCATGTCCTTGTTTTTCATTTTAAGTGAAGTTTGATGGTGGACCAGTCCGATGAGGTCCACTGGAGAAGATGACCGGAGCCCTAGCTCCGGTGGTGTGTTGGTGTGCTCTCAACCCTTTGATCCAATCAAAATGTTTTAATCTAGGTCTTTTGGTTCTCATTACCACTTAGGCTACGCGTTGACTACAATCACCATGGAATGCGCGTTTGGTCATCAGATATGTCACCTCAATTAATGAGGGAGATCTGACGGCCCTTGTGTTTTTTGTATTTTCTAAATTTTCATTTAATCCACTTATTTTATTATTCATAGAACTTCCAATTTTAATCCAAAAAATATGGGACATTACCCAAAAATCTTTAAATATTTTTCTCTTCCATATTCTGAATTAAAATTATTTTTTGGATTAATTTTGATATTTTTCATGAATTAAATGTTTTTATGCATAATTTTTATTGTTTAAAAATCCTTCTGACTCTTTAAAAATAGAGAAACGTTTTGTCTAAGGTCCTTTAACCTTGTTTGACCAAGTTAAAAGGTATTTTAATTCATTTTTAAATTGATTTTTAATTGATTAAATGTTTAAAAATATTGTTGAGCCATTTTTATGGTCTTGTGATGTTTGACTTTATGTTTGGGCCTTGGTCAAGGTTGATTTGACTTTTGTTGGATCAAAACCATTGGATTTAAGGGATTGATGAAATGTACATTTCATCTCCCAAAATGAATGAATGGTTTTGATTTCATGAAATTCCTCCCATGATCAATTTGTGTTTCTATCTTCCCCTCCCTCTTCATCTTCATCCCTATTCTTTCCCATTCCCTCATTTGACCAATGAAATCTCTAATGTCCAAAGGATAATTGATTCATCAATGACCTTGTGCCTGATGAATCAATACAGGTATGACTGTGATAGGTCCCTCGTTTTTTATTTTTATTTTAGTGTGTGGTATGTTTTAGGAGATTGGTTCTTCATACCAAATCTCTAACATGCATTAACACCTATATTTTTATTGCCCAGTCTTAGATAGTTGTGACTTCTACATAACTCCAATTACGATTGCTTAACATAGAGCTAAATTTGACCCTCAAGGCATAGCATTCTACTTGTGAATGATTAGATGACTGTTCTCTGAAGAATGACTTAATAAATTAAAACTCAACACTAACATTTGACTAACCATTGACTAACTCTTATCCATTATGCTTTTACTTTCAAGTCATTTACTTTATGCAATTTAAATTTCAGTCATTTATCATTCATTTTTGCCATTTACATTTCATATAACTTGTTTATGTTTAAGTCTTTCTCTTTTTGCTCATTTGAGCCATATCTTGTGATTGTATATATTGTTTGCTTGCTTTTTGTTTTGTTTGTGGTCTTAGGACCTTAATACATTTAATAACAAGAAAAACCTTAAAATAACATTTGGTGGACTGTTGAACTTGATTTGAGCTTCTGGACTAAGAATTAGGCAACATTCCCTATGCTAAAGGATTTGGCCAATGCCAACATTTGAGACTAGGCTATTCTTGAAAAGTGACTTTCATCTAATGCAAGATTTGGGAATTCCTTGGATTCATCTACTACTCTGTCTTTGTGCTTAATTGTTATTTTTATCTTGTGTATGATATTTTGTTCTAAGTTGATCAAGATATATTTTATCGGGTACATTAGATGACAATGAAGACTGCTAGCTAATGGAATTCTTGCTTGGATATGGCCATCTTTATTTGATGCCTTGATCTTCATGATGTATGGATATTGCTTATTGCTTATTTGATTATTGCTTGACTAAAGTCCAAAGGAAAATAGGTTTCTATATGACATTCTTGTCTGTTGGATTGCATTCTATTGGTCAGATCTTTTCAATCCTTAACTTTTAAATTCTTTCTTAGGATAGCCTCTTCATCTCCTCCAACTTCTTTAATTTCTAAATTTCTCCCTCTTTTTGAAAACTTTCTTTGCTTGTGATTTCAAACTTAGACATGCTTTAATGATTAGAAACTTTGGCTTTATGCCATTGAGTTTCAAACTCTTTCTTAAATCAAATTTGTAAATAAACTTAATCATATTGACTTGAAATTTCAAAACACAAAAAGAACTAACAACTTCATTCAAACTTTTGGCCCTTTGTGACTTTTCTTATTAAACTTTTGTTAAAAGCAATTCACCAACTCACTTTAAATTTTTATCACGAATTACGAGGTTTTGATCCCTCATTTTTATGTTGGTATGTAGGCACAAGACCAAAGGTCTTGTCAAACACAAAAAATATAATCAATGAATTCTTTTCTCACCCCCACACTCTACTTTTTCTCAAACATCTTTTATCCCAAAAGCATATGCGCACAAAAAGGGCTCCCTAGGAGTACCTATGACACTTTGGATGCTAACACCTTCCCTCTATGTAACCAACCCCTTTACTTGTAATCTCTGGCATTTTATTAGTTTTGATTTGAAAACTTCTTATCTTTGGGTTTTGTCGTACTTTTCCCTTTTCCTTTGGAAACAATAAAAGTGCGGTGGCGTCTCTGGTTTTATTGACGTTAAGCTTATCCATAGCTTGATAGGCATGAATTTACCGCTACATACTCCTTTTATGGGTAAGGGATAGCCATTATGAATTTGTGATTTCATCCACTTGATAGGGATATGATATTATTGATCATTTAATGAGATATTCTCCTTCTGAAATTTGAACGCAAGGTCAAACTAACTGAAGACTAACCTTGCCCTGGTTAAACATGAGGGTTGTATGAGTATAAAGAAAAGAAGTCTTACTTCAAGGCCCAAAGGGGTTGACTAGGGATTAAATTCGTTATGTTTATGGTGTTTAGGGATTTGAAAAATGCCTTACATCATCAGCACGGTCTTATTCAAAAGCATACAGGCAACGATCTTGCGCACTTTTAATTGCATCACTCTCTTTCGATTTTGCTTGAGCAATAGTTTAATATTGATAAATAAAATATGAGTGAACACGAATGGGTTTCATCCAAACATGCACATTTATTTCACTATGATCATTATTTAAAAACAAAGAAGTTCACAATTGAACAATACATTGACAATCACGAAAATATTACAAATGAAAAGATTGAAAGACAACATGATTACTGGCGTGATTTGCCTAATTATTCTTCTGTAGATGCAATCTCAGTTCTGAGCATTCTTCATCAATGATTGCACTCACCCTCCTCAATCTTGAAATTAGGCCCTTCTTTGGTGAAAGTCATAACCTTCTGACTGATAAGTTCTTGTACCATAGCTTTGAAAACCCAACAATCCTCGGTAGAATGCCCCTTATGCCCAGCATGGTAAGCACATGTGGCATTAGGATTGTGCTTTACATGATACGGTAAAGTGGCAGGTGGAATATACTTTGTCACAATGAGTCCTTGTTAGACAAGGTAAGGTAGCAGCTGAGCGTATGTCATAGGGATCTGATCACGTTGAGTACGCTTCTTATCATAACGTCTGCTCTGCCTCTTCCCTTGATGGTTACGTGGCACAATTTGTTGACTTTTCAGAGTTTGAATATGAGGAGGCTATTGGTATTGGGATGTAACACCATATAGGAATGAATAGTATGGCATAGGCACCGAAGGTTCTTGCAACTGAGAATGAATTTGAGGAGTAGCCATTGGTTGGAACATTTGAGCAGAATGCACCAAGCTAGGACTGGCTATCTAATGAGAAGTCGGGCCATAATGAACTCCGAATGGGACGTAGGGTGCCTCGGTATAGGTGTATTGAGGTGCAACAATAGTGGAAGACGATGCCCGGGGATAGGCCAACAGCATTTCAGAGTGATATCCTTCATTCTTGTAATGCATAACATGTTGGACCACGGAAAGAGGAACTTGCACATGAATCGAAGGACCTTTGTATTCAAACTCCTTCTCAATAGGTGCCTCAGTAGTCACAGGTGTAAAGTACAACAACTTCTAATTAGTGAGCTCTTGAACTCTAGCCTCGAGAACATGACAAGTTTCTGTAGAGTACCCTACATATCTAGCATGGTGTAATACCCCAAAATTTACCCTTCATTTTTCCTTAAAAAAAAAAAACAAAAAAAAAAAAACAAAAAAAACAAAAAAACAAAAAAAAACAAAAGAAAAAAGAAAAAAAAATTTAATTAATTAATTAATTAAATAAATAAATAAAATATAACAAATTATTTTGGACTTGGGTCTCCCTCATTTGAGCCCACTACCCACGAAAATCAGTCTATAAATACTGAAGTTTCAGTAGAGGAAAACACACTTGGAGTTACACTAGGAGATTCACTTGAGAAAAAGGGAGAGAAGCAAAATACTCTGAGGTTTCCTTGGAACAAAACCCCGAGGAAAAAGATAGTGAAAGAAGAACTAACAGAGTTCAGAGCAGCCTCCAAACCCTGAAGGGAAATCAACTTGTAAACCTCACGGGTGCAACTCAATTTCAATCAAGCTCTCCAATCAGGTTTGCCCTATATCCATCATCTTTATGCCTTTTATTTGAATGCTCTAAATGTATGAGGTATTATGGGTGAATTTGATACCTTTTTTGTGAGCCTTTTGTGAATTTTGATGGAATTATTCATGTGGTTACATTTTGATTTAGGGGCAACTCTGGGTTACCCTATTTTGTTTATTCTAACCTGTCTTGTGTTTCTATGGCATTGTTTTCTCTTGATTTCATCCTGCTGCTCTAACCCTTTGTCGAGTTTTGTGAGGGCTCACATGGCTTTCGCAGAGACACTCGCGTGGTTTCCCACTTTATTTGTGGGATACCCCCTGGAGTTTTATTCTGATTATTCGTGTTGACTGATTTCCTTTGACAGTCCAGCTGGAGACATTTCAGGGTTTCTTGCCCCTTTAACTGCTATAGCTTCGGATCTTTATCCGTGTGGTAATTTTTTCCCTTTCTCATACTTTATCGCTTTCTTAGCTGGAAGACCTCGATAGGAGGCAATGTTTGAGCCCTTTGGTGGCAATTTACTTTGAGATACATGTTTTGTGTTTTGTATTCGTATCCCCACATGTAGCGCGGTTCCTTCGTCAAGGACTGCCTGTTTGCCCTCGAGCATCCCAAACCCTAAAACCCAAAGCAACACGTTTACTCCTTCTACTACAGGCGAGTAAGTCTCCAAAGGTCGAGCATCCGGTAGATTGCGTAGTGACGTCGTTCGTCCAAAACCCAATCCATAACCCCGTAGTTAGCCGAACTACGGCTTGCTCAGATTCTCATTCCAGATGAGATACGTAGGCATAAGACGCGATGTCTTAGCGAGCACACATCCCCCCAACCCATAGGTCATCCGAGCTACGAAGACTCTGATTCTCATATTCAGATGAGATACGTATGCAGTGGATGCAACATCCGCGCGAGTCATTTTCATTTAACCCTTTTTTGTTTTTTTTGGCAAACAGCACAAGATAAACCCACACCCTTTAGACAAGAACTACAAAAGTGGATCCCGTAGAGTACTACGGATGCGTAGGGGTGCTAATACCTTCCCTTCGCATAACCGACTCCCAAACCCAAGATTTGGTTGCGAGACCCCGTCTTGTCCTTTCCTTTTTCAGGTTTACTTCGAGCGTTTCCTTTCCCTCCCTTGGGATAAATAACGCACGGTGGCGACTCTTCTGTCATTTTCTTTCGCCGGTTGTTTTTTCGCACACTGTATTTTTCAGGTTGCGACAGCTGGCGACTCTATTGGGGACTTTAAGAAGTTGACCTCTTGCTGGTCCATCTTCCCTAAGCGAGTCCCTCCTAGCTTTTGTAGTTTGTTTGTTTATTGGGTGTTCATGCTTTTGTACAGTTATTTATTTACCTGTTTTACCTTATTGCATTGTGTACATATCATTGTTGTATCTGTTGGCTGGCTATGGCTGCTTGGTGATCTTTGTGAGATGAGTTCTATACCCGAACTCGAGTGCACTTAAGATAGGAGAATTGCATAGTCCTGTCAACTTGTGTGGAGTATTCCTTAGCGAGTTGACTTGCAAGCCCATTCACTTGGTGGAGGTCATGTTGAGATCAATAATGTCACATAAGTAAGTTGTGGTTAGACATTACTTGTTCCAATATAGACCTAAGAAGCCAAGGACCTTAGTTTACCTAACCCATCTTGGCCTATTCGTAGGACGTAGTGCGAAAGTCGTTCAAATGTAAGATTTGATACGATTGTTACGCGATACTACACTCATAAGAGTCTCTCTTGAGAATATTGTTGGAATACGAGTAGTCGTTCCTCTGATAATATCCGAAAGATGGGATTATGACTATGGGAACCTTTTGTAGAACATGTTTGGCAGGTTTAAACCTTAGTACACTCCTTTTGGGTGGTTCTTAACCTAAACTCCATACTCGTGACTTGCGACAAACCCTTGATTCATGGTTGATCCGATCAGGTATCGTTAATATCAATGAAACTCGGGTGTTGACAAGGTATAAACCATAATCCGCCAAAATGGGTGGTTGATATTAAGGATAACATGATCCATCCCATGACCTTTGTTCGGTGTGCTCTAGATTTCTCTCCAGACAGTGCAACCTGACAGATGTTCAAGCAGATACAGCAATCCTGATTTACATGCCACTGCATTGCATTCACATCGTTGCATCACATCATTTGCATTCATATCATTTAACACATGTTTATCCATTTCTGTGGGGTTTATATCTTCTACTTGATTCTAGTCGGAATTTTCTTGGTTCTCATCAACGGCTTAGCCTTTTTTTTTTTTACTGTTTATCAAATGTGAGACTGGAATCAAGGGGGTAGAATACTTTTGGAATTGATAAACATGTCATTGCATTTGCATAGTCATCCGCATGTCTTGCATAACAGGTACCGCCACAGTGTTCTCAGTTTGTTTGGTGTCCCACTAGCAGGATAGCTGACTCAGGCATTCACCGATACGGTACCCGCAGGAATCAACAGAGAGTAATGGAAAGCCTACAGGCAGAGCTCGCCGAGATGAAGATTCGCATGAATCAATTCATGGATTTGGTTCAAGGGGTGGCTCAAGGACAGCAGGAGCTTAGATTATTGGTGCAGAAGGATCCCCCTATTACTCAACCGGAGACGTTGGCTGATCCTCCAGCTGGAGAGGCTAATGGACCCAATGGATCGGGGCCTATCCCAATCCTACATGTCACCTCCGGTCAACAACCCATTCAGGATGGTCAGGATGATCAGTTCCCTTGCTTCAGGAAGACTTTGGCATGGACCCCATGTTTAGAAGATTGGAAGAGAGGCTGAAAGTTGTGGAAGGACAGAATCCTCTGGGAGTAGATGTTGCTGACCTGGGGCTGGTCCCAGGTGTGAGGGTGCCACCGAAATTTAAGGTCCCGATATTTGACAAATACAATGGCCACTCTTGCCCCAAAACTCACGTGCAAGCCTATTTCCGTAAAATGGTTGCGTACTCTGATGACGAGAAGCTACTTATGTACTTCTTCCAGGAGAGCCTAGCTAGGGCATCCTTGGAATGGTATATGAGGCTGGACAGAGCCCACATCCGTTGCTGGAGGGATTTGGCAGAGGCTTTCGTGAAGCAGTATCAGTATAATGCAGACATGGCTCCGGACAGAACTCAACTTCAGAATCTGTCTCTTAAAAGCAATGAGTGCTTCAGGGAATACGCTCAACGCTGGAGGGATACAGCTTCCCATGTTCAGCCTCCTATGTTGGAAAAGGAAATGGCCAACATGTTCATGAATACGCTGCCTGAACCTTACTTGGAGCGTCTGGTAGGTTGCAATGCTACCAACTTTGCTGATGTGGTCTCTACTGGAGAAAGGGTGGAGAATTACCTAAAGACATACAAGATCCAGAGTGGAGGTGGATCCTCATCAGGGGTGAAGAAGTCGTTCATTCAGGGACAGAAGAGGAGAGAAGGGGATGCGAATGCCATATCTTCTTATCATAACAGGGATAACCGGAGGAACAACTTTCAGAATTATCATCAGCAACCGTATGTTGCGGCTGTGACCATTCCAGCTGCAGCACCACTACAACAACAACAATCACAACGTCAACCAGCTCAGTATCAACAGCAGCAACAACCGGGTAACAGACCCGCTTATCAACAGAGGCAAAGGATGATGGACCGGCGTTTCGACACCCTTCCAATGTCGTACGCTCAGTTGCTTTCTAGTCTTCAACAACTACAACTTGTGCAATTGCGCACTCTAGCTCCTCCTGTTGGTAGACTTCCGGTGGGTTACGACGCCAACGCTAGGTGTAGCTTCCACTCTGGGGCACCTGGCCATGACATTGAGAACTGCAAAGCTTTTAAGCACGTAGTTCAAGACCTCGTAGATTCAAAGGCCATCGACCTTGCACCAGCTCCGAATGTCGTCAACAATCCCATGCCCCAGCATGGTGGTGCGAACGTTAATTTGGTAGAGGGAGAAGCCAAGTCCATTAAGGATGTGTTGAAGTTGAAGACTCCATTGTTGGATATCAAAGGATGCTTGCTGAAGGCCGATGTCTTCCCCGGTTGTGGGAAGGGTTGTTTGGATTGTGCCACTCAGAGTGGAGGTTGTTCGAAACTACGGCAGGGTATTCAGGCCTTGCTCGACAAAGGTATCCTCCAGGTTGAAGATTTGTCTGTCCAAAAGTCTGTGGAAGGGATTGAGGAAGAAGTGTTTGAAGATGCTACTGATGAATTGGCAGATGTTGTTCCTGTTAATTTTGTGATTCCCAGTGAGGTCTCTGCAGTCAACGAAGAAGATGGGGATAGTGATTGTGACATTGACAACTGGGTGCGTCCGAGGATCCCGGGTGAAGTCATCAACAATTGGTCTTCTGAAGAGATTATCCAAGTCACTCTTCTTGAAGAGTAATTTTCTTTTTTTATTCATGCATATCCAAGTCTTACGTTCCGCCCAGGGCGTAATGACTCATTGTAGGCCCCGTCTATGTGACACTTGCATTTTTATCATAAATAAAGGACGTATTTTTGCATTCAAATATTTCGTTCCTTGTCTTTCTATTTTGCGGTTATTCAAAATAAAAAAATGGCAATGTTTTGTTTAGTTTTCACTTCTTGTTAACACTCATAAGCACATACCATCACTCATGCAGATGCACATCACCGGATCCTATTGATAACGTTTCTGCTACGGCTCGCTTCGACTTTGAAAATCCAATCTTTCAAGCTGAAGAAAAGGATGATGAAGATTGTGAACTCCCTGAAGAGCTTACCAGGTTATTAAAACAAGAGGAAAGGGTTATTCAACCGCATCAAGAGTCTGTTGAAGTGATTAATCTCGGCACCGAAGACGCCAAGAGAGAAATCAAAATAGGGGCTGCTTTGGAAGATAATGTGAAGAAAGGGCTGATTGAATTGCTGCAAGAATACGTTGACATCTTCGCCTGGTCTTATCAGGACATGCCTAGGTTGGACACAGACATCGTGGTACACCGCTTGCCTCTCAAAGAAGGTTGTCCTCCGGTCAAGCAGAAGCTCAGAAGAACAAGACCAGAGATGGCTGTCAAGATAAAGGAAGAAGTGCAAAAGCAGTTGGATGCAGGGTTTCTAGCAGTCACCAATTATCCGCCATGGGTTGCGAACATCGTCCTAGTACCTAAGAAGGACGGAAAGGTACGGATGTGTGTCGACTATCGGGATCTGAACAGAGCTAGCCCTAAAGATGATTTCCCATTACCTCACATCGACGTTTTGGTGGATAATACAGCTCAGTTCTCGGTATTCTCCTTCATGGATGGCTTTTCTGGCTATAACCAAATCAAGATGGCACCAGAAGACATGGAAAAAACAACTTTGATAACCCCATGGGGCACCTTCTGCTACAAGGTGATGCCGTTTGGTCTGAAAAATGCTAGAGCAACATATCAACGAGCTATGGTAACTCTGTTCCATGATATGATTCATCATGAAATCGAGGTTTATGTTGATGATATGATTGCCAAATCTCAGACAGAAGAAGAACATTTGGTGAATTTGCAGAAACTGTTTGAGCGTTTGAGGAAATTCAAACTGAGACTTAATCTGAACAAGTGCACTTTCGGGGTGAGATCGGGAAAATTGCTGGGTTTTATCGTTAGCGGAAAAGGGATTGAGGTGGATCCCGACAAAGTAAAAGCGATACAGGAAATGCCAGAGCCAAGAATAGAGAAGCAAGTCCGTAGTTTCTTAGGGAGGTTGAACTACATTGCAAGGTTCATCTCTCACCTAACAACCACGTGTGAGCCAATTTTCAAATTGCTGAGGAAAGATCAGGCTATCAGGTGGAATGAAGATTGTCAAAGGGCTTTCGAGAAGATAAAAGAGTATCTACAGAAACCTCCAATCCTTATACCTCCAGTTCCTGGGAGACCTCTGATAATGTACCTGTCAGTGACCGAGAACTCGATGGGGTGTGTATTGGGACAGCATGACGAGTCTGGTCGAAAAGAGCATGCCATATACTACCTTAGCAAAAAGTTTACCGACTATGAAATCAAATATTCGCAGCTTGAGAAAACTTGTTGTGCTTTGGCCTGGGCTGCTCGCTGACTGAGACAGTATATGTTGAACCATACTACCTTGTTGATTTCTAAGATGGATCCAGTGAAGTACATCTTTGAGAAGCCGGCTCTCACCGGACGTGTTGCCCGTTGGCAGATGATTTTAACAGAGTATGATATCCAGTATACGTCACAGAAGGCCATCAAAGGGAGTATTCTGTCAAACTACCTTGTCGAGCAACCGATTGATGATTATGAGCCAATGAAGTTTGAATTCCCTGATGAAGACATCATGTTCCTCAAGATGAAAGACTGTGAAGAGCCAGTTGTAAAGACAAAGAGTCAGACAACATACGATCGCAAGTTTCGATGATGACAAATGACCATCATGCACGTCTACAAACAAATGCAACACATTACCCATCATATCCTTTTCTACGTTTGTCTAGATCTATTATAATGATTAAAAACATATGTGGACAAAGTGTGATCATGACGAAATGCATGAAAATCACAAAACACAGTTTTATGCAGATTTGAAGGCCTTGAGTCGACCATAGGGGTCAGCTCAAAGCTCACGGGTCAGCGCAAAGCTCAGCTAAACTGAAGATTGGTCAGCGCATGCTTCTTTGCGTCGACCATAAGGATCGGCGCATAACTCACGGGTTAGCGCAAAAATCCCTTGAGTCGACCAGAAGTCAGCGCATAGCATAATGATGCTATCCTGGGTCAGCGCATGGAACCATGGGTCGACCATAGGGGTCGGCGCATCACTCACGGCTCAGCGCACGCCGACCTATGGTCGACCGCTCGTGCGTAAACTCAGTTTTCTGAGTTATTTCCACTGTTTGAAATTCTGTTATTTTTGATTGGTCTTGTCAGTTACTATATATAGAAGTTAAAACACTTTTATTAACCAACATTTGCTAATTTGAGTTCAAGTGTTCAAGGAAACAAGAAAGAGTGAAAAAGGTGTCCAAGACTCATCATCTTCATCTTCAACATTTCACAACACATCATCTGCAAACAATTACTTTTGATGTGGTTCGTGATCGATTAAAGGTGATAAGGTTCGAAGCTGTGATCGAAGAATCCAGTTCGGGTTGAAGCTTGTGGCAGGTTCTTTCTTGAATAAAACCGTTAGGGTTTTGTCCTCCATACGGGTTTGTGTTTGGGGGTTTTTGGACGAATCGTTCTTCAATATTCAGCCGAGCGAAGGTGATTGAGAAGAGGAAGTCTTCATCAGTCTAGTAGCGGATTCGGTGGCATTGAAGTGAAGGATTCGGGTTCGACTCGTTGTGTTTGAGATCAGCCAGGCCGAGGGTTTGAAGAACGGAAGATTCTTCAACAAAGGGGCTGGAATCGGAGGTCTAGCAACAACGATCGAAGGTCTTGATTCATCTTGAATCAAGGAGCAAGGATAGGAAGCATCATTCAACACATTGGAAGTTCTGTTGTTTACATGCTTTGCAATCCTTGTATAAACGATTAAATTTCACAGGTGATATCTAATTAATCATCTCAATTCTATTTTTAGAATTGAGGGCAGACGTACCCCGAAGCGAGGACGGCGGGGGAACTGCCTCATCAAATCTCTGTCTTCTTTAATTTTCTGCATAAGTGCTTTTCAGCTTAAAAATTAAGTGATTTTAGTTTAAGCAATTTTACCAAACGTTGATACAAGTTGAGTAAGAAACTAAAACTGCTGTTTGAATACAAAGTACAATAGTATATTGTACTAGATAAATTTGAATTACTTACTCAACTCAAATATCTCTTGGAGTGTATGCATACCAAGTGTTTGTGAATTTGCATAAGCCGAAGTTGTCTTAAGTTTGCACTCAGTTTAATTTGGTATTTTGGATCATTGGAACTAGGCTTGCTAGTTAGTGAAATATATCAATTGAGTGTGCAAATAGTGTAGTGATTAGTATTTCATTTTATCTCTAATCCATTAGCTTAACGCATATTCGGTTTTCCAATAACGGTTCGTTTTAGACTAAAATTTTCCTCGGCCGCTTCCGCATTCAAAACAAATTTTCAAAACCAATTTTCTCTCAAATTGGTAGTGCCGACTCAAGATTTTAATTGGGATCTATTCAACCCCCCCCTTCTAGATCCGTGCCATAGTCTAACAAGTGGTATCAGGAGCTCCGGTTCACTCCGTGCTTCAAAATACAACTTTGATAGAAAATGGCTAACGAACCTCAAGGGGCTTATAATAGAGCTCCCGTTTTCAATGGTGAAAATTATAGTTATTGGAAAGACTGTATGCGGGTGCACATAAATTCCATATATAGAAAAATATGGAATGTTATTCTCAATGGTCCAATTCAAATAACCATGACCAATGAGAACAACGAAGTGGTGCCTAAGCCCGAAGCACAATGGACCGATGATGATGAAAAGAAATACAATTATGATTGGAAAGCCAAAAATATCCTAATCTCCTCATTAGGCGTAGATGAATACTATCGTGTATCCCATTGTCCTACTGCTAAGGCTATGTGGGATTCACTACAAATTGCCCATGAGGGGACGAATGATGTTAAATTGGCTAGAATCAATACACTAACACAAGAGTTTGATCTCTTCTTCATGGAGCAAGGGGAAACCATTACTGACATGCAAAAGAGATTCACTCATCTCATCAATCGATTACATTCACTTGGTAGGCCTGTTTCCAATGATATTGCTACTAATAAGATCTTAAGATGTCTTAACAGGGAATGGCAGCCGAAAGTGACCGCCATCAAAGAGGCAAATGATCTTACCACTTTGGACTTGACAACATTGTTCGGTAAACTACAAGAGCACGAACAAGTTCTCTTAAGCCTGGAACAACACGAAAAGAAAGACAAGAAAGACAAAGCAAAGGTGAGTGAAAAGAAATCAATAACTCTAAAGACTTCCTCCTCAAAGTCTCAAGCAAAAGAGCAAAGTGATTATTCATCGAGTGACGAAGAAGAAGAGGACAAGAGTGAAGATATGGGGCTGTTCGTCAAACGCTACAACCATTACGTGAGAAAGAACGACATCCAACATTCCGAGAAGAACTTGGTAAACTTCCGGAAGCAATCTAGGTTCTCTAAAAATGATGACTCAAAAGGAAAAACAACTAGAGGGTCGTGCTATAAGTGTGGAAAGTCGGGTCACTACAAACCGGACTGTCCGATGAACAAAATGACAAAAGAAAAAGATTCATACAAATCACACAAGAAACCATCAAAGCCAAGGAGAGCATACATAGCTTGGGAAAGCGATAGCGACTCCTCCGATGATGAAAGTTCTAGTGATGAAGATGAAAATGCAAATCTATGTCTTTCTGCTCATCAAAAGAACAAAAAGAAACAGGTACGACATGCTAAATATGAAAAATCCTCTAGTATGTCTCATCATGAATTGCAAACTGCTTTTGATACTTTACACTATGAAGCGAAAGAGGCCTTTAAAAGGCTTGCCTCAAATAAGAATTTTTTTTCTCATTTGGAACATAAAATTCAAGAATCCGAACGGAAACTTGAGGCACTTAAAGCTTCTATAGTGGAAAGCACAAAAACAAGTTATGAGGACCTTAAAAGTAGAATGATGAACTTTGGGTGTGATACTTGTTACATTTGGCAAGGTGAAGTACGAAACCTAAAAGCCAAACTTGACAAGGCTCTTGAGCCCAAGATTAATTTTGCTATCGACAAATCAAATTTTCGAAAAAGTATGGTTAATCCATATCAAAAATACAAATATGTTATAAAGGATGAAGATAGCAAAAGCAATCCAAATGTAAATTTCTCTTGTCTCTACTGTTGCAAGAAAGGCCATTCCATTGCTAAATGTAGATTTAGGAGGTTTTTAGTTCCTAAAGGCATTTATCAATGGATGCCCAAATGCAACCATTTCGTTCCTCACCACTCAGGACCCAATAAGCAATTGGGTACCTTCTCTTGTTAATTATCTTGTCACAGGTACAATGCCTCGAGACTACCGAGAGAAGATGGGTTCTCGACAGTGGATGCTCAAGGCACATGTCAGGTGACATATCTCTCTTCATTGACTTTGTGGCTAAGAAGAAGGGATATGTAACTTATGGTGACAACAACCGTGGAGCAATACTTGGTAAAGGTAGTGTAGGTAATCCCTCCTCTACTACTATTTCTGATGTTTTGCTTGTCGAAGGTCTTAAACACAATCTACTTAGCATCAGTCAATTATGTGACAAAGGATACAATGTATCGTTTTCAAAAGATTGTTGCAAAATTGTACATAATGATGATAAGAAGAGCATGTTTAATGGTCTTCGTGTGAACAATGTCTATATGCTTGACTTAAATGAAGTAGCGTTAACAAGTGACAAATGCCTTGTAACAATGAGTGAAGATTCATGGTTATGGCATAGGCGTTTGGCACATGTTAACTTTGACTTACTCAACAAAGTAGTCTCAAAAGATCTAGTCCTAGGTCTCCCCAAAATTAAGTTCACCAAGGATCACCTTTGTGATGCTTGTCAAAAGGGGAAGCAAACGAGGATCTCCTTTAAATCCAAAAATATCGTTTCAACAACGAGACCTCTCGAGCTTCTCCATATGGATTTATTTGGGCCATCTAGGATTAAAAGTCTAGGAGGAAACTATTACGGTTTCGTAATAGTGGATGACTTTTCTCGATTTTGTTGGACTATTTTCTTAGTAAGTAAGAGCGACACATTCACCGCCTTTGAACGATTTGCTAAGCTTTCCCAAAATAAACTAAATACAAACATTGTTGCAATTAGAAGTGATCATGGAGGTGAGTTTGAAAATCACTTATTTGAAGAATATTGCGGTAACCATGGTATTGATCATAACTTCTCCGCTCCACGTACTCCTCAACAAAATGGGGTTGTGGAGCGTAAAAATCGAATTTTGGAAGAATTGGGAAGAACAATGATCAATGAAAGTGGCTTACCGAAATACTTTTGGGCTGACGCCATTAGTACGGCTTGTTACGTTCTAAATAGGGTGCTCATTCGCCCCATTCTAAACAAAACATCGTATGAACTTTTAAAAGGGCGAAAGCCAAATGTTTCTCACTTACATGTCTTTGGTTGCAAATGTTTTGTATTGAACAATGGAAAGGAAAACTTAGGGAAATTCGATTCCAAGGCCGACGAAGGTATCTTCCTCGGATACTCTCAATCTAGCAAAGCATATAGAATATACAACAAACGATTACTTACTGTAGAAGAGTCTGTACATGTCACTTTTGATGAATCCAATCCGAGAAACGTCGGAAAGGGTAGTGTTTTTCATGGTGCAGGTACATCTACCGAAGACATACTCAAAGGTGGCGAGCCGGGGATTGATCAACCCGACATAGTCAAAATTGAGGAGGACAAAGATGTACACCGTGAAGAAACCGAGGTAGTTCATCCGCCTTCAAACGATGACCTCCCTCAAGCTTGGAAGTCTTCCAAAGACCATCCAATAGACAACATTCTCGGGGACATCTCAAAGGGTGTAACAACTCGATCTAAGCTAAGTAATTTCTGTTATCACTTCGCTTTCGTTTCGCAGATGGAACCTAAAAATCCTAAAGAAGCCCTACTCGATGAACACTGGTTTTTATCAATGCAGGAGGAACTTAATCAGTTCACCAGAAATGAGGTTTGGGACCTCGTCCCTCCTCCGCGAGATCATCAAGTAATCGTCACCCGATGGGTGTTTAGGAACAAGCTGGACGAAAACGGGGTAATAACCCGTAATAAGGCGCGTTTAGTCGCGCAAGGGTATAACCAAGAGGAAGGCATCGACTATGAGGAAACTTATGCGCCGGTTTCCCGACTCGAAGCTATACGCCTTCTCCTTGCTTTCGCTTGTGCGAAAGACTTTAAGCTATTCCAAATGGATGTCAAGAGTGCGTTCCTTAACGGTCACATAAATGAAGAGGTTTATGTCGCACAACCTCCGGGTTTCGAATCCCATGAGTATCCTGATCATGTTTATAAACTAAAAAGAGATTTGTATGGCCTCAAACAAGCTCCTAGAGCTTGGTATGAGAGACTAAGCAAATTCTTACTCGATCAAAAATACTCAAGAGGAAAGGTTGACACAACCCTCTTCATTAAACGTCAAGGAAAGCACTTGATATTAGTGCAAATTTATGTAGATGATATCATATTTGGATCTACTAACATGAATCTTGTGAGAGAGTTTTCTGACCTTATGCAGGGTGAATTCGAGATGAGTATGATGGGGGAGCTCACATACTTTCTCGGTCTGCAAATTAAACAGCTCAAAGAAGGAACTTTCGTGAGCCAGACAAAGTACTGTTTGGACCTTATCAAGAGATTTGACATGGCAAAAGCTAAGGCCATAGACACCCCCATGCCTACGTGTACCAACTTGAACAAAGATGAAGACGGTAAGGAAGTAGATGTAAAACGGTATAGAGGTATGATTGGTTCACTCCTTTATCTTACTGCTTCTCGTCCCGATATTATGTTTAGCGTATGCATGTGTGCAAGATTTCAATCATGTCCGAAGGAATCCCATTTAAAAGCCGTCAAACGAATACTTCGATACCTATCCGGTACTCCGAAGTATGGACTGTGGTATTCCAAAGGTAATGATTGTTCTTTGGTAGGTTTTTCCGATTCCGACTTTGCCGGTTGCAAATCGGATAGGAAGAGCACCAGTGGCACGTGTCACTTATTTTCAAACTCTTTGGTCAGTTGGCATAGCAAGAAACAGGTTTTTGTTGCTTTGTCAACCGCCGAAGCGGAATACGTTGCCGTCGGTAGTTGTTGTGCCCAAATCCTATGGATTAAGCAACAACTATTGGATTTTAACCTCAAACTTGAACGGATTCCCATTTTTTGTGACAATACAAGTGCCATTAACCTAACCAAGAATCCTGTGCTACATTCTCGCACCAAACATATCGAAATACGACACCACTTTCTTCGGGATCATGTAGAGAAAGGTGACATTGTGTTTGAATATGTCAATACTGAAAATCAACTAGCGGGCATTTTCACAAAGCCGCTAGCCACTGAACCTTTCTTTCATATCCGTCGAGAACTTGGCATTCTCGATATTTCGGAACGGGCACTATAATCTGCTGTTTTACCTTATTCCATATAAGACTTTAATCTTGTACTTCTAACAAATCTATGTTGTTGTAAGCACAAGTCTACCGTTCACTAAGTCACTCCGGCATTGAGGTGATACTGTTCCTCTCTTTCTCTCTCTGCAAAATCTCATGACTACAATAGTTATATCTCATAATGATGTTGTTTATATATATATATATATGATCTCTCTCTTTGGATGTTTATTGCTGTATGATGTGTTAATTATGCATCAAACCTGTCATCGCATGTGGCAAATAGTGAAAAATTGAAATTTGGACTGTATGAGTCGACCGCAGCAGGGCTATGGTCGACGCAAGCTTAAATAATTTCTGCATTTTCTCAAAAACCAAACAGTATGCGTCGACGCATACAAGGCTATGGTCGACGCATCCTCGAAAATTTCGTTTTTCTGCAGAAAAATTTAAATCGTTTTTTTTGCATTCCCATTCAAAAATTATCATTAAGTGTGCATTTACATTCCATCACCTTTCAAACTACCCACTACTTTGTAACTTGCATCTACCTAGTGGCTATTGTTCCTTGATCTTCCATCTTCCCAAAACCCTAACCTTTCCACTATAAATTGGGAGAAACCTCTATTTAGCAGAATCACTCTCAAAACCCTTCTTAAACCTTCTCTCTATACCCAAACACTCAGTTTCAAACTTGCTCAAATGGCTACCACATCACGCAGACCTTCCGGCAAGAGATCCCGAGAATCATCTGCCGCATCTCTCCCCATATCTGCTGTATCACTCGTTCCACCCGCTCGCGTCGAAGTCTTCAACAGAGATATCAGCAAAAGAGGCGCTGTGCAACAACATGCGTTCTACAAACTTACCGCTGAACGCATGCACCTTCCTGAAGTCCTGGCTCTGCTGCAGCATCAGGGCTTTATCAACTTCTTGGAGTGTAATACTAAATACAGTGAAGACCTTGTTCGAGTGTTCTATGCCGACCTTCATGACAACTTTCGCGGGCACAAGTTTCACTCTAGAATTGGTCCGACAAAGGTACCGCTTAAATCAAATATCTGGAACCAATATTTTGATATGTCTGTTGATAATGCTGAAAACCATCTACCTGAGGTAACTGACTCTCACCACATAGATGGCTATGAGTTTAAGAGTGAATTGAATAACATGCTGAGACGACCCTATACTGATCAGTTTGTGAACAGTGACGCGTTCCCACGAACTGTCACTGCCGGCAAGCTGAAAGCCGGAGAAAGGATTCTTCAGTGGGTTGTCTCACGAATCCTGCGACCAAAGAAGGGCGGACTCTCCAGAGTCGAACCGGCCGAGGTTCATCTGATTTACATTCTGAAAAATAAGATAAAAATCAACTGGCCGTACTACATTGCCAGTAGAATGTTTGGGCTACGTGACTCCGGACGAGGAACGGATCTTGCCTACGGATCCTTCATTCAAGAGGTCCTGACTGCAGCCAACGTTAATCATCCGTCTTTCCCGTACACTTCCATCTCATCTGACAAAGAGTTCAGCACAAAAACTATGTCTATGATGGGATATCTTTGGTGCAATGAGCGGAGAATGTATAAGTTTATTCAAAGAGCAAATGTTCCTGCAGATGATGACAGTGATGAAAGCGAAGAACAAGAAGATGAAGAAGAAAATGAAGAAGAAGAAGCCAGGCACGATTTTGATCACAATGGTGGAGATGATAGTCCTCCACCCGTTGACACTCATGACTACTCCGGCTCGGCTTGGGTTCAGCAGTCGCATATAAATGAAGAAGATGTTCCACGCTGGGGTGGCTGGGGTGAATGGCAACATAAGGGCTGGTCAACTCAACGTCAATTTTACCAGCCGTATTACCAAGATGAGGAAGAATCTCCTCCGTCCCCTCCACAGCAAGCAGATTCTTCAGAACTGTTGGATATGATGCGCAATATGCAGATCGCTCAACAGTCCTTCATGCAAGCTCAAGATGAGCGCTATGCTCATATCAACGAGCAAATTCAAGCCCAAAATGAGCGTCTCGACTCCTTCTCTACAAGCATGAATGACCGGTTTGCAACCTTTTCGGCTTCATTTGAACTTCAAGAAAAGTCAATCGACGAGAGTCTCAAGCATCTGAACGGTGTCACCGAATACCTATCATCTCTGGCTGACCCTTACAAAAACCCGGGCATCTGTTACCATCCAGGACACCGCCACTAGGACATAGACATTTACATGCATTTTGTAGTTTGGTTGTTATTTTGAATGTATTTCTATGTTTTTACTTGCTCTTAATCAATGACTATTGCTCAGAAATGACATTGGTGTGTTATTATTATCTGTTTATGTTCTTTCCTGTGAAATTTCCTTGTTATCTTGAATAATCACTTTGTCTCTCTTTTTGATGTTGTCAAAGGGGGAGAAAAGTGCACAAAGCAGGCAGACAAAAATGCCCACAACTAACAGTCGTTTTCTGCAGATAGCCTTAGATTACAAAAGAAAGGGGGAGTATGCAAAATGTGTCAATACCGCATGCTGTTTGTCACGTTGATTTGTACAGGTTGTCATCATCAAAAAGGGGGAGTATGTAAAGACAAAGAGTCAGACAACATACGATCGCAAGTTTCGATGATGACAAATGACCATCATGCACGTCTACAAACAAATGCAACACATTACCCATCATATCCTTTTCTACGTTTGTCTAAATCTATTATAATGATTAAAAACATATGTGGACAAAGTGTGATCATGACAAAGTGCATGAAAATCACAAAACACAGTTTTATGCAGATTTGAAGGCCTTGAGTCGACCATAGGGGTCAGCTCAAAGCTCACGGGTCAGCGCAAAGCTCAGCTAAACTGAAGATTGGTCAGCGCATGCTTCTTTGCGTCGACCATAAGGGTCAGCGCATAACTCACGGGTTAGCGCAAAAATCCCTTGAGTCGACCAGAAGTCAGCGCATAGCATAATGATGCTATCCTGGGTCAGCGCATGGAACCATGGGTCGACCATAGGGGTCGGCTATCACTCACGGCTCAGCGCACGCCGACCTATGGTCGACCGCTCGTGCGTAAACTCAGTTTTCTGAGTTATTTCCACTGTTTGAAATTCTGTTATTTTTGATTGGTCTTGTCAGTTACTATATATAGAAGTTAAAACACTTTTATTAACCAACATTTGCTAATTTGAGTTCAAGTGTTCAAGGAAACAAGAAAGAGTGAAAAAGGTGTCCAAGACTCATCATCTTCATCTTCAACATTTCACAACACATCATCTGCAAACAATTACTTTTGATGTGGTTCGTGATCGATTAAAGGTGATAAGGTTCGAAGCTGTGATCGAAGAATCCAGTTCGGGTTGAAGCTTGTGGCAGGTTCTTTCTTGAATAAAACCGTTAGGGTTTTGTCCTCCATACGGGTTTGTGTTTGGGGGTTTTTGGACGAATCGTTATTCAATATTCAGCCGAGCGAAGGTGATTGAGAAGAGGAAGTCTTCATCAATCTAGTAGCGGATTCGGTGGCATTGAAGTGAAGGATTCGGGTTCGACTCGTTGTGTTTGAGATCAGCCGGGCCGAGGGTTTGAAGAACGGAAGATTCTTCAACAAAGGGGCTGGAATCGGAGGTTTAGCAACAACGATCGAATGTCTTGATTCATCTTGAATCAAGGAGCAAGGATAGGAAGCATCATTCAACACATTGGAAGTTCTGTTGTTTACATGCTTTGCAATCCTTGTATAAACGATTAAATTTCACAGGTGATATCTAATTAATCATCTCAATTCTATTTTTAGAATTGAGGGCAGACGTACCCCGAAGCGAGGACGGCAGGGGAACTGCCTCATCAAATCTCTGTCTTCTTTAATTTTCTACATAAGTGCTTTTCAGCTTAAAAATTAAGTGATTTTAGTTTAAGCAATTTTACCAAACGTTGATACAAATTGAGTAAGAAACTAAAATTGCTGTTTGAATACAAAGTACAATAGTATATTGTACTAGATAAATTTGAATTACTTACTCAACTCAAATATCTCTTGGAGTGTATGCATACCAAGTGTTTGTGAATTTGCATAAGCCAAAGTTGTCTTAAGTTTGCACTCAGTTTAATTTGGTATTTTGGATCATTGGAACTAGGCTTTCTAGTTAGTGAAATATATCAATTGAGTGTGCAAATAGTGTAGTGATTAGTATTTCATTTTATCTCTAATCCATTAGCTTAACGCATATCCGGTTTTCCAATAACGGTTCGTTTTAGACTAAAATTTTCCTCGGCCGCTTCCGCATTCAAAACAAATTTTCAAAACCAATTTTCTCTCAAATTGGTAGCGCCGACTCAAGATTTTAATTGGGATCTATTCAACCCCCCCTTCTAGATCCGTGCCATAGTCTAACACCAGTTGTTGAGGAGGGACCTGATCCAAACGAAAAGTGGACTTTGTTGTTTGATGGGGCTGTCAATGCTAGAGGTAGTGGAATTGGCGCTGTCATTACTACTCCGAAGGGTGCCCACATGCCTTTCACCGCTCGTTTGACTTTTGAGTGCACAAATAATGAAGTTGAGTACGAGGCCTGTATCTTGGGTATTGAGCAAGCTATTGATCTGAGAATCAAGACTCTAGACATCTTCGGAGATTCAGCTCTGGTGATCAATCAAGTGAATGGTGATTGGAATACTCTCCAGCCCACTCTGGTCCCCTACAGAGATTACACGAGAAGACTTTTGAATTTCTTCACAACGGTAAAATTGTATCATATACCTCGTGATGAGAACCAGATGGCAGACGCACTTGCTACTCTATCCTCCATGATCAAGGTAATTCGTTGGAACCATGCTCCCAGGATCGATGTGATGCGCCTTGACAGGGCCGCGTATGTGTTTGCTGCTGAGCTGGTAGTCGATGACAAGCCCTGGTATCACGATATCAAGTGCTTTCTGAAGAATCAAGAGTACCCTGCAGGGGCATCCAACAATGACAGAAAGACTTTGAGAAGATTGGCAGGCAGTTTCTTCTTGAACAAAGACGATGTGCTATATAAGAGGAACTTCGACATGGTTTTGCTCAGATGCATGGACAGACACGAGGCGGACATATTAATACAGGAAGTTCATGAAGGTTCCTTCAATACTCATGTCGGCGGACATGCAATGGCTAAGAAATTGTTGAGAGCGGGTTATTATTGGATGACCATGGAATCAGATTGTTTCAAGTATGCTCGGAAGTGTCATAAATGCCAGATTTATGCTGATAAGGTGCATGTACCGCCGAATCCTCTGAATGTGATGTCTTCGCCGTGGCCGTTTGCCATGTGGGGCATTGACATGATTGGAAAGATTGAGCCGACTGCTTCCAATGGGCATCGCTTCATCCTTGTTGCCATCGACTATTTCACCAAGTGGGTCGAGGCAGCGTCGTTCGCGAATGTCACCAGACATGTGGTTGCCCGTTTCATCAAGAAAGAAATCATTTGTCGCTATGGGATTCCCGAAAGAATCATTACTGATAATGGGTCTAATCTCAACAACAAAATGATGAAGGAGTTGTGTCAGAACTTCAACATTCAGCATCACAATTCTTCCCCTTACCGCCCTAAGATGAACGGCGCTGTTGAGGCGGCAAATAAGAACATAAAGAAGATTGTGCAGAAGATGGTCGTCACGTACAAAGATTGGCATGAGATGCTACCTTTCGCCTTGCATGGGTATCGCACTTCAGTACGTACATCGACCGGGGCAACCCCTTACTCCCTTGTGTATGGTATGGACGCAGTCCTACCTGTTGAAGTGGAGATTCCTTCTCTAAGAGTCTTGTTGGATGTCAAGCTAGACGAAGCTGAATGGATTCGGACAAGGTTCAATGAGTTGAGTCTTATCGAAGAGAAGCGAATGGCAGCCATTTGTCATGGGCAGTTGTATCAGAGTCGGATGAAGAGAGCCTTTGATCAGAAAGTGCGTCCTCGTTGTTTCCAAGTCGGAGATCTAGTTTTGAAAAGGATCCTTCCTCCTTAGACAGATCACAGGGGCAAGTGGACTCCTAACTATGATGGACCGTATATTGTCACCAAGGTTTTTGATGGTGGGGCCTTAATGCTTGCAACTATGGATGGTGAAAACTTCACTTCCCCTGTGAACTCAGACGCAGTTAACAAATACTTCGCATAAAATAGACCCGCTGGACAGTAAAAAAGAGTAGTCCATGCAAAAATGGGCGTCCCGGCGAACCAAGAAAATGAAAGGGTTCGGGCAAAAATTAGGGACAAAAATAAAAAAAGATTGTACACCCGGTAAGTTGAAAACCTGAAAAGGCAACTTAGGCAAAAATGGGTATCCCGGTGGATCGAAAACCCGAAAAGGGCGATCCAGGCAAAAGGTAGGGATTAAGCGAATGACTGCGTTCTGAGTCGTTCTGAATCTCATCTCGTGCCAATGACTGGAAATTTTTGAAGGATAGGAAACAGTCCAATCACTCTTTCAGAAAGCTGATCATCTGGAGGACCTTGAAGACGGGCAAGTCATAGCAGAATTGGAACCCAATAGAAATGCATTTCACATTGCCATTAGATTAATTTTTGTTTTTATCTTTTGTGCGATTACCTCTTTCTAGGGATTGCTTCCTAATGTAAATGCCTATTCAGAGGCCATTCAATCAATAAAATCATGTTATTCAGTATATCTCTGTTTTCATTTTCATTTTACTGTTTTGTTTGCAAAAATGACGTTCGAATTTTTGATAAACATTGCATCATGACACATAAGGGCTTTACAGGTACATGCTTAATAAACATTTAAAATTGCTGTAAATTTTAAGTGCTTTGGATCGTCTATTCAGAACAGGTACCCTCGGGGCATTTTCTTAAAATCCCCTGCAGATGATCGTGAATATCTTCCCCAGTGAAGTCGCCAACAAACAAATTCTGTGTCTTATCCCTGCAGAGCTGATCAGAGCGTTGGATTCTTCAATCCTCAGCAGTTTCTCACCACCGCACTTCCCCAAGCGGTTGTTTCAGGACATACACTCCCCAGCAGAGTTGACAGTGTCAGACTGTATCTTCCCAGCAGAAGTGGCTGCTCCTTAGAGTTCGATGCCAGATCGATAATCCCAATGCCAGATCCATGGTTTCTTTCCTTGAAGCAGAACCTCGGTACCGTATCAGTGTTTGCTCCCCCTGCTGAGTCATCTCTCGCAAACCGTGGTTGCCAGAATCATTGTAGCTTTCCTCAGCAACAGGCTTCCAATGCCATTCTTTCCCCGATCAGAGTCTCGGTATGGCCAGAACACCGCATGGCTAGTCATCTCCCCACAGAGTTCATTGTGGTGTGTATCTCCAGCAGCCTGGCCAGAGCCCAGAGGATGGTAATCATTTCCCCAGCATTTCGCATCCCTGCATGTAGAATCATATTGCATTGCATCCTTTCAAATCGCGTAACATTTCCATTTTCATGGAGCATTACGCCATTGAAAAATTCAAACATACGCATGTAAGCATAAAACATTCTCGGTATCCCAAGTGATAAGCTAGAAGTTGTTTCCAGTACTCAGACTGAAGATTGTTCATGACTTACCTTTGTTATCCCCAGCAAGTGTCATTGGCCCATGCGCCGCCTCTATTATCATTCCCTATTTCTGCCAATGCTGACAGGCATGAAGTTTTCCGATGTTCAGATCGAAGAAGTTTTCGACGTTCAGGTCGATGCAACTTATTGCATTCAGGCCAGTTTTCCGGTATCCAGACCGAAGTGGCATTCAGGCCAGTTTTCCGGTATCCAGACCGAAGTGGCATTCAGGCCAGTTTTCCGGTATCCAGACCGAAGTGGCATTCAGGCCAGTTTTCCGGTATCCAGACCGAAGTGGCATTCAGGCCAATTTTCCGGTATCCAGACCGAAGTGGCATTCAGGCCAATTTTCCGATATTCAGATCGAAGAAGTTTCGGACGTTCAGGTCGATGCGACTTGTGGCATTCAGGCCAGTGTTCCGATATTCAGATCGAAGTGGCATTCAGGCTAGTGTTCCGATATTCAGATCGAAGTGGAATTCAGGCCAGTTTTCCCGATATTCAGATCGAAGTGGCATTCAGGCCAAGTCTTTCCGATGTTCAGATCGAAGAAGTTTCCGACGTTCAGGTCGATGCAACTTGTGGCATTCAGGGCAATTTTCCGATGTTCAGATCGAAGAAGTTTCCGACGTTCAGGTCGATGCGACTTGTGGCATTCAGGCCAATTTTCCGATGTTCAGATCGAAATCCTTTCCAGTATTCAGACTGATGAGCGGCATTCAGGCCATGGTTATTTCTGTGTTACCATTTATTTTGGTATCCAGTTTAACATTCTTTTTCGATATTCAGACTGACTCTCACCGTACCAGACGGATTCTTCTTTCAAGACCACCTCTTTGCCGATTCTGACAGACATTGTTACTTCACTTCACTTCAGTGCAAATTTTTGCGCTTTTATTGTATTCAATCCCTTGATACCTCGAAAGCACGAAAGCAGCTGCCATCTTCTTTCCGGGTCTCCAGTTGATTGAATAGGGGCAGCTGTAATACCCCAAAATTTATCCTTCATTTTTCCTCAACAAAAAAAAATGAAAAAAAAAAAAAACGAAAAAAAAAATAAAAAAAAATTAGTTAATTAATTAATTAATTAAATAATTAAATAAATAAATTAAATAAATAAATAAAATATAACAAATTATTTTGGACTTGGGTCTCCCTCATTTGAGCCCATTACCCACGAAAATCAGTCTATAAATACTGAAGTTTCAGTAGAGGAGTGACACTTGGAGTTACACTGGGAGATTCACTTGAGAAAAAGGGAGAGAAGCAAAATACTCTGAGGTTTCCTTGGAACAAAACCCCGAGGAAAAAGATAGTGAGAGAAGAACTAACAGAGTTCAGAGCAGCCTCCAAACCCTGAAGGGAAATCAACTTGTAAACCTCACGGGTGCAACTCAATTTCAATCAAGCTCTCCAATCAGGTTTGCCCTATATCCATCATCTTTATGCCTTTTATTTTAATTCTCTAAATGTATGAGGTATTATGGGTGAATTTGATACCTTTTTTGTGAGCCTTTTGTGAATTTTGATGGAATTATTCATGTGGTTACATTTTGATTTAGGGGCAACTCTGGGTTACCCTATTTTGTTTATTCTAACCTGTCTTGTGTTTCCATGGCATTGTTTTCTCTTGATTTCATCCTGCTGCTCTAACCCTTTGTCGAGTTTTGTGAGGGCTCACATGGCTTTCGCAGAGACACTCGCATGGTTTCCCACCTTATTTGTGGGATACCCCCTGGAGTTTTATTCTGATTATTCGTGTTGACTGATTTCCTTTGACGGTCCAGCTGGAGACATTTCAGGGTTTCTTGCCACTTTAACTGCTATAGCTTCGGATCTTTATCCGTGTGGTAATTTTTTCCCTTTCTCATACTTTATCGCTTTCTTAGCTGGAAGACCTCGATAGGAGGCAATGTTTGAGCCCCTTGGTGGCATTTTACTTTGAGATACATGTTTTGTGTTTTGTATTCGTATCCCCACATGTAGCGCGGTTCCTTCGTCAAGGACTGCCTGTTTGCCCTCGAGCATCCCAAACCCTAAAACCCAAAGCAACACGTTTACTCCTTCTACTACAGGCGAGTAAGTCTCCAAAGGTCGAGCATCCGGTAGATTGCGTAGTGACGTCGTTTGTCCAAAACCCAATCCATAACCCCGTAGTTAGCCGAACTACGACTTGCTCTGATTCTCATTCCAGATGAGATACGTAGGCATAAGACGCGATGTCTTAGCGAGCACACATCCCCCCAACCCATAGGTCAGCCGAGCTACGAAGACTCTGATTCTCATATTCAAATGAGATACGTATGTAGTGGATGCGACATCCACGCGAGTCATTTCTCTTAACCTTTTAGTAAATAAACACATTAGATAAACCCACACCCTTTAGACAAGAACTACAAAAGTGGATCTCGTAGAGTACTACGGATGCGTAGGGGTGCTAATACCTTCCCTTCGCATAACCGACTTCCGAACCCAAGATTTGGTTGCGAGACCCCGTCTTGTCCTTTCCTTTTTCAGGTTTACTTCGAGCGTTTCCTTTCTCTCCTTTGGGATGAATAACGCACGGTGGCGACTCTTCTGTCATTCTCTTTCGCCGGTTGTTTTTTCGCACACTGTATTTTTCAGGTTGCGACAGCTGGCGACTCTGCTGGGGATCCAGACCGAAGTGGCATTCAAGCCAGTTTCTGGTATTCAGACCGAAGTGGCGTTCAGGCCAGTTTTCCGGTATCCAGACCGAAGTGGCATTCAGGCCAATTTTCCGATATTCAGATCGAAGTGGCATTCAGGCCAAGTCTTTCCGATGTTCAGATCGAAGAGGTTTCCGACGTTCAGGTCGATGCAACTTGTGGCATTCAGGCCAATTTTCCGATGTTCAGATCGAAGTCATTTCCAGTATTCAGACTGATGAGCGGCATTCAGGCCATGGTTATTTCTGTGTTACCATTTATTTTGGTATCCAAGTTAACATTCTTTTTCGGTATTCAGACTGACTTTCACCATACCAGACGGATTCTTCTTTCAAGACCACCTCTTTGCCGATTCTGACAGACATTGTTACTTCACTTCACTTTAGTGCAAATTTTTGGGCTTTTATTGTATTCAATCCCTTGATACCTCGAAAGCACGAAAGCAGCTGCCATCTTCTTTCCAGGTCTCCAGTTGATTGAATAGGGGCAACTGTAATACCCCAAAATTTACCCTTCATTTTTCCTTAAAAGAAAAAATGAAAAAAAAAAAAATGAAAAAAAAAAAAACGAAAAAAAAAAAATGAAAAAAAAAAAAAGAAAAAAAAATTAATTAATTATTTAAATAAATAAATAAAATATAACAAATTATTTGGGACTTGGGTCTCCCTCATTTGAGCCCACTACCCACGAAAATCAGTCTATAAATACTGAAGTTTCAGTAGAGGAAAACACACTTAGAGTTACACTGGGAGATTCACTTGAGAAAAAGGGAGACAAGCAAAATACTCTGAGGTTTCCTTGGAACAAAACCCCGAGGAAAAAGATAGTGAGAGAAGAACTAACAGAGTTCAGAGCAGCCTCCAAACCCTGAAGGGAAATCAACTTGCAAACCTCACGGGTGCAACTCAATTTCAATCAAGCTCTCCAATCAGGTTTGCCCTATATCCATCATCTTTATGCCTTTTATTTGAATGCTCTAAATGTATGAGGTATTATGGGTGAATTTGATACCTTTTTTGTGAGCCTTTTGTGAATTTTGATGGAATTATTCATGTGGTTACATTTTGATTTAGGGGCAACTCTGGGTTACCCTATTTTGTTTATTCTAACCTGTCTTGTGTTTCCATGGCATTGTTTTCTCTTGATTTCATCCTGCTGCTCTAACCCTTTGTCGAGTTTTGTGAGGGCTCACATGGCTTTCGCAGAGACACTCGCGTGGTTTCCCACTTTATTTGTGGGATACCCCCTGGAGTTTTATTCTGATTATTCGTGTTGACTGATTTCCTTTGACGGTCCAGCTGGAGACATTTCAGGGTTTCTTGCCACTTTAACTGCTATAGCTTCGGATCTTTATCCGTGTGGTAATTTTTTCCCTTTCTCATACTTTATCGCTTTCTTAGCTGGAAGACCTCGATAGGAGGCAATGTTTGAGCCCCTTGGTGGCATTTTACTTTGAGATACATGTTTTGTGTTTTGTATTCGTATCCCCACATGTAGCGCGGTTCCTTCGTCAAGGACTGCCTGTTTGCCCTCGAGCATCCCAAACCCTAAAACCCAAAGCAACACGTTTACTCCTTCTACTACAGGCGAGTAAGTCTCCAAAGGTCGAGCATCCGGTAGATTGCGTAATGACGTTGTTCGTCCAAAACCCAATCCATAACCCCGTAGTTAGCCGAACTACGGCTTGCTCTGATTCTCATTCCAGATGAGATACGTAGGCATAAGACGCGATGTCTTAGCGAGCACACATCCCCCCAACCCATAGGTCAGCCGAGCTACGAAGACTCTGATTCTCATATTCAGATGAGATACGTATGCAGTGGATGCAACATCCGCGCGAGTCATTTTCATTTAACCCTTTTTTGTTTTTTTTGGCAAACAGCACAAGATAAACCCACACCCTTTAGACAAGAACTACAAAAGTGGATCCCGTAGAGTACTACGGATGCGTAGGGGTGCTAATACCTTCCCTTCGCATAACCGACTCCCGAACCCAAGATTTGGTTGCGAGACCCCGTCTTGTCCTTTCCTTTTTCAGGTTTACTTCGAGCGTTTCCTTTCCCTCCCTTGGGATAAATAACGCACGGTGGCGACTCTTCTGTCATTTTCTTTCACCGGTTGTTTTTTCGCACACTGTATTTTTCAGGTTGCGACACATGGCACCCATACGTGGCATGAGGGTCATGCTTACAATTGTAGGGGAACTTTGCAGGCTCGATCTATTTAGGAACAATTGCCTCAGCATTAACCAGTATAGGTAACAGATGTGCATAACTCATAGGAATTGGATCATTATGAGGATGTATCCCTTCCTGATCGTTGTTCTTATGGATGATTTGCTTCTGCTTCAATTTTCGGTTGCTTTGAGAAGGCCTCTGGTATGGAAGTAAACGTTGTTCTTGAGGAGGAAGTGGCAAAATGCCTGCAGCCACCTTCTGTTTGTTATCTTTCTTCAGACTGTCTTCAGGTTTCTCACCAATCACAACTTGATTGGTGCAGTCCATTGTCATGTTATCCAAGAATAATCCCAAGACTATGTCAGCTCTGTCAATGCCCTTACCCTTTTCCATAATTCCTTAATGATCGGTGTCGGCGAACCATTGTCTTTCTGACTGAGGAATTGATAAGGTGAGTTTTCTGGTTAACATGCATGAAATGCAAATCCATGAATGCATATGTTAGGGATTAAATGAAAATAATTATGCTGCATCCATATATTAACAAAGCTCCGACATATTTACAACAATGCAATAACATAGGTTAACAACACCAATAATCTGGATAACATGTGTATACTGCCTGATACAGGGTCAAAGGTTCGACGTCCATGAGAATAATGTATGTAGATTCCGTGGTTTCCTGCACAAAAAAACCATATCCCCTCACAGTTAGGTTCTAGTCTCCAAAAGGTAGTCCGTACAAGGTCTCCCAGAGTCATTGAATCGAAACGAAAATACCCTGTCGTAGCGAATTCTCCCTGGACCAATGTACTTCCAAGTGAATCTAGTCTGGGTGTGGCTCTCGTGACAACCCAACACGTGAAATGCAGGTGTACATGAATCTCCATGAATATATCCTGTGTGTATATTAAGCTCGGGTATAGAGCTTCACTCATGTAGCATAACCCTAACCCAACAGAGAGTATAACAGATAATATCTAGTATAAACAATATTTAAAGAAATAAAGAATGTGATAAATAAAGCGAGTAAAGCATAAAGATGCACACCTAAAGCAAGCAACCAACCAAAACTAGGCTCGACTACTTTTAGTAACTAGGAAGTACTGCAAGTAGCGAAGTCTCCCCAGCAGAGTCGCCAGCTGAAGCTGGGGATGCTCAAGAAGAGACCCCTAACTACAAGCAAACTCCCCAGCAAAGTTGCCAGCTGAAGCTAGCAGAAATATACCTGAATGCATCTCACGCTCGAACATACAACAGAGTCGCCATCAAAATTTAGTTATTCCCGAAGGAAAGGGAAAACATCGATAAAAACTCGGGGGAAAGATATATGTTGGATAAGGAACTCGGTTAGATAAGGGGAAGGTATTAACACCCCTAACATCCATGGTACTCCATGGGAACCGTTTTGATTGTTCTTGCTCGAATATGTGTGACATCTAAAGTTACTCGCAAAAGAATAGGGGAAAAGAAAATAGTATATAAAGTGCTCGGTGAGGATTGGGGGCCCCATGCATGCGTATCCTCATAGTGCAATCAAGAATTTAGAGCTCCATAATTCATAGAACTAATGGCAGGAGGTGAAAAGAAGAGTGAAAACAATTATGTTCTAGACCAAAGGATAATGTTGTTTGAACTCCAATCAAGGGATGAAATATGAACCCACGAGTAAAACTGACATTGACCAATATGTCGGCTAGCCGGAAGCATCAGCCACTATATGGAATAGCCGAAAACAAGGAGAATTAAGTGTTTGGGTACGAGCTAAACAACTATTGGTTCACAAGGTGACATAAGATGGAGCTCAAATAGTGTTATTTGGCTCAAAAGTGGCAGTATATCACATGAAGTGAATGAAGGTAGAATAATGAATTCATCATGGCTCGGAATGGAATGAATGACCAAAGTCACAAAAGTGAAGGGTTTGGTAACAGTGACTGAAAAGGTATAGTTTGAAACCAAAAGTAGAGTGTATTGGAATCCATAGGAGAAATAGAATTTGTACTGAAGGAGATAGGTGATCCAAAACGCAGCGGAATTTAAAATTTCTCCTTGAATGATCCTTATGAATGGGCATGATCAGTGATAGAATCGTTACCTCTTGAGACGATTGTAACCTTTGATGCAGATCTACGAAGCGATCACGAACGTTGAAAAATGACAACGCCTCTACTCAGTCCACGTGAAAGGATTCCTTCAATCTCAGTGCTAGCTGCTACGAATGAAGGCTTTGAGTGAGAGAGAGAGAGAGAGAGAGAGAGAGAGAGAGAGAGAGAGAGAGAGAGAGAGAGAAATGAAATTGCAACTGCTCTAATGCTTTTACACAAGGGTTCTATTTATAGAACCACTTGTGTGGGCTGCAAGCTAAAAAGCCCACTCAAGTGTATATGGGCCATATCTTATAATATGCCAAAATCACTTAAGCGCGTGGTATGTTACCATATTTCGTATTCTACTTAAGTACACCGTACCTTACTGTCGCAACCTGCGAAAAAACAATCGGTGGGAAAAAATAGAGCCGCCACCGACGCTATTCATCCTCTGACGGAAAGGGAGCGCAGGACTAACCTAAGAAGGGGAAAGGAACGGTCATACGACCAGAGATTGCAAGGTACGGGAGTCGGTTACGCAAGGGGACGGTATTAGCACCCCCTCACGTCCGTCGTACTCGACGGGATCCACGCTCAAAAGAATAGGAAAAGATTGCTAATAAACTGCTCAAAGAAAACTGCACAAACTGGAATAATAAAACAGGTGAAGGAGGATGGAGGAAGTGGACTCGGCAGGATGTCGCATCCTGGGCCTACGTAGTTTGTCGGAAACAAACATCAGAGTCGACGTAGTTCGGGGGAAAAGGAGACATGCTCGCTAGGACATCGCATCCTATGCCTACGTATCTTCTCTATCCAGTGAAAGAATAAGAGCACTCGTAGCTCGGCTAACGCGCCGAAACAAACACCGAAAAGAGACGCTGAGACGTCAAAAGAAACACGCAACAGGAAACTGAATGCCAAAACATGGACTTATATCCGACTCCAAACAAAAAACAACAAGGAAACAGAATGCCAATACATGGACTTATATCCGACTCCTAACAAACAAACAAGGAAACAGAATGCCAATACATGGACTTATATCTGACTCCTAACAAACAAACGCTAACCAGCGCACACCAAAGGAAAAGGGTATCAGATTGACAAACTAATAGGGAGTCTGGAACTCGAGCCTAATAGTTGTCACACAAACACAAAGAGACGCTGATACGTTAAAAGAACAAAAAGGTTGAAAAAGAAAAAGGGTGCCCGGAGAGATCTCGCTCAATCTCCTGCCTACGTATCTCATCTAGTATGAGAATCATAGCGACGTAGTTCCCCTTAACAGGGGAGAAACTCTCTCCTAACCAGAGACCAGGGAATCAAACAAACTAATAGGGAGACTAAGACTCAAGCCTAAAAGTTGTCATGCAATCAGTTATCCCTAGGCTGAGGTCTCTAATCAGAACCTAACTCGCACAGGAAGCAAGTCAAAACAAACAGCAAATAAACATCAACACAAGTGAACAAGCATCACTCACTATATTCAAACAAGAGGCTCAGACAAAGGTTGGGCTTTAGTCAAGAGGGGTCATATCAACCTCGACAAACAAGCCAAAACTGTAGGGGTGTTCTGAAGCTCTTAACCACTAACATTGAGAGTTAGGGTGAAGCTGATCAAAGATGGTAATGAGGATGAGACCTCATGCTCTTAACCCTGGCCTGGGTGAGCTCAAATCAAAGAAAGCATGGGGATCCAGAAAGAGGGACCCTATTCCACTTGACTGACTCTATACAAAGATCTTGGGTACATGTTCAAGAGCATCAACACGTAGTGCAAGCATAAAGAACGACTCACTGAATAATAGGGTATTGATTGCTAATCCCTTCTATCTGTCAATTGCCTCATTTGGAGGTCTTATCAAGTAGCACATGCCTCATTTAGAGGTCTTTGGCACAAATTTAAACAATCACAATCAGAGCCTCTTAAGGAGGACTTTAGCCAAATGCCTGCCAAAAAGGTGACAGGACTTCTAGACTATATGGAGTAAAAGAAAGTAACTACCTAAGTGGTGTATCAACCATACTCCACAGCTTAAGCAAAATCTAGCTAGCAACTAATGTACCTGTACAAAAACCAAACAGTTAATATTGTTTTCAAAAAACCAACAGACAGATAGGGGAACTATTCAACAGTTTTACACAATGCAAGTCACAAGTGCAAGCACTCAAGTGAGTTCATCACATCAATGGACCTACAATACAACAATAGTTAGTAATCAAAGGTATTGGCCTCTCACAAAGGGAGATCAAACCAACCATTAGTGCTAAATGTCCAAACCTGAAACACAAAGCACAATTAGTATGGGTACAAACCACTAGTACAAAGACTAGGTTCAAAAGCAAGTCAAATGGCCAAAGCAGAACTCAATACTTTGCACAAAGCACAATCACACAAACCAAAAGATGTCCTCAAAAGGACCAGCATCAATTCATAAGGCAAATGCTTCAAATGATTCATGTCATGCAGAGGCAAACAATGTGCACAAAGTTGGACATCCCAATTAAAAAATCCAAATCAAAACAGAAACACAAGCAATGATATTGGAATTTTTTATGTGAGTTTATCATGTTATGAATGATCATCATGCAAAAAATCAAATCCAGAAGAGATCAAATGGTATATGAATGAAAATGCACAAATGCAAGGTCAAAAATGTGACACAGATTGTCACACTACATGTTCATGTGTCAAAAACAGTGATAGCATATGGTAAAAATTCCAAATAAAAGCTCAAAAAATCATATCACATGTGAGGATCAAGCATGCAAAATTGCATATCAATTGGTTTAGCCATGAGCATTTCACAAAGCATTTAATGTAGCATATCAATTTGACACCATGTTCAATCAAAAAATACAAAGTAAAAATCCAGAAACAAACAATTCATGAAATAAATCCTATAAAAATCTAGAGATCAAAACAAGAATGTGAAAAAAAATTGGGATCAATTTGGACATTTCTACTATTTTTTGTGATTTTTTGAAGTTGAATGAAATAAATGGAAATATTAAAATGCAATGGAGGGAAAATGATATTCAAATAAATCAGCAAAATGCACCAGCCAGGACTAGAACACACGCACCTACAGTCAAAAGAGAAATCAACAAATAAATTCAGAAACATGCACATGCCAGGATTCGAACTCATGCAAGGACGGACCAAGAGCGCTCAAAGACGCTGCGTTTCATTAACACGCGTGGCGCACACATCAGCACAGCCAACAACAGTGTGGCATGGTCAAATGAATAGGAACCAGTGGAAATAACACGCATGCAACACACTCAGCGTACACATGAGCATCCAATGAAATGCTGTGTTTCATTTACACAGTCATCATACAAATCAGCATTCAAACCACATGTAAGCAAAGTCAAACGCGTATCAGCCAATGGATTGGACAAACAGGAACACGCGTGGAGGCCACATGGTGCAAACCCTAGGCAATGTACCAGACGCCGGAACAGTAGTTTCAATCGTCTTCCCCGGCTAGCTCCGGCGGACATTCATCAGAAAATTTCCAGAAATCATCGAATCTTATGGCATTCGAATGATCTTCTCACAAGGAATCCAAATCTACAATCGAAATATTCTAATTCTTCCTAACATGAACGGATTGAGCAAGAACATTTTGGATCTTAATACTTTAAATCAACATAACTAACTCAATTTTCATCCGTTTTCAAAACCAATTATATCAGCAAGCTAAGCGAGGATAGATCTACACATTTGTGGAAAGAAAACACCAAAAAGAGATGGTCGAAATTCAACTTACTTGAAGTGCAGTGATAAAAAATCGTGCTCTCCAGCTTCTGGAACTTCCAGATCTTCTTCCTTAACCTTGTTATGAAACTTTATGCACAAAGCATCCAATGAAACTTCCTCAATCCACTCCAATTTTAGAATCCGATTTACTTGATGAAGCTTTTGCACTGCATGAATTCTTGCAAAATTCTTCAAACCAGTTGATGATCCTTGCTCAGAATTCCATGATCAACAAGAATATGCAAAGAAATTGAGGAATTGTGTGAAGAATTGCAAGAATCGAAGAGAGATAAAAAATGGAGGGAATGTGAAATTTTTGATCTAAATTATGTTATCTCCCATTTGATTACAATTAGGTTTTGGTATTTATATGGTGTGGTAATCATGCTGCTAATCACAATTAGGCTTGGTTAATTGAGATTAAGGAAATATGAAGCAAAGTGCAAAAAAGATGCAAATGAGATTATGCATGGCCATGTGCACGTGAACAGTGCCATGTTATGCTTCAAGTTCACTTAAAACCAACCAATAGACATGATGGAAGAGGTATTTTTTGCTCATATCTTGAACCAAATTTGAATTGTGAGATTTCCCTCCAAAATACACATGTGAGAAATGATGATCATATGAACTTCTTCCATGCATGGCAATGGTTGATTTGGAATCTCTTGGTCATGACAAGCATTTTGCAAAAAGAGTGGACCAATTTGGAGTCTTGTATCAAAAGTTATGCCATGTTGAACTTCCATGCATGCTTTGTGATCATTTGGCCATAACTTCCCAACCAATCATCAGATGATCATGAAATAGGACTTTTTGAAAAGGGGAGAGAAAGATATTCAACTTTCATGTTCATCAAAAATACATTTGAAGCTTCTTTGATGTTGAAAAATCAAGTTGAATGTGGACCAGAAACTTGCCATTTTTGGAAACTTGAAATTACAGGTCACTTTCCATTTTTAGTAACTTTCGTCATGACTTCAAAATCTTCAAGATAGGTGTTTGAAATGATGAATAGGCCTTGTTTGAACATGATTGAGATGCTTCCACTCACTTCCCCATCTCAAAGCCCTCAGTTAACTGCACAGTTGACTTTTATGGTTCTCAAATGACCTGGAAATGTACTGATGAATTTGGGCCTCTACCACTTGGTAAAATTGCTTCAAAAAAAACCCTAGCTCATATAAGCTCTTTAGAATAATCATGTGGTCTTCTTCTCAAGGAAAGACTTCGTCTTTTGCACAAAGGATTCTCTTGATACTAATTCTTATTGATATGATGGAATGCAATATGGAATGTGAAATGACCTAAAAAAAATGAATGCATGAATGGGGAGGGCAAATTTGGGGTGCTACAGCTGCCCCTATTCAATCAACTATGAACCTGAATGGATGAAAGCAACGGCTATCAGACTTTCAAGGTAAACAGGGATTGAATACCAAAAGAACCGGAGAATTTGCACTCTATAGGTGACGAATCAAGGAAAGCGAGGCCATTTACCGATGGCGGCTTCAAAACAAGATTGATATTTACCGATATCAAGGAAAGCGAGGCCATTTACCGATGGCGGCTTCAAAATAGATTTTGATATTTACCGATATCAAAGAAAGTGAGGTCATTTACCGATGGTGGGTTCAAAACAAGAATTGATATTTACCGATATCAAAGAAAGCGAGGCCATTTACCGATGGAGGCTTCAAAACAGAATTGATATTTACCGATATCAAGGAAAGCGAGGCCATTTACCGATGGTGGCTTTATTGGGGAGGAAAAAGATGTTTACAACTGGAACAAGACCAGACGTTTACCGATGACTTTACTGAGGAATTGATATTTACCGATATCAAAGAAAGCGCTTCACGACCAAACATTTACCGATGATTGGGACGGAACTCGATGTTTACCGACATCGAATAAGGATGTTTATAAGTGAAACAAGACCAGACATTTACCGATGACTCTACTGGGGAATTAAAGAAAGCGCTTCACGACCAGACATTTACCGATGACTGGGAAGGAACTCGATGTTCACCGACATCGAACAAGGATGTTTATAAGTGAAACAAGACCAGACATCGAACAAATGATACACGACCATACATTTACCGATGACTGGGAAGGAACTCGATGTTTACCGACATTGAACAAAGATGTTTACAAACACCAAGGAAAGAATACACTTATGATACGAAACCATTTACCGATGGTCGATATTTACGGATAATGAATCTGCTGGGGAATCTTAAACGACAAAACCATTTACCGATGGTTAACAAGCGACCGATGTTTACCGACATCGAACAATGATGTTTACCGACATCAAAAAGAAAGGACACACACGGGTGTTAATAGAACAAATTTTTGTAGACACCATAAGAGGCATGCCATTTACTGATGGCCAACGTTTTTCCAGGTTTTCGACTTACCGGGTGTACGTTTTTTTCCTTTTTATCCCTACTGAAATTCTGGTGTAGTCAGAGTTTAGATGTTCTACTCCAAGTAATGACATCTAATCTAACATTGTAACTAATACAGCAAGACAGTTATACACATTACAACCTAGTACTGATATGCAAACATTCACAGATGTCACGACATCTGCTACTATATCACCATAGAATGGAAGAACACCCAGTTCTGTCCATCTGGTACACAGGCACAGCAGAGATCAAACATAGCACTTACTTCTGTTGAGCCTGCACAGTTATCAACATGATGTCTCAACATTGATTTTAACATCATCTGTTACAGCATTACAGGTTTACCTTATTTTATAACTGACAAAATTATAACATGCAAAAGGTAAAAACACAAGTAATTGTTAACCCAGTTCGGTGCAACATCACCTACGTCTGAGGGCATACCAAGCTAGGAAGAAGATCCACTATTAGTAGTATCAATTCAAAGCTAAACTCACCTGTTTACAACTTATCACTTAATCCCTACCCAATGCAATTTATACCTAGGAACTCCTAGATAGAAACCTCCAGTTTCCATTCCTATCACTACAATCACAATGTAATGCTAACCAACTTGAACTTGCTTCACAGCTTCATTCAAGCACATAATCACTCTTGCCTACAGGCTTCGAGTTACAAAAACTCTCAGCTTTTACCACTGAGAAACACATGGTAACCATCCCACAGGTTGGGAGGTTTACCTTACACACACCCCTAAATTTTCATTCTAGGAGGCTTACAAAGACTAGATTACAATCAGCTATTTATAACCTAATCACCCAAGTGGATTTGGGCCTTCAGAAATCGCAGCAAACTTCTCCTTTGCTGTTACAACATCAGCAGAAACTTTCTGCTACAAACAAGGTCTTCAATCTTTTAGTTCCTAAAATATCTCCATATTTAGTTCCTAAAATATCTCCATATTTAGTTCCTAAAATATCTCAAGACCTCCACAAATAATGCCACATAGGATTCTAACTAATTTCCACATATTAGTGTGCTAACAAATAGGCTATTTGTTAGGTTCCTTAATTGTAGCTTGGTTGTTGGTTTCCTGGATTTTCTCTAAGCTGTTGACTTCCTGAAGAATAGCCCAAGAAAAGCTGAAACAGAAAACTGAACGACCTACAATATAGCATATGTTGTCATGAATGAATGCCACGACATTCAACTTGACATCAAGGTCCATATGCTGAGTCTGTTTTTCCAGAAAATAGACTGTACAATTTTGCTGACCTGTACATGATCAAAATGACCATACTACAGTGACAACTTACATTAATAAATGTTAAAGTGACCAACTTAACATTTACACATTTGGCCTTACGTTAGTTCTGTTATTCTCTCGAAGAACAAACTAAGTTACATGCTGAAGCATAGCAGAACACCATTCTGTCTAATCTTCAGCAGCTGCTGTCAATGATGAATGTCATAACATCCAATTTGACATTCAGTTAGTAGGCCTTATGCCAGGTCTGGTCTTTCCTTGATAACCAGACTGGAAATAAATACTAAGTTCTAACAGAACACCTGCTATTCTATACCTTAGTATCTGTTGACAGGTATGAATGTCACAACATCCAGTTTGACATTCAATAAATCCTGTGTTAGCTAGTCCTGCAGTAACTACACTGTAGTCACACATACATGTCATGACATCAGTCAAGACATTAGTAACCCTCTAGTGTTTTACCATATAATGCAGCCAATTAAACACCTACAAACTCCCCCTTTGGCAAATTTTTGGCTAAAACACTTTGATCCCCATAACATAGTTCATAGCAGCGGAATCACTCACCAAGCAGGAAATAATACTAGCTAATACACTTAGAGTGGCAGCACACTCACACACATGGAAGTTAAATAAAAACTTCACAAAGCAGCACAACAACAGAAGTTAAATATAACTTCAACACACAGCTGCTGCAGGGGAGGGAATCTTCAGATCTGTCATGAGAGTCTGTTGTAGAGACCCACTCTGTTTGTCAGGGGTAGTGGTGGTTATTACTCCCCCTTTTTGTCAAAAATGTTGCCAAATCCAACAACATAGCCAGAGCACAATGACAGAGTTCCATACTTGGTTTTACTTCACAGTTTCAACCAAGTTAACATCCACTTGATCTTGCTTCACAGCTTTGATCAAGTGATCACCCACTTTTGCTTTACAATAGGTACCACCATATCAGATTCCATGACTTTGAGTCTGACATCTTGATCCACTCCTGCATGAACACTTTCTTGAACTCCAGCAGGCACATAAGATATCTTATGTTAAGACATCACATATGACATCTTGTGAATACTCTGTCCTTTTTGTTAACAAGGCAAACTATCAGCAGTTTAAACCACATAATAGTAGTTTAGTCAGCAGCAGGAGCAAAAACAATTACTAGTTATGGCTACTAGTAATACACACATGCACAAGGGTACTTCTTCTCCCCCTAAATCTGTGCATTCATCAAATAACAGTTGCTGTAACTCCAGCACCTGTACCAGCGAGAATGTCCTACTGGCATATGCTTCCATATTGTCATGACATCCGGTCAGACATTCTTCTGCTCACTCAGCCTTGACACATACCAACTTTATCCCACTAGCTAACAGGTTTCCAAACCTTGTTATCTGAGAACACATAGACCACAAGCTTGATGATTACTTGCAGTGCAAGGACAGAACTCCCCCTGTCATGAACAACCCATTCTCCTCTTGAAGCTTGGAGATCACACATGGGCATATCCAACATCCCAAAGTTGGACCTTCACATACTTCCTGATTCAAAGAGACTCCAGACCACTTGATGAATGGAAAACATAAGACGCATCTTCATGTCTTCAAGAGCACACCCTCTGTTCAACCCTCTTAGCTGAACACATTCACACTCTGTGTCAATCTCTCTTCTAACCAGAACAGAAGACCACTTCACAAGATGTTCTAACATCAGCTGGGACATCCTTCATAACAGGACAAGGCACACCATCTGATAGTCTTCAGATATCACTGAATCACCGGGTTGATCAAGAAGAACCCAGACATACATTGGGACATATACATTTTCATCCCATTACAAGAGATAATCTTCCATAGATAGCTCAGAACTCCTACCACAAGCTTCAAGGGATGAATAGAAAACACCTCCTTTAGTCTTCAACTTACTACTTTTCTGCTCAAAAGTAATTTGTCTCAGACTTTCCTCAAGAATAATCAGCTACCATATGGATTATCTTGATTCTTCGAACTCACTCCTGAGATAGACCAAATGCCACTGGTTGATTACCTCCTTCATGAATCCTCATATGAAAAGGTCAAATGCTGCTTTTTGACCTCCCCAAGTTTATCAGACTTCTCCCAAAGATATTCTGACCTTCCAAGTGAGACTTGAACTTCAAGCTTTTTGAAGTGTCCAATCTACAACCCTGTAGACCTTTCTATCTCAAGTTGATGTGCCACTTCACCAACTAAGAATCTTATGTTGCACCAAATGTCACAACATTGTGTTTTGACATCTAGCTGTTGAATTCAGCTCCTTCTTCTGCCACTTGAAAGAACTTCCTCCCTTCACAGAACAAGAGTTCAATGTTCTCATAGACTTGATTGTGGAACCAAGTTTGAATAAACAACCTCCATCCTGCAGGTTTGCAGTTAAGTCATCCAAGCTCACACCTTGATGAATCCCTGCTTCTTCTCCAAAGACATCAGACATTTTGATGTATGAGTCTTCAGAAGGAACAGTTAGAAACTATCCCTTCAGCTATGCCAAGGATTCCTCTTCCTAAAGCAAGGCTGTTTCCATGATGTCAAGACTGCTGCCACTTGTTCTTGACTTCACAGTGTGCATAAGCTAATGCACTTCCTTACCTAGATCAGAAATAAACTGATCCAAGTAACCACCACCAAGACTATGATGTCTTCTTCTTCTTGTACATACCAAGGCTGAACATGTTTCTTGCCAGGAAACCTTTTCAGAGATCATATGCTTTTGCTGCCACCAAAGAGATAGATCATAAGCCAATGTACTATCCTTCCTGTGATTCTGCACAGGGTCTTGAAGAAGTGATGTTCCAACATCTTTAAGAACATCAGTTATCTTGATCTCCAAGGATAATCAATTAAACACTTGTACTTGGCACAAGTAGACATTGATCTTAAATCCTTTCCCAATTATCCCTTCAGATACTTCCACCATAAGAATACTTTGAAAATACTCTTCTTGTGTCAACATCTTCTGCTTGCAAGCACCTAGACAATTTGAAAGTCTTCCCAGATTAAATTCACCCTTAGGAATGAGAGAGATGAATTCTTCCTTGCAAATGTGTCACACAACCACCAGAACCCATGTGACACAGGTTAACAGCCAACCAGACCCTAGGCTGACCAGACTTGAGGAGGTTAACCAAGACTCCCCCTCAACTTAACAATCATGGAAACTCCACACCAATATCCATGCATTGTACACAAATGTCTCAACATGACATCCACCATCCCTTACCAGTGGCAACTAACTCCTCCAATCACACCAATCAGACTTCAGCTGACCATAAGTACTAGTGAGACAAACAACACCAGTCAATAGTAGATATGCATTGCCAGAGCATATTACCTCAACCAACCTCTGAATCTTCATATTCTCACTCCTAGTAAGAACTGCCACTTCTGAACGTGGTGTTTGAATAACAAGATTCATGGTTCCAACCCCCTTAAATGATATCACAATCAGGTTACCCCATTATTGACTGCTAACATCCAGGAGACTTGTCTTCCAACACACCATAGTACTTCAGGGAACAACTATCCAATCCTGATCAAACTGCAGGAAGACACCTAACAGCAGGAGATTGCACAATGTCACATCTCAACCAGCTCAACTTCTAGGGATGACCTTCTTGAGCACACACCCAGTTGACCCTGCTCTTGTCAACTTAGCACACACAGATGTCTCCTCTTCCAGGTCAGGAGTAGGTTCGAAACAGAATTATCCCTTTGTTTGAACCCTAAAAACATCTGCTCTTCAACCAGTAGCTGCATACTTGTTGAACAACATGTTCTAACATCACATAGAACATTGGTTCCACCTCCTTGGAACAAACCTTCCTTGAAGGTCTTCAAGGTCTTCATACACCCTACTCAAGTGAGTAAAAGAATCAGTGATTAAGTGATTCTTACTATCCTGAAGTGAGAACGTCATGATGAGTGGACTTGAGGGGACTCAAGTATCTTTGACATCTTCAGTAGATTATGATGAGATCTTGAATACAGCAGCCTTTCATCCACATGAGGGGAAACAACATCAGAGTTTGAGTTTTGCCAGGTATTATGCAGCGGAAATCATAATACGACTCAACCTATGAACACACACTTCACCAGATCAGCCTCCAAGACCATACCAAGTTTGAATGTGATTCAATACTGGCACAGCTGTCCCACACACAGGCCAATTGCCACCCTCCAGAGACAGGTACACACCATTCCTGTCATGAATAGTCCATCCACCTACTTCAAGGGACCATTCAGGGTAATCACAGAACCTTCCACAGGTTCCAGCATCAGTACTAACATAACTCCTTGCAAGATACCAGAAAGTATCACCCATGGATCTCATCCAGAAACAGAACAGGATGCCTGCTCTGATACCAATTGAAATTCTGGTGTAGTCAGAGTTTAGATGTTCTACTCCAAGTAATGACATCTAATCTAACATTGTAACTAATACAACAAGACAGTTATACACATTACAACCTAGTACTGATATGCACACATTCACAGATGTCACGACATCTGCTACTATATCACCATAGAATGGAAGAACACCCAGTTCTGTCCATCTGGTACACAGGCACAGCAGAGATCAAACATAGCACTTACTTCTGTTGAGCCTGCACAGTTATCAGCATGATGTCTCAACATTGATTTGAACATCATCTGTTACAGCATTACAGGTTTACCTTATTTTATAACTGACAAAATTATAACATGCAAAAGGTAAAAACACAAGTAATTGTTAACCTAGTTCGGTGCAACATGACCTACGTCTGGGGGCATACCAAGCCAGGAAGAAGATCCACTATTAGTAGTATCAATTCAAAGCTAAACTCACCCGTTTACAACTTATCACTTAATCCCTACCCAATGCAATCTATATCTAGGAACTCCTAGATAGAAACCTCCAGTTTCCATTCCTATCACTACAATCACAATGTAATGCTAACCAACTTGAACTTGCTTCACAGCTTCGTTCAAGCACATAATCACTCTTGCCTACAGGCTTCGAGTTACAAAAACTCTCAGCTTTTACCACTGAGAAACACATGGTAACCATCCCACAGGTTGGGAGGTTTACCTTACACACACCCCTAAATTTTCATTCTAGGAGGCTTACAAAGACTAGATTACAATCAACTATTTATAACCTAATCACCCAAGTGGATTTGGGCCTTCAGAAATCGCAGCAAACTTCTCCTTTGCTGTTACAACATCAGCAGAAACTTTCTGCTACAAACAAGGTCTTCAATCTTTTAGTTCCTAAAATATCTCCATATTTTGTTCCTAAAATATCTCCATATTTAGTTCCTAAAATATCTCCATATTTAGTTCCTAAAATATCTCAAGACCTCCACAAATAATGCCACATAGGATTCTAACTAATTTCCACATATTAGTGTGCTAACAAATAGGCTATTTGTTAGGTTCCTTAATTGTAGCTTGGTTGTTGGTTTCCTGGATTTTCTCTAAGCTGTTGACTTCCTGAAGAATAGCCCAAGAAAAGCTAAAACAGAAAACTGAACAACCTACAATATAGCATATGCTGTCAGGAATGAATGTCACGACATTCAACTTGACATCAAGGTCCATATGCTGAGTCTGTTTTTCCAGAAAACAGACTGTACAATTTTGCTGACCTGTACATGATCAAAATGACCATACTACAGTGACAGCTTACATTAATAAATGTTAAAGTGACCAACTTAACATTTACACATTTGGCCTTACGTTAGTTCTGTTATTCTCTCGAAGAACAAACTAAGTTACATGCTGAAGCATAGCAGAACACCATTCTGTCTAATCTTCAGCAGCTGCTTCAATGATGAATGTCATAACATCCAATTTGACATTCAGTTAGTAGGCCTTATGCCAGGTCTGGTCTTTCCTTGATAACCAGACTGGAAATAAATACTAAGTTCTAACAGAACACCTGCTGTTCAATTCCTTAGTATCTGTTGACAGGTATGAATGTCACAGCATCCAGTTTGACATTCAATAAATCCTGTGTTAGCTAGTCCTGCAGTAACTACACTGTAGTCACACATACATGTCATGACATCAGTCAAGACATTAGTAACCCTCTAGTGTTTTACCATATAATGCAGCCAATTAAACACCTACACCTACTTTTTGCCCGAACCTTTTTCTTTTTCTCTTGGTTCGCCGGGATTCCCTTTTTTGCCGGGACTTTCTCTTTTTTTTTTTGGTCCAGCGGGTCAGTTTATGCGAAGTATTTTTTGACTACATCTGAATTCACAGGGGACGAAAATTCTTCACCATCCATAGTTGTAAGCATCAAGGCTCCACCAGAAAAGACCTTTTTAACAACATATGGACCTTCATAATTCGGAGTCCACTTTCCCTTGTTATCTGTACCGGGAGGAAGGATCCTCTTCAAAACCAAGTCACATGTCTGATAGCTTCGAGGACACACTTTCTGATCAAAGGCCTTCTTCATCCTTCTCTGATATAGTTGTCCATGGCACACAGCTGCTAATCGTTTTTCCTCGATAATACTCAACTCATTGAATCTTGTCCGAACCCATTCAGCTTCGTCCAACTTGACATCCAACAGGACTCTTAGAGAAGGAATCTCCACTTCAACAGGTAGGACCGCTTCCATACCATACACAAGGGAGTAAGGGGTTGCCCCGGTCGACGTACGTACTGAGGTACGATACCCATGCAAAACGAAAGGAAACATCTCATGCCAATCCTTGTACGTTACAACCATCTTTTGCACAATCTTCTTAATGTTCTTGTTTGCCGCCTCTACAACACCATTCATCTTTGGTCTGTAAGGGGAAGAATTGTGGTGTTCGATTTTAAAGTCTTTACAAAGCTCTTTCATTATCTTGTTATTGAGATTCGAACCATTATCAGTGATGATTCTCTCAGGAACCCCATAACGACAGATAATTTCTTTCTTAATGAATCGAGCAACCACTTGTCTGGTAACATTGGCGTAGGAAGCTGCTTTCACCCACTTGGTAAAGTAATCAATCGCGACTAGGATGAAGCGATGTCCATTAGAAGCGGTAGGTTCAATCTTTCCAATCATATCGATGCCCCACATCGTGAATGGCCAAGGAGAATTCATAACATTCAGAGGGTTTGGTGGTACATGTACTTTATCTGCATAGATCTGACATTTGTGGCACTTTCGAGCGTATTTAAAACAATCAGATTCCATGGTTATTCAGTAATGACCGACTCTTAACAACTTCTTGGCTATTGCATGACCACCGGCATGGGTACCGAAAGATCCCTCGTGTACTTCCTGCATTAACATGTCTGCTTCGTGTCTAACCACACATCTGAGCAGAACCATGTCAAAGTTCCTCTTGTACAACACATCATCCTGGTTCAAATCAAAGCTTCCAGCTAGCCTTGTCAATGTCTTCTTGTCATTCTTTGACGCTCCTTCAGGATACTCTTGGATTTTGAGGAAATTCTTAATATCATAAAACCACGGCTTCTCATCAATAACAGACTCGGCTGCAAACACGTATGCAGGCCTCTCGAGTCGATTCACAGCAACGTGTGGCACATGATTCTGCCAATGGACTTTAATCATGGAAGACAATGTGGCTAAGGCGTCAGCCATTTGATTTTCATCTCGGGGTACATGATACAACTTTACTGTCTTGAAGAAAGTCAGGATCCTTCTGGTGTAGTCTCTATAAGGAATCAAATGCGGCTGATGAGTATTCTAGTCTCCATTGACTTGGTTAATCACTAGAGAAGAATCTCCATAAATATCCAGAGTTTTGATCCTTAGATCAATGGCTTCCTCAATACCCATGATACAGGCCTCGTACTCAGCTTCGTTGTTGGTTACTTCAAAAGTCAATCTGGCGGAAAAAGGTATGTGTGCCCCTTTAGGATTGATGAGTACTGCCCCAACACCATTTCCATTCACATTTACCGCCCCATCAAACATCAGTATCCACTTGTCATCGGGATCCGGTCCTTCCTCGACAAGAGGCTCTTCACAATCTTTCATCTTTAAGTACATGATATCTTCATCGGGGAATTCAAACATCATTGGCTGATAGTCATCAATTGGTTGCTCGGCAAAGTAATCAGACAGAATACTACCCTTGATGGCCATTTTGCGACGTGTACTGGATATCATACTCCGTCAAAATCATCTGCCAACGAGCCACTCGTCCGATAAGAGCCGGCTTTTAAAAGATATACTTTACTGGGTCCATCCTAGAAATCAACAAGGTAGTATGGTTCAACATATACTGTCTTAGTCGGCGAGCAGCCCATGCCAAGGTGCAGCAAGTTTTCTCGAGCTGCGAATATCTTGTTTCACAGTCGGTAAACTTTTTGCTAAGGTAATATATTGCATGCTCTTTTCGATCAGACTCGTCATGTTGTCCCAATACACACCCCCATCGAATTCTCTGTTACTGAAAGGTACATTATCAGAGGCCTCCCAGGAACTGGAGGTATAAGAATTGAAGGTTTCTACAAATATTCTTTTATCTTATCAAAAGCTTTTTGACAATCATTGTTCCACCTGATTACTTGATCTTTTCTTAGCAATTTAAATATCGGTTCGCACGTAGCTGTTAGGTGAGATACGAACCGTGCAATGTAGTTCAACCTCCCTAAAAATCCACGAACCTGCTTTTCCGTTCTTGGTTCAGGCATTTCTTGAATAGCTTTTACTTTCGTCGGATCAACCTCAATCCCTTTCTCACTGACGATGAACCCTAACAGCTTTCTAGATCTCACTCCAAACGTACACTTGTTCGGATTCAGCCTCAGTTTGAACTTTCTCAATCTTTCAAACAACTTTTGCAAGTTTACCAAGTGCTCCTCTTCTGTCTGAGACTTCGCAATCATATCATCCACGTACACTTCAATTTCTTTGTGCATCATGTCATGAAAGAGAATCGTCATAGCTCTTTGGTAGGTAGCACCAGCGTTCTTCAACCCAAATGGCATTACCTTATAACAGAACGTGCCCCAAGGTGTAATGAATGTCGTCTTCTCCATGTCTTCTGGCGCCATCTTGATCTGATTATAGCCAGAAAATCCATCCATGAAAGAGAAAACCGAGGACTGAGCAGTGTTATCGACTAATACATCAATGTGAGGTAATGGGAAATCATCATTCGGACTGGCCCTGTTTAAATCTCGGTAATCGACACACATCCTGACTTTGCCATCCTTCTTCAGCACGAGTATGATGTTGGCCACCCAAGGGGGATAATTGGTAACTGCTAGAAAACCCGCATCCAACTGTTTCTGAACCTCCTCTTTGATCTTGACAGCCATATCTGGACTAGTTCTGCGAAGCTTCTGCTTTACCGAAAGACAATCTTCTCTGAGAGGTAGCCTGTGCACCACAATATTTGTATCCAAACCAGGCATATCTTGATACGACCATGTGAATAACTCCACATATTCTCGCAGCATTTCAATCAGCCCTCTCTTGACCTTTTTATCTAAAGTAGCCCCTATCTTGATTTCTCTCTTGGCGTCCTCAGTACCTTTTTATCTAAAGTAGCCCCTTCTTCACTCTCCTCTTCGGCTTGGTAAATGGGATTATCGAAGTCATACTGAGCCATAACAGAACTGTTTTTAATGGAGTCCGCAAGATCAATTCTGCACGAACGATGTTTAATGCTTTTTTAGAAAAGAGTTCAAGGAAGTCACAAAAACAAAAAAAACATTGCCATTTTTATTGTTTTGAAAATGAAAGTAAAAACAGAAAGACAGTGAGCACAAATTTGATTGCAAAACGTCCTTTATTGATGATAATCATTGAAAATTCAAAACATGATGTGGCCCTACAATGAACCACTACGCCCCGGGCAGAGCGTAGGGTTTTTTGTGCAAAATGAAAAACAAAAGAAAATTACTCTGTCTGAAGAGTAACTTGGACTATTTCTTCGGCAGTCCAGTTGTTGATCTTCTCCCCTGGAGCACATGGGCGCACCCAATTATCCACATCACAATCACTGTCGCTGTCTTCATTGCCTGTTGCAAAGACATCACCGTGATTCATCAATCCAGCGCTAGTGAAGGTACACGGCCCTTTCTGATCCTGGACACCCTGTTCTGATGATTGAAAAGGCTGATAACCAATGTCGAACATGTCTTCCTTTACAGGCACATCAATCACCTTGCCCCAGCCTTCCGCATTACCTGAATGAATGACCTCCAGAGCTTGCTTATATGACGCAATCGAGGTACCTGGTTTCTTCTGTTCAACAAAAGCCACCTTTTCAATATCGACAGTCTCAAAAGCTTGACATAGAGTTTCATGAATTTTGCCATCCATCTCCACATATTTGAAGGAGGATAAATGGCTCACAAGGATGTTCTCTTCGCCACACACGGTCACAACCTGACCATTCCACCCATATTTTAGCTTTTGATGGAGAGTTGAAGAAACTGCTCCGGCCCCATGTATCCAGGGACGCCCCAACAGACAACTATATGCTGGTTGAATATCCATCACATAGAAGACAATATTAAACACTTCCGGGCCGATCTTCACAGGCAACGTGACTTCACCAAAAACCGATCGCTTGGATCCATCAAAAGCACGGACAACAAGATCACTCGGTGTGAGAACAACCCCTTCGACATCAAGCTTACTCAGAACCTTCTTGGGCAACACATTCAAAGAAGAGCCGGTATCAACCAACACATGCGACAAAACCGTGCCTTTGCATTCCATCGTGATATGCAGAGCTCTATTGTGATTGGGACCCTTAAGTGTCAAGTCTAGATCTGTGAATCCCAAACCATGTCTCGTGCTAACATTTGCAATAACACCCTCGAGCTGGTTAACCTAAATCTCTTAGGCACATAAACCATATTCAACATTTTCAACAGGGCGTTACGATGTGCCTCGGTACACATTAACAGAGAGAGAATAGAGATTTTTGACGGTGTCTGGTTCAACTGATCCACAATCTTGTAATCACTCTTCTTTATAATTTTCATAAATTCCTCCACGTCCTTCTCAAAAGAACCCTCGGGCACCTCCTTTCGCACTGGTTCTTCTTCAACCACGACTTGTTTTCCTTTTGTTCTAGCAAGAGCCTCAGCATTGCTATCCTTTGGAATCTGTGGTGCAAACAAACTACCACTTCTCGTAAACCCTTCGGGTCCTCCCACATTACCCACAGCCGAACCAACTGTTACGGGAGTTTTATCTGACGAACCAATCGTCACTGGAGCATGATTTACTGATACGGTTTGATTCTCTGATCTTCTATTACTGCGAAAAGCATTGTCATATTTCCACGGAATTGCTCTACCATTCTCAAAATGTCTTCCACTAGAAGCAGCAATGGTGGTAGGAGCACCAACAGTCACCGGAGCAGATATGGTCATGGGCGCAGCTACGGTCACAGGAGTACCAATAGTCACAGGCGCATTAATAGTTCTTGGAGCACGTCCAAGACCTTCTGACGGTGTAAAGTAAATGGTAACAGTTGATACCTCTCCACGGTCTTTCACTACTCGATCAAACTGTAAACAACCTTCATCCATCAATTCCTGGATACCTCTTTTCAATTTCCCACAGCCGTTTTCATGATTGCCACAATCTGAACAATTCTCATCACATCCCAGGAATACTCCCCCTCTAAGCAGACGTTCCTTCACCACAAACAACGAAGTCTGAACGTCATTAACATCGACTACCAAGTCCAAAACTTCCTCATCTTCCACACTGTTTACCCTGGGCCCACCATGCTGAGGCATAGGATTATTCACCACATTAGGAACAGGAGCAAAGTTAATGGCCTTGGCATCAATCAAATCCTGAACTTTATGGTGAAAAGCCCGACAACTCTCGATGTGATGCCCTGGTGCACCAGAATGAAAATCACAACGGACATTAGCATCATACCCAGCGGGAATCCTCGTTAATGGAGCCATAATGCAAAGTTCAACAAACTTTAACCTGAGCAGTTCAGGGAGTAATTCAGCATAAGTCATTGGCAACAGATCAAAATGACAATCTGGCATTCTTTGTCTTGGTTGGAATTGGCGTTGGTGTTGTTGTTGCGGTTGTCCTCTTTGTTGTTGTTAAGGTTGGGTTGCTTGAATAGTCACGACAGCAACTTGACGGTATTGTTGTCCTCTGTTCCCATTTCTCCGATTATGTACAGCATTTGTCTCACCCTCTCTCCTTCTGGGTGCCCCCGAAAATGGTTTCTTAGCACTTGAAGAACTTGAAGAACCAGGGTCTTGGATTTTTCCCGCTTTGATAAGACTTTCAGTACTTTCTCCGCAGATCACGACATCCGAAAAACTACCAAACGGGCAACTTCCCATACGATCCATGAACACACCTTGCAGGGTTCCAATGAACATATCAGTCAATTCTCTCTCCAACATCGGAGGTTGCACTCTCGCAGCTAGTTCACGCCACCTCTGGGCGTATTCCTTGAAGCTCTCACCAGTCATTTGAAACAAACTCTGCAACTGGGTTCTGCTCGGAGCCATGTCCATGTTATGCTTGTCCTGCCTCAGAAAAGCTTCACCTAACCCCCTCCAGCTCCTGACAAATTCTTTTTTCAAGTCCATGTACCAATCCAAAGAGGCTCCAAACAAGCTATCTTGGAAAAAGTACATCCACATTTTTTCATCATCAGTATATGCGGATATCTTCCGGTAGTAAGCTTGCACATGAGTTCGGGGACAAGAAGTGCCATTGTATTTGTCGAAAGATGGCGCTTTGAACTTGTACGGGATCCTCAACCCATCAACTAAACCCATGTTAGTAACATCAAAGCCCAAAGAATTCTGGCACTCCATGGCGCGAATCTTTTCAGCAAGGGCGTCAACCTTTCTATCTCTCTCTTCCACCTTTCCCAATTCATCATCATCACTGAGGATAGTGAACATATCTTCCTGTCTGTCAACCAAATGAGAAGGATGGCGAGCCGGAGCACGTGTCGCTCGAGCATTAGCAGCCTCTGCGACGATGGGTTGTCCATTGATTCTAATACCACGCAACTCGTCACCAGCAACATAGTTGTTGACAGGGATGGTGGCAACAGCGGTGTCATTGACAGGGACTCCTTCTGGCGAATTCTGACTGACAGGGGGAATCACGGTTTCTTGTCTCTGGGCCAAGGCTCGAAGTTCCTCCTGCCCTTGTACTACCCCTTGCATCATATTCATGAATTGGGACATATTGGCCCTCATCTCTGCTAGTTCTGCTTGAACCTGATCCATCATCTTCTGTTGATTCAGCCTTGTTGCGTAACGGTGCGGACGATGCTCAGCAATCCTGCCTAAGAAGGGAACCAGAATGAGAAATCCTCTTCAAGAATACCTGTAATGATGCAAGAATGATATGTGTATGATGCGTATGATGCGTATGCTATGTTTTATCATGAATGAACCTGAAAAAGGATATGCATACGCGGGTTAACTTTTCCTTTTTTATGCATTATCATTTTAAAAAAATAAACATGCTATGATGCAAAATGATGAAACCATGGCTGGTTGCTTGTGTATCACAAGGCATAGGATCAGAACTTCAGCATGAATTCGGAACCGGGAACCATAGAACATGGTCATCAACTTAGAATCCATACTTCAGAACCAACGGTCACCAACAAAAGTCACCAACAGGACACGGTCACCAACAGAACAAGTCATCGTCTGAACAAGTACCCTCAAATTCATCTCGGGGATCCGAAATAAATGGAACCCGTTGATAAATACCACGGATAGACCTCCGGCGTCCCAGAAATAAAAATCCATAAGTCCGACTGAACCAAAGTCACCATCACAGAATCACCGACAGAACCTGTATCTGTAAGAATCAACCCTCCCCTCACAGGTGAATTCTAATAAGGTCATCCTAAAGCGGATAATGGTCTCGACAATCGGACAAGATACTCAACGGGTTTGCCCTTTCGGGTGTGCCGTTGCAGCTCCCATAAAATCATCTAAACCAAAGATCCGGGAAAGAGCGGTCACCGAAGTCAACAACTCAAAAGAGGTAACCCAACCAAAGTGGAATAACTCCACCCGGAAGGACTCTCTCAAAAGAACCTCGTCCGGCTGTGGTATGTCACGTCTCCCCATCATGTTAATACCACATGTGAGGAAACATGAGACCACGCTAATCCTAGGTGTATACTCGAGCCTGGGTTTTAGCCCCACTCAGAACACCCACCCCAAATCATAGGAACCACACCTGTCCAGAATCCAACCCAATGATAATATGATGCATGCAAACATATATGCAAATATATAAAATCACAGTGTAATAATCATAAATGCAATAAATAAAGCAGCAAAAGCTACCCAAACTACTCTAAGGAGCGCTAGGATTGACTCGCTTAGGGAAAATGGACCAGCAAGAGGTCAACTTTATCCCCAACAGAGTCGCCAGCTGTCGCAACATGCGAAAAAACAACCGGCGGGAAAAAAACAGAGCCGCCACCGACGCTATTCATCCTTTGACGGAAAGGGGGCGCAGGACTAACCTAAGAAAGGGAAAGGAACGGTCATACGACCAGAGATTGCAAGGTACGGGAGTCGGTTACGCAAGGGGAAGGTATTAGCACCCCCTCACGTCCGTCGTACTCGACGGGATCCACGCTCAAAAGAATAGGAAAAGGTTGCTAATAAACTACTCAAAGAAAACTGCACAAACTAGAATAATAAAACAGGTGAAAGAGGATGGAGGAAGTAAACTCGGCAGGATGTCGCATCCTGGGCCTACGTAGTTTGTCGGAAACAAACATCAGAGTCGACGTAGTTCGGGGGAAAAGGAGACATGCTCGTTAGGACATCACATCCTATGCCTACGTATCTTCTCTATCCAGAGAAAGAATCAGAGCACTCGTAGCTCGGCTAACGCGCCGAAACAAACACCGAAAAGAGACGCTGAGACGTCAAAAGAAACATGCAACAGGAAACAGAATGCCAATACATGGACTTATATCCGACTCCAAACAAAAAACAACAAGGAAACAGAATGCCAATACATGGACTTAAATCCGACTCCTAACAAACAAACAAGGAAATAGAATGCCAATACATGGACTTATATCCGACTCCTAACAAACAAACGCTAACTAGCGCACACCAAAGGAAAAGGGTATCCGATTGACAAACTAATAGGGAGTCTGGAACAAGAGCCTAATAGTTGTCACATAAACACAAAGAGACGCTGAGACGTTAAAAGAACAAAAACGTTGAAAAAGAAAAAGGGTGCCTAGAGAGATCTCGCTCAATCTCCTGCCTACGTATCTCATCTGGTATGAGAATCAGGGCGATGTAGTTCCCCTTAATATGGGAGAAACTCTCTCCTAACCAGAGACCAGGGAAGCTTACAAACTAATAGGGAGACTAAGGCTCGAGCCTAAAAGTTTTCATGCAATCAGTTATCCCTAGGTTGAGGTCTCTAATCAGAACCTAACTCGCACAGGAAGCAAGTTAAAACAAACAGCAAATAAACATCAACACAAGTGAACAAGCATCACTCACTATATCCAAACAAGAGGCTCAGACAAAGGTTGGGCTTTAGTCAAGAGGGGTCATATCAACCTCGACAAACAAGCCAAAACTGTAGGGGTGTTCTGATGCTCTTAACCACTAACATTGAGAGTTGGGGTGAAGCTGATCAAAGATGGTAATGAGGATGAGACCTCATGCTCTTAACCGTGGCCTGGGTGAGCTCAAATCAAAGAAAGCATGGGGATCCAGAAAGAGGGACCCTATTCCACTTGACTGACTCTATACAAAGATCTTGGGTACATGTTCAAGAGCATCAGCACGTAGTGCGAGCATAAAGAACGACTCACTGAATAACAGGGGATTGGTTGCTAATCCCTTCTATCTATCAATTGCCTCATTTGGAGGTCTTATCAAGTAGCACATGCCTCATTTAGAGGTATTTGTCACAAATGTAAACAATCACAGTCAGAGCCTTTTAAGGAGGACTTCAGCCAAATGCCTGCCAAAAAGGTGACAGGACTTCCAGACTACATGGAGTAAAAGAAAGTAACTACCTAAGTGGTGTATCAACCACACTCCACAGCTTAAGCAAAATCTAACTAGCAACTAATGTACCTGTACAAAAACCAAACAGTTAATATTGTATTCAGAAAACCAACAGACAGATAGGGGAACTATTCAACAGTTTTACACAATGCAAGTCACAAGTGCAAGCACTCAAGTGAGTTCATCACATCAATGGACCTACAATACAACAATATTTAGTAATTAAAGGTATTGGCATCTCACAAAGGGAGATCAAATCAACCATTAGTGCTAAATGTCCAAACCTGAAACACAAAGCACAATTAGTATGGGTACAAACCACTAGTACAAAGACTAGGTTCAAAAGCAAGTCAAATGGCCAAAACAGAACTCAATACTTTGCACAAAGCACAATCAAACAAACCAAAAGATGTCCTCAAAAGGACCAGCATTAATTCATAAGGCAAATGCTTCAAATGATTCATGTCATGCAGAGGCAAACAATGTTGTTAATACCTCAGGATTGGCATTAATTTTAGAAAACAAATAATGTAATCACCTCTGTTGTTTTAATATGTTGGGTTGAAGAAATTCAACATCTGGACCAACATGTCATGTACGATGTCACGACGTCAGGTCTGTGACATCGCACATGTGTAGGAAACTGAATTAATTAATTCAGTATATGTTCTGGGATCAGCAAGGATATCTGGTGAATATCCTAACTCCCGGGTGGAGGTCTTGAAGACTAAATCAGAAGATATATAGGCTCAAAATATGGAGATATATATGGAGAGAGTTTAGGAACTTGAAGACCTTGTTTGTAGCAGAATTTTTCTGCTGAAGTTGCAACAGCAAAGAACAAGTCTGCTGCAACTTTCTGAAGGCCCAAATCCAGTTGGGTGATTAGGTTATAAATAGCTGATTGTAATCTAGTTTTTGTAAGCCTCTTAGAATGAAATTTTAGGGGTGTGTGTAAGGTAAACCTCCCAATCTGTGGGAAGGTAACCATGTGTCTCTCAGTGGTAAACCTGAGAGTGTTTGTTACTCAAAGCCTGTAGGCAAGAGTAATTATGTTCTTGAATGAAGCTGTGAAGCAAGTTCAAGGTGTTTGCACATTACATTGTATTTGTAGTGATAGGAATGGAAACTGGAGGTTTCTATCTAGGAGTTCCTAGGTATAGATTGCATTGGGTAGGGATTAAGTGAGGAGTTGTAAACGGGGGAGTTTAACTCTGAATTGATACTACTAATAGTGGATCTTCTTCCTGGCTTGGTAGCCCCCAGATGTAGGTCATGTTGGACTGAACTGGGTTAACAATTTCCTGTGTTTGTTTACCTACTGCCTGTTATAATCATGTCTGCCATAATTCAGGTTGTGTTACAGTCTGCCAATCAAGTTAATAACAAACCTGATACATAGCCTTCTGTTGGAATGTCAACCAGAATGTTTTGACAATCATCAACAACAGCACATACTGTTTAATAAGCTGATGAATTCAGATCAGTATGTAGTAAAGTTTGGTTTTAAAAAGCATATCAAACCTGGCCAAAAGAGCAGTGTGAAATTGTCAAACTGGATGTCTTGACAGTTCTTCTAGTAAGCTGATACTGAAGTAGAGACTGGTTGGTCTTTTACAGTACAACAAATTTAGCAGTCTGTGTTCAGGAACTAAACAGACTGAGCATATGGTTCTGGGCTTGGATGTCAGACGAAATGTTGTGACATTCATTCCTGACAGCATATGCTATATTGTTGGATGGTTAGTGTTTCTGGTTCAGGATTTTTCTCAGGCTACTCTTCAGGAATCCACCAGCTGATCTAAAATCTAGGAAACTAACAACTAAGCTACAATTAATGAACCTAACAAATAATCTATTTGTTAGCTCCTTAAGAAGTGGAGATTAGTTTAACTTGTTACAACCTTTAATCTAGGAAATACAAGTACATGACCAACAAACTGGAACAATGTAACAGATGATGTCCAAAACAGGATCGAGACATCGTGCTGATAACTGTGTAGGAAAACAACAGTAGTGAATGTTATGGTGCACATAACTAAGTGTTCCTCCATTCTAGGATGACATAGAAGGAGAGGATGTGACACTGTGAAAGGGTGCACATTAGTACTGAGTGTAATAACTGTCTTGCTGTATCAGGTACAATGTTAGATCAGATGTCATGACTTGGAGTAGAACATCTGAATACTGACTACACCAGAATTTCAATTGGTATCAGAGTAGGCATCCTGTTCTGTCTTTAGATGAGATCCATGGGTGATACTTTCTGGTAGCTGGCAAGGAGTTGTACTGAAGCTGGAACCTGGGTAAGGTTCTGTAATTTCCTGAATGGTCCCTTGAAGTAGGTGGATGGACTGTTCATAACAGGAATGGTGCGTACCCGTCTCTCGAGGTTGGCAATTGGCCTGTGTGTGAGACAGCTGTGCCAGTACTACATCACATTCAAACCTGGTATGGTCTTGGAGGCCAATCTGGTGAAGTGTGTGTTCATAGGTTGAGTTGTATTATGATTTCCGCTGCATAATACATGGCAAAACTCAAACTCTGATGTAGCTTCCCTTCATGTGGATGAAAGGCTGCTGTGTTCAAGATCTCATCATAATCTACTGAAGATGTCAAAGATACTTGAGTCTCCTCAAGTCCACTCATCATGACGTTCTCACTTCAGGATGGTAAGAGTCCCTCAATCACTGATTCTCTTACTCTCTTGAGTAGTGTATATGAAGACCTTGAAGACCTTCAAGGAAGGGTTGTTCCAAGGAGGTGGAACCAATGTTCTATGTGATGTTAGAACATGTTGTTCAACAAGTATGCAGCTACTGGTTGAAGAGCAGATGTTTTTAGGGTTCAAACAAAGAGATAATTTTGTTTGGAACCTACTCCTGACCTGGAAGAGGAGACATCTGTGTGTGCCAAGTTGACAAGAGCAGGGTCAACTGGTTGTGTGCTCAAGAAGGTCATCCCTGGAAGTTGAGCTGGTTGAGATGTGACATTGTACAATCTCTTGCTGTTAGGCATCTTCCTGCAGTTTGATCAGGATTGGATAGTTGTTCCCTGAAGTACTATGGTGTGTTGGAAGACAAGTCTCCTGGATGTTAGCAGTCAATAATGGGGTAACCTGATTGTGATATCATTTAAGGGGGCTGGAACCATGAATCTTGTTATTCAAACACCACGTTCAGAAGTGGCAGTTCTTACTAGGAGTGAGAATATGAAGATTCATAGGTTGGTTGAGGTAATATGCTCTGGCAATGCATATCTACCATTGACTGGTGTTGTTTGTCTCACTAGTACTTATGGTCAGCTGAAGTCTGATTGGAGGAGTTAGTTGCCACTGGTAGGGATAGTGTATGTCATGTTGAGACATATGTGTACAATGCATGGATATTGGTGTGGAGTATCCATGATTGTTAAGTTGAGGGGGAGTCTTGGTTAACCTCCTCAAGTCTGGTCAGCCTAGGGTCTGGTTGGCTGTTGACCTGTGGCACATGGGTTCTGGTGGTTGTGTGTCACATTTGCAAGGAAGAATTCATCTCTCTCATTCCTAAGAGTGAATTTAATCTGGGAAGACTTTCAAAATTGTCTAGGTGCTTGCAAGCAGAAGATGTTGACACAAGAAGAGTATTTTCAAAGTATTCTTATGGTGGAAGTATCTGAAGGGATGATTGGGAAAGGATTTAAGATCAATGTCTACTTGTGCCAAGTGCAAGTGTTTAATTGATTATCCTTGGAGCTCAAGATAACTGATGTTCTTAAATATGTTGGAACATCACTTCTTCAAGACCCTGTGCAGAATCACAGGAAGGACAGTACATTGGCTTGTGATCTATCTCTTTGGTGGCAGCAAAAGCATATGATCTCTGAAAAGGTTTCCTGGCAAGAAACATGTTCAGCCTTGGTATGTACAAGAAGAAGAAGACATCATAGTCTTGATGGTGGTTACTTGGATCAGTTTATTTCTGATCTAGGTAAGGAAGTGCATTAGCTTATGCACACTGTGAAGTCAAGAACAAGTGGCAGCAGTCTTGACATCATGGAAACAGCCTTGCCTTAGGATGTGGAATCCTTGGTAAAGCTGAAGGGTTAGTGTCTAACTGGTCCTTCTGAAGACTCATACATCAGAGTGTCTGATGTCTTTGGAGAAGAAGCAGGGATTCATCAAGGTGTGAGCTTGGATGACTTAACTGCAAACTTGCAGGATGGAGGTTTTTTACTCAAACTTGGTTCCACAATCAAGTCTATGAGAACATTGAACTCTTGTTCTGTGAAGGGAGGAAGTTCTTTCAAGTGGCAGAAGAAGGAGCTGAATTCAACAGCTGGATGTCAAAACACAATGTTGTGACATTTGGTTCAACATCAGATTCTTAGTTGATGAAGTGGCACATCAACTTAAGATAGAAGGGTCTGCAGGGTTGTAGATTGGACACTTCAAAAGGCTTGAAGTTCAAATTTCACCTGGAAGGTCAGAATATCTTTGGGAGAAGTCTGATACACGTGGAGAGGTCAAAAAGCAGCATTTGACCTGTTCATATGAGAATTCATGAAGGAGGTAATCAACCAGTGGCATTTGGTCTATCTCAGAAGTGAGTTCGAAGAATCAAGGTAATCAACATAAGGCAGCTGATTAGTCTTGAGGAAAGTCTGAGACAAATTACTTTTGAACAGAAAAGTATTAAGTTGAAGACAAAAGGAGGTGTTCTCTATTCATCTCTTGGAGCTTGTGGTAGAAGTTCTGAGCTATCTATGGAAGACTGTCTCTGGTAGTGGGATGAGAGTGTATATATCCCAATGTATGTCTGGGTTCCTCTGGCCCAAGCTGAGGACTCAGTAATATCTGAAGTCTATCAGATAGTGCTCCGTGTGATGCTGTGAAGGAAGTCCCAGCTGATGTTAAAACATCTTGTGAAGTGATCTTCTGTTCTGGTTAGAAGAGAAATTGACACAGAGTGTGGATGTGTTCAGCCAAGAGGGTTGGACAGAGGGTGCGCCCTTGAAGACATGAAGATGCGTCTTATGTTTTCCTTTCATCAAGTGGTCTGGAATCTCTTTGAATCAGGAAGTATGTGAAGGTCCAACCTTGGGGTGTTGGATATGATCATGTGTGACCTCCAAGAGAGTAGGTTGCCCATGACAGGGGGAGTTGTGCCTTTGTGCTGCAAGCAATCACCAAGCTTGTGGTCTATGTGCTCTCAGATAACAGGGTATGGCAACCTGGCAGTTATCAGGATGCTGTGATGTGCAGCAAGGCTGAGTGAGCAGAAGAATGTCTGACCGGATGTCATGACATTGCCCTGGACAGTGCTGTTAATTCCTTCTGAATCTTAAAGTCATTAGGAATTATGAGGGTGATGTGGCCTAGTCTGATAAACCAGAATAAGCCTGATGGCTACAGCTGTGTGGTACAAGGGGAGTAACCATCAACTGAAGTGTGAAAAGTTGGCTGTAGCAGTGCTAGGTGTCAAGCCTCTACTGGAGGAATGACAGAGGTCTTGGGAAATGTTGAAGACTGGCTGAATGCAGGAATGTTAAGACATCGAGTGCAACGTGTCTGACTGCATATATGGAATGGTCTCCATGCACTGGAACGGCTGTGTTGGAAAAGAAACAGTCAAGAGCTATAAAAGGCATTCAAAGATAGTCTGAGATTTTGTTGGTGATTCTCTGACTGTTTCTCAGCAAAAATAAATGCATCTTGACCAAGCATTTATTTCTACCGGATATTCCTAAGCACAGGCTGGACTATTTAAAGGATGCAAGAGCCCCCCCTTCTCCCCACAACAGATACACTCCAATCTCAGAATCATGGGGTATGTTAAGGTCTGGGCAAGCTGCGCCTGGATCTGGTTTTGTGAAGGGTGCCTTTACAAATGTTTCGCTAAAAAGGGGGAGAGAAAGAAACGTCCTGGGGTCGAGAAGCAAACAGATCACTATGGTAACAAACAGAAAGTTGGGGTTGGGGTTAGACACAAAATTCACCAACTGAATTACCACTTGTGTCTTGTGATCTGAGTTAAGAGAACAGTTGTGCCCTGTGATCTGAGTTACATTGTCTATGTACTCAGCATTACATACTCTTCAGGAAGCTCTCCTGTTGAAGGGAAGGGTTCTGGAACAACTGAGCCTTGTTTCTCTACTTCCTCATGTACACCAACATTGGTGTTCATGGTGGGGGAGATAATAACAGAGGATTATTTGTTTTAGCTAAAATTTGCCAAAGGGGGAGATTGTTAATACCTCAGGATTGGCATTAATTTTAGAAAACAAATAATGTAATCACCTCTGTTGTTTTAATATGTTGGGTTGAAGAAATTCAACATCTGGACCAACATGTCATGTACGATGTCACGACGTCAGGTCTGTGACATCGCACATGTGTAGGAAACTGAATTAATTAATTCAGTATATGTTCTGGGATCAGCAAGGATATCTGGTGAATATCCTAACTCCCGGGTGGAGGTCTTGAAGACTAAATCAGAAGATATATAGGCTCAAAATATGGAGATATATATGGAGAGAGTTTAGGAACTTGAAGACCTTGTTTGTAGCAGAATTTTTCTGCTGAAGTTGCAACAGCAAAGAACAAGTCTGCTGCAACTTTCTGAAGGCCCAAATCCAGTTGGGTGATTAGGTTATAAATAGCTGATTGTAATCTAGTTTTTGTAAGCCTCTTAGAATGAAATTTTAGGGGTGTGTGTAAGGTAAACCTCCCAATCTGTGGGAAGGTAACCATGTGTCTCTCAGTGGTAAACCTGAGAGTGTTTGTTACTCAAAGCCTGTAGGCAAGAGTAATTATGTTCTTGAATGAAGCTGTGAAGCAAGTTCAAGGTGTTTGCACATTACATTGTATTTGTAGTGATAGGAATGGAAACTGGAGGTTTCTATCTAGGAGTTCCTAGGTATAGATTGCATTGGGTAGGGATTAAGTGAGTAGTTGTAAACGGGGGAGTTTAACTCTGAATTGATACTACTAATAGTGGATCTTCTTCCTGGCTTGGTAGCCCCCAGATGTAGGTCATGTTGGACTGAACTGGGTTAACAATTTCCTGTGTTTGTTTACCTACTGCCTGTTATAATCATGTCTGCCATAATTCAGGTTGTGTTACAGTCTGCCAATCAAGTTAATAACAAACCTGATACATAGCCTTCTGTTGGAATGTCAATCAGAATGTTTTGACAATCATCAACAACAGCACATACCGTTTAATAAGCTGATGAATTCAGATCAGTATGTAGTGAAGTCTGGTTTTAAAAAGCATATCAGACCTGGCCAAAAGAGCAGTGTGAAATTGTCAAACTGGATGTCTTGACAGTTCTTCCAGTAAGCTGATACTGAAGTAGAGACTGGTTGGTCTTTTACAGTACAGCAAATTTAGCAGTCTGTGTTCAAGAACTAAACAGACTGAGCATATGGTTCTGGGCTTGGATGTCAGACGAAATGTTGTGACATTCATTCCTGACAGCATATGCTATATTGTTGGATGGTTAGTGTTTCTGGTTCAGGATTTTTTCAGACTACTCTTCAGGAAGCCACCAGCTGATCTAAAATCTAGGAAAATAACAACTAAGCTACAATTAATGAACCTAACAAATAATCTATTTGTTAGCTCCTGAAGAAGTGGAGATTAGTTTAACTTGTTACAACCTTTAATCTAGGAAATACAAGTACATGACCAACAAACTGGAACAATGTAACAGATGATGTCCAAAACAGGATCGAGACATCGTGCTGATAACTGTGTAGGAAAACAACAGTAGTGAATGTTATGGTGCACATAACTAAGTGTTCCTCCATTCTAGGATGACATAGAAGGAGAGGATGTGACACTGTGAAAGGGTGCACATTAGTACTGAGTGTAATAACTGTCTTGCTGTATCAGGTACAATGTTAGATCAGATGTCATGACTTGGAGTAGAACATCTGAATACTGACTACACCAGAATTTCAAATGTGCATAAAGTTGGACATCCCAATTAGAAAATCCAAATCAAAACAGAAACACAAGCAATGACATTGAAATTTGTTATGTGCGTTTATCATGTTATGAATGATCATCATGCAAAAAATCAAATCCAGAAGAGATAAATGGTATATGAATGAAAATGCACAAATGCAAGGTCAAAAATGTGACACAGATTGTCACACTACATGTTCATGTGTCAAAAACAGTGATAGCATATGGTAAAAATTCCAAATCAAAGCTCAAAAAATCATATCACATGTGAGGATCAAACATGTGAAATTTCAGATCAATTGGATTAGCCATGAGCATTTCACAAAGCATTTAATGTAGCATATCAATTTGACCCCATGTTCAATCAAAAAATACAAAGTAAAAATCCAGAAACAAACAATTCATGAAATAAATCCTATAAAAATCTAGAGATCAAAACAAGAATGTGAAAAAAAATTGGGATCAATTTGGACATTTCTATTATTTTTTGTGATTTTTTGTAGTTGAATGAAATAAATGGAAATATTAAAATGCAATGGAGGGAAAATGATATTCAAATAAATCAGCAAAATGCACCAGCCAGGACTAGAACACATGCACCTACAGTCAAAAGAGAAATCAACAATTAAATTTAGAAACATGCACATGCCAGGATTCGAACTCATGCAAGGACGGACCAAGAGCGCTCAAAGCGCTGCGTTTCATTAACACGCGTGGCGCACAAATCAGCACTGCCAGCAACAGCGTGGCATGGTCAAATGAATGAAAACCAGTGGAAATAACACGCAAGCAACACACTCAGCGTACACATGAGCATCCAATGTAACACTGCGTTTCATTTACACAGTCATCATACAAATCAACATTCAAACCACACGTAAGCAAAGTCAAACGCGTATCAGCCAATGGATTGGACAAACAGGCACACGCGTGGAGGCCACATGGCGCAAACCCTAGGCAATGGATTGGACAAACAGTAGTTCCGGTCATCTTCCTCGGCTAGCTCCGGCGGACATTCATCAGAAAATTTCCAGAAATCATCGAATCTTATGCCATTCGAAAGATCTTCTCACAAGGAATTCAAATCTACAATCGAAATATCCTAATTCTTCCTAACATGAACGGATCGAGCAAGAACATTTTGGATCTTAAAACTTTAAATCACCATAACTAGCTCAATTTTCATCCATTTTCAAAACCAATTATATCAGCAAGCTCAGCAAGGATAGATCTACACATCTATGGGAAGAAAACACCAAAAAGAGATGGTCGAATTTCAACTTACTTGAAGTGCAGTGATCAAAAATCGTGCTCTCCAGCTTCCAGAACTTCCAGATCTTCTTCCTCAACCTTGTTATGAAACTTTATGCACAAAGCATCCAATGAAACTTCCTCAATCCACTCCAATTTCCGAATCCGATTTACTTGATGAAGCTTTTGCACTGCATGAATTCTTGCTCAATTCTTCAAACCAGTTGATGATCCTTGCTCAGAATTCCATGATCAACAATAATATGCAAAGAAATTGAGGAATTGTGTGAAGAATTGCAAGAATCGAAGAGAGAGAAAAAATGGAGGGAATGTGAAATTTTTGATCTAAATTCTATTATCTCCCCTTTGATTACAGTTAGGTTTTGATATTTATATGGTGTGGTAATCATGCTGCTAATCACAATTAGGCTTGGTTAATTGAGATTAAGGAAATATGAAGCAAAGTGCAAAAAAGATGCAAATGAGATTATGCATGGCCATGTGCACGTGAACAGTGCCATGTTATGCTTCAAGTTCACTTAAAACCAACCAATATACATGATGGAAGAGGTATTTTGCTCATATCTTGAACCAAATTTGAATTGTGAGATTTCCCTCCAAAATACACATGTGAGAAATGATGATCATATGAACTTCTTCTGTGCATGGAAATGGTTGATTTGGAATCTCTTGGTCATGACAAGCATTTTGCAAAAAGAGTGGACCAATTTGGAGTCTTGTATCAAAAGTTATGCCATGTTGAACTTCCATGCATGCTTTGTGATCATTTGGCCATAACTTCCCAACCAATCATCAGATGATCATGAAATAGGACTTTTTGAAAAGGGGAGAGAAAGCTCTTCAACTCTCATGCTCATCAAAAATACATTTGAAGCTTCTTTGATGTTGAAAAATCAAGTTGAATGTGGACCAGAAACTTGCCATTTTTGGAAACATGAAATTACAGGTCACTTTCCATTTTTAGTAACTTTCGTCATGACTTCAAAATCTTCAAGATAGGTGTTTGAAATGATGAATAGGCCTTGTTTGAACATGATTGAGATGCTTCCACTCACTTCCCCATCTCAAAGCCCTCAGTTGACTGCACAGTTGACTTTTATGATCCTCAAATGACCTGGAAATGTACTGATGAATTTGGGCCTCTACCACTTGGTAAAATTGCTTCAAAAAAAAACCCTAGCTCATATAAGCTCTTTAGAATAATCATGTGGTCTTCTTCTCAAGGAAAGACTTCCTCTTTTGCACAAAGGATTCTCTTGATACTAATTCTTATTGATATGATGGAATGCAATATGGAATGTGAAATGACCTAAAAAAAATGAATGCATGAATGGGGAGGGCAAATTTTAGGTGCTACACTTACGATGTTCTATAATTCACTTAAGGGCACTGTACATTACGGTATTCCTTAATTACTCTATCTCTCATCAATATGTCCTTTGTGTGTGACCTTATAGGTTTTTGCAGCATTGGCAATTATATTAAATCACGTATTTAACATAATAAACATTGAGCGGTATCTAGCAACACATCACTGCTACCCAAGACACAAAAATGTCATGCGATCTGACAAATCCTTCTGTGATAATAATTATGTGTATAATTACCCTTTTTCCTTTATGTATATATTGAACACAAGGCATAGACTGTGTCATCCTTGTCCAGTTCAATATTGGGCCCATAGACATTTATCCTGTTACGCACGATGGGCAAATTCCATCTAGGTCACTCATGTCCCTTAGCATGCTTCGTGGAGTACCCATCTACTGTCTTTATGGTCATCCAATTACGGACAACGTTTGATCAGCAATAAGGTACTCGACTCTACATCTAGGGTCCATAGTGGTTTCAGGTCGAAGGGTGGTATACACCATTATCACCCTGAGAATAACTTATGACACTTTGCATAACATTCTATATAGTATTCTCATAGCGGGTCAATCCAGTATAAATATTACTCTTAATATTCATACCTATGTTTAAGACTTGATAACTCCTTATCCATGATCCATGAGATGTGATCATCAGTCTATATACATAATAGTCTTAATGCTTTAATGTTATCCCATTTCACAATAAAGCTCGACTACGGATACTTTAAGAATATTGTCCTTATGTTTAATGTGATCTCATGATTAAGTCATACTTAATACATTAAACAGACTATCTATTCTAGGGACTTTATTAGACAAACATAATAAAGAAAAAGCCTTTTATTATTAATAAATAATTCGATACAAGTACCAAAAGTATTGGCCTCTAGGGCTTACACCAACAATCTCCCACTAGCACTAGAGCCAATTCGGCATTCCCCTAATGCCCATAGATCTAGTATGGCCATCATGCTTCTGCTGCGCAAGAGGCTTTGTCAGTGGGTCAGCAATATTGTTAAGTGTAGGTACTCTGCATATTTTAACATCTCCTCTATCTATTATCTCTCGAATGAGGTGATAATGCCTAAATATGTGGTTGGATCGTTGGTGAGATCTAGGCTCCTTAGCTTGTGCGATGGCACCAATGTTATCACAATAGAGACCAATGGGATCCACAATGCTAGGAACTGTGCCAAGTTTGAAGGTGAGAAAAACAAGAAAGGGGGTTTGAATTGTTTTGGAAAATAAGCGCTTTTTCAAAATAAGAACACACAGAATTTTATACTGGTTCCCTTATAACACAAAGCTACTCCAGTCCACCCGGCCAAGGTGATTTCGCCTTTAAAAAGGACTTAATCCACTAATCTTGAAAGATTAATACAACTAAATGTCTAAGAGAATGATCTCTTAGTCCTCCCAAGTATACAGACTACGCAGAGTCACTTGAGGAACAAAATCAATTTATCAAAAGGAATTGTAATCTAGAGTGCTTCTAAGAGTAAGCAAATATTACAACAAAGTAGAGAAAACAAGTGTTTTCACGTATGAGCAACAACTCGTGAAAAACTAAGAGAGAAGGTAGAGAATTTTCTGTGCGTTGAGGTGTGTCTCTCACTGAAGTATGTTGTCCTTTATATAGTGGTGAAAGGATCGTTGGAGTGATGACAGAATATTGGTCTTTGATGAGTATTCAATGCCATTACTTCTATGTTTCTTGCCATAACCAATTTGTCTCCCTGAATAACTTCTTTCCAAATTTACTTTCTTACCATTTGAAGAAGTTGTTTCCGTTACTCTTTCTGGATTGGGGAACCTTCATCAAAGTCTTCGTTATCTCTGTGTCAATCGGAGATTGTGTTGAAGTTACATCAGAGCTTCTAAGAGTCTTGGTCTTTTAAATCATATGAGTTGATTCCAGTGGAAGTTTAGAGCTTCTGGTATTCTGCTGTCCTGTTTTGCTCAAAGTCAGAACTTCTAGAGCGCACTTCTTCTTCAGATACTTCTGATCTTCTAGTTCTTTGTATCTGATTAGAGTTTGTATCTGATAAAGCAATCAAATTCCTTTGTTCTTGTTCAGAGTCCTGCACACTTAGAGAAATTTCGTTAGGGTGCCATTTTTGGTTTCATCCTTTGTTATCATCGAAATCCTGGAATCTATTGTAGAACTAATTTTGTTCTTACAAAGTTCACTAATGAACTTTTTGATCCAAACAGCTTCCTTTGTTGCACTTGAGGCAGCAATATACTCGGCCTCGGTTGTAGAATCAACAACTGTATCTTGCTTTGAACTTTTCCAGCTCACAGCGCCACCGTTTAAGCAAAACACATAACCAGATTGCAATCTAAAGTCATCCTTATCTGTCTGGAAGCTAGCATCGGTGTATCCAATTACAGCCAACTCTTCCTGACCTCCATATATCAAGAATGAGTCCTTAGTCCTTCTCAAATACTTAAGGATATTCTTGACAGCTACCCAATGAGCATCACCAGGATCAGATTGGTACCTACTCGTTGCACTTAAAGCATACGAGACATCTGGTCGAGTACATAACATGGCATACATGACAGATCCTATTGCAGATGCATATGGAATCTTATTCATGTGATCCTTTTCTTCCTTAGTTGAAGGGGATTGTGTTTTTGATAGACACAGGCCATGTTGCATAGGTATGAATCCTTTCTTGGGATCATGCATATTAAAGCGTCTCAACACTTTTTCTATGTACGTACTCTGACTTAGGCCAAGCAGTTTTTGTGATCTATCTCTATAGATTCTGATTCCTAATATATAGGCTGCTTCACCTAGGTCCTTCATAGAAAAGCATTTCCCCAACCAAGACTTTACTTGTTGCAGGGTAGGGACATCATTTCCAATGAGTAATATGTCATCTACATATAATACTAGGAAAATGATCATGCTCCCACTAACCTTCTTGTAGACACAAGGCTCATCTTCGTTCTTGATGAATCCATATTGTTTTACCGTTTCATCAAAACGAAGATTCCAGCTTCTGGAAGCTTGCTTCAATCCATAGATTGATCTTTGTAACTAACATATCTTTTGGGCTTCTTCTGGTATGTCAAATCCTTCAGGCTGTGTCATGTACACATCCTCAAGAAGATTCCCATTAAGGAAAGCATTTTTAAAATCCATTTTCCATATTTCATAATCATGATATGAAGCGATAGCCAGTAAAATCCGAACAGATTTAAGCATTGCAACTGGTGAAAAGGTTTCGTCATAGTCAACCCCATGAATTTGTTTATATCCTTTTGCAACCAGTCTTGCCTTATAGGTATATACCTTACCATCCATGTCAGTCTTCTTTTTGAAGACCCTCTTGCATCTTATAGGTTTAACTCCTATAGAAGGCTCTACCAAGGTCCAAACTTGGTTTGTATACATGGAATCCATTTCAGATTTCATGGCTTCTTGGTATGAAAACTGAAATGTTTTAATTCACAAAATCAAAACAACCACTGGCTTGCCTCTCACACGAGGACTTCAGAAAACCATTTGAACACAATAAATTCACATTATATGATGAAATTCAGATCAAAACAGTTGAGCAATAAACCTTTGAAGAGCAGCTTTAATCAGCACGATTCCTTCCAACTTTTGCTTCCAATTTGAACTTGAGATGTGATATGAGTGCAAGGCTAAGGAATAAGTCTTGAAGATCAACTGATTTGGTTGAAATTCAAGCTTGAATTGAGAAAAATAAAATCAGAATTCCTTTGGTAATTGTTGGGTTTTCACTTCTGTAGAGTTTCAGGTAGCCTTAAGGTTGAAATTTGAATGAAGCAAGCATTGTATTTATAGCTGAGATCCAAGCAATGAGGTGAAGAACTCGTGTGCATGATCATTGGGTCCTCCATGCATGGGCCTGTAAAGGCGCATGTGAGTCCCAAAATCAATTGGAAATGCAAGTTTCTATCATACCAAATGGAAATGGACGTTCAATTTGTCTTGTGTTTGCTTGTGCATGAAGATTCCAATTGAATTGCATACCTGGTCACAAATGTTCCCCTCTTTGAAAGTCATTCATGAAAAATCCAAACATAGGCATGCGAGTAATGGTTGGAAAGGTCTTGACATATGGAACAAAATCTATGTTGGGAAAAAATCCATTTGGAGTTTGGAAATTTATGAAAACTGACCTTGAAGTTTGAGGTACAAAACATGCCTTTGAAAAATTTGCCAAAAGTGACCAACTTCAAGCCCTTCTGTTTCAATGATACAAGCCTCAAGTCGAAAAACCTCCAACAATAAAGTTCTATATATTTTCAATAGAATCAATTTAGACTTAAATTTTACATCATTTGGATTTTTAATGAGAAAGTTATGGGCACTTGAAGTTGGACTTTTTCAACATTCAATGGTTTTGGTCCAAAGTGACCTATAATGTTTTGTATTATCACATGTGTTTCTTTTAGGATTATGAAATTTTGTCCAACATAACATTTGAATTATACATGTTAATCTTTCCAATTCAATTGTTCTCACCTAAAAATCATAAAAAATGTAGGAGTTAGGTCCTTGGGAAGTTGACCCAAAATTAGGGTTTTAGTCAAAATGACCTATAATGTTTTGAAATGAATGATGACCTTCCAAGTTTCAAATGATTTTTTGATGAACATGAAAGTTGTTCATAATGTTCTTAATAACATTTTTTATCTTGGGTTCATATTCATTTGACAAACCCATAAAAAGTTAGGTCTCAGTGGATCTCAATTTTGTTAGATGACTTGACTGGTCAACTTCTCAAGTCCAAACTTCAAATCTTGATGAATGAATGATTGAGGGCACTAACATAGGCTCATATATGAATAAAATAGTGAATTAAAGAACTTACATTCATTGAATTTTATCATGGGTTGAGGTTGCTTCATGAGCAAGGCACAGTTGATGCATAGTTGATTTAGGGTTTCCTTGGGAAACAAGCCTCAAGCTCTTTGGTTTATCTTGATCAAATTGACAAATTTAGATACTTGGGAGACATACATGATGATTGAGATCTTTGTGAACCATTTTCATGCTTGCTTTCATCTTCATCTAGCCACTTCCTTGAGCATAGGAGCCTCCTAGGAGCAAGGGCACATGTGATTGCTTGAGCTTTAAAACAAAAGAGGTTAGTGACATATTTTTATGCTTTTGGTTAGTAAACAAAAATAATAAAAGCAATAATATACAATTCAAGCATGCTTGATGGTCTCATACCAACTCACATAAGTCCTAACCCAAGGGTTAAAGGGCCAAGATGTTATGATCCTTGAGGAAATGCAATGAGCAATGATACGATGCCATGAGGGGTCTTAGGGTCAAAATAAGGGTCTTACAGATGCCCCTATTTAAGGTCATTCTAGCCGGAGATATGAAGGTTAAAATCTTTGTCCCGATGGGGTAGAATGGGCTTAAATAATAACAAAGAGATGAATTTTGGTCCCTAAGAGACCTCATGATGCAAATGTATGCATGCAAAAAATTAATACTCTGTGGGGATATATGGCCACAAAGGAAAAGAAATCAGGAGAAACTAAAAATCCAAAGGAGTAGCACACTCACTAGGGAGACAGAGACTTTGGGGGGAAATAGGGTAGAAATGCGTGAGCAGGTCACGACTTGAAAACTTGCTGGGAGACACGAAGGGATTCCATGAAAGTAAATCAATGGAACGACTCGAGCTGACGTAAAGAAACATGTATTGGGGAACATGCCAATACAACCAAACTATCCGCGAAGGATACTTCGGATAAAAATCTGGACTCAGGTGGGGAAATCCATAAAGGATTCAACTGAGGAAGAAACAACGAGATATTACTTGCTACTGAGTAATAAACTCAAGGAGAGACATGTGATCAAAACACCGGTTCCTGGGTGAGAGAACAACACACTCAAGGAGAAAGAAAATCTAAGACCGGTATAAGGGTGAGAGATATCAATCATCCAAAACGTCTGAGGAAGACCTAAAATGCATATTTCAACTCAGGAAAATCTAACTCCATAAGGGCAAAAAGGCATAATAGGGAGCAGAAGGAAGGACCACCAGGGATACCGATTACTGGGCATATAATAGGTGACCAACCAGACGTGAATTGGGAACATATCTAAGACACTCATCATTCGGAGGGAGGGCTGAAAAAGCAAACTCGACTTACAGGATGAACATTCAATTCCACAAGGATATACGAATCTTACTCAACTGGGGAAGAAAAAGTCTTCAACTGAAGAGCGCATGAGATATATTATCTATTATCGTCAGAACGTAGATAACATACTCGCATCGAATATTATCCACAACCGGTTACTGGGTTAATAAAGGATGAATCAGCCAAAAAGGAAGGACATCGGGATACCGATTACTGGGTATAAAATGATGACCAATCAGAAGGAGAAACATTCATTACCCAACAAGGGTAAATGAAAGATGACTCGCCGGGGATACATTGACAAGAGCAATGATCTCAAAGATATATCACCAGTTACTGGGTGGTATACTCAAAATGAAGGAATATCAATACCAAACATTGGATAAAGATAACCAACAAAGAGGGGATTACATCTACCGGTTACTAGGTAGAAAACCACATAAATAGGACTTACAACTACCGGTTACTGGGTAGAAGGCCACATAAATCCACTGGGGAAAAGATGGACAATTACTGGTTACTGAGAAATTGAACAACTAAACGACAGGGAACTGCAGGGGAAATAACAAGAAAAGGAGTCATTCTATGAACAAACTAGAAAGACACAATCAAACAAGACTCAACCCAATGGGGATATAACTCAGGGGAGTAATTCCATCCCAATACATGTTTAGGGAGGAAACTGAAACAAAAATCATCCACGAGGACATAACTCAGTGGGGAATATATAAGGAAAGATAGACACTTTCTGCCTATAGGGATGACTCTATATGGAGAGATCAGACACAAACATCTGCTTGGAGAAGAACATTTCACCAATAGCAGGAGATAATAAGCGAAGATATATGGAAAAGAATGCGACATGAATATCTTAATGTTATAGTTATGCATGTATATGCATGGTTTATGTATGGTTAATGCTGAAAAACAGACATATCTAACACAAACAGATCTGAGAACCAATGGACAAACATCCGGTATAACATCTCAAAAGAGAAAAGCCAGGCCCACAGGAGAAATCAATTCTAGTGGGGAGCATCAAATACCAGGAGACACCAATCACCGCCAGGGATAAGGACCACTTCCAGGGATGGGCACAGGTTACAGTTATCAACCGCCGAGGATGGGCAAAGACTCAGCTGGGGAACTTGCAGAGGTATCAATAAGATCTAACATAGAAGAACTCTCTTGGGGATCTTCTGCTGTGAGCAACCCTACTGGGGAGATCAGAGTGGGTAAGATCCATTATAGCAGAAGCTCTAATGGGGAACTTGCAGAGGTATTGATAAGATATAACATAGAAGAACTCTCCTGGGGATCTTATCAGGGAATGATATGAAAATCTGTGGGGGACAACCGCCAAACAGAAGTTCTAACAATCAAAACATTCTTCTCATCTGCTAGAGAGATATCTCTGATAAGGGGAGAGAGAACCAATGCTCCACTGGGGGAGGACACAACATCTTCACCACCAGCTCAACTTAGAGAAGGCTTTCCAATAAGGAGGGGAAAACCAAATAACAAGCTATGTTCATGCAACTCCACTAGGGATAGACTATAGACGACTATACTAGGGATGAGTTGTAGGCAAACCCGTTGGGGAAGAAATTGCAAGCCAAACTGCTGAGGATGACTGACCAACCTGCTAGGGATAACTGGTCAACCTGCTCTAGGCGACTACTGCCGAGGAGATATCTGAAATATAGCTTTTTAGGGAACACAACACCTAATTTGCCGAGGATTTCTATTCATGCCGGGAATTACTGCTCATCCTGCTGGAGATTTCCAATTACGCTGGGGGGAGACCAACTTCCTCAGGAACAGATAGCATATCAACTTTTATCAATTTATAAGGGATTTTAGGTCAGTCCACTCAAGGGATGACAACCATAAAAACGATAAAACACAAATGCTAGACTCAGACTCTCTGGGAGTTGAGGATGTTTGAGATAGAGGTATACACATCTAAAAGGATCAAGGCCAAAACTCCAGACTCTCTGGGGATTTGATGATGTATCATCCTTCTCCGTGCTTGCTGAGGAGATAACCTGAAAGATGATGAAGAGGATACAAACATGCCAGAAATATGAAAAAATGTCTTACCCTTTTGGAGATCGTACTATCCTTGGGAGAGTACTGAAGACATTCCATTTATCCTTTCAGTCATTGTGAATGTTCACTTTGTTTAAAAACAGTTTATAAAAAACTTTATTTGTTTAAAACAATGATATTTATCAATTAAAATATGCAAAACATTTGTTAAACAGAAACAAATAAGAGTGCAAAGAGTTGAATAAAGGCTCAAATTTATTTGATGGAATGGTAGTCCGCAAATGGCGAGACTCCATGGATCTTTACAAATTTGAAATTGGTGATATATATTGGAAAAAGGGCTACATTTAACATATGACCATTTCTCCACCAACTCTGAATCTGATGTATTCGAAGCTTCAGTTGACGATGACTGAGCGAGAATCTTTGACAGACGACAGCTTGTAGAACAAAGTCTTGTTAGGATCCAGTTACTTGCCAAATCCCTAATTTTTGCCTAGATTGCCCTAGGGTGAGGTACTCAATCTAGCGGGATATATATATATATATATATATATATATATATATATATATATATATATATATATATATATATATATATATATATATATATATATATATTCATTTTTTTATGTCTCTAACTTTTGCCTGGATCTCCCTTTCGGGTTTTCAATCCACCGAGACGCTCATTTTTTCCTAAGCCGCCCTTTCGGGTTTTCAACTTAGCAAGATATTCTGTTTTTATTTTAGGCGAATTATTTCTTGACTGCATCTGAATTCACAGGACGAGTGAAATCCTCCCCATCCATAGTTGTAAGTATCAAAGCATCGCCTAGAAAGGCTCTCTTAACAACATATGTACCTTCATAGTTTGGAGTCCACTTGCACCTGGAATCTGGCGCGAAAGACAAAACTTTCTTGAGCACGAGGTCACCTTCTCGGAACACACGAGGCTTGACCTTCTTATCAAAGGCTTTCTTCATCCTTTGCTGATATAATTGACCATGGCACATGGCAGCTAATCTCTTCTCTTCAATCAAATTCAGCTGGTCATAACGACTCTGAACCCATTCAACCTCAATTAACTTGGCTTCCATCAAGAATCTCAATGACGAGATCTCGACCTCTACGGGGAGCACATCCTCCATGCCATACACAAGAGAGAAAGGGGTTTCCCCTGTTGAAGTGCAGACAGATGTACGATAACCATGTAAAGCAAATGGCAGCATTTCATGTCAGTCTTTGTACGTAACAACCATCTTTTGGATAATCTTCTTGATGTTCTTGTTAGCAGCTTCAACAACCCCATTCATCTTGGGTCTATAAGGAGAAGAATTATGATGTGCAATCTTGAACTCGCTACACAGTTCTTTCATCATCTTGTTGTTCAAGTTAGATCCATTATCAGTAATGATCTTGTCTGGCACACCATATCGGCATATGAGTTGATTCTTGATAAACTTCACAACCACCTGTCTGGTCACATTCGCATATGATGCCGCTTCAACCCACTTGGTAAAGTAATCAATTGCTACGAGAATAAAATGATAGTCGTTTGACGCCTTTGGCTCTATCATGCCAATCATGTCAATTCCCCACATGGAGAAAGGCCATGGTGAGGAAATAACATTCAGAAGTGTCGGGGGAATATGAATCTTATCCGCATAAATCTGACACTTATGGCATTTCTTCACATATTTGTAGCAGTCAGACTCCATTGTCATCCAATAGTAGCCTGCTCTCAACATCTTCTTTGCCATGGCATGTCCATTGGAATGAGTACCAAATGAACCCTCATGGACTTCAGTCATCAACAGGTCTGCTTCGTGTCTATCCACACATCTGAGCAAAACCATGTCAAAATTCCTCTTATAAAGCACATCACCGTTGAGGTAGAAACTGCCAGATAATCTTCTCAAAGTCTTCTTATCTTTAACAGATGCCCCAGGCGGGTAAATCTGACTTTGGAGAAAGCATTTGATATCAAAATACCATGGCTTATCATCTTTCATTTCTTCACGATAATATTGGGAACTTCATTCCAGTATTTCACCATAATCATCGAAGCAAGCGTGGCAAGAGCATCTGCCATCTGATTCTCATCTCGAGGAATATGATGGAAGTCAACCTCAGTAAAGAAAGTTGAAATCCTCCTTGCATAATCTCTGTATGGGATGAGGCCAGGCTGATTCGTCTCCCATTCACCATTGATCTGATTAACAACAAGGGCCGAATCACCATAAACATCCAAATGCTTGATCCTAAGATCAATACACTCTTCCAAACCCATAATACAGGCCTCATACTCCGCCATATTATTCGTGCATTTGAAAGTTAGCCTTACTGTAAAAGGAAAATGTGTGCCCTGAGGAGTAATAATCACTGCCCCAATACCATTTCCATATTGATTAACAGCGCCATCGAACACCATACCCTAACCGGAACCAGGCTCTGGCCCTTCGTCCAGCGTAGGCTCATCACAATCTTTCATTTTCAAATATAGAATCTCCTCATCTGGGAGGTCATACTGAACAGACTGATAATCCTCAATTGGTTGACGTGCCAAGTGGTCAGCCAAGATACTACCTTTGATAGCTTTTTGAGCTCGACACTCAATATCATACTCAAACAACAGCATCTGCCAACGGGAAATCCTCCCAGTTAAGGCAGGCTTCTTGAAGATATATATGATTGGATCCATTTTGGATATCAACCAAGTCGTATGATTCAACATATACTGGTGTAAGCGCTTAGTAGCCCAAGCCAAAGCACAGCATGTCTTCTCAAGCATTGAGTATCGAGACTCACAATCAGTGAACTTCTTACTCAGATAGTATATAGCATATTCTTTCTTCCTTGATTCATCTTGCTGACCCAATACACAACCCATGGAGTCATCAAGCACTGTCAAGTACATAATCAATGGTCTCCCTTCAACAGGCGGAGACAGAATCGGAGGCTCGAACACATACTCTTTGATACTATCAAAAGCCTTCTGGCAATCCTTGGTCCAATCATGACGTTGATCTTTCCGGAGGAGCTTGAATATTGGCGCACATGTGGCAGTCATGTGGGATATAAATCTGGAAATGTAATTCAAGCGACCAAGAAAACCTCGGACTTGCTTCTTAGTTTTGGACATAGGCATCTCTTGTATTTGTTTGACCTTGGAAGGGTCAACCTCAATACCTCTTTCACTGACAATAAAGCCCAATAACTTGCCGGAACGGACTCCAAATGTACACTTGTTCGGATTCAGACGTAGTTTGTACTTCCTTAAACGCTGAAAAAGCTTCAACAAGTGCTGTACATGTTCAACTTCCGTTCTCAACTTCGCAATCATATCATCAACATATACCTCGATTTCCTTGTGCATCATATCATGAAACAAGGTAGTCATAGTTCGTTGATACGTGGCTCCGGTGTTCTTCAAACCGAAGGGTATCACTCGATAACAGAATGTTCTCCAAGGTGTGATGAATGTTGTCTTCTCCATATCCTCGGGTGACATTTTAATCTGGTTATAACCGGAAAATCCGTCCATAAATGAGAAGATATTGAATTTAGCTATATTATCTACCAACATATCAATGTGTGGTAGAGGAAAATCGTCTTTCGGACTAGCTTTATTCAAGTCTCGATAGTCAACACACATTCAGACTTTTCCATCTTTCTTAGGAACGGGCACAATATTGGCCACCCATTGAGGATATATAGAAGTCACCAGAAACCCCGCATCAATTTGCTTCTGAACTTCTTCTTTAATCTTCACTGCCATATCAGGATGAGTTCTTCTGAGCTTCTACTTCACAGGTACACACTCAGGCTTCAAAGGCAGGAAATGTTGCACAATATCAGTATCTAGACCAGGCATGTCTTCATATCACCAGGCAAAGACGTCGACATATTCTCGTAGCAACTTAATCAACCCCTTCTTCACAGACTCTTCCAAGAGTGCCCCAATTTTTACCTCACGAGCACAATCTTCAGACCCCAAGTTGACTGTTTCCAGATTCTCAAGATATGGCTGAATAATCTTGTCTTCATGCTCAAGCAGACGGGTAATCTCATCCGGAATCTCTTCAACATCATCTTTTTTGGCCTCAAATAGAGGGAACTCAAAGTTGGGAGATGGCGTTGGATTATTATGTTCAATGGGTTTGATCAACCTGTATAATGATTTTGAGTATAAAAGAGATTTCAGAATTCAATCAAGGCAAATCATTATGAAGATGAAAAGATTGATTTTATTATCTTTTTAGGGTTTTATGGTGATCACCAATTTCATGCAAAAAGAAAATAGGGAAAATAAATTGGAAAAACAAACATTTAACATGTAATTATTGAATGAATATCATTGTATTAATGTGCCAACAATGTCATCACTTCTCCTTTTGGCATGGGAGAAGGGTTTTTAAACAAAAGTGAACACATTACGTGGACTTATGGATAACTGTTGGAACATCAACAACGACCCAATTATTGTAGATTCCTCCAGGGATGACAAAGTTGCCAGAATCTTCCTCTTCATCATCTTCCACTATGGCAGCAACCTCTTGGTCTTCAACAGTGTGGATGAAACCACCACTCTGGAACAGCCCACGCTCATTGGAAATGCCTGAAGAATACCCTATGCCAGCTCGTGATTTATTATCTTCCAGCTTGATCATTTGTCCTAAACCAGTAGTTGCGCCATGCTCGATGGCCAACTTAGCATCATTGTAGGAAGCAAATGAAGAAGGTCCTTTCCTTGAAGGCTCAGCAATAGACAAGGCTTGGAATGGAGTCCCAACCTCATCCTCAGCATTTATATAGGAGAAGGAAGATAAATGGGTAACCAAGAGAGCCTTCTCTCCCCCTATCACCACCGACTTCTTATTCTTAACGAACTCCAACTTTTGGTGTAGGGTGGATGTCACGGCGCCTGCCTCGTGAATCCATGGTGTGCCAAGTAAATATCTATATGATGGATGGATATCCATGACCCGGAAAGTGATCTGGAAATCACTAGGTCCAATCTTGATTGGGAGTTCAACTTCTCCAATCATAGTTTTCCTCGATCCATCAAAAGCTTTAACTACCACTCCACTCTGCCTCATGGGAGGCCCCTGGTAAGAAAGTTTGGCCAGAGTGGATTTTGGCAACACATTTAGCGATGATCATGTGTCTACCAACACAATAGACAAGGCATCATCCTTGCAATTCATTGAAATGTGTAGAGCCAAATTGTGGTCTTTTCCTTCCTCGGGAAGATCAGCATCGCAAAAGCTCAAATTGTTACAAGCAGTTATGTTTGCAACAATGCTATCAAACTGTTCAATTGTGACATCGTGATCCATGTATGCCACGTCCAACACCCTCTGCAAAGCTTCATGGTGTGGCTCTGAATTCATCAGCAAAGATAGGACATATATCTTTGATGGAGTTTGTAGCAGCTGATCAACAACGTTGTACTCGCTCCTTTTGATGAGCCTCAACATCTCATCACAGTCCTATCTCAAAATGCCATGCTGGCCAACAGGGACAGGAGTTTTCACAGATTTATGCATGACAACAGGGTTAACGCCCTTCACAACAAGTGTCGGATTCGAAGAAGTCCCCACAGGACCGGCAGGATTAACAATAGCAGTTCTCTTCAATATGTCTTCATGGGGTTTCAGCGACGCCGAGAAAACACGACCACTGCGGGTGACACCATTAACGTCTGATATACTCATAACAGAGGTGGAGGGAAACGACACCTCCTTACCATCTTCGAGCATCAGTGCATTATACTTGTAAGGAACAGCTCTATCTGAAGAATACGAGACAGGGCCCACTGGCTTGATTACAAGAGACGGAGAAACCTTCTTCTTGTTGCCATCATATTTCACGACAATAGGTTTTGGTATTCTAAATAACGGAGAAATAACATCAACTTCATCCTCATTTCGATTCTGAAGTATCTCAATCATATCCTAATCCAACATCTCTTGGATGTCCTTCCTGACTTGTCGGCATCCTCTTTCGTTGATAGTGCACACCTGGCACCTGTCATGGTCATGCTCATAATGACTGTATCCACATAACAGTCTGTACATCTCGACCAACGATTTCCTGATATGACTGACATATAGGACTTTATATTTTCCAGGGCAACCCTGGACCATGTTTACAGCAGCTTTCCCATGCTCGGGCAATGGGTTCTTCTTGACATTAGGACCTACGTCCTCGAAAAACAAAATCCCACTTCTAACAAGGTCTTGCACCTTGGTCTTCAGGGGATAGAAGTTCTCCACATCATGTCCGGGAGCACCAGAATGATATACACAGTGTAGCTCAGGCTTGTACCACCACTGAGGGTTGGTTGGTACAACAGGTGGGTCACGTGGAGTAATTAGTTTTCTATCAATCAGCGACAGATAGAGTTCAGCATAGGTCATTGGAATTGGATTAAAAGTGACCCTCTTCCTATCATAGCTTGTGTTGGTATTATTGTTATTTCGAGGCTGGTAGGCATGCTGTTGTGGACGATGTTGTTGTTGATATTGTTGATGTTGTTTTTGTTGATGTTGATAATGTTGAGCTTCCCTGAAGGCAGGTGCTATATGAGCCACCTGGTGCTGGTTGACGGTAGGGTGAACAGTTTTCCTCTTCACAGAGGGTCTTCTCTTTATATGGGAAGACACAACATGTGCCTCTCTCTCCTTCTTCTTCGCAAAGCCCCCATATAGCTTTGTAGAAGAGCCTTCATCTCTGGTCAGACGTCCTTCCCGGACTCCTTCCTCTAGTCTCATCCCCATATTCACCATTTCGGTGAAGTCTGAGGGAGCACTAGCTATCATCCTCTCGTAGTAGAAAGAGCTTAAAGTCTTTAAAAGGATATTCATCATTTCTTTCTCTTCGAGTGGTGGGCGTACTCCTTAAACGTCTCCTTCTCTTTCTAGGACATCGTCCTCACCTGGTCCCTATCGGGAGCCATATCCACATTATACTTATATTGCTTGACGAAAGCTTCGCCAAGATCATTGAAGGAGTGGATGTTCGCGTTGTCCGGACCCATGTACCATCTGAGAGAGGCATCAGACAGACTGTCCTGGAAATAATGGATAAGGAGTTGATCATTCTCGGTCTGTGTTGACATCTTGCGAGCATACATCACAAGATGGTTGAGAGGGCAAGTGTTTCCCTTATATTTCTCAAAGTCAGGTACTTTGAATTTTACAGAGATTTTGACGTTGGGCACAAGGCACAACTCAACAGCAGATTTACCAAAGAGGTCCTTCCCCCTCAAAGTCTTTAGTTCCTTGCGCAGCTCAAGGAATTGGTCGTTCATGGCGTCCATCTTCTCATAAACATCTGGGCCCTTAGATGGCTCATAATGATAGATGGTGTCTTCTACTCTGGGTAAAGTGTGCACAACGGCAGGTGGCACAGCAAGGACCGAGCTAGATGCCGGCAGAGAAGCGAAGGTAGGAGAAAGACCTTCAGGCACAAAGTTTGCGGGCATCCCCCACGGGAACCCAGCTGCCATAGTCGGCGCGAAGTGAGCGGTGGCGGCAGGCACAATTGAGGAAGCTACCTCAAATAAAATCGTCCTCACGGGAGGAGTTGCATGAGTCAGAGACGACTGACTCTGACCAGCCAGCACTGACTCCATCATGGCCGTCAGCCTAGCTACTTTCTCCTTCAGCTCTCTTTTGTCTTGTTCAAGATAATCCATCAGCTTTGGAAGATTTGCCCTGGTGTTATACCGGTGCGTCAGCTTGTCTTCAAAATAAATGAAGAACAAAGAGTTAGACCATTGATCAAGAAGCTCTGAACAAAACTTTCTTATGCATATGATGCATGCAATGTTTGTGCACATGATTTATTTTTAATCAAAGGAACTTCATAGAGATCTATTTGCAAATATTTGGAAATACTAATCCTTTTAAGACATATAATAGAATACTCATATCAATAATATTTGGAAGAATTTTTACACCAAAGAAGTAGTACAGTCTTGGTAACCAAATACAATACAAGAGGAAAGGAGAATAACATCCTATGGAACCCTAGAAACAATCTTCCAAAGCTCTCGAGACTGGAAGATAAGTTGCATGAAGCCTCTTCACCTCTCTCTCATAGGCTGCCTCCATATTTGCCTTCTCCTTGGCGAGTCGATCATACCTCCTTTTCTAAAACCTGGATGACTGAGGAAGAAGAGAAGTCACCACATCATCAGGCTCGTCGATAACCTGATGCTCCAGAAATTCTATCACAACATCCTTATCTCTGAGTTGCTGAAGTAGTTCCTCTCCCTCACGGATCCAAGCACGTGATCGATCTTCATCTCTTAACTCCTATACTCCTTGGTTAGGGAGGGTTGAAGGCCCAACCATAACCATAAGGGTAGGTCTTGGATAATCATAGGGCATGCGGTACTCAAGCGCTCTCTTCCTCACCCAAGCAGTGTAGGGTTCCAAAGCAATACAATTCTTCGGACCAAGCTCTTTCCTTCCCTTCCAATGAATTTTGCGCCAAGCGCGGACCATCCTGCCCTTCAAGTTCTGGGGATCTTTACCCTCTTGAAAGAACACACCCTCCAACAGAATATAGTTAGGTCTATCCTTTAACGGGAACCCAAGCTGACGGCGAGCCAAAATAGGGTTGTAGTTAATTCCACCACATGTACCAAGAAGAGGCACATTGGAGAATTCACCACAAGAATCAATAATCTGCACACCATCATATACACAGTTGTACCAAAAGATATCATCATTAGTGAGAGACATAAGTCTCGTAGATCACCGTAGACATCCTTTGTTTTCCTTGAAGGCAAGTGTCTGAGGCCAGTGTGAAATAACCCACTTGTACAACAGAGGCAAACAACACACAATGGTACCACCACCCTTTGCATTCCTCATATACAAAGAGAAATAAGTGTCACCCAACAGAGTAGGAACGGGATTAAGAGTAGAGAAAATCCTAATAGAATTCACATCCACAAAATTGTCGATGTTGGGGAATAACACCAGCCCATAGATGAGAAGTACTAATCTGGCCTCAAAGGCGTCCTCACTCATGGCCTTCCCAAACAGAGTAGCTTGGGTGATGAGGAAATCAGATGGGAGACCTTGAATTCCACCTTTGGTAGTCATATGAGCACCAATATCAGATACATCTATGTGAAGCAGATCACCAATCTCTTGGGAAGAAGGAACTCTCTCCAAGCCACTGAACGGAAACTGATCCAAAATAGGTATACCCACAAGATAGGCATACTCCTCAAGCGTAGGCAAAAGCTGGAAATCCGGAAAAGTGAAGCAACGGTACAGAGGATCATAGAAATGCACCAACACACTCATCAAACCTTCATCCACCTGGGTAGAAAGAATACACAGAAGCTTCCCATGGAGAGCTTTGAACTCCAAGGGATCTAATACATAAGATGTCAAACTCCTTAATTCTTTCAAGTCGGGTAGTCTAAAACTGTACTTCTTCGTATTCCTTCTTTGCTTATCCATGTCTGAAAATTTGCAAATAGACCTCTTAAGTTCCTCGAAAATTTTCTCATTGTTGATGATATGGATGCAAATGAATGCATGGATGCAACAATCACACTCAAGGATCAAGAAAGTCACGCCACACAAAGGTCACGGGATGGTTCAAGTCATCCTCAATATCAATCATCCATTTTGGTGGATTATGGTTTACACCTTATCAACACCCAAGTTCCATGGATATTGAGGATATACGAGAACAGATCAACCGTGAATCAAGGGTTTGTTGCAAGTCACGAGCATGGAGTCTCGGTTAAGAACCACCCAATGGGAGTGTACTATGGTTAAACCTGACAATTATGCTCTACAAGAGGTCCCCATAGTCATCATCCCATCTTTCGGATATTATAGGATAAAACGACTACTCGTATTCCAAAAATATTCTCAAGAGAGATTCTTATGAGTGTAGTATCGCATAACAATCGTATCAAATCTTACACTTGAATGACCTTCGCACTACGTCCAAAAATAGGCCAAGATGGGCTAGGTAATCTAAGGTCCTTGGGCTCTAAGGTTTATATTGGAAAGAGTAATGCCTAACCACGACTACTTGTGTGACATTATTGATCCTAACAAGACCTCCACCAAGTGAATGCGCTTGGAAGTCAACTTGCTAAGGAATAACTCCACACAAGTCAACAAGACTATGCAATTCTCCTATCATAAGTGCACTCGAGTTTGGGTATAAAACTCATCCCACAAGAGACCACCAAGCACACAAGCAAGTAATATATATCAAGCAATTCATACATTACAAACAATACAATCATCCCAAATTTGCACAAAAATATGGCACAAATAAATATAAACATACAACACATAAGCAAAAAGTAGGCTAAACCCATTAGGACGAATTGTATCCCCAGCAGAGTCTCCACTTTTCTGTAGCGGGGTATTCGTTACCTTTAGATTTATTGACTAAATCAAAAGTAAGTATATAATTCGAGTCGCCACCGCACTTCTATTTATCCAAAGGAAAGGTTAGAAAGCGAACAAAAACCAAGTAAGAAGTTTTATCAAATCAAAAACTAATAAAAATGTCAGAGATCTGGGCAAGAGGGTTGGTTATGCAATGGGAAGATTTTAAGCACCCAGAACATCCTTAGTACTCTAAGGGATCCCTTTTTGCAAAGGTGTATTGTAGGTTGGTATTTGTGAAAAGATTTGTGCAAACATGATTGGGGGGATAAGAAGAGAATATACATATTTACAATTTTGTTGTTTGAATGGATAAACCCATTACATACGTACCATCACTAAGGTAGGATCAAAACCTCGTAGTTCGGGGTAAAAATCTCAAAAGATTGGTGAATTGATTTGTCAAAAGCCTTAAGGTCTTTTGTTATCACATGGAGAAAACTCAACCTAAACCAACAATCTACAATGTGAGGAGAGATTTAACATACTAGTGAGGGATCCACCCTATAATAAGTATGGAAGACTTATAGTCCAATCACTAAGGATAAGGTGAGGTTTACATCAACCACATATGATAACTCAAACCTATGGCTAATGTTTATGAATTTTTTTTAACAAAGGTGGTCATTGGAACCACAAAAACACTTGAAGTGAGTTGTATTTACAAATTAGAAGTATTTACAAAATGAGGTCAAAGTGTGAATTAAGGTTCATTTACAATGAATATTAATGAAAAGAGTTTGAAAAATCAAAGGCATAAAGCCTAGGTTTCTAATTTGAAAACAATGTCAATGTTTGCACAAAATGAGTTTGGCTTGGGTTAGAGTGGAGAGAAGAAGAGAAGGGTTGGTCCTAAACATGCAAAGATGAGAGAAGAGATAAAAACCTTGGAGTTCCTTTCTGGAGATCATAAAGATGATTCAAGATGCTCCTTTCCTTTGGACTTAGCAAGCAACAAGCAATCAAAACAAATATTATATTCAAGCTCCTAGGATCTCCAATTGGCTTGTCTCTCATAACTTGGCTATTCATGACAATGGTCCTTCTTACTATCTCAAGTTTGGAATCCCTATCACACAAGAACAGACAACCAAAAAGTTCGCAACACAATAAAAGGAATGGACAAAGAGTGAGTTTAGATTAGGGGTCCTTTCAAGTCAACTTTAAGATTAAGCATTCTAAAGGCATGGGGCCTAGTTGCTCTTCAACAAGTTTAGCATTCTAAAGGCATGAGGCCTAGTTGCTCTTGAACTCCTTTAAGCATAGGTAAGGTCCTAATTCTAAGTCCTTTCTCCTTTTTGCATTGGGTTCACACAAACAAAGACAAAACAAGCATAAAGCAACAATATATTTACACAATAATGAGCTCAATTGAGCAAAAGGCAAATAGCATAAACATAAAATATGAGCTCAAGTGAGAAAAGGGAAAAGGCAGTATAAATAAATGAGCAAGAAAGTAAATTGCATTAAAATAAATTGCAAGAATTAAATGCTTGAATTAAAGTTAGTAGTTAATGGTCAATGTTAGTGTGTCATAAGACAATTTAGCGTTATGTTAAGCAATCGTAAGTGGACTAATGTAGTAGTCACACCTATCTGAGGCCGGTCAATAAAACTATAGGCAAATAAACACAAGTTAGAGATCATGACTAGTAAGCCAAGCTCCTACAACTTGACATGCCAAAAGAAAAGAAGAAAGACCTTGTATGGATTTTAGGTTTTTTGTTTGACCAAGAAGCAACCTATCTTGGACACAAAGAACCTCACTTGATCTTTGATCAAGTTGAGTTTGATTTGTATCAAAGAAGGTTAAACCTCTCATGTGTCAAAGCTAACTACAAATCATTAACTCATTGGCCAACAGAAAAAGAAAAAGAAGAATAAAAGAGATGAAGATAAAATGAAATGGAAAGAACAAAAGGAGAATTCAAATGACATAATCAAAACACAATGATCAAATGTGAATGAAATCATCATCAACCAATGTAAAAACATAAGAGAAATGGAGATTAGAAGTCAATAAAGGTCAAACATATTTTTGGTATTTTTTGGAATTAAAATAAAACATAAAATAAAATGAACAAAATATGGTCAAACTTCAAATTCATTTCAAATCAACTTGAATAAGTCCAATTGAATCATCATAAGTCTAACAAGGTCAAACAAAGTTTGACAAATTTTCTCAACATTTTTTGAAAACAGAAACTATTTTAAAACAATTAAAAATCAAGGAAAATAACACAAATGAATTAAAATCTCAAATTAATTAAGAAAGTGATGAGAATATTTTTCATAGACTTATCATCATCCATATGTGTTAAGAAAATATTTTTGGAATTTTTGGATATCAAAAAGTAATTAAAATGAATTAAAAACCATTAAAAACAAAATAATTCACAAAAAATATTAAATGGAATCACAAAAATAATTAAAAATCAGATTATGAAACTAGATTTTTCAAGAAAAATTGTAGTGTTGGTCTCATATTTTTGTGATTCCAAATAAAGTAGTTATGAATTTTTAAAATAAAAAGGAATTAAAGAAAATAAAACAGAAATTTGAAAAATATGAAAAATCAGGGAGCGCTGGATGGAACTCATTAATTGACGTGGACACATCTAATGCTCTAGAAGCGCTCTTCCATGGTAGGCATCATTCAAACGCGTGACACAATGGATTTAAAAAAGTAAACACAATGCATGGCTGAGATTATAACGCGCACATGAGATCCAATTGAGACAAGGCATCCACGTGGGGACGGTGGTGGAAACCACAGTCTTCTTCGGTGAACTAACTGAAGTTGGAGTGATGTACATCACCCCTGTAACCTTGGATTTCTCTCAAGATCTCTATGGAATGAGAAATCTGAGCTTGAATTTCCAGGTATGAAAACTGAAATGCTTCAATTCACAAAATCAAAACCACCATTGGCTTGCCTCTCACACGAGGACTTCAGAAAACCATTTGAACACAAGCAATTCACATTATATGATGAGATTCAGATGAAAACAGTTGAGCAATAAACCTTTGAAGAGCAGCTTTGATCAACACGATTCCTTCCAACTTTTGCTTCCAATTTGAACTTGAGATGTGATATGAGTGCAAGGCTAAGGAGTAAGTCTTGAAGATCAACTGATTTTGTTGAAATTCAAGCTTGAATTGAGAAAAATAAAATCAGAATTCCTTTGGTAATGGCTGGGTTTTCACTTCTGCAGAGTTTCAGGTAGCCTTAAGGTTGAAATTTGAATGAAGCAAGCATTGTATTTATAGCTGAGATCCAAGCAATGAGGTGAAGAACTCGTGTGCATGACCATAAGGTCCTCCATGCATGGGCCTGTACAGGCGCATGTGAGGCCCAAAGTCAATTGGAAATGCAAGCTGCTATCATACCAAATGGAAATGGACATGCAATTTGCCTTGTGTTTGCTTGTGCATGAAGATTCCAATTGAATTGCATACTTGGTCACAAATGTTCCCCTCTTTGAAAGTCATTCATGGAAAATCCAAACAAATGCATGTGAGTAATGGTTGGAAAGGTCTTGACATAAGGAACAAAATCTATGTTGGGCAAAAATCCATTTGGAGTTTGGAAATTTATGAAAATTGACCTTAAAGTTTGAGGTACAAAACATGCCTTTGAAAAATTTGCCAAAAGTGACCAACTTCAAGCCCTTCTGTTTCAATGATACATGCCACAAATGGAAAAACTTCCAACATCAAAGTTGTATATATTTTCAAGATGATCATTACGGAATTAAATTTTGCATTATTTGGATTTTCGATGAGAAAGTTATGGGCAGTTGAAGTTGGACTTTTTCAATATTCAATGGTTTTGGTCCAAAGTGACCTATAATGTTTTGTATTATCATATGTGTTTCTTTTAGGATTATGAAATTTTGTCCAACATAACATTTGAAGTAGACATCTTAATATTTCCAATTAAATTGGTCTCCCCTCAAAATCATAAAAAACGAAGGAGTTAGGTCCTTGGAAAGTTGACCCAAAATTCGGGTTTCAGTCAAAATGACCTATAATGTTTTAAAATGAATGATGACCTTAAAAGTTTCAAATGGATTTTTGATTAACATTAAAGTTGTTCATATTGTTCGTAAGAACATGTTTTCTCTAGGGGTCATCTTCATTTGACAAACTCATCAAAAGTTAGGTCTCAATGGATCTCAATTTAGTCAAATGACTTGACTGGTCAACTTCTCAAGTCCAAACTTCAAATATTGATGAATGAATGGTTGAGGGCACTCACATAGGCTCATATATGCATAAAATGGTGAATTAAAGAACTTCCCTTGATTTAATTTGATCATAGGTTGAGGTTGCTTCATGAGCAAGGCACAGTTGATGCACAGTTGATTTAGGGTTTCCTTGGGAAACAAGCCTCAAGCTCTTTGGTTTATCTTGATCAAATTGAGAATTTGAGATACTTGGGAGACATATATGATGATTGATAGCTTTGTGAACCATTGTCATGCTTGCTTTCATCTTCATCTAGCCACTTTATTGAGCATAGGAGCCTCCTAGGAGCAAGGGCACATGTGATTGCTTGAGCTTCAAAACAAAAGAGGTTAGTGACATATTTTTGTGCTTTTGGTTAGTAAACAAAAATAAGAAAATCAATAATATACAATTAAATCATGCTTGGTTGTCTCAAACCAACTCACCCAAGTCCCAACCCAAGGGTTAAGGGGCCAAGATGCTATGATCCTTGAGGCAATGCAATGAGCAATGATATGATGCCATGAGGGATCTTAGGATCAAAATTAGGGTCTTACAAAAGGCAATGGTGATTTCAAATTAAAGACCAAGGAATTTAGGGTTTAAGTATGTTGACATGATGAGTTGACTTTGGTCAAGTGGTTGACCAAAAAGTCAATAGTTGACCAAAAGTTAACTTATGCAAAAAGTTGTAATTTCTCTGTAATTTCTTATGAGCATGTATGGAAAATGTAAAAATGATTTTTGTGAATTAAATGTACCCTTTTTAGTGACAAATGTTCTTATGAAACAAAGAAACACATTTGAATTCATATGGCCACTTCCCTCCAAAATTCAATTCGAAATCACTTTGAAATCACTTTGAAAAAAGAACTTTAAATGCACCCTAAAACAAGTTTGACTTAATGAATAAAATGGAAACCAATGGATCATGGATGACTTTACTAAATGGAACTATGAAACTTGAATTTTAATGGAAACTTGAATCAAGGCATGAATGTTGACACACTAATGAAACATGAGACTATGGCTTGGTAATGCACTAATTAAACTATGAAGACAACGAATGAAATATGAATGAAATGAAACTCGGATCAAATGGGCCATGAAAATATGAATGTGAAGTAAATGCAAGCCATGCACTAGGGTTTTAGCTAGGTTAAAGATCCAAGTGCCAAGAAATAACCAAGAGTTTCAAACTAAGCAACAATAAACACTAGTAATGTACCAATGCTATGAACCAACTAGGTCTTTCAACCCTCCTCAAAGTTCCATAAGCAAAAATCTCAAACCATTGGCCCTCCATTAGGGTTCAGAAGCCAAGTCAATGCATGGAAGGCTAAACAACAAGATCCCAAAGGAGCATAGTCAAGAATTAGGATGGGATGCCCAAATGAATGTCCCGATATAGACTTCAAAAATCAAGGTTCCAAAGAATCCATAAATTAGGTATTCTCTCCACATGATGAGCAATACCAGAATCTTAAGGCCAAAACCCTGATTTTCATTAACCACAACCTTGAATCTATGATGCTTGTTAGCATGTGTTAATCATGAATGAGGGATGCACATGAATGAGTCTCAAGCCATAAGTCAGATGAAAAGCAAAAAGGGAGGGAAATTTTTGGGGTACAACAGATATTACATCCAACTAATTATTTTTCTCCCATGAAAGAAGGAACTAAATTTAATTAAATATTGTATTTTTTGAACAGAATACGAGTACTCGAAAAGAAAGCTACTATGGATTGCATCCAAGTATTCGGGGACTAGAATGAATATTAAGTCCAACTAATCCTTTTTCATCTGGTTTTATTATGAAAAGAGGTTTGAAACGAATTGAGTCGAGGTATCCTCAAAGATGCCGAATACTTGAAAGGAAAGCTATTGTAACTTGTATCCAAATACTTGGGGACTATAATGGATATTACGTCCAACTAATATTTTTTCATCCGTTTTAATTATGAAAATATTCGAAGTAAAAGTTGAATTGAGTTTTAAAAATATTATTAATTTTTTATAAGAAAACCAATGAACAAAGGCTTACTAATTTCTCATAAATATATGTCGTTGTAAGACCCCAATTTTGACCCTAAGATCCCTCATGTAATTTCATCATATGCATTAGCATTTAGATCATACCTTGGCATCCTCCTTACCCCTCTTTCATTGGCTTTGTTTTGGGACAGATCACCAAGCACCATGTGATTGTATCATACTTGTATATTATCATTTTACTAATCAAAATACCAAAAATATGTCTTTGTATTTGTCTAACTCCTTTGTAGGTAGGGCATGATCCCCATTGATCTATCAAGTTCACATCTAGGGTTTAAGACCCTCATGGCTAAAAGTACAATCAAGGATTTATCCATAATGTATCTAAGTATTATATATGAGTCCCAATGATCTCTACATGTCATATTGATCAAGTATTCTTCAAGAGTTTGGAAGTGATTTGCCTTGGAAACCCTAATTTGATTGGGTATCTTGAGTAACTTCCTCAATAAGCTATCTCACCAATTGATCAAATTTCTCAAGGTAAACTTAAAATTTCATCATATTATGCATATATGATCTACCATGAGCCTATAAAGACAATAGAATGGGAGGTTAGCAAGTTGGTTGATGGTGGTTAGCCAGATGGATTCACCTGATCAAAACTGGGTCTCCCTAGACCCTATCTCCTACAATTTTCACCATATGAAAATGATTCCAAGAGAAAGGTTACTCTAAAAGATATTACAAACAACTTCCATGTTGATACCTAGAGCTAGTTTTTCTTGGAGAATCATTTTCTATGTTGAAACATTATAGGTCATTTTGTGTAAACCCTAATTTGAAAGTCAACTTCCCAAGGCCATAATTTGCTTAATTTTTATGAGATGAAAGATTTCCAAGTTGAGCAATCAAATTAAAGGTGAATAATTCAACTTTGATGTTTGGAGTGAAAGCTAAATCAACTTTTATGAGCATGTGATTTGAGGATACATTATAGGTCATTTTTGCCCTATACCATTGAACAAGTGATTTTCCTCGACTTTAAAAATCCATAACTCTATCATTATAAGTCCAAATGACATGAAATTGGTGACTATTTTGAAGTTCTTTAAAAGAGATATAACTTCTATGAAGACACTTTTCTCATTTGGAGCTCACATAAAAAGTTAAGCAAGATGGAATATTGAGATATATGACTTAACACTTAGAAAAAATTTCAACATGTTGAAATTTCCAAACTTCCACCTCAAAATTCACCATGATCAAAGTCCCAAATGAAAAAGTGTCCAACATCAAATTTGTTCCCCTTGATCTAAGCGTTCCAAAGAGCCCTATTCCATGCATTTTGGATGAGGTTTGTCAGGGTTGTGCATGGTCTTAACAGGTATGCATCATTGGAGAAAATCAAATGTCCAAAACTCCATTTCACTTTGCCTTGCCACTCCAGCATGATTTGAACTTCAGTAAAGTTGCAATTGGATCATAATGGATTGCTTCATGGGCCTGTACATGCCCATGCAAGCTTGTGCGTCACATGCCAAATTTAGCAAATTTTCAAGTGTGCAATTATCAATCCCAAATTCTATAAATACAAGGCCTCTGAGCTCATTTCAAACACACCTTGTGCGCCAGCTTTGCCCCTCAATTCAAACCCTCACCATTCAAAGGAAAACCTGAGAATTTTCAACTTGAAAATTGAGTTTGAATCTCATTGTTTGGAGATTAAAGAACTCCAGGATCCAAAGCTTTATACCATTGCTAAACCATTTCTGCAAGCTCCTCGAGTGTGACCAAGTCAAGTTTAAAGCAAGCAAGATCCATTTTTTCACAACATTGAAGGCAAGAAGATTGAGCTGCTTTGAGGTCAAAGTGAAGCAACTCAGTTGACACACCTCAAAATTCAACTCCTCATATCTTTCTATATATTTGGAGTTAGTTGAAATTGAGGTTAGATTCGTGTCTACGCCATTTTTTCTTTCAGATCATGTCCTTTTTTTTCATTTTCTTGATGGTGATGAGTGAACCAGTCTGGTGTACCTCGCCTGAGAAGGTGACCGGAGGTCCAGCGCCGTTGGTGTGCTGGACAGGTTTTGAGCCATTGATCTCATTTGAACTATTTTAATCTTGAGCGTACATACTAATTACCACACGTGTGATTAGTTGACTCAGGTGCACGGTAGATTGCATGCACTCAGCCACTTGATTTGCCACCTCAATTAATGAGGGAGATCAAGTGGTCCATGTTTTTTATGATTATTTTAATTTCATTTAATTTGTTTTATTTTCATTAATTCATATTAATTTTAATATTGATCCAAAAAATATGAGAGTTTCACCAAAAAAAATAATAAAATCCTCTTTCATATTTTGAATTAAAATTATTTTTTGGATCATTATTAATATTTTTCATGATTTAATTGGTTTTTGTGAATATTTTTAATTATTTAAAAATACTTTTAAGTTTCCAAAATTCTGAAATTTTTTCTCCAAGGTCCTTTAACCTTGTTTGACCTATGATAAATCCCATGGCCATTTCTTTGGTGTTTTGATGAGATTTTAGGAATTTGAAAAACCATATTAATTTAATGCATTATTTTTAGTATTTTTTAAATTGAATAAATGCCAAATAATTGTGTTGAGCTATCTTGATGATTTGTATGAGTTTGACTTGTGTTGTTGGGTCTTGGTCAAGGTTGATTTGACTTTGTTAGGTTAAGATCATTGGATTTGGGGGATTGATGGAATGTACATTCCATCTCCCAAAATGAATGAATGATCTTAATTTGGTAAAAGTCCTCCTTTGACCAATTTGAGTTTTGATCCACTCCCCTTCCTCTTCATCTAATTCCCCTTCTTTATGCATCCATTTCATTTGGCCTATGATATCTCAAGGTCCTAAGGCTAGTTGATTGAAAAATGAACATAAGTATGGATGAGATTAGGCCACCTCTTTTGCATATTCTTTTGTGTGTGGTATGTTTCATGAGCATAGTCCATTATACTATGTCTCTAACATGCATTAACATCAAAATTTTATTGCCCGACCTCAAATAGTTGTGACTTCTACATAAGTCCAATTACGATTGCTTAACATAGCGCTAAATTTTTGACACAAAAAGGCATAGAATTCTAGTTAGTGAGATTGTAAGTCTCCCCTCTTTCATGGTATTGTGTGGAAACTTGGCCTTTTTTCCTTCCTTTGGAAGATGTCTTGGTTCAAGGATCCATGCTTGTGATAAGTGGGTTGAGTGTTCTCCAAAGAATGACTTAAAATGGAAAGCAAAAGCAATACTAATTTCTAATTCATTAACAACTAACATTTAATTTCAAGCCATTTACTTTTAATGCACTTTAATTTTAAAGATCTATTCATTTGCCATTATTCATACCATTCTAATTGTTTATATTAATGTCATTTCACTTTGTCCACTTGGACCATATTGTGTGATATATCTTATTTGTGTATATTTTGTTTGCTTGTGTGGCCTTTGGCAATTAATGTACATAATAAGAACAAAAACCCTAAAAAACTATTATGTGGACTATTGGTTTGATCTTGGACAATTGGACTTAGAATTTAGGAAACATCCATATGCAAAAGGATTTGGCCAATGCCAACTTTCATGTAACCAAGTGCTTGCAATTTGAAACTTCATCTGATACATCATTGAAGATCCCTTTGAGTTCATCTGCAACTTGGTCATTGTGAAGCTGTTATTTTGAACTTGTGACCTGAGGAATTCATTTGTTGCATGGGCAAATTTGAAGGAGATCATGGAATGTCTAAAGCTTTGATGTGGCCATCTTTATTTGATTCCTTGCTCTTCAAGTTAATATTATGTGCATTGTTTGTTGCTTGATTCTAATGTCCAAGGGAATTTGGGATTTCTATATGACATTCTTGTCTATTGGATTGTAGCTCATTGGTCAGATCTTTTCAACTCTTAACTTTTAAATTTGTGCTTAGGATTAGTCTCATCATATCATCCCCATCTCTTTAATTTCAAAATCTCTCCCTCCTTTTAAAAATTTCTTTGCTTATGCTTGTTTTCTTTTTAAAACTTCGACCACTTTTGCAAATTAGAAACTTTGGCCTTATGCCATTGCATTTTCAAACTTCTTTTCTTAAATCAAACTTGTAAATAAACTTAACTATACTTGACTTAAAATTTTCAAAAGCCAAAAAGAGCTAACTCATTCAAACCATTTTCTAGACCCCTGTGCCTTTCAAACTTAATATTTGATTAAAAGCAACGCATCCACTCTGAAATTTGTATCACGAACTACGAGGTTTTAATCCCTCATTTTTATGTTGGTACATAGGCACAAGTCTGAAGGTCTTGTCAAACACAAAAATATAATTAATGAATTCTTTTCTCATCCCCCCATTCTATTTGTTTGTAAACATCACTTTGTACAAAATACATATGCACACAAGAAAGGGCTTCCTAGGAGTACCTAGGACACTTTGGGTGCTAACACCTTCCCTTTGTGTAACCAACCCCCTTACCTGTAATCTCTGGCATTTTATTAGTTTTGATTTGAAAACTTCTTATTTTTGGGTTTTGTTCGTACTTTTCCTCTTTTCCCTTGGAAACAATAAAAGCGCGGTGGCGACTCTTGTTATTTGATGTCTAGCTTGTCCATAACTTGATGATCATAAATTTACCGCTATAGACATCAATGTTAATTATTTAGTCAATCTATATATTTAATAAAGAAAATAAATAAATAAATAACAAAAATATAAATAAATAAAAGAAGGGTGCATGCAAGTTAGGGTGTTTATCAGGACGAAAAATAAAATGGGCTTAAAGCACAAGAATAAAACTAATAAAAACAAATAGGGGGGCCAAAGCCTAGAGGGAATTGCTTAGATTAATTGAGCCCAAGGCCCACCACACAATCATGAACAAACAAAAGAACTTGGAGGTTTGACTAACCTAAGTTACCTCCCATCCCCTTTTTATATCATTATATTTAAAAAAATTAATAATTAAACTCACATGTCATTCCTTTCCTAACAAGAATCCCTTTCAAAAACAAATAGCCATATTGATCTAACGGTGGAGATCAAATCTGGAAAATTACAACTCTCTTCCTTAATTGTTCAGATACAAAAACATGGAAGTTCACACAAAAAGGAAAATTCATATGAAAATTCCAAATTAACACGCAACCTGGATGGAAATGATGGAACCATGGATCACGAATTCACATATGCGCAAATAAACAAGCAAGAATTATGAAAACTACAATGAATTTAGAAAATCTAAAAATTTCTTAGATTTGAAATACATGTCTTTGATCCGGTTTTAATTTGACGTTTCAGCTGAAAAATGAGCATGTAAATGAACTTAGAATCATCTTAGGATTCAGTTGTTGTATTTCTTTTACTTGAAACGGGTGAATTAGCCAAAATCCGGGTTTGTGTTCTTGAGTTTTCAAGACCACCCTTGAACATCAAGAACCCTAACTTCTGAATTCCATCAATTGGTCATGAATTTGTGAAATTGATGAGGGATTCAATGCTCTAAATATGTTGAAAGATAAATGTGCAGAGAAATCAAACAATTGGCAAGAATCAAGGCATACCTTAACCGAACACTATGAAGGTGGATGAACTTTCTGGCCAACACACCCAGATTCTGATGAAGCTCCGATTTGGCTCCTACGAAGCTTATTTTTCACTTTTATTTGCATATTTAGACTCTTTATGATCTCCTCTACCTTTTCTCAATAAAATTAACTTGAATTGAACCAAATATTCAAAGTTCAACTTCAAGTTGAATCTGAATTTTGAAGGTCATTGGGATATTTTTGGGAAGTGTTTGGATGTGTAATGATAATGAGCAATGTGGAAGGTTTAGGTGAAGGTTTTACAAGGTTTCTTCAAAGTGAATAAACTTGAAGATGGAGATGGATTTATGCAGAGTTTGGGATATGTTTCTGTATGTTTGTGGTTGTCATTTGTTGATAGAAAATGCTTGATATATAGGCTTAGAAATTAGGTTAATGGTTAGTCTAGGGATTATGTAAAAATTCACAAAGTGTGGTAAAAAATTGAATGTAATTTGGTAAAATTTAAAATGAATTTGAATGTGTAATGAACATATATGAATTGTGAAGTGAATCTGTGCTGATACATTGTGAAATTGGTGGGAAATAAGATGATGTATGATTGTATGATCATGCGTAGTTAGTTAGGAAAATTAAATGTGATCAAACTTTGTCTTTTAGTGCCAAAATACGGACTTTTGTTGAGTTTTTGTCTTATGATGCATGATTATGTTGATGATGCAATGCATGGATTACTATGATTACAATGGATTAGAATGCACTATTTTTATTTTGTCTTATATGCAGGTTAGAAACTTGATGGAAAATCCAAATGAATGCACATGCACATGACCATTCTTATTAAAAGGAATAATAATTTATTTTATAATAAAAATGCATGTGATTGAAATGTACAAACAAAACATGATATTTTAAATTGAAAGGTTAAAATAAATAAATAAAAAATTGAATATAAATACAAAAATATAAAAAAAGTATGATGAAAATGAAAATTGACCATATGAATTAAAATTCTTCTGGAAAAAATAGAGTATGACATGGTATATATTGCATTTGATTGAAGAATCATGCACCATGTATTTCGGAGTTAGGTTAGGACTTCGATCTGGTGATTCAAGACTTTGGTCCGGTGTTAGGACTTTAGTCTGGCGATTCAAGATTTCATTTCGGTGTTAGGACTTTTCAGAGATTCAAGACTTCAGTCTGGTGTTAGGACTTCGGTGCGGTGTTTTAGGACTTCGGTCCTGTATTTTAGGATTTTAGTAAAATAACTCTAATTCTGACGATGGTACCACATGCATGAGAGTAGAGGAGATGAGTATTACATATTTAATATGCATATGTTATGTGATATTGCATGAATTAATATTATTTGTGAATATCATGTTATATGAGATGTTATCATTGTTGTTATTATACCTTTATTATATATAATGTATTCTCTCTCCTATTTGTTTCCATGGTTATATATGTGCATCTCTGTACTGATCATTCTCGGGTTGATACTAAGGAGTGACAGATGCTGGTTGTTTATGCGAGATGATGTAGATGGCCACTTCCATTTTCTTTTTTTTTCATGTTTCGTCGAATCTTACGTTGATCATTTGTGCTTTAGAATAAAAATATCTAATAATGTAACATCGGGTTGGTGATATTTATTAAGTTCTTTATTTTGTTTTAAACTAAATAGTCACGTCTTAGTATTGTGTTTGAATCCAAATATGTTATTTTGCAACAAAATTCGAGTGTTATGGTATGTGACACCCTTATGCGATTCTATTATTTCCTCAAAATATTTTACAAAATTAAGAAAAAAATTTACCATGGGTTAGGGTGTTACAGAGAATTCTATCAAAGAGGATGTGACCTAGGAGGAGAATTAATGATTTGGTTGTTTTTGGGCCCATAGTGGCCTTGTGTTTCTTTGTCCCTTTTAGGGTTTTTTTTGTTGTATTTCTTCGCCCAATTTGAGGTTTTTTTTGTAATTGTAATGAACAGCGGGGCCCCTTAGGGGTGCATTTAATGTTCATTACATTTATTTTTTTCTCTTCCATAGTTATTTTTGTGCGGTTAACCATTTAGTCGTTGGTTGACGGTGCTTGTTATGATCGCCCTCATGCAATAATTTGACTATTTTTTAAGCACTGCAAGGGGACTTAACAACGATCCTATTTAGGGATCTGGAATTTTGATTGCCTCTATGTGTGGCGAGGACCTCACTTAGCGATCCAACATCTTTGGTCGCCTCTCTAGGTGACAAGGATCCCAATTAAAGATCCGACAATTTGATCGCCTATATGGCCAACAAGGATCCCACTTAAGAATCCAACAATTTGATCGCCTTTATGGGCGAAAAGAGTCCCACTTAAGAATCCATAGATTTCATCGCCTTTATGGGCGGCAAGGATCCCAAATAAGGATTCAGCGATTTAATTGCCTCTATGGGTGGTAAAGATCCTACATAAGGGTATAGCGATTTTGATGACCTGTATGGGAGATATGGGTCCCGCTTAAGGATCCAACAATGTGACCGCCTCTATGGGTAGAAATGGTCCCACTTAAGGATCCCACTTATTTGATCGCCTTTATGGGCAACAAGGATCCCACTTGGGGATCGAATAATATCATCACCTCTATGGGTGACAAGGTTCCCACTTAAGGATCTGGTGACTTTGATCGCCATTATTAGCGGAAAGGATCCCAGTTAAGGATCCAAATTTAATCACCTCTATGGCCATTATTGATCCAACTTAAGGATCCAACTACTTTGATCGTTGCTCTGGGCGATAAGGATTGTACTTAAAGATCCAGCAATTTGACCGCCTCCATAGGCGACAAGAGTCCCACTTAAGGATCCAGCGATTTGATTGCCTCTACGGGCGACAAGGAACCCCTTTAAGAGTCCATTGATTTTTATTGCCTTTATGGGTGACACGGATCCCACTTAAGGATCTAAAAATTTGATCTCTTCTCTGGGAGCCAAGGGTCCCACTTAAAGATCCCACTTATTTGGCCAACTATATGGACGGCAAGGATCCCACTTGGGGATCTAGTGATTTAATCATGCCTCTATAAGAGTCAAGGATCCCACTTAATGATCTAACGACTTTTATCACTATTATGGGCGGAAAGGATCCCAGTTAAGGATCAAACATATTGATCGCCTCTATGGGCGACAAGGATCTCGCTTAAGAATTCAGCCACTTTGATCTCCTTTATGGGTGACAAGGACCCTATTTAAGGATCTAGTAAGTTTGATCACCTCTATGGGTAGACTTTTCTTTAGCTTGTGGAGTTATTGTAAGAAGGTATTCACCAGCAAACACAAACTTTCTAAAATAATATAATGAATAGCCTCATTAAAAATTGTCGCTCCATGAAAAGAGTGTAGTTACATGTCCCTGTTATCCTGTTATTTTGTATCTTGTCTTATGGATTTCATATTTGTTTTATTTATATTTGTTGAGTCTCCTTCATGATTGCATTTCTCGGAATTGAGTTTGTTTTGATTTGTGGTTTAGCATGCATAAAACTTTGGTTAGATTTAATCTTGATATATTCTTTGATCAATAGCATATTTTAGTGGAATGAAATCTTTGTATGTTTTTGGCCAAAGTTGATTCAAAGGTAAAAACTCAAAAAGATTTTGAAAATTTAAGATATTGCAAAATCATTTTGAATCATTCAGTTTTACATTGAATATTTTATTGTGATAAAATTAGACAGTAGCTCAACTAAGGAATTTTATCCTGATCAAATTTTACACTTGATCCTGATCATTTTTCTAGGAACAGATTTTTCTAATTTGATTTAAATCAAAATTTATACATGATTTGAATCAATTTAAATTTTCAAAATTCTTGTTTGATTTGATCCAGATCAAAATTTAAACATGATCTGAATCAAAATCGGCTGCCTAAAAACCTAGTAAGTTCCGTGTCATTTGATATGAACCAAATTTTGTGCTTGATTCAAATCACAAGGCATTTGATTTGAATCACAGTTTCTCTAATCAGAACAAACTTTCATATTTTTCAAAAATTATTTATTTATTTCATTCCACCTTATTTTGCTCATTTTATTCAAAACATATCTTTCTTGATTCAAATCTAACCACCTTTTTCAACCATTTTATGTGATATATCTCATGCACATATAAATCATTTTTGTCATCATTCTACACATAAGATCATTCATTTTGTTAATATTATTTAATGTGATTTTGTGTGAAAGTCAATTTCCTCTATTTTGAGTGTTCAAAGTCTTGCTACAAATTTCTCACATCTTCAACTTCAATTGAGTTTAGAGCTTGATAACAAGAGTTATGAGATTAATTGAAGGAGGCTCGTACTTGAAACTAACCATTCTTGGAGATATTGTTGAGTTTTTAGGTTGTTAGCAAGATTGATGGATTGTCAATGGTGGTATTGAAAAGAAGTAGGTTTTTCTCTCCAGCATTGACTTAGTAAGAATTGTGTGGAAGGCTATAGATAAGATGGAGTTCTTATCGGATCTTCGTACAATTTCACCTCTCAAGGAATCTGTAGGATCAAGGGGTTGACAATTGTCCCACGATGAAAAATATAGAGTCGACACCGGATTTTATTTATTCCAAAGGAAAGGGAAAATATCGATAAAATCCTAAAAGAATGGTTGTCGCAACCAAGAGAGGATTTGGGAGTCCGTTATGCAATGGGAAGGTATTAGCACCCCTTCACATCCGTTGTACTCAACGGGAACCACTTTGCTTGTTCTATGTGTGTATGGATGTTGTTATCTGAAGGTTACTTGCTATTGGTTAATGGAGGAAAACTAAGTTTTTAATTAGGGTGCTCTCCAAGATCTCATAATCTTGTGCCTACTTCTGCTTATAATGCAATAAGGAAATCAGAGCTTCGTAGTTCGTGTAGAAAATAGAGATGCGTTGGTTGGTTATTAGTGGACAGTGTTAACATTCATGTTCTAGCAGTCAAATGTTGCATGTATGCTCCTGTATAGGAGACTTGAGTGTTTTTTTGTTTGTGATAGAACGGATGCCCTTGGATCACATTTTAGTAGTTAAATGTTACTTGTATGCTCACGCATGGGAGGCTTAAACATCATTCATACTGCGGTAGAACGGAAGTAACATGTCCTTTGTGAAAAGTTTTTGGATACCCCAAAGTGGAAAATTGGATTTGATGAGTTGTGGTCAATTTTATAGTGGAGACAAGTATCATACCACAAGCTAGGCACGACCGAAAATCTGAGTATTTGGGAGTTGAGAGGATAATGGCATCCTAACCACTCTTTTTCATCCTGAAAGTTTTTGTTTATTAAATTTGTTTGACGAGTTAACTATTAGTACTTAGATAGAGATAAGCATCTAACCATTGACTAAGTATGGCCAATAATCAGAATACTCGAGAGTTGAGAGGACAGTGGCATCCTAACCACTCTTTTTCACTCTCAGAGCATCAAATTGAACTCGTTTTTTGTTAAGTGTTTTGAATGAAAGTCAAGTATCAAGCCAAAAGCTAGGGCTCTGAATCCGAAATTAAACTCAAGAAAATCAAGAACCCTAATCCTAAATTCCTAAATTAAACTCTCCGAAGGGGGAATAAAAGTCCAATTGGTTAGGGCTTTGATTCCCCAAGCCCTAAGCTACATCTTGGTAACTAAATTACATCAAAACAAACAAAATTTCCTTACCACTGAAGATAAAGATGAAGATCGGTACAAAACAATGCCCAAGGATGAATATGAGATACTCAGGTACACTGCTTCACTTTGAATCTCTCTTCTTCCTCTTTGTTATTCTTATTCTTCCCTTATTCTACTACTCGGTTTTTGTTGTGTATTCTTCGTTGTTGTTTTGTGCTTGTGTGAGATTATCTAGTGTGATGGATTTAGAGAGAGTGAAGAGGATTGAAGAGTGAAAGGTTTTGTGAATTGATGAGAGTGAAAATGATTGCAGGAGTTAGTGGTTCAATGAAAAGTGGAATCGAGCAATGAGATGATGAATTATTTATAGGGATTGAATATTAACATAGTTAATCTCTGTTAGTTTGGATCAGTGTAAATCAGTTGCACGTTACTCACATTGTTAATTATGGAAGTTTGTGAGATTTAGTTAGTTAAGAAAATCAGTTAGGGGATAGAGAGTTAGTTTTGTTAGTTAATTGCAACTGAGTTCAGTTAGGTTAGAAATCCAAATATGTTAGTTTGAGGAAAACTTGTTAGGTTACAAATCCAAATCTGTTAGTTTGAGGAAACCCTATTAGGCTGATGAAGAAAATCTGTTAGGTTTGGGTTGAACTGAAACTTGTTAACTGAATTTCCTGTTGGATTTCTACATTGTTGTTTTGTTTTGTTATGTAGTTAATTTATGTTAGTACAAAGCTCAGTTAGATTAGAAGCTAGTATGTTAATGTTAGTTGTTAATTTCCCTGTTGGAATGAAGTTTTGTTAGTTTCCCTTTTAGCAAGTTGTTATGATTTTCTGTTATGATGCATGATTTTCTACAATTATTGAGCTGACTATTAAGTGAATGTGTTGTTGTTAGGATGTTTAGCCCTGTTATGTTATGTACTCAATGCTAGTTGTTAGGATGATTGAATGAATGTTAGTTTCTAGCACAAGGAAGTTAGATGAGTGTTAGATCAATGTTAGAAAATTAGGGATAATGCTAGATGCGCATTTATGTTAGTATGCAAACTAGGTTAGAATGTTATGAGTGAATGTTAGTTTGCAATGAATTTTATGTAGTTATTTATATGTGGAAACTTGAATTGAATTAAAGACACTATGTTGAATGGTTTGTAAGAATGATTTATGTGGTATGCTAATGTTGAAATTGTTTTGCAAGGTTGATGCACACATGATGGAAGGATGGAACAAGGCCTACAAAAATGGCATTCATTTAACTTGCATTTGAAGACTTGGTTCATGGATAACAAGAAAATTCAAACAAACAAAAGATGGCTCATGAGAGAAGCATAGCAAGAACCAGGGTTTAGGATAGTCAAACTTAGTCAGTTGACTTTAGTCAACTGGTTGAACAAAAAGTCAACAGTTGGCCGAAAGTCAACCTAGGTAAAAATGTATTTTTTTTTGTTTTGTATGGTTTGATTTGTAAGGACTTGTGATGTATGAATTGTTTTTTAATGCAAAATTCCCTTTTGAATGCAAATGAACTTGGATTTCCATATATGTTTTTAAAAATGACTTCCATGGATCATAAATGGTAAAAAATTATACTTGTATGCTAAGTAACAAGCTTCATTCCAAAGAATTATTTTGAAATTTTAACAATGCTAATGCAAATGAACCTTGCCATTGAAATAGTTTTGAACAAATGAATTGGATTTTATAATGGATTGAAGGGTTTGAATGAATGAAATGGATCTTGCCATGCCATTAAAATGGACTTGAACAAATGAACCTCAATCAAGAAAATAGGACCATGAACATGTAAAAATCTGAATGAACCTTAATCAAGCAAATGAATCCCTCATGATTTACCAAATGATCTTGATTGATTCTCAACCCAAAATGCACACACAAGGGTTAACAATGCTAAAATCAAGAGTTAGGGTTTTAGGTTATGCTCCATGATCAAGAAAACCAAGAAGAAAGATTCACACATACAAACATACCCTGAAAGAAACATGGCTTAGGTATCGGCCTCCATTCAATGCTTTGTGTGATCAAGACCTTTGAATCCATGATTTTGTTTCTTAATGTAAATGATTGTACTATGATGTTAATGAATATGCATATGAAATCTCAAACCAAAAAGTTATATGAAAATTAAAAGGGGAGGATAAATTTTTGGGTATGACGAAAAGTACACACGAAGGCTTGGAGCAGAATTGGTGTTATTGGAAGATTCAAGAAACGTATTCGAGTAAAGATTACGTAAAAGAGTTTGGAAAATTTGTTGTATACAACTCAAGATCCAAATTAGGAGATTTGGTTTCTCAGCTTTAATTGTATTGGTGATTGAATGAACTCTTGGAATTATTTGTCAAATAACAAAGAATTATGCAGGTTCCAATGGGAAATCATTTAAGAGGGCATGTAGGCCAAGAGAGGACGAATGTCGAAGCACTATAAATTCTGGTGTCATCTCTCTAAGTCTTACTCTTGCATTTATATTCGTAGTGATTGCATGCTAGGTTTTTCAATTCCTTTGCATTATATCATTTTGTTCTTGATAGCGATTAATTACATAAAGCTTTAAGTTTTGTTGGAATTGGATAACTAGTCAAGCTAGTATTGTGATTAATAAATCTAGAAACTAATTGAATTTAGGATTCCACACATTGAAACAATTATGTACACTTCTTGTGACGACATAAATTAAATCAATTAATACCAAACGTTTCATTATTATAATCTTGAATAATTATGAAACAAACTGTGTTAGCTTGATCATATTCATTTATATAATTTTCATTTTCGCTTCAAACCTTCCACTCGCGACTCATTTTTTAAAACACTATGATTTTGGAAAATGGCAGTTGCATTTTTAATCAGGGTCTATTCACCCCCCCCCCCCTATAGACCATTTTTCTACTTCCATATTCATAACCAATAAAGAGAATAGGGAAAAGAGTGCACCCCCACAAAATAAATGTGTCCTTACAATCAGCTGATATTTAATACTTGCCGATAAAAAATAAACAAAGTATCCAAACAGTAATAAAAGAAAATAAATAAACAACAACTATGCAGTTGTCTCCAGAAGATATCCCTTATGTACCTTCAATTTTCAATCTCCTATGTGGTTGAAGGGGAGTTCTATCTCCTTTACAAACGTCCTTCCTGCCACCTACGCTTGAAGTGCAGACTCTCTTTAGCTTGAGGCTCTCTACATAACATTGTTTATCAAATTCCTGGTCTCCTTAAACGAATATTACCCACCCATTGGGGAGCAACTACTTCATAAAAAGAATACATAATGGACAAAGTGGCGCCCTACTAGTTAAACACTAATCTCCCTATAATAATATTATAGGAAGAGGGGTAAACAATAATAAAAGTGATCTTCAAGGTAATTTATCATTTTACTTGTAGCTGCTCTCAGAAAATCCAACCAAAGATCCTTTCAAAGGCTTCAAGTCTTCTAGGTTGACGTGAAGTCTTTCAAACTTTGACCAGTATAGAATGTATGCAGAAGGTACCTTCTAGGATTTTGGGTTTAGGGTTTAGGGTTTACTTTTAACCTCCCATTCTCCACATTTGATGATAACAATAATGGGGTCATCCTTATGAGGGTGGATTCCAGCTACATCTTTCTCTAAGAAGGAGATCATGGTTTATGGCGTTGGGGTTCACCTTGAGTATCGACTTCATGGAGATTTTCAATACTCATGATCTGGAGAGCGTAGCTTCTATGGGCGGAGCTGGTTTCCCCACCTCCGGTGAATCCTCATACTATTGTATTGAGTGTGTGGCGCACAACTTCACCACCCTATATTTTAGGCACCTCTTTTGCTTTGTTGGGCCTCAGGCTTACTAAGTCATCTTACTCTCGCGAGTTAGATTTGTATGACACATGAAAGGAGTATCCTTTCACATATTTCTTGAGGTGCCCCTTCTTGATTAGTCTCTCAATTTCCTGCTTGAGATGTATGCAATATTCAGTATGGTGTCCCTTGACTATATGGAATTTTCACCATCTTCTTGGTTCAGGACCCATTACATCCTCCTTTGGAGTGGGCGGCACATGAATTTTCTACAGGTGAAAAACCTCGAGCTAAATCTACTCATGATGAATGTTCAGGGGGAGTGAAGTTCTCTGTCATCTTTCCTACCCTCTTGAACATAATCTTAGCCTTTGTGGGAGAGGTATAATTTATCTTCTTTTGTTTTTGTGAACTCTTAGCATTATGAACAAGCTCTTTGACATCATGCACCTTCTTTTTAACATTATTATCATCGCCCTTTATGTAGAATTCTTCTCGGGTGACCACTTCCGCCAACAAGAGTGGTGGCTTCTAGGAGAGAGACTCGTTAAAGTATCCCATTTTTAGTTTATTTTTGAACACCTCCATAAACATCTCTTGGTTTGGTGGGATGACCCTGATGGTGGCTTTATTAAACTGGGATATATAGTCCCTTAGCGAATCTGCTGGACCCTGGCGTATGTTGAACAGGGTGGTGGTGGACATTTTTCTATGATGAATCACAGCTAACTGTTGCACAAGATTTTTTACCAGCTCCTAATAGTTGGTGATTGAGGCACATGGTAAACCCATAGACCATCGAAGGGCAGCGTAATTCTCCAGGGACATGAGCTCGCCATATCTCGTCTAATAGTGGTTAGGGGTCCAACAATTCCATCTCCTATAGCGGATTGGAATCATTTTGATTATGTCTGATATTGTGGACATTTTCCTTCAGTGTCTGCTAATGACAGTATAATTCATCCAAGGAGGCATGCATCTCCTCAAAGGCATCAATCTCCATGCTACCGCCAATAGCTTCTAGCGTAAAGGATGAAGCTATAATGTTAATTGTAACACCCCCAAAACTACTACTACTCAAATACATCAAACAAATGCATAGAGTAAATTAAATCATGCATACACGAGGGCATCACATTTACTTCTGCCAGAAATAACACATGCCATGGTCACATACAAGTAACACGTATTATAAATCAAAACCAAATAACCAACATGCAAACTCACACAGAGGAATAACATCTCTCTTCATAAATGGTAAATAGTGATGATTCCCATAAATCATCTACCACAAAATATCGTTTTGGGCTCTAAGGCCACTAAACATCAAAACCAACATATCTAAATAACAAGATAAAAGAGAGCACAACAATATCTCTCAACATCAAAACAAATATAAATAATCCCATAAACCCGAGTGTTACATGACCAGAGCACTATAGACTACCTAGTCAAAACACAACAAGAACTAGCCTCCGAATATAATTCTTGTGCGAAGCACCATTATCTACGGTACCTGAGCAATGTCGCGATAGAACATCATTCCAACAGAAGGGTGAGAATTCAAATCATTATAGAAAAACATAATAATATTAAATGTATAACAAACATACATATATTATTAGAATTTGTCACGCTTCATACAAACATGCATCATATCATCTTATTAAAGAATCACATGTTTATCATCATAAAACATGGCTCAACAATCCACAAGTATTCATTTATAAATACTAAACGATGTACAAAAGTCATATTTCACAACATATCAATTTCATGTACATATTATCATCCATCATCATTTATAAATCATCAGCACATATGTATACAACTTTTGCATGATTCCATAATGTATACAAGTCACCATTTCATCACATATATCATAAATATTCACACATATCACATAAACAACACATCAACATTTCATATCAAATGGATCACCTAAAATCCACGTATATGCATATCTACCAAAATCATATCCACACATCCATATCACATAATCACACAAACAATAATTCATACTGACACGTGCGACTCAATGTGTGACTCAATGCGATATGCATGTGGATCCCATCTATTATCATTTCCGACTTACCGAGCGTCTCTCAAATAGACTAGATAACCACATTTAAAGCTCGATTCAGCCTTAAGCTTTCAAACATCATTCGGTGTTAGGTTTGGGACAAGCAAATAATCAACGGCAGATTACCCAACATTGCCTCTTTCATAGACTCATGCTAGTGTAATTGTGCAACAAAAACAAGACACATGCAATTAAGACGATCATACCCCCTTGATCATACATAAGCATACAACATCCAACATATGCACAACATACACCTAACATAACTTAAATCCCAAACAATACATCAAATAGCATTCATCATCTCATAACAACACATTAACATAAAGAAAACAAGTCAATTCATGTTATTCATCAAATTCAGCAATTCACATCATCATAATCATAATTTCAAGTATTATGTTTCTTCACAAAATCCATCTAAAACCATCCAATACATGCCAAACAACATAAAACATGTCATTCACATTCACCACACATACAACATACATCCACATTAGGATTATTTTAATAAAATATTAATCTACTGTTATCAAAATGAATATCACTTTATAGATAATATTCTTAGCTTCGTAACGGTCCAAACGGAATCTCAAACGGAATTACAGTTCAAAAGTTATTGAATTTACAAGTTTTTTAAAATATTGTCAATAACCAAAAAATTTGTTGTTGCGAAAATGTTATCAAAAACCAGAAAATTTGCTATTGCGAAAATGCTTTTGTCCAGCTTGAATTTTCATCATAAAAACACATTAATCAATCATTTTTCATGAAAGTATACACTAAATCATGTTCTATACTGATATTCATTTTGATAACACAAAATCATTTTTCATGAAATATATATATATATACATATATGTGTGTATATATATAATATATATAGATATATATAGATATATTAGATATAGATAATGTATATATATATATATGGTATATATATAATATATATTATATATATATATATATATAATATATATATTTTAGATATATTATATAGATATAATATATATATATAGATTATATATATAATATATATATATATATTATAATAGATATAGTATACATTCTATATATTAATATACATATCTATATATATAGAATATAGATATATATATTATATATATATATAGAATATATATATATACTATAGATATATATATATATACAATATATATACATATATATATATAGATATAGATAGATATACTATAGATTATATAATATATAGAGATACATATATATATATATATATATATATATATATCGTATATATATATTATATATATATATATAGAATATATATATATATATATATATAGTTATATATATATTATATATATATAGTATATATAATATATATATATATATATATATATACATAATATAGATATATATACATATATAATATAGATCATATATATATATATATATAATATATATTATCTATATATATATATATATATATTTATATATATATATATATATCTATATATATACATATATATATATATATACATCTATATATATATATATATATATATCTTATATATATATATATATATCATATATATATATATATATCTATATATCATCTATATTATATATATATTACATATATATATCTATATATATTATCTATATATAGATGTATATATATTCTAATATATATATATATCTATATATATATAATATATATATATATATCTATATAATGATATATTCTCATATAGCAACCGTTAGGATCACAGAAACAAGATTATAAGCTCCACTAATTTCACCAAAATCCTAAATCAACCATTTTCAAGTGCAACTCAAACATGCAAGTATACACTAAATCATGTTCTATACACATACTTATTCATGGATATCAATATAGAAACATCATAGCATAACATAAATATTAATTTCATGGATTAAACATAAACACATGTTAGGGTTTCTCAAATCAAAATCCAAAATCCTAAGTTCATGATATCTAACCCAAATACATTACATACATTATGTTTACCCATAACCACTTGAAATCCCACTCTTACCTTAGTATAGATGAAATCTCTAGGTCCTTCTTCTTCTAGTTTCCTCTTCTCCTCTTTCTCTTCTCTTCTTTTTTATTCTCTCTTCTTTTCTTATTTTACAAAACTAACTCTAATCTCTAAAACCATTACTATCTTTTTAACTCATAATGGGCTTAACCCACTTATCCACCCACTATAATTAATTAGACCCATTACTAAACAATTGATATTTCTATTAATGAAATTCAATTATTCAAATAACACATATATTCAAATAATCACCAGAACACATATTTTATTAATTATCACACCAAATAATGATTAATTAAAATAAACACCTAATAAATAAATTCAGAAATTAAATCAACTCTCCCCCACTTGAAATATTTTCGTCCTAAAAAATTACCTCAAGCAAACAACTCGAATTATGAATCCCTCATCTGACTCTCAAGCTCCCACGTCACATTTCCACCAGCCGGTCCTCCCCAAACGACTTTTACCAAAGCGATCTCTTTACCATGGAATTGTTTCACCTCTCTATCTTTTATCTGTATAGGTAATGTCTCCACGGTCAAATTATCTCTAACTCAACATCATCTAATTGGACAACATGCGAAGGATCCACAATGTATCTCCTCAATTGAGACACGTGAAACACATCATGGAGATTAGCAAGTGACGGCGGAAACGTAATTTGATAAGCCACATCACCTAATTTATCGGAAATCTAATATGGACCAATAATATGCGGCGTCAGCTTACGTGACTTCAATGCTCAGCGTTATCCTCTTCACTCTTAGAATAGATCAAAATATCATTGATAAACATAACAATAAACTTATCGAGATATTTATGAAAAATATGATTCATGTACTCCATAAATACGCCAGGTGCATTTGTCACACCGAAAGGCATCACTGAATACTCATAGTGTCCATACCTTATTCTAAAAGCAATCTGCTGAATATTAATCTACTGTTATCAAAATGAATATCACTTTATAGATAATATTCTTAGCTTCGTAACGGTTCAAACGGAATCTCAAACGGAATTACAGTTCAAAAGTTATTGAATTTACAAGTTTTTCAAAATATTGTCAATAACCAAAAAATTTGTTGTTGCGAAAAAGCTGTCAAAAACCAGAAAATTTGCTATTGCGAAAATGCTTTTGTCCAGCATGAATTTTCATCATAAAAACACATTAATCCATCATTTTTCATGAAAGTATACACTAAATCATGTTCTATACTGATCTTCATTTTGATAACACAAAATCATTTTTCCTGAATATATAGATTATATATATATATATATATATATATATATATATATATATATAATATATTATATAGATATATAATATATATATATATATATATAAATAGATATATATATATATATATATATATATATACTATATTATATATATATATATATATATATATATATATATATATATAATACATATATATACATATATATAATATATAATATATAGCAACCGTTAGGATCACAGAAACAAGATTATAAGCTCCACTAATTTTCACCAAAATCCTAAATCAACCATTTTCAAGTGAAACTCAAACATGCAAGTATACACTAAATCTTGTTCTATACACATACTTATTCATGGATATCAATATAGAACATCATAGCATAACATAAATATTAATTTCATGGATTAAAACATAAACACATGTTAGGGTTTCTCAAAATCAAAATCCCAAAATCCTAAGTTCATGATATCTAACCCACATACATTACATACATTATGTTTACCCATAACCACTTGAAATCCCACTCTTACCTTAGTATAGATGAAATCTCTAGGTCCTTCTTCTTCTAGTTTCCTCTTCGCCTCTTTCTCTTCTCTTCTCTTTTATTCTCTCTTCTTCTCTTATTTTACAAAACTAACTCTAATCTCTAAAACTATTACTATCTTTTTAACTCATAATGGGCTTAACCCACTTATCCACCCACTATAGTTAATTAGACCCATTACTAAACAATTGTTATTTCTATTAATGAAATTCAATTATTCAAATAACACATATATTCAAATAATCACCAGAACACATATTTTATTAATTATCACACCAAATAATGATTAATTAAAATAAACACCAAATAAATAAATTCAGAAATTAAATCAACTCTCCCCCACATGAAATATTTTCGTCCTAAAAAATTACCTCAAGCAAACAACTCGAATTATGAATCCCTCATCTGACTCTCAAGCTCCCACGTCACATTTCCACCAGTCGGTCCTCCCCAAACGACTTTTACCAAAGCGATCTCTTTACCATGGAATTGTTTCACCTCTCTATCTTTTATCTGTATAGGTAATGTCTCCACGGTCAAATTATCTCTAATTCAACATCATCTAATTGGACAACATGCGAAGGATCCACAATGTATCTCCTCAATTGAGACACGTGAAACACATCATGGAGATTAGCAAGTGACGGTGGAAACGTAATTTGATAAGCCACATCACCTAATTTATCGGAAATCTAATATGGACCAATAATATGCGGCGTCAACTTACGTGACTTCAATGCTCAGCATGACCCTCTTCACTCTTAGAATAGATCAAAATATCATTGATAAACATAACAATAAACTTATCGAGATATTTATGAAAAATATGATTCATGTACTCCATAAATACACCAGGTGCATTTGTCACACCGAAAGGCATCACTGAATACTCATAGTGTCCATACCTTATTCTAAAAGCAATCTGCTGAATATTAATCTACTGTTATCAAAATTATTATCACTTTATAGATAATATTCTTAGCTTCGTAACGGTTCAAACGGAATCTCAAACGGAATTACAGTTCAAAAGTTATTGAATTTACAAGTTTTTCAAAATATTGTCAATAACCAAAAAATTTGTTGTTGCGAAAAAGCTGTCAAAAAAAAGAAAGTTTGCTATTGCGAAAATGCTTTGTCCAGCATGAATTTTCATCATAAAAACACATTAATCCATCATTTTTCATGAAAGTAGACACTAAATCATGTTCTATACTGATCTTCATTTGATAACACAAAATCATTTTTCCTGAATATATATATATATATATATATATATATATATATATATATATATATATATATATAGCAACCGTTAGGATCACAAAAACAAGATTATAAGCTCCACTAATTTTCACCAAATCCTAAATCAACCATTTTCAAGTGAAACTCAAACATGCAAGTATACACTAAATCATGTTCTATACACATACTTATTCATGGATATCAATATAGAAACATCATAGCATAACATAAATATTAATTTCATGGATTAAAACATAACACATGTTAGGGTTTCTCAAAATCAAAATCCCAAAATCCTAAGTTCATGATATCTAACCCACATACATTACATACATTATGTTTACCCATAACCACTTGAAATCCCACTCTTACCTTAGTATAGATGAAATCTCTAGGTCCTTCTTCTTCTAGTTTCCTCTTCGCCTCTTTCTCTTCTCTCTTCTCTTTTATTCTCTCTTCTTCTCTTATTTTACAAAACTAACTCTAATCTCTAAAACTATTACTATCTTTTTAACTCATAATGGGCTTAACCCACTTATCCACCCACTATAATTAATTAGACCCATTACTAAACAATTGTTATTTCTATTAATGAAATTCAATTATTCAAATAACACATATATTCAAATAATCACCAGAACACATATTTATTAATTATCACACCAAATAATGATTAATTAAAATAAACACCAAATAAATAAATTCAGAAATTAAATCAACTCTCCCCCACATGAAATATTTTCGTCCTAAAAAATTACCTCAAGCAAACAACTCCAATTATGAATCCCTCATCTGACTCTCAAGCTCCCACGTCACATTTCCACCAGCCGGTCCTCCCAAACGACTTTTACCAAAGCGATCTCTTTACCATGGAATTGTTTCACCTCTCTATCTTTTATCTGTATAGGTAATGTCTCCACGGTCAAATTATCTCTAATTCAACATCATCTAATTGGACAACATGCAAAGGATCCACAATGTATCTCCTCAATTGAGACACGTGAAACACATCATGGAGATTAGCAAGTGACGGCGGAAACGTAATTTGATAAGCCACATCACCTAATTTATCGGAAATCTAATATGGACCAATAATGTGCGGCGTCAACTTACGTGACTTCAATGCTCAGCATGACCCTCTTCACTCTTAGAATAGATCAAAATATCATTGATAAACATAACAATAAACTTATCGAGATATTTATGAAAAATATGATTCATGTACTCCATAAATACACCAGGTGCATTTGTCACACCGAAAGGCATCACTGAATACTCATAGTGTCCATACCTTATTCTAAAAGCAATCTGCTGAATATTAATCTACTGTTATCAAAATGAATATCACTTTATAGATAATATTCTTAGCTTCGTAACGGTCCAAACGGAATCTCAAACGGAATTACAGTTCAAAAGTTATAGAATTTATAAGTTTTTCAAAATATTGTCAATAACCAAAAAATTTGTTGTTGCGAAAAAGCTGTCAAAAACCAGAAAATTTACTATTGCGAAAATGCTTTTGTCCAGCATGAATTTTCATCATAAAAACACATTAATCCATCATTTTTCATGAAAGTATACACTAAATCATGTTCTATACTGATCTTCATTTTGATAACACAAAATCATTTTTCCTGAATATATATATATATATATATATATAGATATATAGATATATATATATATATGTATACACGTATATGTATATATGTATATATATATGTTATATATATTATATATATATATATATATTATATATAATATATATATATTATATATATATATATATATATATATATATATATATATATATATATATATATATATATTATATATATATATATATATATATATATATATATATATATATATATATAGCAAACCGTTAGGATCACAGAAACAAGATTATAAGCTCCACTAATTTTCACCAAAATCCTAAATCAACCATTTTCAAGTGAAACTCAAACATGCAAGTATACACTAAATCATGTTCTATACACATACTTATTCATCGATATCAATATAGAAACATCATAGCATAACATAAATATTAATTTCATGGATTAAAACATAAACACATGTTAGGGTTTCTCAAAATCAAAATCCCAAAATCCTAAGTTCCTGATATCTAACCCACATACATTACATACATTATGTTTACCCATAACCACTTGAAATCCCACTCTTACCTTAGTATAGATGAAATCTCTAGGTCCTTATTCTTCTAGTTTCCTCTTCGCCTCTTTCTCTTCTCTTCTCTTTTATTCTCTCTTCTTCTCTTATTTTACAAAACTAACTATAATCTCTAAAACTATTACTATCTTTTTAACTCATAATGGGCTTAACCCACTTATCCACCCACTATAATTAATTAGACCCATTACTAAACAATTGATATTTCTATTAATGAAATTCAATTATTCAAATAACACATATATTCAAATAATCACCAGAACACATATTTTATTAATTATCACACCAAATAATGATTAATTAAAATAAACACCTAATAAATAAATTCAGAAATTAAATCAACTCTCCCCCACTTGAAATATTTTCGTCCTAAAAAATTACCTCAAGCAAACAACTCGAATTATGAATCCCTCATCTGACTCTCAAGCTCCCACGTCACATTTCCACCAGCGGTCCTCCCCAAACGACTTTTACCAAAGCGATCTCTTTACCATGGAATTGTTTCACCTCTCTATCTTTTATCTGTATAGGTAATGTCTCCACGGTCAAATTATCTCTAACTCAACATCATCTAATTGGACAACATGCGAAGGATCCACAATGTATCTCCTCAATTGAGACACGTGAAACACATCATGGAGATTAGCAAGTGACGGCGGAAACGTAATTTGATAAGCCACATCACCTAATTTATCGGAAATCTAATATGGACCAATAATATGCGGCGTCAGCTTACGTGACTTCAATGCTCAGCGTTATCCTCTTCACTCTTAGAATAGATCAAAATATCATTGATAAACATAACAATAAACTTATCGAGATATTTATGAAAAATATGATTCATGTACTCCATAAATACGCCAGGTGCATTTGTCACACCGAAAGGCATCACTGAATACTCATAGTGTCCATACCTTATTCTAAAAGCAATCTGCTGAATATTAATCTACTGTTATCAAAATGAATATCACTTTATAGATAATATTCTTAGCTTCGTAACGGTTCAAACGGAATCTCAAACGGAATTACAGTTCAAAAGTTATTGAATTTACAAGTTTTTCAAAATATTGTCAATAACCAAAAAATTTGTTGTTGCGAAAAAGCTGTCAAAAACCAGAAAATTTGCTATTGCGAAAATGCTTTTGTCCAGCATGAATTTTCATCATAAAAACACATTAATCCATCATTTTTCATGAAAGTATACACTAAATCATGTTCTATACTGATCTTCATTTTGATAACACAAAATCATTTTTCTGAATATATATATATATATTTATATATATATAATATATATATATATATATATATAATATATATATATATATATATATATATATACATATATATACATATATATATATATATATATATATATATATATATATATATATATATATATATATTATAGCAACCGTTAGGATCACAGAAACAAGATTATAAGCTCCACTAATTTTCACCAAAATCCTAAATCAACCATTTTCAAATGAAACTCAAACATGCAAGTATACACTAAATCTTGTTCTATACACATACTTATTCATGGATATCAATATAGAAACATCATAGCATAACATAAATATTAATTTCATGGATTAAAACATAAACACATGTTAGGGTTTCTCAAAATCAAAATCCCAAAATCCTAAGTTCATGATATCTAACACACATACATTACATACATTATGTTTACCCATAACCACTTGAAATCCCACTCTTACCTTAGTATAGATGAAATCTCTAGGTCCTTCTTCTTCTAGTTTCCTCTTCGCCTCTTTCTCTTCTCTTCTCTTTTATTCTCTCTTCTTCTCTTATTTTACAAAACTAACTCTAATCTCTAAAACTATTACTATCTTTTTAACTCATAATGGGCTTAACCCACTTATCCACCCACTATAATTAATTAGACCCATTACTAAACAATTGTTATTTCTATTAATGAAATTCAATTATTCAAATAACACATATATTCAAATAATCACCAGAACACATATTTTATTAATTATCACACCAAATAATGATTAATTAAAATAAACACCAAATAAATAAATTCAGAAATTAAATCAACTCTCCCCCACATGAAATATTTTCGTCCTAAAAAATTACCTCAAGCAAACAACTCCAATTATGAATCCCTCATCTGACTCTCAAGCTCCCACGTCACATTTCCACCAGCCGGTCCTCCCCAAACGACTTTTACCAAAGCGATCTCTTTACCATGGAATTGTTTCACCTCTCTATCTTTTATCTGTATAGGTAATGTCTCCACGGTAAAATTATCTCTAATTCAACATCATCTAATTGGACAACATGCGAAGGATCCACAATGTATCTCCTCAATTGAGACACGTGAAACACATCATGGAGATTAGCAAGTGACGGCGGAAACGTAATTTGATAAGCCACATCACCTAATTTATCGGAAATCTAATATGGACCAATAATATGCGGCGTCAACTTACGTGACTTCAATGCTCAGCATGACCCTCTTCACTCTTAGAATAGATCAAAATATCATTGATAAACATAACAATAAACTTATCGAGATATTTATGAAAAATATGATTCATGTACTCCATAAATACACCAGGTGCATTTGTCACACCGAAAGGCATCACTGAATACTCATAGTGTCCATACCTTATTCTAAAAGCAATCTGCTGAATATTAATCTACTGTTATCAAAATGAATATCACTTTATAGATAATATTCTTAGCTTCGTAACGGTTCAAACGGAATCTCAAACGGAATTACAGTTCAAAAGTTATTGAATTTACAAGTTTTTCAAAATATTGTCAATAACCAAAAAATTTGTTGTTGCGAAAAAGCTGTCAAAAACCAGAAAATTTGCTATTGCGAAAATGCTTTTGTCCAGCATGAATTTTCATCATAAAAACACATTAATCCATCATTTTTCATGAAAGTAGACACTAAATCATGTTCTATACTGATCTTCATTTTGATAACACAAAATCATTTTTCCTGATATATATATATATATATATATATATATATATATATATATATACATATACGTGTATACATATATATATATATATATATATATATATATATATATATATATATATATATATATATATATATATAGCAACCGTTAGGATCACAAAAACAAGATTATAAGCTCCACTAATTTTCACCAAAATCCTAAATCAACCATTTTCAAGTGAAACTCAAACATGCAAGTATACACTAAATCATGTTCTATACACATACTTATTCATGGATATCAATATAGAAACATCATAGCATAACATAAATATTAATTTCATGGATTAAAACATAAACACATGTTAGGGTTTCTCAAAATCAAAATCCCAAAATCCTAAGTTCATGATATCTAACCCACATACATTACATACATTATGTTTACCCATAACCACTTGAAATCCCACTCTTACCTTAGTATAGATGAAATCTCTAGGTCCTTCTTCTTCTAGTTTCTTCTTCGCCTCTTTCTCTTCTCTTCTCTTTTATTCTCTCTTCTTCTCTTATTTTACAAAACTAACTCTAATCTCTAAAACTATTACTATCTTTTTAACTCATAATGGGCTTAACCCACTTATCCACCCACTATAATTAATTAGACCCATTACTAAACAATTGTTATTTCTATTAATGAAATTCAATTATTCAAATAACACATATATTCAAATAATCACCAGAACACATATTTTATTAATTATCACACCAAATAATGATTAATTAAAATAAACACCAAATAAATAAATTCAGAAATTAAATCAACTCTCCCCCACATGAAATATTTTCGTCCTAAAAAATTACCTCAAGCAAACAACTCCAATTATGAATCCCTCATCTGACTCTCAAGCTCCCACGTCACATTTCCACCAGCCGGTCCTCCCCAAACGACTTTTACCAAAGCGATCTCTTTACCATGGAATTGTTTCACCTCTCTATCTTTTATCTGTATAGGTAATGTCTCCACGGTAAAATTATCTCTAATTCAACATCATCTAATTGGACAACATGCGAAGGATCCACAATGTATCTCCTCAATTGAGACACGTGAAACACATCATGGAGATTAGCAAGTGACGGCGGAAACGTAATTTGATAAGCCACATCACCTAATTTATCGGAAATCTAATATGGACCAATAATATGCGGCGTCAACTTACGTGACTTCAATGCTCAGCATGACCCTCTTCACTCTTAGAATAGATCAAAATATCATTGATAAACATAACAATAAACTTATCGAGATATTTATGAAAAATATGATTCATGTACTCCATAAATACACCAGGTGCATTTGTCACACCGAAAGGCATCACTGAATACTCATAGTGTCCATACCTTATTCTAAAAGCAATCTGCTGAATATTAATCTACTTTTATCAAAATGAATATCACTTTATAGATAATATTCTTAGCTTCGTAACGGTTCAAACGGAATCTCAAACGGAATTACAGTTCAAAAGTTATTGAATTTACAAGTTTTTCAAAATATTGTCAATAACCAAAAAATTTGTTGTTGCGAAAAAGCTGTCAAAAACCAGAAAATTTGCTATTGCGAAAATGCTTTTGTCCAGCATGAATTTTCATCATAAAAACACATTAATCCATCATTTTTCATGAAAGTATACACTAAATCATGTTCTATACTGATCTTCATTTGATAACACAAAATCATTTTTCCTGAATATATATATATATATATATATATATATATATATATATATATATATATATATATATATATATATATATATATATATATATATACATATATATACATATATATATATACATATATATATATATACATATATACATATACGTGTATACATATATATATATATATATATATATATATATATATATATATATATATATATATATATATATATATATATATATATATATATATATATATATATATATATATATAGCAACCGTTAGGATCACAGAAACAAGATTATAAGCTCCACTAATTTTCACCAAAATCCTAAATCAACCATTTTCAAGTGAAACTCAAACATGCAAGTATACACTAAATCATGTTCTATACACATACTTATTCATGGATATCAATATAGAAACATCATAGCATAACATAAATATTAATTTCATGGATTAAAACATAAACACATGTTAGGGTTTCTCAAAATCAAAATCCCAAAATCCTAAGTTCATGATATCTAACCCACATACATTACATACATTATGTTTACCCATAACCACTTGAAATCCCACTCTTACCTTAGTATAGATGAAATCTCTAGGTCCTTCTTCTTCTAGTTTCCTCTTCGCCTCTTTCTCTTCTCTTCTCTTTTATTCTCTCTTCTTCTCTTATTTTACAAAACTAACTCTAATCTCTAAAACTATTACTATCTTTTTAACTCATAATGGGCTTAACCCACTTATCCACCCACTATAATTAATTAGACCCATTGCTAAACAATTGTTATTTCTATTAATGAAATTCAATTATTCAAATAACACATATATTCAAATAATCACCAGAACACATATTTTATTAATTATCACACCAAATAATGATTAATTAAAATAAACAACAAATAAATAAATTCAGAAATTAAATCAACTCTCCCCCACATGAAATATTTTCGTCCTAAAAAATTACCTCAAGCAAACAACTCCAATTATGAATCCCTCATCTGACTCTCAAGCTCCCACGTCACATTTCCACCAGCCGGTCCTCCCCAAACGACTTTTACCAAAGCGATCTCTTTACCATGGAATTGTTTCACCTCTCTATCTTTTATCTGTATAGGTAATGTCTCCACGGTCAAATTATCTCTAATTCAACATCATCTAATTGGACAACATGCGAAGGATCCACAATGTATCTCCTCAATTGAGACACGTGAAACACATCATGGAGATTAGCAAGTGACGGCGGAAACGTAATTTGATAAGCCACATCACCTAATTTATCGGAAATCTAATATGGACCAATAATATGCGGCGTCAACTTACGTGACTTCAATGCTCAGCATGACCCTCTTCACTCTTAGAATAGATCAAAATATCATTGATAAACATAACAATAAACTTATCGAGATATTTATGAAAAATATGATTCATGTACTCCATAAATACACCAGGTGCATTTGTCACACCGAAAGGCATCACTGAATACTCATAGTGTCCATACCTTATTCTAAAAGCAATCTGCTGAATATTAATCTACTGTTATCAAAATGAATATCACTTTATAGATAATATTCTTAGCTTCGTAACGGTTCAAACGGAATCTCAAACGGAATTACAGTTCAAAAGTTATTGAATTTACAAGTTTTTCAAAATATTGTCAATAACCAAAAAATTTGTTGTTGCGAAAATGCTGTCAAAAACCAGAAAATTTGCTATTGCGAAAATGCTTTTGTCCAGCATGAATTTTCATCATAAAAACACATTAATCCATCATTTTTCATGAAAGTATACACTAAATCATGTTCTATACTGATATTCATTTTGATAACACAAAATCATTTTCATGAATATATATATATATATATAATATATATATATATATATATATATATATATATATATATATATATATATGTATATATACATATATATATATATATATATATATATATATATATATATATAAATATATATATATATATATATATATATAATATATATATATATACACATATATACATATACGTGTATACATATACGTATATATATATATATATATATATATATATATATATAAATATATATATATATATATATATATATATATATATATATATATACACATATATACATATACGTGTATACATATACGTGTATATATATATATATATATATATATATATATATATATATATATATATATATATATATATATATATATATAATATATATATATATATATATATATATATATATATAGCAACCGTTAGGATCACAGAAACAAGATTATAAGCTCCACTAATTTTCACCAAAATCCTAAATCAACCATTTTCAAGTGAAACTCAAACATGTAAGTATACACTAAATCATGTTCTATACACATACTTATTCATGGATATCGATATAGAAACATCATAGCATAACATAAATATTAATTTCATGGATTAAAACATAAACACATGTTAGGGTTTCTCAAAATCAAAATCCCAAAATCCTAAGTTCCTGATATCTAACCCACATACATTACATACATTATGTTTACCCATAACCACTTGAAATCTCACTCTTACCTTAGTATAGATGAAATCTCTAGGTCCTTCTTCTTCTAGTTTCCTCTTCGCCTCTTTCTCTTCTCTTCTCTTTTATTCTCTCTTCTTCTCTTATTTTACAAAACTAACTCTAATCTCTAAAACTATTACTATCTTTTTAACTCATAATGGGCTTAACCCACTTATCCACCCACTATAATTAATTAGACCCATTACTAAACAATTGATATTTCTATTAATGAAATTCAATTATTCAAATAACACATATATTCAAATAATCACCAGAACACATATTTTATTAATTATCACACCAAATAATGATTAATTAAAATAAACACCTAATAAATAAATTCAGAAATTAAATCAACTCTCCCCCACTTGAAATATTTTCGTCCTAAAAAATTACCTCAAGCAAACAACTCGAATTATGAATCCCTCATCTGACTCTCAAGCTCCCACGTCACATTTCCACCAGCCGGTCCTCCCCAAACGACTTTTACCAAAGCGATCTCTTTACCATGGAATTGTTTCACCTCTCTATCTTTTATCTGTATAGGTAATGTCTCCACGGTCAAATTATCTCTAACTCAAAATCATCTAATTGGACAACATGCGAAGGATCCACAATGTATCTCCTCAATTGAGACACGTGAAACACATCATGGAGATTAGCAAGTGACGGCGGAAACGTAATTTGATAAGCCACATCACCTAATTTATTGGAAATCTGATACGGACCAATAATATGCGGCGTCAACTTACGTGACTTCAATGCTCAGCATGATTCTCTTCACTCTTAGAATAGATCAAAATATCATTGATAAACATAACAATAAACTTATCGAGATATTTATGAAAAATATGATTCATGTACTCCATAAATACACCAGGTGCATTTGTCACACCGAAAGGCATCACTGAATACTCATAGTGTCCATACCTTATTCTAAAAGCAGTCTTCTGAATATCTTTAGCTTTCACACGGATCTGATGATACCCAGACCTCAAATCAATTTTGTTAAACACAAAAGCAACAACCAACTGATCCATCCAATCATCAATCCTCGGAAGCAGATATTTATTCTTGATAGTAAACTTATTCAGTTGTATGTAATCCACACATAACCTCATAGTACCTTCTTTCTTCTTAACTAACAAAACAGGTGCACCCCGCGGTGACACACTCGGACAAATAAACCTCTTATCAAAAAAATCCTCTAGTTGACTCTTCAACTCTTTCAACTCAGATGGTGACATCCGATACGGAGCCATCGATACCAGACTAGTACCAGGAATCAAATCAATCATGAACGCAACTTCACGTTCAGGTGGAAAATCATTAACCTCATCAGGAAACACTTCAGGAAAATCACGAATAACTGGAAATTCACCCATTGTTCCATTTTCACTAAGCTTCAAACTTGCCACCAACATAAACACTTCAGCACCATCTTGCACAAATTCATTCACTTGTTGAGTAGACAGGAATAAATCACTCTCCTTCTCTGGCTCAAGAAAAAGAACAGGTTTCGTAAAATAATTGATATAGACATGGTTGGCCCTCAACCAGTCCATTCCCCAAATAACACCAAGTTGACTCAATGGAAGACACACTAAATCAACTTCAAAATCTTTATCACAAATATTCAACGTACATTTCAAACAAACAGATGAAGTAGTCACTAAACCCATAGCCAAAGTATCAATAACCATGCTTCCACGTATAACAGATAATTCAAGATTCAATCTCTTACCCCAATCAAAAGAAATAAAAGAATGTGTCGCACCGTTATCAATAATAGCAATCAAAGGCATATTATTAATAAAGCGCGTACCTCGAATCAATCTCTCCTCATCATAAGTATCAGCATCGGACAATGCAAACACTTTCCCTTTGGCTTGCTCCTTCTTCAGCTTGTTTCATTTGGTACTAATGTGCCCTTGCTCACCACAGTTGTAGCAAGTTACATTCGAACCAACTCTACAATCAAAAGATTTATGACCTTGCTTGCAACACTTGAAATAAGTCATATCGCCCTTAGGACACTCGGGAGCACGATGTCCCTCAACACCACATCTGAAGCACTTGATAGGAGTGTGAGATCCTCCCCCACTTGGATTCTTGCCATCACCAGCTTTCTTCTTACCATCATACGACTTCCCTTGGAATTTCCCTTTTCCTTTCTTATCATGCAAGAACTTGTAATGAGCAGCACTCTCACACCTATCCTCATCATAGATCCTACTCTTGTTAATCAACTCAGAAAATCCCGTAATCTGTTGGTAACCCATTGCCTTCTTGATATCAGGTCTCAATCCATTCACAAACTTAGGACACTTGGATCTCTCAGCATTAGTATTATTGTAATGGGGACAAAATTTGATCAACTCCTCAAACTTTGCAGCATACTCAGCTACGGTACCATTACCTTGCTTCAACTCAAGGAAATCAATTTCCTTCTTTCCACAAACATCTTCTGGAAAATACTTCTCCAGAAAAGCATCACGGAAAAGTCCCCAAGTCACTTCAATGCCATCCTCATCAAATCTCTGAAAAGTGTTGCGCCACCAATCCACAACTTCTTTCTCAAGCATATGAGTGCCAAATTGCACCTTTTGCGCATCTGAATAATTCATAACTCTAAATATTTTCTCAGTCGCCTTCAACCACTCTTGAGCTTTGTCAGGTTCATGAGCTCCTTCAAAAGTTGGCAGATTGTTCCTCTAGAACTTCCCAAAAGCACGGAACTCATCAGCATCACACTCCCGATCACCAGCATTCATTTTCGGAATGGCACCATCCAAGAGGGTCAATGCCTCCGCAATCATATCATCGTTCCTTCCAGCAACCACCTTCCTGCTATACCAACCAAATAACCACAACAACAAGGATTGTTAAACAAACCGTATTGATTGTGTCATACACACAAATCAGATACAACATAATCAAACAAACTCATAACCTGTCTGAATGACCGACCGTGCTCCGATACCACTAATGTAACACCCCCCAAACTACTACTACTCAAATACAGCATACAATTGCATAATCAGAGTAAATTGACGCATGCATACACGTGGGCATCACATTTACTTCTGCTAGAAACAACACATGCCATGGTCACATACAAGTGACACAGATTATAAATCAAAACCAAATAACCAACATGCGAACTCACACAGCATAATAACATCTCTCTTCATAAATGGTAAATAATGATGATTCCCATAAATCATCTAGCATAAAATATCGTTTTGGGCTCTAAGGCCACTCAACAACAGAACCAATATATCCAAATAACAAGATAAAAGAGAGCACAATAATATCTCTCAATATCAAAACAATGACAAATAATCACATAAACCTAAGTGTTACATGACCAGAGCATTATAGGCTACCTAGTCAAAACACAACAAGAACTAGCCTCCGAATCTAATCCTTGTGTGAAGCACCACTATCTCTGGTACCTACGATGTCGCGATAGAACATCATTCCAACAGAAGGGTGAGAATTCAAATAATTATAGAAAAACATAATAATATGAAATGCATAACAACCATACATATATTATTAGAATTTGTTACGCTTCATACAAACATGCATCATATCATCTTATTAAAGAATCACATGTTTATCATCTTACGACATGGCTTAACAATCCACAAGTATTCATTTATAAATACTAAATGATGTACAAAAGTCATATTTCACAACATATCGATTTCATGCACATATTATCATCCATCATCATTTAAAAATCATCGTCACATATGGATACAACTCTCACATGATTCCATAATGTATACAAGTCACCATTTCTCACATATATCACAAATATGCACACATATCACATCAATAACACATCAACAATTCATATCAAATGGATCACCTAAAATCCACGTATATGCATATCTACCAAAATCATATCCACACAATCATATCACATAATCACACAAACCATAATTCACACCGACATGTGCGACTCAATGTGTGACTCAATGTGATATGCATGTGGATCCCATCCGTTATCATTTCTGCCTTACCGGGCGTCTCTCAAATAAACTAGATAACCACCTCTAAATCTCGATTCAGCCTTAAGCTTTCAAACCCCATTTGATGTTAGGTTTGGGACAAGCAAATAATCTACGCGAGATTACCCAATGTCGCCTCTTTCATACACTCATGCTAGTGTAAGTGCGCAACAACAACAAGACTCATGCAATTAAGACGATCGCAACCCCTTAATCATACATAAGCATACCAAATCCAATATTTACACAACATACACCTAACATGACTTCAATCCCAAACAATACATCAAATATCATTCATCATCTCATCACAACACATTAACATGAAGCAAACAAGTCAATTCATGTTATTCATCAAGTGTTATTCTTGATGGCGCATGGATGATGGCGCATGGATGATGGATAAGAGTTGTTGGATATTGGATGATGGATACACAACACATTAACATCTCATCACAAGTGTTATTCTTGGTGGCGCATGGATGATGGATAAGAGTTGTTGGATATTGGCTACTGTGATGATTTAGTTGTTAAAGATGATAAAAGAGATTGTAAGAATAAGGTGATGATATGTTAAGATGAATAAAATTATGGAAAATCAAATGAAAGAAATATGGTGTATGCATGGTTACTGTTCGGTGGATTCATGAAGAAAATGGTGCATCACCTTTTCTGTTTTCATGAAGAATTCATTTCATTCTATTTTTTTGAAATGTGATTTGAGAGAAGAAAACTCATGCACCGTTTATCAATTCAGTATCCATCCGGTTCTTTGCTAATGCTCAACTATATATACTATATTACCTAGGGCTTTCTAAAATTAAAATGTCAAAAATGACCCTAGTCTAAATATTTTTGTTTAGTAAAAATTAAATTTTAAAACTAAATGAATTAAAAATAAATATTTTTAAATGAGAAAAATAAAATCAAAATAAATACATTGAAAAATATATTTAATTGCTACGAACACGTTGACAGAAAGACAAAAATAAATGGATTCAAAATGAATAAAAATTGGACGCAAATATGATCCAAAAAAAATTAAACTGAATGCACCAAAATGACCAGCGCGAAATAAACCTCTCAAAAACATACATATTTTTGTCAAATTTTGAAACGGAAAATGTTCGGTTAAAACTCTCAGACGAATCAAAATGTGACCAAAAAATTAGTCGAAAAATAAATCGAGCACACCAGGTTAAACTACGTGAAACATAGATTAATAAAACTGATGTCTGCAAGTTTGATTTTGAACTTTTTCACCCGCTATTTTGACACACATTTGATAATTGATTCAACCAGTTTGCCTGTAGATCCGGAAATTTATTTCGACTGACATTCTAGGCATTATGCGGTATTGAATGCATGATATGATATGCATAGATGTGACAACTATGATGAATGTACGGAATCAATGATTCAGGGTCAAAATCGGGGTGTGACAACCACAAACAAACTATATATACAATCACCAGATATGACTCAAATGAGAAAAGTGAAAAGGACTTGAAACATAAACAAGTTGCATGAAATGTAAATGGAAATCAATGATAAAGGTACTGAAATATGAATTGCATAAAGTAAATGATTTGAAAGTAAAGCAACATTAGTAAAATTAGTCAATGGTTAGTCAAATGTTAGTGATGATTTTTAATTGATTAAGTCATTCTATGGAGAACACTCAACCATTCATTCACAAGTATGAATCCTTGAATGAAGACATCATCCATGAGAAGTGCTCAAACTTTGATAAATCAATAAGTATGCCACTAACTCTTATGAATGGAAGAAAGGTCAAGTTCCCATACAATGCCATGAAGAATGGGAGACTTACAATCTCTCTTACTAGAATGTTATTCCTTGAGGGACAAATTTAGCTATATGTTAAGCAATCGTAATTTGACTTATGTAGAAGTCACAACTATCTGTGTCGGGAAATAAAAATATAGGTGTTAATGCATGTTAGATATTTGGCACAAAGAACCAAACTCCTAAAACACACCACAAACTAAAAGAAAATGGGGAAGACCTATCTCAGTCAAACATGTAATAATTCATCTGGCACAAGGTCATTGATGAATCAACTAGCATTTAGACATTAGAGAAATCATTGGTCAAATGAAAGATTGGAAAAGAATAGGGATGAAGATGAAGAGGGAAGGGGAAATAGAAAAACAAATTGATCATCGAAGGAATTTCATATTTTTTGGTGAAAGTCCCATATTTTTTGGATAAAATATGAATTTAATACGAATTAAACAAAATAAGCTAATAAAAATATAAAATCAGAAATTAAAAGAAATTAAAAAAAAACAAGGCCCATCAGATCACCCTCATTAATTGAGGTGGCAGACCTAATGGCCAAGCCCGCGCATTCCATGGTGCATTGCAGTCAGCGCGTGGCACAAGAGGTAATCAGAATGAGCGGTCTTGAGTAGAACGTGGACATAAGATATCAACTTAATCAAGCAAAAACACAAAAAAGAAAAATATCAAATTTATTTTTATAGTGGTTTGCTGTTAACGAAGCTACCTCAAGTCCACCATACCAAGGTGATTTCGCATTCTCAAGAAGGACTTAATCCACTATAATCAAAACCTGATTACAAACACCACAAAGACAAATTGTCCTTGTCTTCTTGAGTCTATCTAACTAAAACCTAGTCACTCAAGGAAAACCACTATAACATATTTGAGATTTACAAGTTGTGTTTACAAAGAGTGCTTCTAAGAAAGTAGATTAACATAAGTTAATACAATGAATATTTCTCACATAGTAACGAGCAAAAACTCTTGTGGTTTTACAAAAAAATATACACAAAAAATATTTAATTTAGCAAGAACGTGTGTATGTTCAGTAGCGTGAGCGTTATCAAAGCATTAGCAACTTATTCCAATATTCAAGTCTCCTTTATATATGCATATAAAAAAACCGTTGTAGGGTATAATTGGAATACTGAATTCCAGTTGTCTCTTTCATAACGGTTTGCATACGGGAGGCAAAATGGTACAATAGTACTATCCTTAGCCCATAAAATCAGGGTAGTAGAGGAAAGGGTGATCTTGTACTACATACTATTTTCTTGACGCAAACCCTTTTGATCTTATCTTCTAATCTTCAAAGGCTTCTGATGAAATGATTTTGATGCATGTTTAGGAGGATTAAGAGACAAATTGATAGAATCTTCAGAGTCTTGACACAGTTCCTTAAAACATGGTCTTTAGAGTCTTCGGATCTTATTCTTCAAAGTCTTCAGAACTTGAGCGCAGAATCTTGAAGACAGACAACCCTTCAGAGGCTTTTCAATTAGAGTCATAGTTAGAATATTTAACATGAACATTCATCAAAATCGTTGTTTAAGAGATTTCTAGAACTTGACAACATCTTGTAAAGCATATGAATCTCCTCAGAGTCAGAGTGTGTTGATTCCATAATCTAATGACGTCACTTGTCATTGCTTCAAAGTCAGAACCTGTTAGAAAAAGCTACACGCTAGATAAAAATCATTAGAGTACATAATTATTCTCTAAGAAACAATGCATGGCTATCATCAAAACTAAAGGCCAGATGCAAAACCAAATCTTATTCTAACAAGAAGTACCTGGAGTATGGTTGATATGAGTATACAAAGTCAAAAAAGTTTAAGGTTAGCAATGTCTTGCATATGTTGTACGTTAGGTTGTTGAGACAACCAAAAAAGAAGAATGATGGAAGCAATGAATGAGGGTTTAGGGTCCGTTTGTCTATGTGTTTTGGATGTTTGTTTGAAGTTAATGTTTATGTTTCCCTTATTATGTAATATCCATAAAATGAATGAAAAATTTCATGAAGTTTCTTTCAATTAGATTATGTGCAAATGTTTATTTTAGATAATATTTGTTAGAGTTTTCAACCCGTTTTTACTAATGCTAAACCTAAGTTGGTAAAACATTCATGATAGGAATGATAAAACAATCATATACATAACTAAAACATATACAAAATATTATTATAACTTACGATGTGAAGATTTTGGTTGCAACATATGTTGTATGGGAGGTGCTTATCGAATTGGCCATGATTATCTAAATAAAAAAATATATTGATTAACAATATTTCAATTATCAAAATGGAAAAACAATTGATCAGGAGAAACTAAAGCCATTTTTGAAAACATATGCAAGTGAAAAAGAACTCATAGAACATGAAAGACATTTCAGTGAACTAAACCAACTGTTGGAATAAGAACAAATGTGAAAAAGAAGAACAAACATATCTCAAATGTGATGACTTTTAATGTTCGAGTATTGATGAATGCCAACTGTTAGAAGTGTTTTGATGAAGGTTACGATGAAAATCGTTTACAGTTTTTGCAAAGAGTTGATAGGTAATGAAAAGTTAGAGTCTAATTCTCAGAAGTATTTCGTACAAAAGAGAAATTACGTTGGTTTTATTAATAAACCGACATGTATGTTTTAATTTAAAAAAAATAATACCATAGCACCATATTCTGAAAATACATTTAAAATATCTATTACGTCCTTTTTTGAAAAAATGAATGCAAAAAATATTACTTCTTAGTTGAGTTATGTATCTAAGGTTAATACTAATAAAAAAGGAAAAATATGATTAACATAAAATGTAGTAAATGAGATTAAAAAAGGAACTCCCTTATAGGTTTTATATATATATATATATATATATATATATATATATATATATATATATATATATATATAGAACATGATGCATCTAAAATATATTTCCTCAGTTTTTAAATGTTCAAAATAAAAGCATCGTCGTGAAATGTTTTATTTTTAGTAATGCTCCTTGTACCTTTTTCACGGGATTTCCTTATATATTAGTCGTAGGCAAATGCGAAGCTAGGTGTGTGAGAGCATGGATGTGCATGGATAACCATTTCATATGAACCAATCCATTTTTATGGTTATGGTGTATAAACCAAACCACTTCCCACAAAAATCAATTTAAAATTTAGAACCGGTTCCGAACTGATTTAAAACCGAATTTAAATGGGCTTTGATTTTAATGAAAAATATTTAATTTAATTTAAATTTCATTCCACTATCTCTGGTACCTACGATGTCGCGATAGAACATCATTCCAACAGAAGGGTGAGAATTCAAATAATTATAGAAAAACATAATAATATGAAATGCATAACAACCATACATATATTATTAGAATTTGTTACGCTTCATACAAACATGCATCATATCATCTTATTAAAGAATCACATGTTTATCATCTTACGACATGGCTTAACAATCCACAAGTATTCATTTATAAATACTAAATGATGTACAAAAGTCATATTTCACAACATATCGATTTCATGCACATATTATCATCCATCATCATTTAAAAATCATCATCACATATGGATACAACTCTCACATGATTCCATAATGTATACAAGTCACCATTTCTCACATATATCACAAATATGCACACATATCACATCAATAACACATCAACAATTCATATCAAATGGATCACCTAAAATCCACGTATATGCATATCTACCAAAATCATATCCACACAATCATATCACATAATCACACAAACCATAATTCACACCGACATGTGCGACTCAATGTGTGACTCAATGTGATATGCATGTGGATCCCATCCATTATCATTTCTGCCTTACCGGGCGTCTCTCAAATAAACTAGATAACGACCTCTAAATCTCGATTCAGCCTTAAGCTTTCAAACCCCATTTGATGTTAGGTTTGGGACAAGCAAATAATCTATGCGAGATTACCCAATGTCGCCTCTTTCATAGACTCATGCTAGTGTAAGTGCGCAACAACAACAAGACTCATGCAATTAAGACGATCGCAACCCCTTAATCATACATAAGCATACCAAATCCAATATTTACACAACATACACCTAACATGACTTCAATCCCAAACAATACATCAAATATCATTCATCATCTCATCACAACACATTAACATGAAGCAAACAAGTCAATTCATGTTATTCATCAAATTCACCAATTTACATCATCACGTACATAATTTCAAGTATTATGTTTCTTCACAAAATCCATCTAAAACCATCCAATACATGCCAACCAATAGAAAACATGTCATTCCCATTCACCACACATAAAACATACATCCATATTAGGATTCTTTTGATAAAATATTAATCTACTCTTATCAAAATGAATATCACGTTAAAGATAAAATTCTTAGCTTCGTAACGGTCCAAACGGCACCTCAAACAGAGTTACGGTTCAAAAGTTATTGAATTTACAAGTTTTTCAAAATGCTGTCCAAAACCAGAAAATTTGTTGTTGCAAAAATGTTGTTGTCCAACACAAATTTTCATCATAAAACCACATTAATCCATCATTTTTCATGAAATAAATAGTTATATAACCTATATATATCATATAGCAACTAATTTTCCCCGAAATCCCAAATCAACCATTTTCAAGTGAAACTCAAACATGCAATTATACACCAAATCATATTCTATACACATGCCCATTTATGGAATTCAATATAGAAATATCATAACATAACATAAACATCAATTTCATGGATTAAAACATAAACACATGTTAGGGTTTCTCAAAATCAAAATTCTCAAATCCTAAGTTCATGATATCTAACCCACATACATTACGTTTACCCATAACCACTTGAAATCCCACACTTACCTTATATGAAATCTCTAGGTCTTTCTTCTTCTAGTTTCCTCTTCTCCTTTTTCTCTTCTCTTCTCTTATATTCTCTCTTCTTCTCTTGTTTTACAAAACTAACTTTAATCTCTAAAACTCTTACTATCTTTTTAACTCATAATGGACTTAACTCACTTATCCACACAGTCTAATTATTAGGCTCATTACTAGACAATTTCTATTTCTAGTCATAAAATTCAATTATTCAAATAACACATATATTCAAATAATTCAAATAATCACCAGAATACATACACTATGCCAAAAACTGGAATAGACAGCGCACCTTAGAGGGCGCTTTATTACAAAAGCGCACTCTAAAGTGAAGCGAAAAAATAAGGAGCGAACAACTGGAATAGACAGCGCACTTTAGAGGGCCCTTTTGTAATAAAGCGCCCTCTAAGGTGAAGCAAAAAAATAAGGAGGAGATAGAGGGACAACAATACAGGGCGCTTTTTAGAAAGCGCCCTCTAAGGTTACCCTTAGAGGGCGCTTTTAAAAAAGCGCTCTATAAGTCCATGTGTATTTCCAGTTTATAAAGCGCTTCGCTTTCATAAGCGCCCTCTTAGGCCCCCTTTAGAGGGCGCTTTTTTTCCACAAGCGCCCTCTAAGGTCCCCTTTAGTAAACATTAAAATTATAACATACTGCGCGTTTTGTTATTTCACTCTCTGTTATTTTCGTTCTTTTTCACGTTAGGGTTCTCACTGCTACGATTTTCGCTACTTCTAAGGCTTTCTCCTTCCACCTCTGTTAGATCTATGACGTTTCCTCCTTCTATTAATTCGTTGTTAGCTGTTCGATTTTGACACCATAGGTATTTTTCTAATCTTCATATTACTTGGTTTCTCTTCTGACGTTCGCTATTGTTCATTTTTGGTTTCATTTTTCTTGGTTCATACATTTATTGAGTATTCTCAGAAAAAAAAAGGATGGGAAGTGGGTTGACCGTCATGCAGAGAAAACACATGTAAGTACTTTCTCGCTTTAGGAGACATTAGTTTAAGGAAGTGAAGTATAGCTGCATGATAAATGAATGTGGAAATGAATATAGTTGCATGATAAATGTGTGATTCAGAGGCAGTGATATGAGTACTAGTTTGAAACATAAGTGAGGGTTAGTCAATTAGTCATTGACAAGTAGTGTGTAAAATCAACCACAAGAGAGGGAAATGTTTATTTTGAATACTTCTAATGAAAATAACTAAAGAAATTGACATCTTGTTTTGTACAAGAAGAAAGGGATTCTGGTGATTTGTTGGATTGCAACATCTTTTGAGCTTAACAAATTTGGCTTAGTTATGTTTTCTTGCATTTGGATGCATGTTGTGAACTCATATACTTCATGTATATTTGTTTTTAGTGTAATTGATGAATAGAACATTTGAAATTTTGCATTGGTAGTTCATTGACCTCAGGAACATAATGCATAGTAGTGTTATTAGGTATTATGCTTCAATTGCTCTCTTGGATTCACCAACAAAAATTGATTATTCTACTTTGAAACTTGTATTAACTATGAATAAGTTGACAAAATATTTTTAAATAATAGTTGGAAGGTTTTGTGAAAATTTGTATTTTATTGTTTTTAAACATGTACATTTTGATTTTATTGACAATACAAGTAACAACATTCACTTCCCCTCCCTCCCACTTCCCTAAGTTTTTGTGAAATAGGATTTAAAGATGATATATAAAGATGTCACTGAGATTTGGATAGTATTCTGTACACGGGTTTTATGAAACATTATTTAAAGATGTCACTGAGATTTTGATAATTGTTGAGTTTCATTATGAAATTTGGATTTGTTTGTCTCTTCCAACCAAGAAAAGAAAGAGAACTTAGTGAAAAAGGTACAGGTCAAATGATTTTAATTGTTTTCTTTATTACAGGTAAAATGGCTTTTATTACAGCAAATCGAGTCAGTTGCATAAAAAAAAAGGTATAAACACAATTATATGATATTTATGCATAAAAAATGTTAATTCTTGATCTTATACTTCACCTAACTAATTTTATGATATTTTAGGTTCATGCTATTGATATTGAACAAAAAGAGGTTGTTGCTAAGAAGACTGCGGCTAGCAAAAAAAAAATACATCTCAGAGATGCTTTTGCTACTTAGTTTTATTTCTTTTTAAGTTATGAATTGGTTGTATATTTAGAATCTTTAGAAGTTAAACGATTATATATCAGTGGATTGTTGTATATGTATGGATTGTTGTATATAAGGCTTGTTGAATGCAATGTGTGAAAAATGGCTTCAAATTATACAGTTTTAGGTGTACTGCTTCAATATACAGGTTGTCTAAAATAAATAAAAAAATATAGCGCTTTTTAAAAAAATAAATTTAAATAACCACCCACTTTAGAGGGCGCTTTCCAAAATAAGCGCCCTCTAAACCCTTTAAATTTCCACTTTAGAGGGCGCTTTCCAGTAAAAGCGCCCTCTAAACCCTTAAAAGTTTCCACTTTAGAGGGCGCTTTCCAGTAAAAGCGCCCTTTAAACCCTTAAAAGTTTCCACTTTAGAGGGCGCTTTCACCAAGGAAAAAAAGCGTTGTCTTTACCTATGCCAGCGCCAGATTAGAGGGCGCTTTAAAGCGCTGTTATAGGCCAAAAAAAGCGCCCTCTTTTCCCTTATTTGGCGTAGTGATATTTAGTTATTTATCACACCAAATAATGATTAATTAAAATAAACATATAATAAATAAATACGGAAATTAAATCGGGGTGTTACATTAACCATGGCTGAAAGTGTCAACATGTAAGACTGAAAGGGAACAATGAGTAGGGTGATTGTTAAGAAAAAGGTGTAGCCATGGTTAGTTTTATCAGGGCCCCATGGTAGGCCCCACTGTACTTGATGTATGGTGATTAGGGCTTGCCCATGGTGGCAAGAAGTCCTGTATGGTGGAATTTAATGATGGTTAAAATCTCGTGATCACGTGAGGTGAAAGACTCTATTTTTAAATGGTGTACTAAGGTATAAACAAATGTGAGTGTGATTTGTATGAGTTAAGATTTGTCCATTCTCTCCCCTTGGGAAGAGGTATTTATAAAGGCCTATTAGGACTAGAGTTTGAGTAACCCTTAGGGGAGGAAACCGTTCCCTCGTGATCAGGGATAATTGTTAACCATCTAATCTTAACCGGATAATGGTGGACTCCCTCTCCTTAGACTAACGACATTACACACATCATCGATGTCAAGGGTGAGCCATCTGTTATGGCGAGGATATCTCTTTGGTGACACCACACTTAGGCATAGGCGCCCTTGTTGAGGACACTCAAAAATATAACACTACACATATCATGAATCATTGTGGATCTTCCTCTAAAAGTTTTTGATATCTTTATTTTGTCTATATCCTAAATATTTTGCATTCTAAATTAGATCCTAAAGATGAAAATGTGTGTTTTATTGGCTATGCTTCAAATAAAAATGGTAACAAACTTTTAACTCGGTTACAAACAAAATTTATAAGAGTATTGATATCCACTTTGTTGAAAATCAATTTTTTTTCTTAAAAATTCTCTTAGGTGGGGTAATGTAAGTGTAATAATAAAGAAGATAAATTTTGGAAAACTTTACTCGTTAACGATGAAATTGTGATTAAAAATCATCCAAATGCTAAGATAAAAGAAACTAAAATGCTTAAATTGAATTTCCAAATAATAGAACATCTAAAATAGGGGAGAAATACTAATTATAGATCATAGTTTAATACTTCAAGTATATTTTCAAAATAAGTTTCACAAAGATACTACAGATACTACAGGTCCAATTCTCTCTCCGGCAGAAATCTAATATGGTTTACCTAATGAAGGTCTTTCAGATAATACATATTTTTTCTTCATATGATAAGTCGTCTTTTTCATCCAATGATTTTCCGATTTTTTTCTTTCTTGATATTAAGATTCAATTTACTATGACGAAAAATATTCTTGACCTCAACGTACGAATTATTGAGAGGAAATGTTCTCGAAGATGCACTAAACACGCCATGTCTAATTACTTATCCGATGACAAATTATCACACAATCATTGGGCATATTTGTTTAGGATTTACAATTTTTCTCGCCAAAACTATTTATTGAGAATTAGATGATCCAAATTGGAAATTAGCACTGAAATAAGAGATGGATGCTTTGAGGAAAAATAATACTTAGATTATGAATGATCTACCTCAAAACAAAAAGGCACAGCAGGATGTACCTTTACGTTGAAATGTTATGTTGATGGAAGTCGGGAAAGTTACAAATCAAGATTCGTAGCAAAATGTTTCACTCAAACTCATGGCATAAGACTACCAAGATACTTTTGCTCTAGTTGCTAAACTTAATTCCATCAAAATTCTTATCTTTCTTGTGGTAAATTTCAACAGCCATTACATCAATTTAATGTTAAAATATTTTAAATTTAAATGCACTTTTATTCTCCCTATTTAAGTATTTTTAACTGTTTCGTTCATATATTTTGCACTTGTGATAATGAGGACTAAGATAAAAAAAATTATTTTTTATGACATGGTGCAGTAGTGACTAGGATAATTTATTAATTATTATTTTTTATTAAATAAATTAATCCTACAGAAGCCCAATTCAATCCTACAGAAGCCCATTCAAGATGATATCACTAATGTCCTATTTACATAAAAAGATGTGGGAGTTAATAAACAATTGTCTCTGCTTCTCTCATATTCCAAATGAATTTAATGGTTAATGGCAATGCTGAACCATACAAAATAGACAGTGATGAATATCTAACTACTTTCAACATTAACCACTGTGTGTTCTTCAAAGTATCAGCTTCATCTTCTTCTTTTCAAGCTCTCGTATTTGACTGCAATGGTGTCATCTTGAAAGATTTGGAGTTACTAGCTCAAGATATTGTAGCTGCTAAGTAGAAGAAAGGTTGAGGTTCTGTCACAAGGTTAAGTAGTACCATGAATACAAAAAATCTACTACCATGAATATTTTACAAAATTAGCTTAGCATGTAAAGACATGGTTCTACTCTGATGTCATATATCCAAGAAAAGTTGTAACTTTATGTACATAAATATGTCGACTATTTGTCCAAGTGTAACTAAGGGAAATATTACTACAATGAGAACTAATCATTAAAGAATATTGCAATAAAACAAACAAGAATTAAGTGTTAAACTTGACTTTAAAATTTCAACTCTTCTAGAAACACGAAGTTGGTATGCTATCATAATCTTGCATAGGTAAGCACTTACGTAATCTTCCATAGATTCCTCTCTATATCTATTGATTTGATTCCATTATAGAAATCTTCATTCACTCATTCCCACAAAAATGGAATCCCAAGAATCTCAACTTCACTTTGTGTTATTTCCACTTATGTCCCCAGGCCACATGCTTCCTATGATAGACATAGCAACAACATTAACACAACAAAACAACATCATCGTTACCATTGTCACCACTCCACACAACGCTTCTCGTTTCTCACTATCTTCTCACAATATCCGAATACTTCAACTTCAATTCCCATCTCAAGATGCAGGCTTTCCAGAAGGGTGTGAGAATTTCGACATGCTTCCATCAATGTCAATGGGCTACACTTTCTTCGCCGCGGCGAATACCCTTCTTCAAGAACAAGCAGAACAAGCTTTTGAAAAGCTTACACCAAAGCCAAATTGTATAATTTCTGATGTTGGTTTTCCTTACACTTCTCAAATTGCTAACAAATTTGGAATTCCAAGAGTTTCTTTTTATGGGGTTAGTTGCTTTTGTCTTGTTTGGCAACAAAAAGTGGTTATCTCTAATGTTATGGAGAAAATAGCAACAGATTCTGAGTATTTTCTCATACCTGATATCCCTCACAGAATTCAGATCACGAAAGCACAACCCCCGTCGTCATCGAACGATGGCAATTGGAAGGAATTTGTGGATAAAATGGTTGCAGCTGACATGGTTTCTTATGGTGCTATTGTGAATTCTTTTGAGGAATTGGAACCTGAATATGCAAGTGATTTTAAGAGAACTAGGAATGATAAAGTTTGGTGTGTTGGTCCTGTTTCACTTAGAAACAAGAATCACTTAGATATGGCACAAAGAGGGGAAAACAACAAAGTAGCTTCTTCAATTGAAAATTGCTTAAAGTGGCTTGATTTGCAAGAAACGAATTCGGTTATCTATATATGCTTAGGAAGTATATGTAATTTAACTTCTTTGCAGTTCATAGAGATTGGTATGGCATTAGAAGCATGTGAAAGGCCATTCATTTGGGTTATTAGGGAGAGAAACCAAACAGAAGAGTTGAATCAATGGATCAAGGAATCGAGTTTCAAGGAAAGGACTAAGGAGAAAGGTTTGTTGATAAAAGGTTGGGCTCCTCAAGTATTGATACTGTCCCATCCTGCGATTGGGGGATTCTTAACACATTGTGGTTGGAATTCCACGTTGGAAGCAATATGTGCTGGTGTGCCAATGATTACGTGGCCGTTATTTGGCGACCAGTTTTTCAATGAGAGGTTTGTTGTGGAAGTGTTAAGAGTCGGCGTGATGGTTGGAGTGGAGACTCCGGTGAATTGGGGAGAGGAAGAGAATGTTGGTGTGTTGGTGAAGAAAGAAGACATTGAGAGGGCTATAGAGAAGTTGATGGATGGCGCGAGTTATGAGAGTCAAGAGAGAAGAAAAAGAGGTATAGAGCTTGTAGAGATGGCTAAGAGAAGTGTAGAAGAAGGAGGGTCTTCTCAATTGAATGTTACTTTGTTAATTCAAGATATTCTTCAACTCTCAACTAAGTAGATTGATTTTGTTTGAAGCATTTTTTTATTTTTTATTTTACTTAAACAGTTGATGATTATAGCTTCTTTTTTTTCTAGTTATGTGGTATTTTTGGTTTAAGAGAAGTTGAAAGTTTAATTTTGATGATTTTGTATATTTAGTGAACTGCTTCTATATTATGTTGTGAATGATCATATTTTTTGGTTGTTTGGTTGTGATTCATTTCGTATGTCAGTGTGTTATATGAGGAATACAAGCAAGCCAAAGCTACATATTCATTAAAATAGAGTTGTTAGATAGATAAACTAATAAAGATTACAATTTTTTTTTGAAGTTATAATTAAATTGATAAAGAAAAGGAGGCTCAAAGGCCCTATTTCTTTGGGGCTATTTTTACCCGATTTAAGAAAATAAAATTTTCAGAAATGTTTGAAAATATTATACATGCTCAGGCCGAACTTGTGCAAGCTCAGGCCAAACATGAGTGAGTTTAAGGCGAGTTTGGCAGACTAGAGGTCATATGGAGAGCGATCTCTCCATGTATCTTATTAGGTCTTATTTATAGTTGTGGCGTGTTTAAACACGTTATGAGGAAGTTAGTGGGATTCCCTCATTCGTTTCCACGCTCCTCTGATTTAAGGAGACATACAATCCATTTTCTCCCACTAATAGATTAAACTAATAAATATAGAAGATCTAGATTAATGGAAGAGGAATTGATCCCTCGTGACGGAGCCATGACTATAAATACAGGATCACATAAATGGGAAAAAGGATAACAATTTAAAAAGTTAAAAATAATATAAAAAAGGCCCTCGCCTAGTACATTGTGGGCAAGAAGGTATACACTATTATACTCACAATTAATATAGTTGGCACTGTGGGACGCAATAAAACTAACGTAAGCCTCAAATTCATTCATCTGTTACCATGTTTTGATAAACCTCCTTTTTGAATTTATTCTGCCTCTACATGACTTGAATTGATTGCATTCTAAACATGAGTTTGCTCTCAATTTATTCTCCCTATATCATTTACTGTTGGTCTCAATTCGATTATCTAAAGGTTGACAAGGTATGTCCTGGGATAAGTTCATTTTTCCTAAGATGGGGTAAGCCAATTGAGGGAAACACAATCCAGTTTAATTCAAGTCGTAGGTAACACCTCTCTCTGTCCAAAGTTAAGTTTGTAGTCGCCCATTAATCACTATGCACATACATCAATTTTAACACATGCCATTTGGTCGTATCACTCACCCTTTGTTGAGTTTGAGTCAAACCAATCATCAGCTATGGCAACAACATGGGGATTGACATGTCTTTGGGCACTAACGATACAAAAGTTCAATCAAAGGAAGTATTCATGTTCCCCATAAAAATATAAGTAAGAACAGTTCCACACTCCTAGTAGAGGGGAGAATAATCGCTCCATGGATCCAAAAATTCATACCAAGTAAACCTCTATAAATACCTTAGTAGGGAAGTGTAAGGGGACATTCAATTCACATAACATTGAGAAATACACATTTTTGTGAGGGGATGAGAAAAGAATTCATTGATTATATTTTTGTGTTTGACAATACCTTCAGTCTTATGCCTACGTACGAACATAAAAATGAGGGATCAAAACCCTGTAGTTCGTGGTAAAAATATCAAAGAAATTGGTGAATTTATTTTTAACAAAATTTTAAATGAAAGAGCCCAAAAGGCCAAAAGTTTAAAATGGGGTTATTAGTCCTTTTTGTCTTTTAAAATTGTAGTCAATATGGTTAAGTTTATTTACAAGATTGATTTAAGAAAAAGTTTGAAAAATTCATTGGCATAAGATCAAAGTTTCTAATCATTAAAACATGTATAAGTTTGAAATCACAAGAAAAAACATTTTTGAAGAGAGAGAGAGAGAGAGAGAGAGAGAGAGAGAGAGAGAGAGAGATTTTTGAAATTAAAAAAGTGGGAGAAGATGAAAAGATTATCCTAGGCAAAAATTAAAAGTTAAGAGTTGAAAAGATCTGACCAATGAGATGCAACCCAATGGACAGGAATGTCATATAGAAACTCATTTTCCTTTGGACTTTGACAATCAACAAGCAATAAGTAATGAAGAATATACAAGCATCATATGAATACCAAGGCATCAAATAAAGATAGCCATAATATCCAAGCAAGCATTCCAATAGCTAGCAGCCTTCAATATCTTCGAATGTAGCAGATAAAATGTTCTTTGATCAACTCAAGACAATCATCAGACATAGACATTAATAACAAAATAACAATTAAGCACACAAACTGAGTAGTAGATGAATCAAAGGGACCCAAGGTCTTGCATCAGATGAAGGCATAGCCAAAGATAGCTCAGTCTCAGATGTTGGCATTGGCCAAGTCCTCTAGCACAGGAAATGTTGCCTAGTTCTAAATCCAGAAGTTCTTATCAAATCCCAACAGTCTAACCATATGTTTTTTAGGATTTTTGTTGTTATTAGGTGTTTTAAGGTCCTAAGACCATTGTCGCACCTCAAAAAATGAGAACACGGCTTAGTGAAGAGCAATCGCACGCTCGCGTGATGGACTGAACAGAGTCGTCATCGAACATATATTTATTCCTAAAAAGGAAAGGGGAAATACCGATAAAACCCAAGAAAGAACGACAATGATTATGGTCGTCGAAACCAAATCAGGGTTCGGGAGTCGATTACGCAAGGGGAAGGTATTAGCACCCCTCACGTCCGTTGTACTCAACGGGAACCGTTAGGTTAGTTGTGCACGTCAGTGTTAGTTTGAAATGTTAGGCTTCTCAAGTTATTAGGTGGGAAAGAAAGAATAGAAAAGAGAAGAAAGGTTTTTGATTTTTTGCAAAGAAGGGGACTAAACCTAAGTTTTTTATTAATGGGCCTGACAAGATTTACGAATCTTGCTCCTACGTATCTCAATAGAGAACTCAAGGCTCACGTAGTTCTAGATAGAAAATGTTTGTTTGTTGGTCGATTTTAGCGAAAGCTATATTGTATTAATCGACAAAAACATTGTTTTATCCAAAACAGATGAGGAGCGGACGTATACCACACATCGAATGGATTTACAAATCAACATTCGGAAAAATGTCATTTATCTCAACTCAACAATTATGGCCGAAGCATTGCTTTGCATCATCTCAAGACAAGATGTCTTTCGTTTATGAAAAGGGTTTCTTGATCAATCGCACGACGGCGAAGAAAAGAGTTTGATTGGTTGGATGTATTTTTGGGCTTGAAAGACGAATATTTATGACTTGCAAGATCTTACAACTTGGGTCTAATACTCGGGACTACGTCTGGACCTTTCACCCAGGTAATCTTTTTCTTTCAATTTTATTGAGAAAAGACGTTTGAATATTTACAAATATTTTGAAGAGAAGACGAATACATATGGCTTACAAGCTCTTACAACTTGGGCCTAATATTCGGGATTACGACTGGATATTCCACCCAGAGTAATCTTTTTCTTCAAATTTTATTGAGAAAAATACGTTTGAATATTTACAAATATTTTAAAGAGAAGACGAATACATAGGGCTTACAAGCGCTTACAACTTGGGCCTAATATTCGGGATTACGATTGGATATTCCATCCAGGTTAATCTTTTTTTTCAGATTTTATTATGAAAATTATTTGAATATTATAGCATTTTGAAGAGAAGACGAATACATAGGGCTTACAAGCTCTTACAACTTGGGCCTAATATTCGGGATTACGACTGGATATATCATCCATATAATCTTTGTCTTCGGATTCACTTATGAAAATGATTTGAAAATTGGAGGGTAATTAAAATACACACAAGTAAATGCGAGCACATATAGATTTCTCAATTAAATTGATCAAACACAAGAGATCGATTAATCAATTAATCAAATAATTCACTTAATAATTAAGAAAAAAAAATTAGTTAAACTACAATCAACTACTCAAATAATATAAATTAATTATTCACAAATTAAATAATTAAAATGAACATCAAGAAAAAAAATCTAATTACAAGAGGGTGCATATTAAAATGGGGTGTAAGTTAATAAGACAAAAAGCACAAAATTTTAATAAAACTAAACCCTAGTTTTCTTTTTACAAAAATAAAATGAAATAAATAATGGAAAAGGAAATATTAAAAAAAAGAAAAAGAGATCATGATTACTAAGGGAGCAGCTCTCCCTTTTCTCTATTATCTCACCATTCATTTTTAAGAAAATTCAAACATGATAACCAACAAATGAACAACCCTTAGCAATGTTTAAAATTATTTAAAGAAAAGCATGTTAAGAAGCCAACATTCAAGAACATATTTTAAAATTATTTAAATTCATTTGTGAATAGATTTGAATGTTTAAAGGTTGAAGATGATGGAGGGGTTGAAAACGGTTGTGATCGGATTTTATGGTAGTTGGAGAAGTGATTTGAAGATGGTTGGGGAAGTATGTTTGTGTTGTGAAGTTAAAATGGAGAGAGTAGATGTGGCTGTTAATATCACTTTTTTAGCATATGTTGTTGCTACAGTTTCCGGAATAAAAACACAAGTCTTATTCTTGGTTGCGCATGGATGATGGATAAGAGTTGTTGGATATTGGCTACTGTGATGATTTAGTTGTTAAAAAGATGATAAAAGAGATTGTAAGAATAAGGTGATGATATGTTAAGATGAATAAAATTATGGAAAATCAAATGAAAGAAATATGGTGTATGCATGGTTACTGTTCGGTGGATTCATGAAGAAAATGGTGCATCACCTTTTCTGTTTTCATGAAGAATTCATTTCATTCTATTTTTTTGAAATGTGATTTGAGAGAAGAAAACTCATGCGCCGTTTATCAATTCAGTATCCATCCGGTTCTTTGCTAATGCTCAACTATATATACTATATTACCTGGGGTTTTCTAAAATCAAAATGTCAAAAATGATCCTAGTCTAAATATTTTTGTTTAGTAAAAAATAAATTTTAAAACTAAATGAATTAAAAATAAATATTTTTAAATGAGAAAAATAAAATCAAAATAAATACATTGAAAAATATATTTAATTGCTACGAACACGTTGACAGAAAGACAAAACTAAATGGATTCAAAATAAATAAAAATTGGACGCAAATATGATCCAAAAAAAATTAAACTGAATGCACCAAAATGACCAGCGCGAAATTAACCTCTCAAAAACATACATATTTTTGTCAAATTTTGAAACGGAAAATGTCCGGTTAAAACTCTCAGACGAATCAAAATGTGACCAAAAAATTAGTCGAAAAATAAATCGAGCACACCAGGTTAAACTACGTGAAACGTAGATTAATAAAACTGATGTCTGCAAGTTTGATTTTGAACTTTTTCACCCGCTATTTTGACACACATTTGATAATTGATTCAACCGGTTTGCCTGTAGATCCAGAAATTTATTTCGACTGACATTCTAGGCATTATGCGGTATTGAATGCATGATATGATATGCATAGATGTGACAACTATGATGAATGTACGGAATCAATGATTCAGGGTCAAAATCGGGGTGTGACAACCACAAACAAACTATATATACAATCACCAGATATGACTCAAATGAGAAAAGTGAAAAGGACTTGAAACATAAACAAGTTGCATGAAATGTAAATGGAAATCAATGATAAAGGTACTGAAATATGAATTGCATAAAATAAATGATTTGAAAGTAAAGCAACATTAGTAAAATTAGTCAATGGTTAGTCAAATGTTAGTGATGATTTTTAATTGATTAAGTCATTCTATGGAGAACACTCAACCATTCATTCACAAGTATGAATCCTTGAATGAAGACATCATCCATGAGAAGTGCTCAAACTTTGATAAATCAATAAGTATGCCACTAACTCTTATGAATGGAAGAAAGTTTAAGTTCCCATACAATGCCATGAAGAATGGGAGACTTACAATCTCACTTACTAGAATGTTATTCCTTGAGGGACAAATTTAGCTATATGTTAAGCAATCGTAATTTGACTTATGTAGAAGTCACAACTATCTGTGTCGGGAAATAAAAATATAGGTGTTAATGCATGTTAGATATTTGGCACAAAGAACCAAACTCCTAAAACACACCACAAACTAAAAGAAAATGGGGAAGACCTATCTCAGTCAAACTTGTAATAATTCATCTGGCACAAGGTCATTGATGAATCAACTAGCATTTAGACATTAGAGAAATCATTGGTCAAATGAAAGATTGGAAAAGAATAGGGATGAAGATGAAGAGGGAAGGGGAAATAGAAAAATAAATTGATCATCGAAGGAATTTCATATTTTTTGGTGAAAGTCCCATATTTTTTGGATAAAATATGAATTTAATACGAATTAAACAAAATAAGCTAATAAAAATATAAAATCAGAAATTAAAAGAAATTCAAAAAAACAAGGCCCATCAGATCACCCTCATTAATTGAGGTGGCATACCTGATGGCCAAGCCCGCGCATTCCATGGTGCATTGCAGTCAACGCGTGGCACAAGAGGTAATCAGAATGAGCGGTCTTGAGTAGAACGTGGACATAAGATATCAACTCAATCAAACAAAAACACGAAAAAGAAAAATATCAAATTTATTTTTATAGTGGTTTGCTGTTAACGAAGCTACCTCAAGTCCACCATACCAAGGTGATTTCGCATTCTCAAGAAGGACTTAATCCACTATAATCAAAACCTGATTACAAACACCACAAAGACAAATTGTCCTTGTCTTCTTGAGTCTATCTAACTAAAACCTAGTCACTCAAGGAAAACCACTATAACATATTTGAGATTTACAAGTTGTGTTTACAAAGAGTGCTTCTTAGAAAGTAGATTAACATAAGTTAATACAATGAATATTTCTCACACAGTAACGAGCAAAAACTCTTGTGTTTTTACAAAAATATACACAAAAGATATTTAATTTAGCAAGAACGTGTGTATGTTCAGTAGCGTGAGCGTTATCAAAGCATTAGCAACTTATTCCAATATTCAAGTCTCCTTTATATATGCATATAAAAGAACCGTTGTAGGGTATAATTGGAATACTGAATTCCAGTTGTCTCTTTCATAACGGTTTGCATACGGGAGGCAAAATGGTACAATAGTACTATCCTTAGCCCATAAAATCAGGGTAGTAGAGGAAAGGGTGATCTTGTACTACATACTATTTTCTTGACGCAAACCCTTTTGATCTTATCTTCTAATCTTCAAAGGCTTCTGATGAAATGATGTTGATGCATGTTTAGGAGGATCAAGAGACAAATTGATAGAATCTTCAGAGTCTTGACACAGTTCCTTAAAACATGGTCTTTAGAGTCTTCGGATCTTATTCTTCAAAGTCTTCAGAACTTGAGCGCAGAATCTTGAAGACAGACAACCCTTCAGAGGCTTTTCAATTAGAGTCATAGTTAGAATATTTAACATGAACGTTCATCAAAATCGTTGTTTAAGAGATTTCTAGAACTTGACAACATCTTGTAAAGCATATGAATCTCCTCAGAGTCAGAGTGTGTTGATTCCATAATCTAATGACGTCACTTGTCATTGCTTCAAAGTCAGAACCTGTTAGAAGAAGCTACACGCTAGATAAAAACCATTAGAGTACATAATTATTCTCTAAGAAACAATGCATGGCTATCATCAAAACTAAAGGCCAGATGCAAAACCAAATCTTATTCTAACAAGAAGTACCTGGAGTATGGTTGATATGAGTATACAAAGTCAAAAAAGTTTAAGGTTAGCAATGTCTTGCATATGTTGTACGTTAGGTTGTTGAGACAACCAAAAAAGAAGAATGATGGAAGGAATGAATGAGGGTTTAGGGTCCGTTTGTTTATGTGTTTTGGATATGTTTGTTTGAAGTTAATGTTTATGTTTCCCTTATTATGTAATATCAATAAAATGAATGAAAAATTTCATGAAGTTTCTTTCAATTAGATTATGTGCAAATGTTTATTTTAGATAATATCTGTTAGAGTTTTCAACCCGTTTTTACTAATGCTAAACCTAAGTTGGTAAAACATTCATGATAAGAATGATAAAACAATCATATACATAATTAAAACATATACAAAATATTATTATAACTTACGATGTGAAGATTTTGGTTGCAACATATGTTGTATGGGAGGTGCTTGTCGAATTGGCCATGATTATCTAAATAAAAAAATATATTGATTAACAATATTTCCACTATCAAAATGGAAAAACAATTGATCAGGAGAAACTAAAGCCATTTTTGAAAACATATGCAAGTGAAAAAGAACTCATAGAACATGAAAGACATTTCAGTGAACTAAACCAACTGTTGGAATAAGAACAGACGTGAAAAAGAAGAACAAACATATCTCAAATGTGATGACTTTTAATGTTCGAGTATTGATGAATGCCAACTGTTGGAAGTGTTTTGATGAAGGTTACGATGAAAATCGTCTACAACTTTTGCAAAGAGTTGATAGGTAATGAAAAGTTAGAGTCTAATTCTCAGAAGTATTTCGTACAAAAGCGAAATTACGTTGGTTTTATTAATAAACCGACATGTATGTTTTAATTTAAAAAAATAATACCATAGCACCATATTCTGAGAATACATTTAAAATATCTATTACGTCCTTTTTTTGAAAAAATGAATGCAAAAAATATTACTTCTTAGTTGAGTTATATATCTAAGGTTAATACTAATAAAAAAGGAAAAATATGATTAACATAAAATGTAGTAAATGAGATTAAAAAAGGAACTCCCTTGTGTATATATATATATAGATAGATAGATAGATAGATAGATAGATAGATAGATAGATAGATAGATAGATAGAACATGATGCATCTATAATATATTTCCTCAGTTTTTAAATGTTCAAAATAAAAGCCTTGTCGTGAAATGTTTTATTTTTAGTAATGCTCCTTGTACCTTTTTCACGGGGTTTCCTTATATATTAGTCGTAGGCAAATGCAAAGCTAGGTGTGTGAGAGCAGGGATGTGCATGGATAACCATTTCAGATGAACCAATCCATTTTTATGGTTATGGTTTATAAACCAAACCACTTCCCACAAAAATCAATTTAAAATTTAGAACCGGTTCCGAACTGATTTAAAACCGAATTTAAATGGGCTTTGATTTTAATGAAAAATATTTAATTTAATTTAAATTTCATTATCTTTAAATTAATATTAACTTTTAAATTTAAAAACATAAACAAATTTTATGAGGCTTTAAAATATTTTTTCTTCAAAATTTAAAAAACATACAAAAAGATTTTTTTTAGAAAAAAAAAACAAATATTCAGAAAAAAGAAAAAAAAAACTATATCAAAAAAAATTGAAATATATAAAATTATATTCTGAAAATTAAAAAATATCTTAAAAAACAAATTATTCCAAAAAATAAAAATAACTGAGAAACAATTATTTAAAAAACAAATGGAAATCGAAAATAAAAAAATTCTGAAAATAAAAAATAATTTCTGAAAATAAAATTTTTTTATTCTGAAAATTTGAAAAATAACCTTTTTTAAAATTTATGAACTTATCAAAAAACAATTATTAAAAAAAACTAAATTTTAAGAATTTTTTTTACTGAAAAAATACAAAATAATTTTTTTATTTAGAAAAAAATAATAATTTTATTTGTAAAAAATATAAAATATAATTTTTCGAAAAAATATTCCGAATATAATATTTTTGTGAAAAGAAAATAAAATAAGAATCTTATTTTTAAAATATTTATTTTATGAAATTTAAAAAAACTTAAAATATAAAATTGATTTATAATATGATAAAAAATGGAAACAGACAAACATAAAAATTTAAAACATAGTAAAATTTGAATACCCAATAAGAAAACCAAATTTTTATAATGGATAATAGTTTATATTTAGATAACAAAATGGATACCCAAATATTTATTTTAGTATTTGGTTTCGTTTTTTTAAAGTGAAACAATTTGGATACCATTTTAGATATGAATAACCGGTTTTTTTGCACATGCCTACGTGAGAGTGAGGGCATGTTCCCCCACAATGTTTTTAATAGATAGATAGATAAATAGATAGATAGATAGATAGATAGATAGATAGATAGATAGATAGATAGATAGATAGATAGATAGATAGATAGATAGATAGATAGATAGATTTTTTTTTTTCAAAATACTTTTGAAAATAACCAATTTTTCAAAAACAAAAAACAAAATAGCCAAGCTTGATAGAGGATGCGCCAAATGAATTGGCGCACCCCCATACCAATGAGAGGAGGTGCCAATAGCATTGGCACACATGCATTGGGTCTCATGAGGAGGCATCAATGCTTGTGGCACCTGCATTGGCCCTCATGAGGAGGCGCCAATGCCTCTGGCGCATGAGTGCATTTTGCATGGTGGGCGCCAATTCATCTGGCGCCTGCATGTGATGGTCGTGTGGGCGTCAATTCATCTGGCGCCCACGTGGTTTGTCCAATAGATGTTCCGTTTCTATAAATACCACGCCTTGTATACAATTATTTTCACTCAAATTCATCTCCTAATACCATAAGTTGTCTAGTTCAACCATCAATTTTAAAATACCTAAAACAATATTATGGCAGTATAGTATTGTCCGACGATTCAACCGAGTATGAGAAAATAATAAAAGCTCGGAGTTACATTATTATTTTATTTGGTAACTTTTTGTTTCTAGAAAGTACAAGTAATTGTGTGAATATAATGTATTTACCTTTATTACGCAACATTAATAAGGTAAACACTTATAGTTGGAGTTCAGCTGTGTTGGCCCATCTATATAGTGCAATATGTAGAACTGCAAAAAAGAATACTTGTACTTTTTTTTCATGTGCTTATTTGCTTTGAGCTTGGGGGTGGTCGAGAATGCCGTCGCTCGTCCCGATAAATGAGTGCCCATTCGTGTTCCCGTTTGCAACAAAGTAAGTCTAACACTTTACCATTCACCATTTAGTTAATTATATTTATTATTATAATTAACAGTAAATAATATTTTTCACTTCTTTTTATTATCTTAGGTGGTCAGTAAGGGGAATGAACTACAATAGGTGTCTGAAACACACTATTGTAGTCTATCGAAATCTATTGGACCACATTATACATGACGATGTAATAATCCTACCGAACTATATTTTAATTTAAAATTACTTCTCAAATTATTTTCCATCTAACCATTTGGTTTTGTTTTACAGTTTGTTTGGAGGTCACATCTGGGTCTGAATCATGATTTGAACCATGACGATGCTGCAGTTTGGACAGCGAAGACACCGATTATCCGATTCACTACGGTGGAAATGCACCAAAGTGATCGGGTCAAACTGCAGTTCGGAATGCTACAACAGATTCCAGAATCTCTCACGTGTTTGGGGAATTGGCATCAAAAAAGGGTCGATGCACAGTGGGATTATTCTGACTGGAGAGACTTTGCAAAAGACATGTGTCGTCAATGGAGGAATTGACGACAACACATCTTGAACGAACCAGTCATCCAAGATGCAAGACCCACTCAACAATATATGGTATGGTTTAGGTCTGTAACAACTCAGCAATTTGTATCTGAGCCGCGATATTTGGTGGATCCACGCCAACTTGCTTCGTCATCGTATGCCCCACATCAATTCACCACCCAACACCAATGTGAACCCACCCAAACCCAACAACCAACCACACAACATCAACCAACCACATACACCCAACAACTGAACACCCAACATCGCAACCCGTTCATGCCAACAACCCAACAACCAACCATCCAATGTCGCACCCCGTTCATACCACCCACCCAAACATAAAACTAAGAATCAAACCCCGCATCCACAACCGTCTACAACCCATATAATTCATATGGGTCACTTCATCGTAGCCCCCCACCAATGAACATCCAACCATTGTTTAACTATAGTACGCCCCAAGAACCATTGCTTCGTTTACAAAATGACTCAATGGCCCAATTTGGGCAACTATACCGTCCCCAATTCACCCAACCCCAACGCCCTAACTACGATGACATGGGCACCGAACTCCATTATGGAAGCGTCGTTGCCCAGAGCCCCTCCGGATATTGGGAGCAAATGATGACACATTTGTCAAATACCGCAGGAACTTCCGTCGGACCTTCCAACCAGCCATCGCTCGATCAGGTCAGCACCCAAAGACCACCAACACCTCAAGAAAATCGTGGGAGACCTCGGAGACAAACTAACGCACCGGGATGTGGAACCGGGGGACGTTATAATCGGGCGGGTCATTAGTTTTTTGTCTGTCCAATGTAACCAATTATTACATATTTAATGAATTTATTTATTTTTCATTATTATTTCTTATGTATTATATAATAAATATTAAATATTAAAAAAAAATTTAAAAATTTAAAAAACTAAATAAATATAAAAAAATTGAAAAAATAATAGGAGGGGGTGTATGTGGCAGGTGAATTGGCACATGCACCCACCATGCAAAATGCACTCAGGCGCCAGAGGCATTGTTGCCTCCTCATGAGGGCCAATGCAGGCGCCACAAGCATTGGCGCCTCCTCATGAGGCCCAATGCTTGTGCGCCAATGCTACTAGCGCCTGCTCTTATTGGTATGAGGCTGCATCAATTTATCTGGCGCATTCTCTACCAAAGTTGGTTATTTTGGTATTTTTTAAAAAAATTGGTTATTTTCGATTTATTTTTTTTGAAAAATTTGGTAATTTTGAAATATATATATATATATATATATATATATATATATATATATATATATATATTAAGATTAAAAAATATTTAGTCAAATTGATTGTGCTTAATTTCAAACAATATTTTTAGTAATACTTTTAAAATTATTTTATTTTTATTTTAACATTAAAAATATCATCACCCTCATACTATATTAATTATTTATATATTAAAATAAATATATAATTTTTGTTAATAATAAAATTGAGAAAATTACACAAATAAAAATTTAAGAAAATTATTAAATAATTTTTTAAAAATTAAATATCATAAAAGATAAAAAAATGATGTATAATTTAAAAAAAAAAAATGAATTGCATATATTATACTACAAATTTTATAAACTAATATGTGGCCCCCACAATTTAAAATCTCTGACTTCGCCCCTGGTCGTAATGCTCTCAATTTTTTATATATTTCGTTTGCCTTAAGAAAAATTTTTTTTTCAATAAAACTAAAAATAAATAATTTCTTTTTTAATAATTATTAGATTAAAACTTTTAGAGGAGTATCAATGTTCAAATGTCAATTTTTTTTTTAAATTCCTAATTTATCATTTACGAATGAATTGAATATAGTCAACAAGGACGGAGAAATTTTTTATAATTACCTATATATATATATATATATATATATATATATATATATATATATATATATATATATTTATATATATATATATATATATATATATATATATATATATATATATATATTGAAAGTCTATTTTTAAATTAAAATATAGTCAAATTGATTGTGCTTAATTTCAAACCATATTTTTAGTAAAACTTTTAAAAATATATTTTTTTAACATTAAAATATCATCACCCTTGTACTACATTAATAATTTATTTATAGAAATAAATATATAATTTTTTCTAATAATAAAATTGAGAAAATCACACAAATAAAAATTTAAGAAAATTATTAAATACTTTTTTTAAAATTAAATATCATAAAATATAAAAAAAACTGATGTATAATTTTTCTTTTTAAATACAAATATGTCGCCCCCACAATTTAAAATCTCTGACTACGTCCCTGGTCTCATTTTCTTTTCTCTCTCTCTCTCTCTCTCTCTATATATATATATATATATATATATATATATATATATATATATATATATATATATATATATATATATATATATATATATATATATATATATATATATATATATATATATATATATATATATATATATATATATATATATATATATATATATATATATCATATTTCGTTTGCCTTAAAAAAAGACATTGTTCAATAAAACTAAAAACAAATAATTTATTTTTTAATAATTATTAGATTAAAACTTTTAGAGGAGTAACATTGTTCACATGTCAACAACTTTTTTTTTTTAAATTCCTAATTTATCATTTAGGAATGAATTGAATATAGTCAAGGACGGAGAAAATTTTAGTCTTAAATACAAATTAATGTTTTTGATTGATTCTACCCGTTTTAAAAAGAAAAACCTTTAATAGTACAATAAGTATAATCTTTTTTCATCCATGATAAATCTATAAATTAAGAAATGTAATTTTTATCACCCATCAAAATTCAAAGAATGGCAACTTCTACATATTTATCCTTATTGCTCACTATTTCAATGATCTCTATTTCTCATGCCCTTTCACCAACACCTAGTCCCAAATCCAATCCAAAATTGTATGAAATTGTGTGTGAAGGTGTAGCAATGTTCGGTGAAGAAGAACGTTGCTTGAAACTTCTAGAACCCAACTCTCAAATCACTTCTGCCAAAGATTTTTTTACCCTCTCTAAGGTATATTTAGAGATGTCAATAGAGAAGGCAACGAAAGGTCAAGACTACCTTAAAAGTTTAATGAATAAATACCCTTCTTCTCAAGCCCTTGAAATGTGTGCAACCCGAGATTATGGTGATCTTATTGCAGGATTTCAAAGAGCTATACGTGAATTACCCAGAGAACCAGATGGTGCAAGTTGGGAGATCCATATTGTTGGCGATGATATTGACTTTTGCAATCTACAATTGGCTCAAGAAAATATAGTTCATGATCCTTCAATTACTGCACTTAACAGTGACATGTCATTTCTTTGTTTAATTGCAGGTGAAGCCATAGACCATATATAAATCATTGAGATGTGTTGTTTTTGTTCAATAATAACAGTTTGACCTTAAAATTTTAAAGGTTGAATTTTAAATATGAAAAAAAGTTGTAAAATGATCACTAGTATCATTTTTATTAATAATCATAACTCCAATCTGATTATATATCTTGTTCAAAATAAGTTTCACAAAGATATTATAGGTCAAATTCTCTCTCCATCAAAACTCTAATCTGATTTACTCAGTGAGGGTCCTATGGATAATACATCTTTTACTTATTCATATGGTAAGTCATATTACTCATCCAATGATTCGCCGAATTTTTCCTTTCCTGATATTAAGATTCCATTTACTGTGAGAAAAGATATTCATGGCCCTAACGTGCAAATTGCTTAGAGGAAAGGTTATTCAACATGCACTAAACACCCCATGTCTACTTACTAACAGCAAGGAAATTCAATCCATAAATTTGATTTACACAAAAACACTGATGACAGGTTGTAAGACAATAACTTAACTAGAAAAGAAGATAACTCTTGAATGATGACAACAATTCCCCAGTAAAGATATTACTTACTATTCTACAAACATTAAAGTATATTGCAATGAAACGAACAAGCATTAAATGTTAAACTTGACTTTAAATTTTCAACTCTTCTACAAACACTAACAAGTTGGTATGCTATCATAATCTTGCATAGGTAAGCACTTACATAATCTTCCATAGGTTCCTCTCTATATCTATTGATTCCATTATAGAAATCTTCATTCACTCATTCCCACAAAAATGGAATCCCAAGAATCCCAACATCACTTTGTACTATTTTCACTAATGTCCCCAGGTCACATGCTTCCTATGATAGACATAGCAACAACATTAACACAACAAAACAACATCATCGTTACCATTGTCACCACTCCACACAACGCTTCTCGTTTCTCTCTATCTTCTCACAATATCCGAATACTTCAACTTCAATTCCCATCTCAAGATGCAGGCTTTCCAGAAGGGTGTGAGAATTTCGACATGCTTCCAATGGGCTACACTTTCGTCGCCGCGGCAAATAGTCTTCTTCAAGAACAAGCAGAACAATCCTTTGAAAAGCTAACACCAAAGCCAAATTGTATAACTTCTGATGTTGGTTTTCCTTACACTTCTTAAATTGCTAATTATCGCATTTCGAAAAATACGATTCCTCGCGATGATCGGGGAAAAAATTAATATTCGAATAGAGTCGCCACCGAACTTTATTTACCCCAATAAAGGGATAGGAAAATATGGATAAAACATTTAGGAAATGGAATAATGGTCATCGCAACCATATTCGGGTTGGGGAGTGGATTACGCAAGGGGAAGGTATTAACACCCCTTAAATCCGTTGTACTCAACAAGAACCTTTTAGTTCTAATTTTCATTTCGTGTGTTAATTTATGTTTGTTTGTTATCTTTGGATTATAAAATATTGAAAAATAGAAATGGATGAGAACCTCAGAAAGGGAAATGAGAGGTTTTTTATTAGTGTGCTCGCGAAGATACATCAATCTCCTGCCTATGTATCCTTATGGTAAGGAAATCAGAGCATTTGTAGTTCGGGGAACTACGGTTGGTTGGTGTTTCTAAAATGAACAACTGTTTAGATCGCATCCTAAAGGCTAAACGTTGGTTTGTCTACTCTCGGCGGAGGCTTAAACATTAGTTTGTTGTGCGCATTAGAAAGGATTAACAGTGTTCCTTCTTAAAAGAGTTTTGGTCACACGGGGGTGACAATTTGAATTAATGTGTTGAATGTTTTGTTTGATTGGTTATGATCGCACGAGGGCGAGAAAAGATAGGTTTGATGTGTTGAGATATCTTTGGTTGGATGACGATTACTCGGATAGTCGAGTAAGACAACTCGTATCCTAATAACCGAGAAAGGGAATAGAAGACTCTAAACCGTTTTCTTTTTCATCCTTAATTGTAAAATGATTTAATAATGATTAAGGTGTTTTGAATGGATGACGAATACCCGGATAATCGAGTAAGACAACTCGTATTCTAATAATCGGGAAAGGGAATAGAAGACTCTAGACCGCTTTTTGTTTCATCTGAGTGATTATGAAAATTGGTTTGTGTATGGTTGATGTATTTTAGAATAAACGACAAGTACTTGAATGGCTGAGTAAGACTACTCATATCCAAGCATTTGAGAAGAGGAATTAAAAACTCAAGACCATCTCCCTTTTCATATAGTTTTGATTGAGAATGATTTGACTTATGGTATAAGTTGGTGGAGAAATGACAATTGTTCGACTGACCGAGTAAGAGAACTCGTATTCAAACAATTGAGGAGAGAAGTTGAAGACTCAAAGTTATCTTCTTTTTCATTTCATTGTTATGAAAGTGTTTTGATTTAATCGGGGTTTGGAAGTTTGTAGAGGAACGACAATTATTTGACTAACCAAGTAAGAGAACTTTTATTCAAATAGTCGAGGAGAAAAAATTGAAGACTCAAAGTTATCTCCCTTTTGGTTTCTTGTTATAAAACGATTTGATTTGTTTGTACTTAAATGAATTAGAAATGACGACCATTTGACTAACCGAGTAAGCAAACTCGTATTCAAATAATCGAGGAGAGGAGTTGAAAACTCAAAACCATCCCCCTTTTCTTTTTCAAATGAAGTGTCATTTAGATGTGATTAAGTATTTTAATTTAACTTTCGATGTCGGATCGAGGTTTTTTTAAATAAAATTATGTTTAAATCAAATAAATTCAACAACTAATCCTATGCTAATAAAAAAAAGAAATAAAGGAACTATACCAAAAACAGATGGGCCCTGAAGACCTCTAAAGCCCATTAGGGCGCACAACAGAAATAAAGGGGAAAAAAATAGGTGGGCCGAAACCCAGGAGGCCCAAGGGGCGAAAACCGCTCCGGTCCAACTGGAACCCTAAGTTGGATCTCAACCAAGTCCTTCCCACTTAGGGGAATTCGCGGAGAACGAAGAGGCAATCTCTTCCAATTCCAATGGTCACGTGAAAGGATTAAAGGAAGTTAATTAAATGAAACATGGAAACTTGAAAGGACAATCGGTCTTAGACAGAGTGAAGGTTGCCACCATCAATGACCGCTAACCTACTCTTAATCAGAGTAAATGAACAGATCTTCAAAGAAATCAAAACCAAGTTCCAAATTTCCTCTCTCTCTCTGCTGCTAATTTATTCTCCCCTATTCCTAAACCTTCTTAAACGCGGAAGGAGAACGCGATCTAAGTTCTCCGTTCCAAAACCTTCCAAATCTCTCAACTGTCCTACCATCACAGAATATTCATGGATTCGGTTCAACACAACAATGAAGAGTGATGAATCTTAATCTACAAAAAGGGAGCTCATAGAAGGAGATAAGTATGAATCCCTTACCCAAACTGAAGTTCTGAAAAAAATAGCACCGAGTTCAGGTAGATCTTCTGGATTCCGGCAAAGGTCCTATCCCCGTGAGCGACTCTGCGGTGAGGTGAGTTATATCTCCTCTGTTTTTCTACTGCTCTTCATATGAGTGATGTGGTTAGGGTTTGAGCCCATTTGCTTCACAAACTTGTTTTGGGAAATTTCTAACGAGTTTTCTTGGAATCTTACGGGGGTTTTGGTCGAAATTTCAAGCGATTTTGAATACTATGTGTTGGATGTTCTTTTTTCGAAAATCGTTTTCAATCCTCTCTGGGATTTTAAGAAAAAAAATTCTCTGTTTTGTTTTTAGGGTTCTTAAGAAATGTATCTTGTTGTGTTGTTCTGGGTTTGGAAAAAGTACTTCTCTGTAATCTCGTGTGGGTTTTCTAGGGTTTTCAGAAAAATTGTTGTGTGCTTTCGTGTGGGTTCTTTTGGGTTTTTAGAAAAAAATGTCTGTGTATTATTGTTGTTAACTTCCCATGAATCCGTTTATGAAGGATTTCTTAAGTCTAAAAAAAACTCCTTTTTCCATTTGTCCCATCCCAGATTATGTGGGATTTAATTTCTGTTGATTTCTTCTGCTTTAAGCCATTTTCAAAATGCTTTTTTGAGTATTTATGTTAGCCTTTTGGATAAAGCATTAAACTGAATAATTTATTTAATTGTTTTTCAGTTTCTTAAGCGCTTCTAAAAAGTGCTTTTTAATTAAGTTGTTTTCTTCTCTGCAGGTTACAACTCTGAAATGACTTGAAGGAATGGAAGGTGGCTGTAAGAAAGCACACTTGGAGGCGCGCCCAAGTCCAAGGGGTTTTCAACCTAGCTACTTGGTCTTGGTCATTAGGAACCTGTTTTTCAATAGCAGCACTTTTTTTTCTTTTCATTAATTTAAAAATGTAATTACTTTTGTTTTTTTTAAGACAAATGTGTGTTTGGACTTATCTGTAACCTGTTGGATTTGAAATCTAATAGCCATTAATAACTATGTATTCAACATGATTTTAAAATTATTTCAAACAATTTCTCCATTTTTATTTCATGTTATCTATGTATGAATGTAGAACTTTTATGTATGAAAATAAAACAGACCTTGGAAATGGATTAGTAAATTCAAATATTTGAATGCACCTCTTTAATCATGTCCTAACTAAGTAGGTGTATGAATGTGAATGGATTTATAAAGTTCAAAGTGTATTCTTAACCAAGCATGAACAAGTAGCATGAAACAAATCTAATTCAAAATATATGGAGTTATAAAGTTCAAAGTGCATTCTTAACCAAGCATGAACAAATAACATGAAATAAATCTAATTAAAAAATGTATGGTATGTACGAAGTGAAAAGATGATGATTATGAATGTGGTTGACTTATGATTAAAAATTTCCATGGAAAGCTTGAAAAGAATTGAATCATTACTTATATAAGACAATGGGATGTGTATTAATTTTTGAAAAGAAAGTGAACAGTTTAGCATATCATGAAGTGTAGTTTGGCTTAGAATTGGTTTTTTTTGAATGAAATGAATAACTATGATACATAAAGCATGTTGATTTTGTCAATAAATGTGATGGAATTATATAAAGTGGAATATGTAAATGGACTAGTAAATAGTGATCATAGAAATAATAACATGGCTCTTAATACTTACTAATAAGAAAATAGATTTTGGATTAGTAATGTAAAAAGATTCAAACCACATTTTAGATTATGAACACACTTATGCAAATGGGTCTTTGAAACAAAGAGATCTCATGGGTAAACCACAAATGGTCGGACAAAATTGGGGTATGACAGCTGCCCCCATTTAATCACCTCAAACAGGTAAGTGATAATGACAGTAGTCTTTACGCATTCACGGTGGTTTCTAATTAAATACAAGAAGACCTAGATTTTGTCCTAGGAAATGAAAGGAAGAAAATACAGGAAGAAAATGTGGTGAGAAATGGCAAAAGACATTATCCCACAGTAAAATGGAACAGTCAAGACTTTCTACGAGTCGTCAGAACAGTATCTTGGACATCATAGTCGAGATATGTTAGCAATGGAATGACATCCCTAGCTAAATCTCAAGATTTTTCAGGATGCTAGAGCAGTATAAAGAAAATTTGGCATGAAACTCTTCATATCGATGAAGCAGCATCTCAACAGTAAAAGTGAGATTCTCTGTATCGAGTCGAAGCAGCATCTTATATGATAGAATTAAGATGTTCCAGCAAGGGAAAAATACCTTAATTGAATCTAAGACTTTCTGAGGATACTTAGAGCAGCATCTCTAAAAGAAATCTGAAATGAGACTCTTCATATTGATGAAGCAGTATCGCGAACAGTAAAAATGAGATTCTCTGTATTAGGTCGAAACAGCATCTTATATGAAAGAATTAAGATATTCCGAACAAGGGAATGATACCATAATTGAATCTAAGACTTTCCGAGGATACTTAGAGCAGTATCTCTAAAAAAAATGAAATGAGACTCTTCATATTGATGAAGCAGTATCTCGAACAGTAAAAATGAAATTCTCTGTATCGGGTCGAAACAACATCTTATATGATAGAATTAAGATATTCCGAACAAGGGAATGATACCTTAATTGAATCTAAGACTTTCCGAGGATACTTAGAGCAGTATCTCTAAAAAATTTGAAATGAGACTCTTCATATTGATGAAGCAGTATCTCAAACAGAGAAATGAGATTCTTCAGATAAATGAAGCAGTATCTCGAATAAAATGAGACTCTTCATATTGATGAAGCAGCATCTCAAACTGATAAATGAGATTCTCCAAATAAATGAAGCAGTATCTCGAACAGATAAATGAGATTCTTCAGTTAAATGAAGCAGTATCTCGAACAAATGAAGGAGATTCTTCAAATAAATGAAGCAGTATCTCGAACAGATAAATGAGATTCTTCAGATAAATGAAGCAGTATCTCGAATATTCGTCTGTTGGGGGAATTTTTGAAAAGACTCCTTTGGAGGGAGATTTACTTGAAATGCTCTGCAGGGGAAAAGCTCATAAGAGACTTTTTAGGGTAACCTCTGCTTGGGGAGCAATGACTGTAAAGAAAATTGCTGGGAATATCATTATTAAAAAAAGTTGAAAAGTGATTTGCTGAGAAATAACCCTACGAGCCTATGTAGGGTAATGACTTCATTTGGAAATGAGGAATGTCCGAGACATATACGAATGACCTTGGATCCTGTTATTTTATATTTGATTCTTGCATAATATCCCACTTTGGATGGGAATTCCATGCATGGGATGTATGCAAGTATGCAATTTCGCTGGGGATATTTGGTTGTGCATGTAGGAATGCGAATGATTTTTATTTTGCTGAAATTCCCATTTTGTGGGAGTGTTATGCATGAGTATGCTGATGATTGATATGACTGTGTTTTTTTTGAATTCCCTTGTTTGGCAGGGAATTATGCCTGAAATGATGCCTGTGATGTATCTAGGAATGCAACTGGGTAATTGGATATGCCCCGGTTAGGACATTTCGCTTTGAGGTATGATGCCAACAACATGGATTTTTTTATCATTAGGGCGATCAATGGAGTTCGAATTTTAATGCCCCTGCTAGGTGGTTTTGGGGAATATATTTGGGTTGTTCTGAGTCATTGAAAGGTTCAGACTTTTCAACACGCGATACTCCGTCCATGATTTATCAATGTTTCTGTTGGAAATGTGAGGGGGCCTTGCCCCGGTCTGGCAATACCATGAGTACATTTATGAGAGGTATGAATCAGTAGTTGAAAGGAACATAACCGTCTGCAATCAGTCCTACACCTTTATGAAAGACAAGAGTGAATCTTGGGGACTAAAGGATTCGTCCGCTTACTGTTTCAAAAGCAATTTTACCACTTTATTCAAACATGCATTTTATTTTCTCCAATAGTTTTTAAAAGTGATGTTTATCAAAAATAAAAGGTGCTTTGCACACAAACGGATAAAATAAAAATGATTTGGGCACACTTTGTTGAGAAAAATTCTCTTTTATTGATTTGACCCTTAAATGGGTGATTGTACATAAAGACACAATTCCTTAATGAGGTAATTGTTGTGCATAGAAACAAAATGGCATTGAGAATTGAGTTCTTATTGAGTTTCCACACTGCTATGATCCTTATGTCTTTGATAGCCCGAGCACTTTGCTTTTGAAAAGTGAGGTAGATCGATTCTTTGTCTTCGAGGGTATGTCAGATGTCCGTAAGTAAAACTTTTTGCCTTGGAATTAATCCCTAACTTTTGCCTGAACCGCCCTTTCGGGTTTTTGATCCACCGGGATACCCATTTTTGCCTGAGTCGCCTTTTCGGGTTTTCAACTCAGCGGGTCAAATTCTTTTATTTTTATCCCTAATTTTTGCCTGGATTACCCTTTCGGGTTTTCGATCCACCGGGATAGCCATTTTTTTGTCTAAATCGCCCTTTCAAGTTTTCAATTTAGCGACTGTTATTATTCCACTTTTTTAGGCGAAGTACTTTTTAACAACATCAGTATTGGTGGGAAGCGGCAACTCATCACCGTCCATAGTTGCTAGAATTAGAGCGCCTCTGGAAAAGGCTTTAACCACCACAAATGGGCCTTCATAATTTGGTGTCCATTTCCCTCTAGAGTCCTTGTGAATGGGCAAGATTTTCTTCAGTACTAAATCTCCCTCTTGAAACACCCTGGGACGAACTTTCTTGTCGAATACCTTTTTAAGACGCCTCTGATAGAGTTGACCGTGACCTAACGCTTTCAAGCGTTTCTCCTCAATAAGGTTGAGCTCGTCATACCTTGATTGAACCCATTCCGCCTCGTCTAGCTTAGCCTCCATCAGGACTCTCATCGAGGGGATCTCTACTTCTATAGGGAGAACTGCTTCCATGCCGTATACCAAGGAATAAGGAGTTGCCCCTGTTGAAGTTCGTATCGATGTGCGATAGCCATGTAACGCAAAAGGTAACATCTCGTGCCAATCCTTGTACGTAACAACCATCTTTTGGATGATTTTCTTGATATTTTTATTTGCAACTTCAACAGCCCCATTCATCTTAGGTCGATAGGGTGATGAGTTATGGTGCTCGATCTTGAATGTTGCGCATAACTCATCCATGGTCTTGTTGTTGAGATTAGACCCATTATCAGTGATGATTTTATTGGGAATACCATATCAACATATGATGTTATTTTTCAAGAAACGGGCGACTACATGCTTTGTGACGTTCGCATAAGACGCGGCTTCCACCCATTTGGTAAAATAATCTATGGCCACTAAGATAAATCTGTGTCCATTTGACGCTTTGGGTTCTATCATTCCAATCATGTCGATGCCCCACATAGAGAAAGGCCAAGGTGATGCTATGACATTTAGCGGGGTAGGCGGTACATGTATTTTGTCAGCATAGATTTGGCACTTGTGGCATGTTCTGGTATAATGATAGCAATCGGTTTCCATGGTCAACCAATAGTAACCTGCCCTTAGAATTTTCTTGGCCATGGCATGCCCAGTGGCATGCGTATCGAAAGAACCTTCGTGTATGTCCCTCATAAGCTGATTTGCTTCATGTTTGTCCACACACCTTAACAAAACCATGTCGTAGTTTTGCTTGTACAATACTTCTCCATTCAAGAGGAACTTTGATGCCAATCCCTGGAGGGTCCTTTTGTCAAGGCTGGAAGCCTCTGCCGGATACTCCCTCTTCTCCAGGTACTGTTTGATATCAAAGAACCAGGGTTTATAATCTGGCTCTTTTGCTGTCGCCCGGTAATGAGCAGGTTCGTCAAAACGTCTAATCTCAATATGAGGCTGATGGTTGGGCCATATTAATTTGTACATGGAGGCTAAAGTTGCTAAGGCATCTGCCATTTGATTCTCTTCTCGAGGAATGTGAGAGAAAGTGATTTCGTCAAACTTTGGGAGTAACTTCAGCATATAATCCCGGTATGGAATTAGGTTAGCATGTCTTGTTTTCGAATCGCCTCTGATCTGATGTATAACTAGAGCGGAGTCCCCGAATACTTCTAGTATCTTGATCTTCAACTCAATAGCTTCTTCCAACCCTAGTATGCAAGCTTCATACTCAACCATGTTATTTGTGCAGGTAAAACAGAGCTTTGCGGTGAATGGTAGATGGAAATTCTTGGGAGACATCAGCACTGCCCTAATTCCATGGCCTATTGCATTCGAGGCACCATCAAACATGAGCGTCCAACCTGCTCTTGGCTCGAGGCTTTCCTCTAGTTCAGAGTCTTCAACATCCTTAACAACCATGATGTCCTCATCTAGAAAGTCAAATTTCAAAGATTGGTAATCCTCTAGTGGTTGGTGAGCAAGATGGTATGCTAGTATGCTTCCCTTGATCGCTTTTTATGTAACATATTGGATATCATATTCTGACAACAACATCTGCCATCGAGCAATCCTACCAGTGAGAGTTGGTTTCTCGAATATGTATTTGATGGGATCCATTTTAGATACCATCCAAGTTGTGTGAGTTAGCATGTACTGCCTGAGATGCTTAGCAGCCCATGTGAGTGCACAACAAGTCTTCTCGAGTAATGAATATCTGGTCTCACAATCATTAAATTTCTTGCTCAGATAATAGATGACATGCTCTTTTCTACCAGTCTCATCTTGTTGTCCTAATACACAACCCACGGATTCATCGAGCACGGTTAGATACATGATGAGAGGTCTTCCTTCGGCAGGGGGCATTAGAATCGGTGGCTCTTGCAAGTATTCCTTGATTTTATCAAAGGCTATCTGACAGTCCTCATTCCACTCCACACCTTGATTCTTCCTCAGAAGCTTGAATATTGGTTTGCATGTTGCAGTAAGGTGAGAGATAAACCTGGCGATGCAATTTAGTCTCCCCAAGAAACCACGAACCTCTTTCTCAGACTTTGGTGCAGGCATGTTCTGAATGGCTCGAACCTTGTCAGGATCTACTAAAATTCCCTTTTGGCTTACAATAAAGCCTAAAAGCTTCCCAGATCGAACCCCAAATGTGCATTTATTAGGATTAAGTCTCAACCTAAACTTCCTCAAAAGAGTGAATAGTTTCTCCAGGTTGGTGATGTGCTCTTCTTCTGTCTGGGATTTGGCAATCATGTCATCGACATACACCTCGATCTCTTCATGAATCATGTCGTGAAAGAGAGTCACCATGGCACGTTTATATGTTGCCCCAACGTTTTTTAAACAAAACGACATTACTTTGTAACAAAAGGTTCCCCAAGGAGTAATGAACGTGGTCTTCTCCATGTCATCGAGATCCATTTTAATTTGGTTGTATCCTGAGAAACCATCCATGAAGGAAAACACGGAGAATTGAGTTGTGTTATCCACCAGTACATCAATGTGAGATAATGGGAAATCGTCTTTGGGACTAGCTCTATTTAAGTCTCGGTAGTCTACGCACATGCAGACTTTTCCATCTTTCTTCGGAACTAGTACAATGTTGGCAACCCATTGTGGGTATTTAGTGACTTCCAGGAAACCAGCGTCAAACTGCTTTCTCACCTCTTCTCTGATCTTGAGAGCCATATCTGGTCGGGTTCTTCTTAGCTTTTGTTTGACAGCAGGGCATTCTTCTTTAAGGGGAAGCTTGTGGGTCACGATGTTAGTGTCTAATCCGGACATGTCTTGGTATGACCAAGCAAACACGTCGTCATATTCGTGGAGGAGTTCTATCAGTCTTGTCTTTACTATATTTTAAAGCGCCGCGCCTACCCTTACTTCTCTCTTATCTTCTTCTGTCCCTAGATTGATAACTTCAACGTCTTCCTGGTGTGGTTGAATGACCTTTTCTTCTTGTCTGAGTAATCTGGCATACTCTTCAGGGAGTTCGCAATCTCCCCCCACTTCGTCTTCAGCTTGGTAGATTGGACAATCAAAGTCATATTGGACCATAGCAGTGTCGTTATCAATGGTCTCGGTGGTGTTTCTGCATGTTATGATTTATGCAATTTATTTAGAAAGTGCGTGCATAAAAACTGATTGCCATTTTGTAAATAGATCAAAACGAAAGACAAGGAACAAAAATTTGAATGCAAAACGTCTTTTCATTAATGATAAAAAACTCTTGACAAAGATAAAGGAGGCCCTACAACATGCCACTGTGCCTTGGGCAGAGCACAAGGTTTTGTCTAAAAATGATAAAATTACTTTTGAAATATTTGGGGAACTTCCACAGCCTTCCAGTTTGTTAGTTCTTCATTAGGTGCGGCTTAACGCATCCAGCTGGACACCCCCTCCTTGCGGTCTTCTTCACTGATCGTTGCCACCTGCTTGCCAAAGATGTGGCCAGCGCTGGTGAATGTTTTCTCCACAGAAGGAATCTTATCTTTGTCAGATTGGTTACCAACTTTGTATGATGATGGGTCATACCCAAGCCAAACTTGTCTCGTTTCTCTTTCAATTCCACCACTTTGCCCCAACCTTGTGTATCTCCACTTTCCATAACAGCTTTAGCTCCTTGCCATGAGGCCATGGATGGTCTGGATTTCGGGACCTCCAGGGTCTGTTGAATGGCCATCATGTTTACTACTTCCAAGGATTGGAAGGGTGTCTCAGTGATTTCACCATCCACCTCGATATAAGTGACTAACCAAGATATCTTTTTCTCCTCCAACCACAATTATCTTGTCATTTGTGATGAATTTTAGTTTTTGATGCAGAGTGGAGGTGACAGCACCTGCGAAGTGAATCCAGGGTCTCCCGAGTAAGCAACTGTAACCAGGATGTATATCCATGACCAGGAATGTAATATTAAAAATTATTGGACCTATCTTGGTTGGTAAGTCAACCTCTCCTATCACTGCTCGCCTTGAGCCATCAAATGCTTTTACGATTAGGGTGCTGGGCTTCATACTTATCCCTTCCACTGGCAGCTTTATCAAAGTCGTCTTTGGCATGACGTTCAATGAGGAACCTGTGTCTACCAACACCCTTGACAGTATAGTATCCATGCATTTCAAAGAGATGTGGAGAGCCTTGTTATGGTTCTTTCCTTCAATCGGTAGTTCGTCATCATTAAAACCCAAGAAATTTCCAGTAGTCACACAAGCTATCACGTCATCAAACTGTTCTATTGTTATGTCCTTTGTGATATGAGTGGCGCTCAATACTTTCAACAGCGAATTCCTGTGCGCTTCTGAGTTGAGCAGTAGAGATAACATGGAAATTTTAGAAGGTGTTTGGTTTAGCTGGTCCACCACCTTGTAATCGCTCTTCTTGATTATTCTTAAAAACTCCTCATCCTCCTCACGAGTGACAGCAGCTTTAGGAGACAGGTGCAAGTCTTGCATCCCCTGATTAGGGATGGGGATCTGGACAACGACCTCCTTCCCTTTAGTTCTTTCAGAAGTATCATCAGTTCTTGGTGCGAACACCCGACCACTGCGCGTCATTCCTGCTGGCCCCACAATTGAAGTGACATTTGGTTCGTTAATCCTTAAAGGTTTATCTTCCTGCCCCTGCTTAAAATCTCTGGGCTGATATATCCATGGGACTGCCTTCTCATCTTTATATTCGAATGGTGCTGGGAACTCTATCACCAATGGGCTTATAGGTATTTCTACTTTGACCTCGTCATAGGGGATATCTACCACGGCTATCTCTTCCTGACGCTTGCTCTTGACATGGTAAGTTATATGTAACTCGCCTCGATCCAGCATTTGTTGTATAAAACTCCTCAACTCTTCATTATTCTCTTCCTCAACCAGCTCTTCCAGAATCAGACCACTCTTCAGCAATTGTACTCCTATCATCGTGATAGGGATTTGAATCTCTTCAACCTTACGAATCAGTTTGCCTTCATCACTCTCCTCAATGGCACTGACGGAAGCATCCTTATGCGTCGGCATAGGTTGGTATTCACGTTCGGGCGTCTTGGAGTGAAAGAAACGGCTTTGGCTTCGATCAAGTCTTGTACTTGATTCTGAAATGCGAAATAGTTTTCCAAGGTATGACCAGGTGCTCCCATGTGAAATTCGCAATGGGCATTAGCGTCATATCCAGGTGGATATGGAAAAACAGTTGGTTTTAACTCCCTCAATGTTAGAAGGCCCTCCTTTTGCAGATATGGGAATATCTGACTATAAGGTACTGGTAGAGGATCAAGTTGTCTTCTTGAAGGTCTTGGCTTGAACTGTCTTGGTGGTGCGGTATTATGCTGATGATGATGTTGATGATGTTGTGGCTGATACATTTGTTGTTGCTGTATTGGTTGTTGATAGGGTATGGGTACCACGACAGTGACTTGACCATATGAAGCTTGTTGCTTTGCTTTATAGTTCCTGGATATGGCGTTTGTTTCACCTTCTCTTTTCTTTAGGAAGCCTCTAGAATATTTCTTTGGTGTGCTAGATGCTGTCACTGCTCCAAGAATCTTTCCATCCCTTAACCCCTTCTCTATGCGGTCTCCAATCGTGACGAGATGTGCGAAGTCACATGCCACACTACTTACTAATCGATCAAAGAATGAGTCCTTCAAGGTGTCCACAAATATCCCGGTCATTTCCTTCTCAGACAATGGTGGTTCTACCTGAGCAGCCAACTCTCTCCACCGCTGGACGTATTCCTTGAATGGCTCACTCTTCTTCATAGCCATCCCTTGCAACTGCATTCGGTCGGGTGCCATATCTAAGTTGTATTTGTACTGACGGAGAAATGCGTCAGCCAAATCCTCCCAACTTTGAAATCGCCCCTGTTCTAAACTCATATACCATCTCAGAGATGCTCCACTCAAACTGTCTTGGAAATAGTGTACAAGTAGTTTGTCATTTTCGGTATGAGCAGCCATTTTCCTGAAGTACATCACGAGGTGACTTCTTGGATAAGTTTGTCCTTTGTATTTCTCGAAATCAGGGGTTTTAAATTTAGTCGGGATGACTAAATTCGATACCAAACGCATGTTCATGACAGAAGCACCGAAGATATTGTTTCCTTCCATGGCTTTGATCTTCTTTTCCCGGGCATGGAGCCTATCTGCAGCAGGATCTGAAAGTATCTTAGGCTTTAGTTGATCAGGCATATAGAATGCATCATACTGGTCATCTCCAATTTCGGATCCATGATGCGTAGACGTATCAGAAGGTTCTGCACGGTCTCCATCTCCTTTGCCTCCTACTGGTATCTGAACCAATCTCTTCTTGGTGGGGACGTAACTTTCGCCTTGGGGATTCGGACCCGGTGCACCACCATTCCTTCTTGCCCTAGCTTCTTCCTCGTCGCTCCTCTCTCTCTGAGCGATCGCAAGCATTGTTTCTAACAACTGATCCATCTTCTCCTGGATCGTATTAATGTCTGCCCTCATGGTAACCTGGTTGGCCTTAACTTGCTCTAGTGTCATCTTGTATTTGCTTCGCGTCTCGTACCGGTGTTGATTAGTCAGTGTGGCTGGATAAAGGGTAAAAAGGTTGGGTAAGTTTTTTTGATTTTCATGAAGCGTGATGCATAATGAAGATGCGAATATGATTCCTCGCGATGGTCGCGGAAAAAATTAATGTTCGAACAGAGTTGCCACCGAACTTTATTTACCCCAATGAAGGGATAGGAAAATATCGATAGAACCTTTAGGAAATGGAATAATGGTTATCACAACCATATTCGGGTTCGGGAGTGGATTACGTAAGGGGAAGGTATTAGCACCTCTTACGTCCGTTGTACTCAACGGGAACCTTTTAGTTCAAATTTGCATTTCGTGTGTTAATTTATGTTTGTTTGTTATCTTTGGGTTATAAGATATTGAAAAATAGAAATGGATGAGAACCTCAGAAAGGGAAATGGGAGGTTTTTTATTAGTGTGCTCGCGAAGATACAATAATCTCCTGCCTACTTATCCTTATGGTAAGGAAATCAGAGCATTCGTAGTTCGGGGAACTACGGTTGGTTGGTGTTTCTAAAATGAACAACTATTTAGATCGCATCCTAAAGGCTAAACGTTGGCTTGTCTACTCTCGGCGGAGGCTTAAACATTGGTTTATTGTGCGCATTAGAAAGGGTTAACAGTGTTCCTTTTGAAAAGAGTTTTGGTCACACGGGGGTGACAAGTTGAATTAATATGTTGAATGTTTTGTTTGATTGGTTATGATCGCACGAGGGCGAGAAAAGATAGGTTTGATGTGTTGAGATATTTTTGGTTGGATGACGATTACTCGGATAGTCGAGTAAGACAACTCGTATCCTAATAACCGAGAAAGGGAATAGAAGACTCTAGACCGCTTTTTTTCATCCTTAATTGTAAAAGGATTTAATAATGATTAAGGTGTTTTGAATGGATGACGAATACTCGGATAATCGAGTAAGACAACTCGTATCCTAATAATCGGGAAAGGGAATAGAAGACTCTAGACCGCTTTTTGTTTCATCTGAGTGATTATGAAAATTGGTTTATGTATGGTTGATGTATTTTAGAATAAACGACAAGTACTTGAATGGCTGAGTAAGACTACTCATATCCAAGCATTTGAGAAGAGGAATTGAAAACTCAAGACCATCTCCCTTTTCGTATAGTTTTGATTGAGAATGATTTGACTTATGGTATAAGTTGATTGAAAAATGACAATTGTTCGACTGACCGAGTAAGAGAACTCGTATTCAAACAATTGAGGAGAGAAGTTGAAGAATCAAAGTCATCTCCTTTTTCATTTCATTATTATGAAAGTGTTTTGATTTAATCGGGGTTTGGAAGTTTGTAGAGGAACGACAATTATTTGACTAACCAAGTAAGAGAACTTGTATTCAAATAGTCGAGGAGAAAACATTGAAGACTCAAAGTTATCTCCCTTTTGGTTTCTTGTTATAAAAGGATTTGATTTTTTTGTACTTAAATGAATTAGAAATGATGACCATTTGACTAACCGAGTAAGAAAACTCGTATTCAAATAATCGAGGAGAGGAGTTGAAAACTCAAAACCATCCCCCTTTTCTTTTTCAAATGAAGTGTTGTTTAGATGTGATTAAGTATTTTAATTTAACTTTCGATGTCGGATCGTGGTTTTTTTTAAAAATTGCATTCTTGTGAATGAATTGAATTTATTTAGTGAATAATCCATCTACTCGATTAATTAAAACCGAATAGGTCTCATTGTAAGAAGGCCCAAGAGTAAGCCATGTGAGGTTGATGGCGATTCTTTTACAAGCGATCGACTTACAGAGGTGTTTTGGAAATGGGCTCGATATTGAATCAAGAATTATGTGGTATTTCTTTTGAAATTAGTTGAAATGGTTTTGAATCGATGAAATTTGAAATAGTTTGCCATGATTGTAACACACCACACATATGAAATCAATAATTTGTACAAATGAACAAATAAACACAAAATAATAATTCATATAAATCCCAAAAGTGAAAAATTATTTAAATTATGCTAAGTAATGAATGATGATAACTAAACATATTAATTAATTAAATAGTAGTAAATTATATAATTGATATTAGATGATTATGATAATAAAGTTTTAATTGATAAATAAAATTATGTTTAAATCAAATAAATTCAACAACTAATCCTATGCTAATAAAAAAATGAAATAGAGGAACTATACCAAAAACAGATGGGCCCTGAAGACCTCTGAAGCCCATTAGGGCGCACAGCAGAAATAAAGGGGAAAAAAATAGGTGGGCCGAAACCCAGGAGGCCCAAGGGTTGAAAACTGCTCCGGTCCAACTGAAACCCTAAGTTGGATCTCAACCAAGTCCTTCCCACTTAGGGGAATTCGCGGAGAACGAAGAGGCAATCTCTTCCAATTCCAATGGTCATGTGAAAGGATTAAAGGAAGTTAATTAAATGGAACATGGAAACTTGAAAGGACAATCGGTCTTGGACAGAGTGAAGGTTGCCACCATCAATGACCGCTAACCTACTCTTAATCAGAGTAAATGAACATATCTTTAAAGAAATCAAAACCAAGTTCCAAACTTCCTCTCTCTCTCTCTGTTGCTAATTTATTCTCCCCTATTCCTAAACCTTCTTAAACGCGGAAGGAGAACGCGATCTAAGTTCGCCATTCCAAAACCTTCCAAATCTCTCAACTGTCCTACCATCACAGAATAGTCATGGATTCGGTTCAACACACCAATGAGGAGTGATGAATCTTGATCTACAAAAAGGGAGCTCATAGAAGGAGATAAGTATGAATCGCTTACCCAAACTGAAGTTCTAAAAAAAATAGCACCGAGTTCAGCGAGATCTTCTGGATTCCGGCAAAGGTCCTATCCCCGTGAGCGACTCTGCAGTGAGGTGAGTTATATCTCCTCTGTTTTTCTACTGCTCTTCATATGAGTGATGTGATTAGGGTTTGAGCCCATTTGCTTCACAAACTTGATTTGGGAAATTTCTAACGAGTTTTCTTGGAATCTTACGGGGGTTTTGGTCAAAATTTCAAGCGATTTTGAATACTATGTGTTGGATGTTCTTTTTTCGGAAATCGTTTTCAATTCTCTCTGGGATTTTAAGAAAAAAAATTATTTGTTTTTTTTTTAGGGTTCTTAAGAAATGTATCTTGCTGTGTTGTTCTGGGTTTGGAAAAAATACTTCTTTGTAATCTCGTGTGGGTTTTCAGAAAAATTGCTGTGTGCTTTCGTGTGGGTTCTTTAGGGTTTTTAGAAAAAAATCTTTGTGTATTATTGCTGTTAACTTCTCATGAATCCGTTTATGAAGGATTTCTTAAGTCTAAAAAAAACTCCTTTTTCCATTTGTCCCATCCCAGATTATGTGGGATTTCATTTCTGTTGATTTGTTCTGTTTTAAGCCATTTTCAAAATGCTTTTTTGAGTATTCATGTTAGCCTTTTGGATAAAGCATTAAATTGAATAATTTATTTAATTGTGTTTCAGTTTCTTAAGCGCTTCTAAAAAGTGCTTTTTAATTAAGTTGTTTTCTTCTCTGCAGGTTACAAATCTGAAATGACTTGATGGAATGGAAGGTGGCTGTAAGAAAGCACACTTGGAGGTGCGCCCAAGTCCAAGGGGTTTTCAACCTAGCTACTTGGTCTTGGTCATTAGGAACCTGTTTTTCAACTGCAGCACTTTTTTTTTCATTTAATTAAAAATGTAATTACTTAAGTTTTTTTTAAGACAAATGTGTGTTTGGACTTATCTGTAACCTGTTGGATTTGAAATCTAATAGCCATTAATAACTATGTATTCAAAATGATTTTAAAATTATTTCAAACAATTTCTCCATTTTAATTTCATGTTATCTATGTATGAATGTAGAACTTTTATGTATGAAAATAAAATAGACCTTGGAAATGGATTAGTAAATTCAAATATTTGAATGCACCTCTTTAATCATATCCTATCGAAGTAGGTGTATGAATGTGAATGGATTTATAAAGTTCAAGGTGTATTCTTAACCAAGCATGAACAAGTAGCATGAAACAAATCTAATTCAAAATATATGGAGTTATAAAGTTCAAAGTGCATTCTTAACCAAGCATGAACAAATAGCATGAGATAAATCTAATTCGAAAATGTATGGTATGTACGAAGTGAAAAGATGATGATTATGAATGTGGTTGACTTATGATTGAAAATTTCCATGGAAAGCTTGAAAAGAATTAAACCATTACTTGTATAAGACAATGGGATGTGTATTGATTTATGAAAAGAAAGTGAATGGTTTAGCATATCATGAAGTGTAGTTTGGCTTAGAATTGTTTTTTTTTAATGAAATGAATAACTATGATACTAAAGCATGTTGATTTTGTCGATAAATGTGATGAAATTATATAAAGTGGAATGTGTAAATGGACTAGTAAATAGTGATTATAGAAATAATAACATGGCTCTTAATACTTACTAATAAGAAAATAGATTTTGGATTAGTAATGTAAAAAGATTCAAACCACATTTTAGATTATGAACACACTTATGCAAATGGGTCTTTGAAACAAAGAGATCTCATGGGTAAACCACAAATGGCCGGACAAAATTGGGGTATGACACTAACAAATTTGGAATTCCAAGGATTCCTTTTTATGGGGTTTGTTGCTTTTGTCTTATTTGGCAACAAAGGTAGTTATCTATACTGTTATGGAGAAACTAGCAACAGATTCTGAGTATTTTCTCATACCTGATATCCCTTAAAGAATTCAGATCACGAAAGCACAACCCCCATGGTCATTGAACGATGGAAATTGGAAGGAATTTGTGGATAAAATGGTTGCAGCTGATATGGTTTCTTATGGTGTTATTGTGAATTCTTTTGAGCAATTGGAACCTGAATATTCAAGTGACTTTAAGATATCTAGGAATGATAAAGTTTGGTGTGTTGGTCCTGTTTCACTTTGAAACAAGAATCAATTAGATATGACTCTTAGAGGGAAAAACAAGAAAGTGGTTTCTTCATTTGATGTTGAAAATTTCTTAAAGTGGCTTGATTTGCAAGAAACGAATTCGGTTATCTATATATGCTTAGGAAGTATATGTAAGTTAACTTCTCTGCAGTTCATAGAGATTGGTATCGCATTAGAAGCATGTGAAAGGCCATTCATTTGGGTTATTAGGGAGAGAAACCAAACAAAAGAGCTGAATCAATGGATCAAGGAGTCGAGTTTCGAGGAAAGGACTAAGCAAAAAGGTTTTTTGGTAAAAGGTTGGGCTCCTCAAGTATTGATACTGTCACATCCTGCAATTGGAGGATTCTTAACACATTGTGGTTGGAATTCGACGTTGGAAGCAATATGTGTTGGTGTGCCAATGATTACGTGGCCATTGTTTGGCAATCACTTTTTTCAATGAGAGGTTTGTTATGGAAGTCTTAAGGGTCGGCGTGATGGTTGGAATGGAAAGTCCTGTGAATTGGGGAGATGAAGAGAATGTTGGCATGTTGGTGAAGAAAGAAGACATTGAGAGGGCTATAGAGAAGTTAATAGACGGTGCGAGTTATGAGAGTGAAGAGAGAATAAAAAGAGGTAAAGAGCTTGCAGAGATGGCTAAGAGAAGTGTAGAAGGAGGGTTTTCTCTGTTGAATGTTACTTTGTTAATTCAAGATATTCTTCAACTCTCAACAAAGTAGATTGATTTTGTTTGATTTTTTTTTAACTTTACTTTAACAGTTGATGCTTATAGCTTCTTTTTTGTTCTGGTTATGTGGTACTTTTGGTTTAAGAGAAGTTTGAAAGTTCAATTTTGATGGTTTTGTATATTTAGTGAACTGGTTCTATGTTATGTTGTGAATGATCATATTTTTTGGTTGTGCTCCATTTTGTATATCGGTGTGTGCTATATGAGGAATACAAGCAAGCCATTTTAAACACGTTATGGGAAAGTTAGTGGGGTTCCCTCATTCGTTGCCACGCTCCCCTTAGACCTAACCCATTTTCCCTACTAATAAGTTAAACTAATAAATATAAAAGACATAGATTAATGGCAGAGGAATTGATCCCTCATGAGGGAGCCATGACTATAAATACAGGATCACATAGATGGAAAAAAGGATCACAATTTAAAAAATTAAAAATAATATAAAAAAGGCATTCGCCTAGTACATGATGGACAAGAAGGTATATACTATTATACTCATAGCAAGTATAGTTGGCACTGCGGGACCCGGTAAAACTAACTTGGGTCTTAAATTCATTCATATGTTACTATGTTTTGATAGACCTCCTTTTTGAATTTATTCTCACTTTACATGGCTTGGATTGATTACTTTCTAAACATGCAATTGCTCTCAATTTATTCTTCCTATATCACTTAATGTTGGTCTCAATCTGAGTATCTGAAGGTTGACAAGGTGTGTCTTGGGATAATTTCATTTTTCCTAAAAGGAGATAAGCCAATTGAGGGCAACGCAAACCAGTTTAGGGCAAGTACATAGCAAACACCTCTCTTAGTCCAAAGTTAAGTTTGTAGTCGCCCATTAATCACCATGTGCGTCCATCAGTTTTAACACACGTCCTTCTGTCGTATCACTCGTCCTCTAATGAGTTTGAGTCAAACCAAACATCAACTATGGGAGCAACATGGGGATCCACATGTATTTGGGAACTAACGATATAGAAGTTCAATCAAAGGGAGTATCGATGTTCCCCCATAAAAATAGAAGTAATAATGGTTCCACGCTTCTAGAAGAGGGGAGAATAACCAGTCCCTGGATCCAAAAATTCATACCCAATAAACCTCTATAAATATCTTAGTAAGGAAGTGGAAGGGGACATTCAGTTCACTTAACATTGAGAAATACACATTTTCACCACCCTATGTGAGCTTGCTTTAACACTAACAACAAAATCTAAAATCCTCAAACAACCCTACATAATTAGGTTTTGTCTCTCATTATACTTTTAACAAGTACAATTACGCTCACCATGGAGCTTGATAAAACTAACATGGCCACACTATTTATCATTCATCAGTCACTTTCACCACCTTCGTCGTGAGGATGACTAAACGAAGCTCGGATATCGTCGTCAACCCCAATGTATGAGGTCATATTAGTGGTAGAAAACCTCATTCTTCCCACTGAAACTATGCCAGGAAAATCTTGACATTGAGCATTATACATGCAGATCCTAGGATAAGCTTGGAGAAGGAGCCAAAGTCCAAAATCACCTTCTCCAACGAAGATGCCATTAACATGTTAACTCATGACCATGATCCCATGTTCATCATTGTAACACCCTAATTCCCCAACACATAATTATAGTTAAATTAGATATTTTTCACAGCATTCACACAGAGGATGTTACACATCTCGAAACACACATGCTAATCATATAACACTTAATTTAAATAAACATGCAACATCTATCATTGCATGCTCACCTTCACTTAGAGTATCACCATAGCAGAAATACTAAATTAAAACAGACTAATTTAAATCTCATCATAAATCTCATGTCATAATTAAAAAGTATCGACTTGTAAGTCTTCTCCAAATGCTTATCACGCCAAAACATAAAATACGAGAGAATACATGGTCTCTCAGAAATCCCAATATAAAACAAAGAAAAAAGCTCCTCATTGTTACATATCAGAGCATAACTAAAACTAAAACAACGAAACTAAAAGAAATAGCTCTAGGAGCTAGCTTCCACTCACAACAGCGTCTCTACTCTTGAGTGTCTGCATGATAACCATGTAAAGACAACATTCAAACAGAAGGAGTGAGAAATCACAATTAATAATAACATGCATATACTGCAAGGTAGGATATTAAACACATAACTTACCAAATCAATCACAACTCAACAAATATATCTCAACAAATTTACATATGACTCGTTATGCAACACAACTCATCTATGCAACTCTATGCATATGCATGTGGTACCAACTCAATATTTGATTCTTTCTATAAATGGATCCCCTCTTCTGAATCCCTGAGCCCCATCTTCTAAGCGTCAAGCCCCCTTTCTGAATCTGGGACAAGTCACTAGTTCATTCTTTTGAACTAGCGAACATGCCTCTTAACAAAACTCAACATGAATATATGAACATGTTAACAAAATTTAATGCGTTAAGATCTCCCTTCTGATCCTAACATACATGCATTGACAAACTCGCATAATCCTCTCTTTTGGATTACCATAACACCTCACAGAATACTCAGCATAGAAATACAACTCTAGCACGTATAATAATTCAACTAAATAAAATTATCAATTCACACATATGTAACTCATTTTTAACTCAACGATACCCAATAATATACTTATAAAATCATCAAGTATTCAAGAGAAAACATAGTAATCTGACACAACATCATCAACTTGTCTATACATAACCATTACTCATAAAATTAAAAAAAATCAATCAAAACTTATTTTTAATCATTTAAGTCACGCCAAACATCCCCTAATACTATCCAACGGTAGCCAATAGTCCCTAAAACTCAAAAGAATCAAAAATATATTTTTATGAGTTCATAATATATCAACATAATACTTACATAGAGACTGAAGCTTCACCTTTTTCAGTGATGCATCACCGCCGTAGCACCACACCAGTGTGTCCCCCGCAGCTTCCGCTGTCGTCGAATTAGAGATTTTCTCAAACACATTCACATCCATACATTGATGGATGTAGAACAACACCTTCTGATCCTTCTTCCTCAGATCATGCTGAGCATTTCTCTGCATATTTGTTGTATTTTCTGGAAGTGCAGTTTGACTGTAACTGTCGTTGATGAGATCAAGAGCATCTTGAGCTCCAAAGAATTCACGCATCTGAATCATCCAAAGATTCTAATTGTTGCATTCAAACACTAAATGCTTAGCACTCATATTTTTTTTGTTCATCTTCAACCTTGTGCAGTACACTCATAACTCACCTATGATGAGTGAACGTAAACCTATCCATACATATTCATATACTGGAATGTTATTCCTACACTCTTTTTTTACACCAAATACTTACACCGTACACACTGTTCACCGCATTTATACGGTAAAATGTGTATTTTTAAAATAAAAAAACATATTTATGAATTGTACATGAACAATGCACGTGATTAATGCCTATGAACAGTGATTTAAAGTAGTGAAAATTTTTGGTTAATTAAATATAAAAAATTGGTTAATGAAGTGACGAAGTTGGTTAATAAACGTCCAGATATTAAAAACAATTTTTAGTGATAAACCAAAGTTAGTTAATGAAAAGTAAAAAGTTGGTTAATTAAGCTATGAAATTGATTAATTAGTTTCCAGATATTAAAAATGATTTTGAACAGCCACCAAAGTTGGTTAGTACAAATTATGAAGTTGGTTAATAAACGCCTACATAATAAAACAAAATAAAAAATAATAATTTATTATATTTTACTATTCATCGTATTAGTGAACAGTAAAATATGGTATAGGTGTACATTATAGTGTAATAATAGCATTTTCATTCATATATCATCGCTATAATATAATACATACGCATCTAAATAATCAAATTCATATGCCTGTGTATAATTGAATCACGATACCTGAAGCAATATGGCCATATATATATATATATATATATATATATATATATATATATATATAATGAATGAAGATACAATACATATGGTTTATTTATTGATTGAAGCAAAAAACAAACAACCAAACACACACACACACACACACACACACACACACATATATATATATATATATATATATATATATATATATATATATATATATATATATATATATATATATATATATATATATATATATATATATATATGAGATTAATTACTATACACTGTCAGTGTAAAAAGCTTTACACCGTCGATTCATCACCATCATCCGTTTGTATTACTTTATAGATTTTTAAAATAAAAGTCAAACTTCTTTTAATATCCGACGTCTATGATTAACTGACGGTGTAAAATCCTTTTACACTGTCAGTGTATTTCAATTAAACTCTCTCTCTCTCTCTCTCTATATATATATATATATATATATATAAAATGAAAATTGACCACCATATGAATATTGGTTCAGAATTACATGCATCAAATCATACGAATTTAACACTAATAAAATCAGCAAAACATCAACTTCTCATAAAATATCGAGTTCATCAAAATCAGCGTCTCTATTGGAGGTTAAGAATTCATCTACCCTACCCCTCATGCATAAGTCATTTTTATTAAAAGTTATTCTCCCTCTTACCTTAAATTAAGTTATTAAAAGTCCTTCAATGGGTGATCTTCTTATGCATGCTCTTGGTCTTTTTCTTGCCATAGTCTAATTTCCCCCTTTTTTCTCAATATTATATGTATTGCTCAACTCCCCCTTGTAATTCTTTTTTTACACTAAAAACTTAATCTCTTAATTATGATGTTCTTACTTTACCCTTAATTTTCTCTCTAATCTCGACATTGTCCTCAATATCTCTACAACTTCTATTTTCCTTTTATTCTATTTATTTTATTTCAATAATATAACCAAATCATTATTTTAATTAATAAAATAATTCTAATTATTGTCTCTTTCTCTAATTACTCTTAATACCCTACCATAATGCCATACACCTTCACTCTCACCCACATTTATTTAATTACCCACACATGATAATTAACTAAATACAGAAAATTATAATTAAATTAAAATAAAATAGTTTACTAAATATGGGGTGTTACAACTCTCCCCCAATAAAAAAAATTACCGGCGAAAATTTCTTAAGCAATAGAGTCGGATATGACTATCTCATCTGACCATCAAGCTTCCAAGCCACACATGTACCCTTCCAATAACGGCACGCTGAACCAACTCCCCACACCTGAAACATCTTAGAGAAGTAAAATTTTCTCCCACACTTGTTTCAAACTCGGTCCTGCAAATTAATGGTTAGAAAAATAAACTAGTACTAACAGTCTTTTCACACACATGTCGCCTACAAGGGAACATACACATTATAAAAACATGGCCGGATGGACCGACCTACTCTGATACCATTAATATAACACCTTAATTCCCCAACACATGATTATCGTTAAATCAAAGATTTTTCACAGCATTCACACATAGGATGTTACCCATGTTGATCAAGTAACACTTAATTTAAATAAACAAGCAACACATGTCATTGCATGTTCACCTTCACTTAGGGTATCATCGCAATGAAAATACTCAATTAAAATATACTAATTTAAATCTCATGTAATAATTAAAAAGAATCGACTCGTAAGCCTTCTCCAAATGCTTATCACACCAAAACATAAAATATGAGAGCCTACATGGTCTCTTAGAAATCTCAGCATAAAACAAAGAAAATCGCTCCCGAGTGTTACGTATCTGAGCATAACCAAAACTAAAACAATGAAACTAAAAGAAATATCTCCAGGAGCTAGCGTTCACTCATAACAGTGTCCCATATAAAGAAAACATTCAAACAAAGTGGATGAGAAATCACAATTACTAATAACCGACATATACTGCAAGGTAAGATATTAAACACATATCATATTTTACACAATCCCAATCACAATATATAAATTACATTTTCACACCCAACTCACCAAATCAATCATAACTAAACAAATATATCTCAACAAATGCACATATGACTTGTTATGCAATGCAAATCGTCAATGCAACGCTATGCATATGCACGTGGTACCAACTCAACATTTGTTTCCTTCTGGAATCGGGTCCCCTCTTCTGAACCCCTGAGCCCCCTCTTCTGAGTTCCAACCCTCATCGCTGAGCTTGGAATAAGCCACTAGTCCCCTCTTCTGAACTTGCGAAAATGCATCTTAACACAACCTAACATGAATGTATGAACACGTTAACAAAATTTAATGCGTTACGATCTTTCTTCTGATCCTAACATACATGCATTGATAAACTCGCATAATTCTCTCTTCTGGATTACCACAACAACTCACACAATACTCAGCATAGCAACACAACTCCAACACGTATAATAATTCAACTTAATAAAATTATAATTCACATTTATGTAACTCACCTTTAACTCAACAATACCCAACAACATACTTATAAAATCAACATGTATTCAAGAGAAAGCATACTAATCTGACACAACATCATCAACTCGTCTATACATAACCATCTCTCATAAATTTAATAAAATTAATTAAAATTTATTTTTGATCATTTAAGTCATGCCAAACAGTCTCTGGCACTACCCAACGGTAACCAACAATCACAAAAACTCAAAAGAATAAAAAATATATTTTTATAAGTTTACAATATATCAACATAATATTTTTAGTAATTTATTTTATACTCTTAACTTAGAAAAAATCATAACAACAATTTATAATTATAACTAAACAAAGTTTCCAATGAACATTAAACAACTCTACATCAATCTCTAAAACTCTAAAACAACTCTTAAGTGTTCAAAAATACTCTATCGATAACTCTTGTATATAAAGATAACTCTTATGAACTTAATTAACTGATTGCCTGATTCAAGTAATAATAAAACAATTCTAAAGGTTCAAATTACTTTAATTTTAATTCTACTGCTTGTCAGATTTAACTCTAAACAACTCAAATGCAACTATGACAACTTTAAACATGCCAGGGTTATTTAAAACAAATAAAACTATAACTCTTAATAACTCAACACAATTCTGACAACTCTATTGATAACTTTAACAATTTTATTGACAACTCTAATAGGATTGAAAATAACTTAAATTAGCCAAATAATTTAAATAATTATCTCTAACTCAATTTTTTTGCATATATTGATTACAATATGTGCCTATACACCTATAAATGAACATACCCCTATCCATATATTTTCATATATCCTCTCTCTCTCTCTCTCTCTCTCTCTATATATATATATATATATATATATATATATATATATATATATATATATATATATATATATATATATATATATATATATATATATATATATATATATATAATAACCATTCACACCGACCATCATACGAATATTGTTTCAGAATTATATGAACCAAATCACACGAATTTAACAATAACAAAATCACTTCTCATAAAACATTGAATTCATCAAAATCACCATTCTCATTTGAGGTTAAAGACTCTTCTACTCTATCCTTCATGTATAAGCCATTTTTATTAAAATTTATTCTCCCCTCGTACCTTAGATTTGTCTCGCAAAATTCTTCCAAGCTCTACCAATGGGTGATCTTATTATGCCTTCTCTTGCTCTTTCTCTACCCTAGCCTCCTTTTTATATTTTCTCTAAAAATTATATGTTCTTCTTAACTCCCCCTTCTAATTCTCTTTCTACACTAAAAACCTAGTCTCTTAATTAGGATGTGTAGTGGTAAATTTTTTGAAATTAAGGTATTGATTAACCAAACTCATAAAGCATGAGTCATCACAACACATTTATTATTTCCAAAGGAAAAGAGAAAAAGTACGAATAAAACCCAAAGAAATTTTAAAATAAAACTAATACAAAGAGATAAGGGTCCGGAGGTTCTTTATGCAAAGGGAAGATGTTAGTATCCTAAACATCCATGGTACTCCATGGGAACCTCTTTGAAAATAAGTATATTTTAATTTGAAAAAGGTGTTGTTTTCAAAAGATTGGAGAGATGTGAAAATAAATATTTTTTTCAATTTTTATGTTTGCCAAGACTTTTGGAGTCTCATGCCTACGTACCAACAAAGTGCAATGGAGGATCAAAACCTCGTAGTTCATGGTAAAAAAAACAAAGATGTTTGTTTTGATTCATTTTTAATGAAAATATATTTTGTTATTTTAAGAAGAATACTCAACTAGTCTCCCACATGTATGAGAATTTCGCATCGTCATGAGAACGACTCTAACTTGGATAAGAATCAACAAGT